>NC_079200.1:73797343-74997343 GCF_029499605.1 Hyla sarda | reverse complement strand
ATAAGTTACATCCTGTATTATACTTTAAAGCTGCAGTCACTATTCTGCTGCTGGAGTCACTGTGTACATGCATTGTATTACTTATCCTGTACTGATCCTGAGTTACATCCTGTATTATACTCCAGAGCTGTACTCACTATTCTGCTGGTGGGGTCACTGTGTATATATATTACATTACTTATCCTGTACTGATCCTGAGTTATATATTGTATTATACCCCAGAGCTGTACTCACTATTCTGCTGGTGAGGTCACTGTGTACATACATTACATTACTTATCCTGTACTGATCCTGAGTTATATCCTGTATTATACTCCAGAGCTGTAGTCACCATTCTGCTGCTGGAGTCACTGAGTACATACATTACATTACTTATCCTGTACTGATCCCGAGTTATATCCTGTATTATACTCCAGAGCAGTACTCACTATTCTGCTGGTGGGGTGGCTGTGTACATACATTACATTACTTATCCTATTCTGATCCTGAGTTATATCCTGTAGATCTTTTATTAAAATTTCAAACATAACAATAAAAAAATTACAAAACATAAACATATCATATCCGACAGAACATATCAATATAATGATCATAAAACCAACACAATAGCATAAAATACAACACCGGTCCACCCCACACTCATTCCTGCACACAAACAAATATATACAATATTTACAAAAGACAGATTCCTATAATACCCATAATACCCATACCATAATAATAAACTATATACACTAATATACACTAATGCTAAATGTGAATTTCCTGGCCCAGTTGCAATACCAAAAACCCAATACCAGTAATATACCAAAAAGAATAACAACAACAACAATAATAATATATACAAAATAATAAAAACCAACACAAACAAAATAACACCACTTTTTTTTTTTTTTTTTTTTTTTTTTTTTTGGCCCTGAGCTGGTCCCGCATCCCATGCCCCCAGTATATGTTACCAGACGTCCATGAACCAGTCCAGGATTTTCTGTATATATAAAAGTCCCATACAAACCCCCTCCCCCCTTTTTAACCCACCACCCAACCTAAACTAAACCCAAACCACAGGTGGCATCACACAATATATACAATATATACATTACATAAAATATACACAGACTAACAATATATACAATACATAAGTATACAAATAGACTACAAAAATAAATACAATAACAAATACATATAACACTATAAGCCAAACAACAAACCCCTAAAGCTCAAGTTCAGTGCCTGCAAGCCCTATATTACCATAAACCAACTGCTCAAAACAAAAAGACTAATGTGCCAGCATCAGCCCACCACCAGGGGGGGACAACAGGCTAAGGCACTTTAAAGGCAGAGCCCCTCCATAGACGAGAGGCCCTGCCAGCACCCAGCCTCTCGTACTCTAGAGAACGCACCTTCACCAGGTCACCGAGAATGTTCCTAACCACCACATCCACAGGGAGGATTTTACGCTGCGTCGACACTAAACACCGTGCGTTCCACGTGTAGTACCTAACCACTGAGCTGACTAGGAATAAAGTGCACCGGTCCCAGCCTCCAAGGTTTCTGAATGCCCCATAGGCCCATTCCGCATAGGAGAGACTGGCCAGCCGAGGCCAACCAATGGAAGCGCCCACCCTGGTGTAAACCTCTGTGTTAAAGGGACAATGAAGCAGAAAATGCTCCATGCTTTCCAGCATGCCTCCACACTCTTCGCGGGGACATCCCCGGTCATCAGAGCTCCTGCACTTCAGATTGTCCCTCACACACAGTTTCCCATGGAAGCAGCGCCAAGTCAAGTCCCAAAACTTCAAGGGGATCCTGATAGAATTCAAAAGCTCTAAACCCACCTCCAGATCCTGACTTGGGCAGTCCTTGAGCGCCAATGGCCTCTGGAAATGGGAAGACAGGACCCTCTTGTCAAGGAATTTCCTCGACAGAGTCCTAATCTCCCACATCCCCAGACCCCACCGACGAATAACCTTCAGAACCGGGGTAGCATAAGCCGGGAGATGCCCGTGTGGTGTGCGAAGATCCTTCACTTGCCCTCCTGTCTCCCATTCCTGGAAGAAAGGCTGAAACCATCCCCTACAGGAGGATACCCACGGAGGAGCCCTCTCTGACCAGAGGTTTGCTATATTGGTCTTAAGAAAGGTATTCACTAGGAATACCACGGGGTTGACCATACACAACCCCCCTAGTCTCCTTGTACGGTAAGTAACCTCCCTCTTCACTAGGTTCAGTCTGTTCCCCCATAACATCTGGAAGAACACACTGTAGACCCGGGTCCAAAGAGGTTCTGGCAACATGCATACACTGCCCAGGTATATCAGTAAAGGGAGCAGGAATGTTTTGATCAGGTTAACCCTTTCCCGGAGGGTCAAAGACCAACCCTTCCACTGATCCACCTTCTGAGCGGCGATCTTAAGCCTGCTGTCCCAGTTTTGTTTGGGGTAATCCCCTTGGCCAAATTCGATGCCGAGAACTTTTGCAGATTCCTGGGGCCCTGGAAGGGCGTCCGGGAGATCAAAACTAGGATCTCCCCCTCCCAGCCAGAGACTCTCGCACTTATCCCGGTTGATCTTGGACCCGGATGCCTCCGAGTAGCGGTCCACCTCTGACATCACCCATTGGCCTTCCTCTTGTGAGGAGACAAACACGGTGACATCATCAGCATACGCTACCGCCCTCAGAGCCAAATCCGGCACCGCCAGGTCCATTCTCACCCCCGCCAACGGTCCACAATCAATCCTCCTAAGGAAAGGATCAATTGCAAACACGTACAGCAACGGGCTCAAAGGACAACCCTGACGGACGCCAGACCCAACCTCAAAAGAGCGGCCAATCCAACCATTCACAAGCGGGAAACTCTCTGCCCCTGCATACAAGATCTTAAGCCAATCAACAAACCCCCCCGGCAGGCCATATCTCAGAAGAACAGACCAGAGGTACTCATGGTTAACCAGATCAAACGCTTTTGCCTGATCCAAGGACAGCAAGTACCCCTTCCAGTGGCCAGCCCTACCCTGCTCCACAGCCTCTCGGACACTGAGCACAGCACTAAATGTACTGCGGCCCGGAACAGAGCAATTCTGAGCCCCCGAAAGGAGCCGGGGTGCAAACTCCACCAGCCGGTTAAACAGCACTTTTGCCAGAATCTTTCGGTCCACATTGAGAAGCGCTATGGGACGCCAATTCCCAATGTGGAACGGGTCTTTACCCTTTGACAGGATGATCAGCGCTGACCTCCTCATTGACTTTGGCAGAGTGCCCGAGGATAGACACTCATTAAAAACCGCAGTCAAGAGGGGAACCAAAGTGTCCTTAAAGGTCTTATAGAACTCAGATGTTAAGCCATCCGGACCGGGTGACTTCTTGAGGGCAAGCCCATCAATAGCCATCCTGACTTCCTCTTCCCGGATCATCTCTGTCAAAACGTCAAGAGAGGGGTCTACTCCTGGTTCAGGGACGGTTTCAGCCAAGAAAGCTGATACCTTATCTCGATCTAGATCCTTCCTTCCCAAGAGGTGCGAGTAGAAGGATCTGACGACCTCCAAGATCCCTGATCTGGACCTTTTCAAGGATCCCGTACTATCAATCAGTCCTGAGACTATTTTACTATTCACTGACATCTTGCAGTTTCTGTAAGGGTCAGGCGAGCGGTACTTCCCGTAATCCCTCTCAAAAACCAAAGATGCGTGTCTGTCGTACTGGCACTTCATCAACAAGGACTTCACTCTGGAGATATCATCACGACTACCTCCAGTCGAGACAAGGTGCTCAAGTTTCTTCCTCAGGCCCTGGTACAAACGGTACCTGTTTAGGCTTCTGAGGCCCGAGAGCTGGCGGAAGAATCTCGCAACCCTTTCCTTGAAGATCTCCCACCACTCTGACTTACTGCTACAAAGGCCCAGCAATGGTACCTGGCTCTGAAGAAAATCCTCAAAGGACTGTCTTATCTCCGCTTCTTCCAAGAGAGACGAATTCAGCTTCCAATAGCCTCTGCCCATCCGGGGGGTCTCTGCGACATTCAGAGAAAACAAAATTAAACAGTGATCGGAGAACTCCACCTCAACAACAGATACTGCTGAAGAGACGGCCTCCTCCTTTAAATAAAACCTGTCTATCCTAGACCTACAACTACCCCTATGATAGGTGAATCCCACGTGGCCTGGGGTGTGCCGGATGTGGACATCCACCAGGCGAGCCTCACTCGCTATGCTATTAAGGGCGACGCTATCATAAGTCAGCTTGTCTCTGGCACCTCCCCTGTCTTGGGGCCTCGTGACAGCATTAAAGTCCCCTCCAAAGACCACCTGCCGACTTGTAAAAAGATAGGGCTTGATCCTCATAAAGAGACACTTCCGGTCCCACTTAGACTGTGGGCCGTAGATGTTAATAAGGCGAAGTTCTTGTTCCTTCATGAGGACATCTAAGATCAGGCACCTCCCCATTTCTAACTCGATAACCCGTCGGCATTCTACCGCTGCGGTAAAAAGGACCGCCACTCCGCTATACGGCTCGGCCCCAAGAGACCAGTAGGAGGGCCCATTCCTCCACTCTCTTTTAGCCTTGTAGATAGATGACATATCTGTTAGCCTGGTCTCCTGCAAAAATAAAATATCAGCATTAATATGGGCAAAAAAATCATAGGCCGCAAATCGAGCCGTATCTGACTTTATGCTGGCAACATTAATGGATGCCAGAGTCAACGGAGAGGGTGCCGCCATCAAGGGTGATTGAGTTAGACAGCTTTCTTTTTCCCACCATCCTTCCCATCCACCCCACCACCCTCCTCATCAGATGATGGTTTACCCCTTTTAAGTGAAATAGATGTGTCCATTTTCCCTTTATATACATTTTCCTCGTCCCCTGACTCTGGGCCTGTCTCCCCCCCTGAAGACATAGATTCCCCAGGGAGAGAGGACTCAGCGTCTCCTGTGAGCCCCACCGCAACATCCGGAACCTCACCCCCAGCCACCCCCCCCCTCCGAAGAGGAAATGTCGCGGAGGGCTCGGAACCGGTTGGAGAGACCAATCAGAGGGAGATCAGTTGTACCTTCCTTTGGCATCTGGCAGGTGGGAGAAGATCTTACATCTCTCCTTTTCTTATTCTTCCGAGTACCCCGCTTTGTTTCTGCCCATCCCCCACTGTCCTCATCCGCGCTCCCACCATGGGAGGACAGTGAGGAGACGGCATCCCCCTCTTTGTGGATCCTTCCAGTCTCCTCATCCAGTTCACTATCCCCCAGGGCCTCAGCAGTAAGACTGGCCGCAGGGACAGGATCAGGAGTCACCCCAGTTGGTTGATGCTCCTGTGAGTCCTGAATCTCCCTGTCCCTTTGACGCTTCTCGAGACGCCTCAGTTGGGCAGGCGTCTTCTGCTTACTTTTCTTCCCTGGCCCCTGCACCCCTTCATCCCCGACAGCCATCCCCCCAGCAGAATCCACCTCACGGCTTACTCCCACCGGGGCAACAACCGCGTTGACAAAGGAACGAGGGCAGCGACTGAATGGGTGACCTAAGTCACCACACAGGTGACACCTAATCTCTGCACAAGATGTAGCGAGATGGCCTATTTCCCCACACAGAGTGCACTTCTGCACAGTGCAATTGGCACTAAAATGTGTGGGGTCACCACATCTGTGACAGAGCTTCGGCTGACCCTGGTAGAAGATCTGGATACGATCCCTTCCGAGGAAGGTCGCAGATGGTATATGGGTAACGGTGTTTCCTGAACGCCTAAGCTTGACCATAAACGTCCAGGCCCCTGACCAGATGCCATATTCATCCCTGTTCTTTTTTGGGACCTCCACCACCTCACCATACCGACCTAGCCACGTCATGATGTCAATACAAGAAAGCGATTCATTACGGGTTAAAACGGTCACCTTCTTGACATTATTTTGGCGAGACACTGCCTGAATGGCAAAGTCTCGCCAGCCGGGCTCATTCTTTACCAACTCATAATTCGACCAGAAGAGCTCAAGCCCCTCCGGCCGAACAAAGCTGATATCGAACTCAGGGGTACCATAAGGATGTATCAAGGCATAGATGTCAGCTGCCTTAAAGCCCAACTTCAGCAGAAGCTCAACAACTTTAGATCTTGGAGGACATGTATCACTGCCTCTCCACCTCAGCCGGACCACATTCCTACGGAGACCACCTGGCCCGGCTGTAGGGAGGGACCACACATTATCCCCCCCTCTTTCCTCTCGGAAGGCTGAAAGACCATGTCTCTCTATCCAGAAGGATAGATCAACCTCCCTACCCTCTACATTGATCGATCTCTCCCCTCTCCTTAAGGCCCCCAGGAGACGCTGCTGCAAACTGTTCTCCCCAGAGCCAGAGGACGAGGAAGCTGCCCCCCTTCCCCCAGCGGTGACATTCGCGTAGCTGCGGATGGGTGCTGCCACCGCTGGGGGTGCAACTGGACCAGGCCCTACATTCCCACCACTAATCTGTGCCCCTTCACCACCCTCCTCCACATAATCCATACCCAAACCATTGACCCCTATTTTAGCTGATGTGCCCCCCATACCTCCACCCGTGCTACAGCCCAAACCACGATTCAAAGCCCCAGACAGATTTTTAGTAACAGATGAATTATTCCCCTCATTCACACCCTCAGTCACTCCAACATTAACCTCCACATTCATACTGGCTGGACCGGTGCGTTCTGGCGCAGATTTTGTACTGTCAGCATCACTGGGTACCAGGGCTGGAGCCATCACCACAGGACAGGTCACCGGTCCCTTATACAAGGACCGGGAAGCCTGCCTAGCCTGTTTATTAGCAGCCCCAGCCCTGTTTTTACCGGTACCCTCCGCCTCATCCGTACTAGAATGTCCAGCTCCTGGGCGCCGCTGATCTGGATCAGCGGCGCCAATGCAAAACAAAAGTTTTTTTCTACTTTTGGGAGAATCTATTTTTCCCTTAGCCACCACGACTACCTCCGGCACTGAGTCACCCCCCTCTCCCACAGGGGAGGGAACTACAGCACCGGAGTCTGCCTCTATGCCCACCGCTGGGCCGCCCTCACTGTACGGCCTTGCGGCCGATGCCTTCTCTGCTCCATCCCTGCTACTGCAAACAGGCATGGAGCTCTGCGCCCTTTTAGTATCTGTACTCTCCCCGCACCTTTGCACCGAGTCCACCACAGAACACGGGCTGGGCTGGGTAACGGGGCTTGCACAATGAGCTGACCCTGCGGCCGACTCAGGGTTTACAGGGAGGGGGGTGTAGATGTAACTCACCACTTCTTGCTGCTTTGGCTTGGTCTTCTTCTTCTTACCCCCAGGTGCCTCATTTGGGAGCTCATCTCCAAACACCAGATTCTGAGGACACACTGGGGATTCCAGCATGCGGATCTGGGCCATTAGCGCCCCTCCCTGGTAGCTGCTGTCACTGTCCTCCCCTGAGTCGGCAGGTGATACTGCTGGTTGCTGTGCAGGGGGCCCACTGTACGGGGCCTGCTGCTGTTGCCGCAGGCCACCAGGTGGATCTGGCTGTTGTTTTTCCTCCATCTCCTCCGCATCATCCACCTGGCTCTCAGGTTGTAGCCCCATCAACCTTTTATTTTCCTTTTCCTCCATTACCTTGAATCTTTCTCCATTTTCCAATTTTTCTTTGAATGGACCACTCTTCGCCAGTAATTCTGCTCTCCTCTCCTCCAAAGCTTGTATTTCAGCCATAAGTCTTTTTATCTCTGCCTGGATCTCTGCCTTTTTCCTCTTAGGAGTTACCTTAGCCCTGGCACGGGCACAGCGAAGTCCCTCTTCGAGCCTCCTGATGGCCTTACAGGCGTCTTCATACTCACGGAGGTGACTTTTTACCCGGGACATATAGGTGGAAATAGACTCCCGGGTCCTCAGCACTCCCCAGCCTTCCTCACTGAGGTCGGCTTCACCTCCGTGAGTACTCTGCCTCCTTCCTGATGAACCCAGCTTTCCGCTGGAAACACCCAGCTTTCCCGAGGTGGATCCAGCCTTGGAGCTCCTCACCTCTGTGGGGGGAGTTGGAGCAGCATTGCTGCGACTCCTGGTGGAACGCCTCACCCCCAAATCCTCCGATGTTCCGGCCGCTTGCTGGCTTCTACTGCTCCCCTGCGGCCTATTCCGAGGAGCAGAAGCCTGGGCCTCGCCTCCCTCACTCATGCCTGGAAACCCACTCCCTCCCAGGGGAGGAGGAAGCAGGCCCCAGGTGGAACAGATGGAAATCCCTGGAGCTCAGGAGACACAGCAGACACACACAGCACAGCTGAAGCACGACCACACCCGCAACTAATTGGTCAGCACTCCAGAGCTGTACTCACTACTCTGCTGGTGAGGTCACTGTGTACATACTTTACATTACTTATCCTATACTGATCCTGAGTTATATCCTGTATTATACTGCAGAGCTGCACTCACTATTCTGCTGGTGAGGTCACTGTGTACATACTTTACATTACTTATCCTATACTGATCCTGAGTTATATCCTGTATTATACTGCAGAGCTGCACTCACTATTCTGCTGGTGAGGTCACTGTGTACATACTTTACATTACTTATCCTATACTGATCCTTAGTTATATCCTGTATTTCCTTAACACAATCTCCTTACCCACAACCACATATCTGACTATGATAAAAAAAAAAAAACTCCTCTGTAAGGTCATCACAGCAGTAGCACATATCTCTTTCCTGTATATATAGTTTGTTACAATGTATCAGTGCAGATCAAATCACTTCTATGATAAGGATACATGGATTCCTTACTAAAGTTATGAGCGATCTTCAGGTCTAACAGGATATTGAAATGCTTTGTGATGTCCGATTCTAGAGCAGGAGATGAGTCGCTGGTCTGGAACTGCTGTAGAATTCTTTGGGTGTCGATTGTCTTCTGAGCACAGTTCTGCCCCCACAAAGACTTGCTTATCTAAAGTCAAATATCAATAGACTGGTTACATTCATGGCATTAAATGAAAGAAGTGATCTGATTGGTTACTATGGGCAATTCAGCAACTTTTCCTCTGGACAGGTTTTGATAATTTTCCCCCAGTGTTTGGAGTATGAAGTTGTCCCCTTATATGTATAATTAGATACTCCAAGGCTTTCAACCAGATTTTGGAACAAAGTTCCTTAGTATAATTCACTCTATAAAGAGAAGTTCTGCAACTTTCTAAGGCTGGGTTCACACTACGACTTCACTCTACGGGAAACGGATCCGGCTGGGGGGAGTGAAAACTGGGCGCTCCCGTATCCCAGCCGGACCCGGACAGAATCTCTGACCTGAGTTAAGCAGTGACTCTGGTCGGCTAATTTTTGCCCTGTATCCAGTTTTCTGACCGGACCTAAAACCGTGGAATGCCGCGGTTTTAGGTCTAGTCACAAAACCGGATACGGGGCAAAAATTTGCTGACCGGAGTCACTGCTTAACTCAGGTCAGAGATTCTGTCCGGGTCCGGCTGGGATACGGGAGCGCACGGTTTTCACTCCCCCCAGCTGAATCCGGTTCCCATAGAGTGAAATCGAAATGTGAACCCAACCTTTTACACTTTGTAATTCAAATTTTCCCCATGTATCAATTCATATTTTGCTACGTAAATATTTAGAAAATGCCACATAGGACCACAATATTATATCTGGAATAAATAAGCGGCCCCTTACCTTTTCCTGGGGTACAGGTTTCCAGTGGAAGGCTTTGGTTTTGATCTGTGTAGGGCTAAGGATCAGTGTTCGAGGATGGGCTGGTAGAGGAGGAGGTAAGAGGGGGCAAGGAGCTGGCACCTGCCGAGAAGCTGAGGAGCAGCGTTTCTTTTCTGTAGCCATTGCCTCTGAGCTTGTCAGATTCTCCTTGACTAAGGGTCGTGCTGGAATCTCCTGATAAATCTGGGAAGAGTCTTCCATCTTGAGACAATGAGAATTTGGTTTACTATAGATCGCCTCTATGTCCACCTCTATGTCCTCAGGAGCAGCAGCTTTACCCTCAGGTAGAGGGCGCTGCAGGCAGAGCTCCTGCAGGGTAGACACCCAGTCATCTCTTATTGATATGGTTTTCTCCAGGCTTTTACTCTGCTCGTTTGTTGGTATTCGGAATCTAATGTGAAGGAAATGAAGAAAGTCTTAGACATAGCCAAGGAAATGGGGTTAATGGCAGGTAAATAGGTATACAAAGAAAAGTAATATTGTCAATAGGAACCAACTGGAGCGCTGGAATTCAGGGTCATTACTAGTGATGAGCGGCAGGGGCCATATTCGAATTTGCGATATTTCGCGAATATATGGATGAATATTCATCCTAATTTTGCGAAATTCACATATTCGCTATGTTTGTTCTCTTTTTTTTTTCATCGAAAAATTTGTAATGAAATTCGCATAGTGCGCATGCGCAATTATATTTTTTACCTAAAAGAAGGGAGGGATCATTGTCCCCTGACTGGAAGTCCCGATATTCGCTAATATTTGCATATTTGCATAAATTGGCAAATGTTCACATTTTGTCATTACGAATATATATCACTATATTCTAAATATTCGCAAAATTGTGAAGTGCCGATATTCGCGGTAAAAATTTGCATTTCGAATATTCGCGCTCAACACTAGTCATAACACCAGGAAAATATACAAAGGCTTTTTGGGTTAATCCTGATCAGAGATTTTGTTACAGTTGTATCCTGTCTAGACAATTCTCTGGGCAATAAACAAGTCCAGGAGCCAAAAACTCTCTCTGCTCTGAGTACTTTGCTACAATGTGTCAGTGCAGGTTACATTCATCAGTCTGGAGTCCAGGTTGCTTATCTTAGGCTGGGCTCACACGTGACTACAGTTGGATCAATTACACCAGCCATTTTTTTTTTATACAGTCCACCTATACCAGATGGCAACTGTGCCAGATATATGTGGACCCAGCCCCACTCAGAATTGTCTAGGCTGGACACAATTGTAACAAACCCTCAGTTGTGATAATCCGTATGTGTGCACGTTTTCTTCCTCTGGATGTAAAACAAAATGTCCATTCCAGACCCTGCTCCTTCCACTCTACAAAACTCCTCTATAGATCACATTTCTATTGAATCTGGATGAGTTTACGGCTCCTGAGCTTTACGTTTTTGCAGCTGACTCCAGGGATTACATCAGGTTACATGATAATTTAGCACTGCCAGAAATTGGTATTGTTTCCGAGTCATTTACCTCCCAATAAGAGAAGGGAATAATGGTATCTCCAGGAATGTTGCTTGTTAGTTTAATGGCGCTGACGACAATTCATTGTTCCATGCAGATAATGAGGGGGGATGGGCGCTGAGAGCAGCTTGCTACAATGTATCTGTTCACAGACTTGCCACAGTGTATCTAGAACATCAGCCGGAGCGCAGTGCCGCTGTTGACCTTTTCAGGCCGCGCTAATTGCTGACATCGCGGCGGTCAGGGAGAAGAGAATTTGCTTGAATTTGGCTCCGCAATGTGAATTCTATAGCTCAGGATGGACACTCTCTGAAAACTATAGAATGTTCTGCTGCAGGTGAAGGCTAACAGCTCTGCTGCCAGGCTGGGTTCACATGTTGAGTTTTATTTTATTATTTTTGTTTTTTGTTTTTACACAAATTACATTTGCTTAGCGATGTGGTTTGTAACTCGGGTAAACCACCTTTTTGAACTGCTTCACCTGTTAAAACACTGTCTTAAAAACCACATTGCAAAATTGCAGAAATTTGTGGTAAAATCTGTTTTTCAGTACACATTTTATCTTTGACTTTCAAAAAGTCATAAAACAATGAGCTTTACCAAACCAAACGGCAGGATTAAATCAGCGCTGACCAGACCACAAGACACAAAGGTTACAAATTTAAAGGGGTTGTTCGGCTAAAGAAACAACCTGTGTATGGTGTCAAAAAGTATAATAAACCAACTTATTAATATAATGTTATTAGCCATAGTGCACCGATCCTCCAAATAAGCTTTCCGAATGCAATCTGCTCCATCTCTGCCCCCCCAGTCTGCTCAGGACATGTCAGGTGATGTGAAGAGGGGAGCTCATATCATTGTTTATTAGATTTCTGACTCTTTAGGCAGCAGGAAGCCATACTCGGACACAGTAGTAATAGAACAGGCTCACTGCTGTCTTATCTAAGGAGTCATATATCTAATGAGCAGTACTACAAGCACCCCTTTCACAGGGGGTAGGTCAGTAGACAAAGGGAAGAGCTCTATACTCATTTAAAGAGTACCTGTCATGATCTTGTTACATTTTATAATTCTCCTAGTTCACTGCCCCCATAATGATAAACCGCCCCCTGCCTTTATTTTTATTATTTTTATTTTCTACCTTGATATTGCTCTGTATTGATATTGCTCTGTATTTTCGGCTCAGTCAGATTCACAGACTGGGAAGGGGCATTCCCCCGCAGATGTGACATCATCTGAAGCCATATAGGGGAGAACTTCTTCCCTTACTCTGCTACACACAGCCCACAGCAGATCAGTGTGGGAGATGAGCTTTTATTGGCTAAGGCTGCACACACCCCTCTCAGCACTCCAGACTGCATTTCCTGATTTTGGACTTCTGAAGCCAGCAGGAGTCCAAAGTCTGTGCAAGAGATAGAGGGAAAATGTGTTCTGGACGAGTAGGGAGACACCTAGTGGCATCATCTGAAGCCATATAGGGGAGAACTTCTTCCCTTACTCTGCTACACACAGCCCACAGCAGATCAGTGTGGGATATGAGCTTTTATTGGCTAAGGCTGCACACACCCCTCTCAGCACTCCAGACTGCATTTCCTGATTTTGGACTTCTGAAGCCAGCAGGAGTCCAAAGTCTGTGCAAGAGATAGAGGGAAAATGTGTTCTGGACGAGTAGGAAGACACCTAGTGGCAGTTTTTTTATTCACAAATAAAACATAGAAAATGTAATTTTTTTAAACAAAGTACATTAGAAAGATTTTTTTATTTACCATAAAGAGTGCAATAGCAAAAACATTTTTTGATAACAGTTCCCATTTAACTTCTAGTAACATTTCAGGCTACCTTAGATTTAATCGGACAGTGCCTCTAGAATAGAGTCACTGATCAGAACTAGTGTTGCTCGCGAATATTCGCAATTTGAATTTTATTCGCGAATATCGCGCTATATATTCGTAATTATGAATATTCGTTTTTTTTTTTTTTTTTTTCTTCACAGTATACATCACAGTGATCATCCCTCTCTTCTTCCAGCTTATGTGGTGTAAGAAGGCTCTAATACTACTGTGTGAGACTGGTGTGCGAATTTTCGAATATGCGAAAATTTGCATATGATAATTTTCGCATATGCGAATTTTAGCTTATGCAAATTTTTGGATATGCAAATTTTCGCATATGTTAATTTTCGCATATGTTAATTTCCGCACACGCGAATATTCGCATATGCAAAAATAAAACGAGAACATTACGAATATGCGAATATTCACAAATATGACGAATATTCGTCCATATATTCGCGAATATTCGCGAATTCGAATATGGCCTATGCCGCTCAACACTAATCATAACTGTAATCTAATAGAGTAGTGCTGCAGTGTAAAGCATACAGCATAGACAAGGTAGCAGCTGGAGACCCTGATTAGACAGAGACCACCTCTGATCCGTGACTACAGTCTAACTGCTCTGTCTAATGGAGTATGAGTTCTATAGATAATGCAGCTAAACTGGATTAAAGGGGTACTCTGGGGAAAAATGTTTTTTTTTTTTTTTTTTTTTATCAACTGGTGCCAGAACGTTAAACAGATTTGTAAATTACTTCTATTTAAAAGTATTAATCCTTCCAGTACTTATCAGCTGCTGTATGCTCCACAGGAAGTAGTTCTTTTCTTTTTAAATTTCTTTTCTGTCTGACCACAGTGCTCTATGCTGACAAATCTGTCTGTTTCAGGAACTGTCAAGAGCAAAAGCAAATCCTCATAGCAAACCTCTCCTGCTCTTGACAGTTCCTGAGACAGACAGAGGTGTCAGTAGAGAGCACTGTGGTCAGACAGAAAATAAATGAAAGAATAAAAGAACTTCCTCTGTAGTATACAGCAGCTGACAAGTACTGGAAGGATTAGGATTTTGAAATAGAAGTAATTTACAAATCTGTTTAATGTTCTGGCACCAACTGATTTATATATATATATATATATATATATATATATATATATATATATATATATATATATATATTTTCTTTTTTTTTTTTTTTTTACCCCTTTACCTGAACCCCTTTAACTGAACAGATCCAAGCCCCATATGAGCAATGATCTAGTAGATTGGCATTCTTCATTTACACAATTTAAAGGGGTATTCCAGGAAAAAACTTTTTTTATATCCACTGGCTCCAGAAAATGAAACAGATTTGTAAATTACTTCTATTAAAAAAATCTTAATCCTTTCAATAATTATCAGCTGCTGAAATTGAGTTGTTGTTTTCTGTCTGGCAACAGTGCTCTCTGCTGACATCTCTGCTTGTCTCAGGAACTGCACAGAGTAGAAGAGGTTTGCTATGGGGATTTGCTTCTAAACTGGGCACTTCCCGAGACACGTGTCATCAGAGATCACTTAGACAGAAAATAACAACTCAACTTCAGCAGCTCATAAGTACTGAAAGGATCAATATTTTTTAATAGAAGTAATTTACAAATCTGTTTAATTTTTCTAGAGCCAGTTGATATATATATAAAAAAAGTTTTTTCCTGGATAACCCCTTTAATCATTGGAAAAGCCAGGACCACCTGAAACACCACAGGATCATGTGACCGAGGTAAACGCAACATATGTAGATAGCGGTCAATGTGTACAGGACCAAGCACAAACCATAGAGCCTAGGTCACCAAAGTGTGGACCTACAGTTTTTGCAAAACTACAACTCCCAGTATGCAGGGAGTTGTAGTTTTGCAAAAACTGGATGTCCACAGTTTGGTGACCACTACCATGGAGACAAGGTGTCTCCTGTCCTTTCAACATGTTATAACACAATGCCCTCTCCTATGTATGATACCAAGGAAGAATCACATCAGATCATCCTCCATAATATTCCTTATTTTTACATAATTCCAAAGATCATCTACATTTCTAATAAAATCCAAGAAAGCCTAAAAGAAGCGGTGTTCTGCCACGTTCCAGGGAATATATCATTTACACCAAAGCCGTTAATCTGAGACACCAGAGATGTCATAGAAGGTAATGGGATCTGTGACTGTGACATCAGCTCATGAAAGATAACACAGATAGGCTCCTGAACCCTGGAAGCCCTCACAGTGCTCCCAAGTAATGCCGCAAATACCTGAGAAAACAGCAACCGCAGGGAGAGGTAGAAAAACATGTCATATGTGAAGAAAACTCCACATATGACACAAACCACTCCACCTACAGCAGAGAATAGCTACAGATTTTAATAGTTATACCCTTGTGCATAGGAGCAGTTTTATAGTAGTTATATTCTTGTACATAGAAGCAGTATTATAATAGTTATATTCTTGTACATAGGAGCAGTATTATAGTAGTTATATTCTTGGATATAGGAGGCAGTATTATAGTAGTTATAGTCTTGTACCTAGGGGCAGTATTATAGTAGTTATAGTCTTGTACCTAGGAGCAGAATTATAGTAGTTATATTCTTGTACATAGGAGCAGTATTATAGTAGTTATATTCTTGTACATAGGAGCAGTATTATAGTATTTATATTCTTGTACATAGTGGGCAGTATTATAGTAGTTATATTCTTGTACCTAGGAGCAGTATTATAGTAGATATATTCTTGTATATAGGAATCAGTATTATAGTAGTAATATTGTTGTACATAGGAGGCAATTTTTATTGTGAAAACAAACAAAGAAAAATACAATTAAAATAAATTCATACAATACAAAACAAAATAACAGGCATTGTACATACAATGACTACACAACTAGAGTATTAAACTTAGTAAGTCCACATTTGCTTTAAAAGGAAAAACACAAAAAATAACATGACATTATCTGCTTTAAACCAAAGATACATTCCTCTATAATTTCCCATTATTTTGGTTCCTCCTTATCTCTAATGACTTTACCCACTGGAGCTCGGACATTATTTGTCAGAAGGCTGTGGTGTGGTGGAATGGCTCGTTATCTATGGACACTCTAGTTCTCATGTGCCAATGGTAATATTCAATCAAAGGAATTATTAGGTACATCGTTCCCCTATCTACATTTCTGTTACTGGATGGTACAGCATATATTATGTCAGGGTAATTCAGGGACTGCAGCAATGGGATGTTAAGCATACATGATACGTCTTCCCATATCTTCCTCCCGCCCCTGCATTCAGTTATGAAATGCTCCATTGTCCCCTACCGTTGACAACCGAGAGGACAGTTCCTATCAGAAACAAAAATATTTAAAATTAACCCTGACAAAGCCTTCCTTGTAGTGACAACCAAGCTACGTCATAGAATTTAGAGGGGAGTCATTTCCCATTGAGGAACGTAAGACTTTCTTGTAAAGTGCTGGTCACACAATCCCTCAAGGCAAGTGGAGAACAAAAGAAAGCCCTATAGATCCTCACATATAGGTCATTCCTTGGCTTACTCTCTATATAGGACTTCTCAATGCACAATCTCTTCAGACATCTGAGCCCATATTCCAGGTACGGGGGGAGGTAGTCATGCATCTATCTCCCCCCTTGAGACTGCCGCCTTGCACCCAAGACTCTGCAAAAGGCAATATCCATGACACTATACACCCCCAGGGAGCTGTTGTTTGAGTCGAGGCAACTAAAATTAACTTTCTGAAACATGGAGTCAAAGAACACCCTTGGATTCAGCATATCCAACACATCCTCTCTCCTCTCTAGGTAGGTGATCCCTCTTTTTATCAGGTTCAACCTGTTCTCCCACAACAATTGAAAGAACAGGCTAAAGGGCCAAGCGAAGAAAGATTCTGGCAAAGGAAAAACGACAGAGACATACAAGAAGACGGGGACCAGGTAAGTCTTCAACATTTTAACCTTTTATCTATAGGTCAGCCTCCAGTTCTTCCATCGCTGAATCTTTGCATTTTCAGCTTCTGACTTCTCTTCCCAATTTAGTTTGGCGTTATCGTCCCTCCCGAATTTGAACCCTAGCATTTTAATATAGGTGGAGGCTCTCACAAATTGGGGAAGATCAAAGTCTGGATCAGTATCTGATATCCAGAGAGCATGACTCTTCTCAAGGTTGACCAGAAACCCTGAGGCCTCCGAGTAACTTCTGATGGCCATAGACAACATCTCCACCTCACGAGGCTCAGATATCACTACAGTCACATCATCCGCATAGGCAACAACACTCAGGGGCAGGCAGTGGGGGACCGACACCACACTCCTGCAGGGACCTCAGAAACGGGTCTATGGCAAATACATACAGCTGCGGATTCAGTGGGCAACCTTGTCTCACCCCGCCTCTACCCTGAACATGTCACTCTGCCAACAGAGAAAAGCTCTCAGCCTCACAATACAAAGTCTTCAGCCAATCGATGAATTGTCCCGGATTACCGTACTTTGACAAAGTGGCCCACAGATACGCATGATCTACTTTGTCAAAGGCTTGAGTCTGGTCAAGACTCACAACATATCTCCCACACCTCAAGGCTTTACATCTCTCAAAAATCTCCCTTATGGAGACCACTGCCCCAGATATGTTCTGCCCTTTCACTGTGCCATACTGACAGCCTGCCAACAGTGCCGGGGACAGACAAACTAACCTAGAAAACTTTTTTTTTTTTGCCAGAATCTTCCTGTCGACATTCAAGAGGGCAATCAGCCTCCAGTTCTTGATGTCACTTGGCTCTTTACCTTTAGACAGCAGAATCAGTGAGGACACTCATGGATGGAGGCATCAGGTCACTTTCTTGTGACATCCACGAGGATTGGGGCCAAAAGGACTCTGAATGTCTTATAGAATTCTGCTGTTATCCCATCTGGACCTGGTGCCTTCTTCTGATGTTACTTATTGATGGCATCTTTAACCTCCGACACTGTCAATTCTGCTGTCAAAGGAGAAAAATCCAAATCATTAGTATCAGGAAGCGGAGTTGCCTCCAAGAATTGGGTCATCTTGTCTTTATCAAAAACCTTCCTCTGAAACAAGTCAGCATAGTAAGATCTCACCACCCCCAGGATACCCTCCAGAGATTCCTGCAAAACACCCTGGGAGTCAGTGAGACCGGTGACAGATTTATTTGCCACCAGCTACCAGCAATTCTCAAAGGGATCAGGAAACCCTAAGGACACATATTCCCGTTCAAGAACCAGGGAGGTATACCTGCTGGACTAATACTGCCTTATCTCAGATTTCAGCTGGTCTATGCTTTGTTGGTCCCCACCCGCCGAATAGAGTGACTCCAATTCTTTGTGCAGCTTGAGATACTGGCCATACTTACTCTTCCCCTTGATAACTGACAGTCTTTTTTAGAGGGTTCTGATCTCATCCTTCACATCCTCCCATCAGGTGGCCATAGCATCATAGAAGTCCACCCTCTCTAGTTGACCCTGTATAAGAGAGTGAACCTGTCTTTGCAAAGAAGGATCCTCTAATAGACTGGAATGAAGTCTCCATATCCCTCTACTTGTCTCAGGATACTGTGTGACACCCAAACAGAAATATTAGGTCAGATGGTCAGAATAAGGGATGATCTTCTCATCTTTCTCACCAATGATCTCCATAGGACTAACCAGAGCTAAATCTATCTGGCTGCTTCTTCCACCAGGGGGATCACCCTCTTGGTCCTCATTAAGTTCATCTACCACTCTCTTTAACTCCCTCTCCATCTCTTCCTCAGCATCTGACTCTGATAGGACACTGTACCTATTTGTGATGGTCATGACATCTGGCCAGGGGTCTACTTTCTTTTTGGAGGGTTTTTGGACATTGGTCCATCCCTCCTCAGGTTTATGGCTAGTTTTGTCTTTTTTCTGTCTCTTCTGCAGATTTATTGATGCTGAGGCAGAAGAAGTCATGGCCATGACCTGCTCAGTTACCTCCCTAGTCCCCTCAGTGGCTCCTGGCTGGAACTGGCCGGGCACTATGTCACACATATCGTTACCCATTAATGTCAACCCTATTATGCTGAGGCTCGGGCTGTGTTGCTGCTGACCCTGACACCAACGTCTCCTCCTCCAGGTCCTCTGCCCCTTCCAGCAGGTCCTCATCAGGGAAGTCCTTACAGATGTTATGCCAGGCAGCAGGGGGTGCTGACATGGCCGATCTCTCCACATAAATTACATTTTACCTGGGTGCACACACTTGTGAAATGACCGGACTTTCCAAACTTAAAACATTTTCTTTGCTGACCTGCATAGAAACAAACACCTTTCTCCTGGGCAATAAAGAATGAATTGGGCAGATGTTGGGTAATGTTGTTAATCTGCCGTAACTTTACTAGACCTTCCACCCTCCCGTCCATATGCTGTCCTCATTCCTGTTCTTAGTCAGGTCTGTCATTAGGTCGCAGTGTCTCTATAAACATACAACAATATCCTGGGTAGGGGGGAACTACTCGTTTCAGAATATAATGGTGACATTTGCTGTGTCTGGTCTGGAGATGGGGATAGAGCTGAACTTATTACAGCCATCAGCATCTGTCACCCGGGTGACATGGGCCGAATGCGGTCCAGGTCAGACATGAGTTTGAAGCTGACGTCATACCCCTACCTATTAGGAAGATTTATCACTGCCAGGATGTTAGATGGCAGGAAGCCCATTTGGTGGCACAGAAGTTCATGGACCACAAATCTCCAGTCAGGCAGCTCCTCCTTGGCCCCTCTATGTCTGAACCTTACCACATTACTCCTCTTAAATGCCTGACCTGTATAGTTCACACTAGACATAAATGGTGACCCACAGCTCCAGGCATTACCAGAGGAGGCACTACCAACTCCCCCCTCCTGCTGTACTTGGAGGCACTGTGGTGGCTGCTGACCACCTGCACTATGGGGGTCTGACACTTGTGTGACTAAAGGGGGAAAGTGTTGTGCACCAGACTGTACAGCCCCCTACCCACCATCAACCTCTATACTCTGGGGGTCACAAGCCTCTGAAGTCTGAACTAATGGTGGACCTGACCCCAGAGATGACCCCCAGATGCCATACAGACTGTGAAGTGCTCCCCTCTGCAGAGACATCAATCACATCACATATATTCATATCATTGCAGTCACTAGCAGTATGATCCTGCACTACAGAGCCCAGCAAGCCCTGCAGAGCCAAATCCTGTGTACTCTCTGCTGCACTGCTGCCTTCAGTCAAGAGTCCACAGTCTCTACTGCCCCCAGGGGCTTGTGATGACTTCACAGATAGTATAGAGTTACCTTCTGGTTTGTGTCCATAGTCCTGCTTCATTGTACTGACTGCTGGGACTTGAGGTACCTTTGGAGGAGTCTCTGCAGGTCTCTTTTGTTGCTGGACACTGTCTCCCCCTTGCCTGTACTTATCCCCTTTCTCAAAAGGGATGCTGGCTGGTCTGAGGACTGATCTTGCACAGGACTGCTGGATGTCATCTGGTCCCTCATAGGACTACTGACTGTCATCTGGTGATGTTGTGGACTTGTGTTCAGCATTTAATGGAGAAGACTTTGTTGCAGGTCTTTCCTTGTATTCCTCAAACCGCTGTTGATTTCTAAAGGATTCAGTGACTGGTCTCATTTGCTCCAATACACCCTCCATGTCCTGCACAGTGTCAGCGAGCTGCACAGCGAGGGAGCTCAGCTTCTTATCATGGACGGCATTGTTATTAGGGTTTGCTGCCTTTAGTTTGTATACACAGTCTATTTGTTTTTGTAGCTGTAGTTTTGTCTTTTTTAAAGTCTCTAGTCTCTTGACCAGAGCTGGGATCTGCTCGGCCAAACACAGTTCAGGTGCCTGCTGAGTATTGGGGCCTGTGCTGGTGGGGTACTCACAGGATGGCTTCTTTCAGTTGTCCCTCTGCTTAGTCCTAGCACAGGACTCTGCTCTTTAGGTGTCATCAGCTGTGGTCACTGCTGCAGGGTCACAATCTCCAGATTGGGCCCCCTGAAGCCTTCCTGCTGTATTCCCTCTGGTCTCTTCTGGCTTGTTGGTAACTTTTGCGCTGCTCCCGTATCGTGTGCGGTCAGACCATATCAGGAAAGGCTGCTTCTCTAGGGATGTTCTCCTCTGTCTGACTGAGGGATGGGTGGATTGCACACCGGCAGCCATTGTCTTACTTGGTAAAGATTCTTTCTTCACTTCTACAACTTTTTTTCATCTTTGGTTCTTACTGCATCAGGACTGGACTCATTCTGGACATTTCTTTCTTCCAAAGAAACTTTTGGATGTTCATCCATGGTTTGTGGTGTCTGGGGATTATTTCCTAGAAAAGGCCGAGAAGCCGGGGCCTTGCTTGGGGAACTTCCCCACCCAGGGGGGCCCCGCCCTGGGCTTTCTCCAAACATCAGGAGAGCTACAGAAACACAACCTCTCAGCTAGGAGACAGTATTATAGTACAGTGACCCCTCGACATACGATGGCCCCAACATACGATAATTTCAACATGCGATGGCCTCTCAGAGGCCATCGCATGTTGAAGGCAGCATCAACATACGATGCTTTTTTATGTCGGGCCATCGCATAAACGGCTATCCGGCAGCGCTGACTGCTTCAGCTGCCACTGGATAGCTGTTTACGGTGCCCCGTGAGCTCCAGTGATGGTCACTCACCTGTCCTCGGGGCTCCGGCGCGTCCTTTTCGGGATCCTCTGCATCGTCGGCGCTCTCCATCGACGTCATTACGTCGCTGCACACGCCATCCCGTCATCCAATAGGAGCGGCGTGCGTGGCGAAGTGATGGCGGCGACGGAGAGCGCGGATGCCGGGGAAGAAGAGGCCTTGCCGGAGCGTCGGGGACACCTCGGGGACGCGGCGACAGCGATGGACGGTGACATCCCAGGCAGTGGTGATGGTCCGGAGCGGCGGGGACAGGTGAGTACAACTTTCTCTAACAGTGGTCTACAACCTGCAGACCTCCAGATGTTGCAAATCTACAACACCCAGCATGTCCGGACAGCCAACGGCTGTCCGGGCATGCTGGGTGTTGTAGTTTTGCAACATCTGGAGGTATGCACGTTGTAGACCACTGTCCTATACTTTACATTGCACGGATCCCTCAACATACGATGGTTTCAACAAACGACGGTCCGTTTGGAACGGATTACCATCGTATGTTGCGGGATCACTGTAGTTATATTGTTGTACATAGGGAACAGTATTACAGTAGATATATTCTTGTATATAGGAGGCAGTATTATAGTAGTTATATTCTTGTACATAGGAGGCAGTATTATAGTAGTTATATATTGTACATAGGAGTCATTGTTATAGTAGTTATATTCTTGTATATAGGAACAGTATTATAGTAGTTATATTCTTGTACATAGGAGGCAGTATTACAGTAGATATATTCTTGTGCATAGGAGGCAGTATTATAGTAGATATATTCTTGTACATAGAAATAATTGTTATAGTAGTTATATTCTTGTACATAGGGGCAGTATTATGTTTGTTATGGCATAAAATTAGCAATAGCGGGGTGGCACCACCAGATAGGTATAAAAAACAGCCCAAATAACGGTAAATATTACCTAGTAAGTGGGGGAGAGCCGGGAAAAAGCAATAGGGGTGCACATCAATTAGAAAAATAGCTTTCTCAAAATAGACACAAAAAAGAAACTTTGATGGCACTCACCTATTAAAACATGTACTTTATTTCTTCATGTTAAAAGATGTTGGCTTGTGGCTGGGCAAAAAAAAACAAAACGCAGCAACCATAGCTGCACGGAACAATGGCGACAAGCTTGTTTCGGCCTCCGGAGGAAGCGGGTTACCGCAAAACAAGCTTGTCGCCATTGTTCCGTGCAGCTACGGTTGCTGCATGTTTTTCCCCTGTATGTTTTAATAGGTGAGTGCCATCAAAGTTTCTTTTTTGTGTCTATTATAGTAGTTATATTCTGGTACATAGGAGGCAGTATTAAAGAAGTTATATTCTAGTACATATTCAAGGCAGGATTATAGCAATAACATTCTCATACATAGGGAGCGGTATAATGGTATTTATATTCTTGTACATGGGGTTGGTTTTTCTGCTCTTACTTATATGTATTTCCAGGGCAGTTGATTGAAAATATAGGCATGGATTCGTACGTCCCAGCGCACACTGAACAATCCGATAGGTTGACACTAATTTCTTCAGGCACCAGTTTCTGGGAGCAGTAAAATATAAGTTCATCTCTCTTCACCTTTACCAGATATCTGTAAAACGAGGCAGGAGAAATTCATCATTTACACAGCACTTGGCACCACTTTAATACAATATCCCCCAATACAATATGTGCTTAACAGATATATTGTGCGGAAAAAGCAGCTGACTGGTCACTGAGAGCTTTGAACCAGCGTGAAGTCCAAGACGGGGGGGATATTGTGTTGCTCTAAAATTCTCAGCTCCCTATGAAGTTAATTGTACAAAGAATCTGAGAAGTATATTTAATTTTTTTTTTTTGTATGAATATTGTTCATTGTAATTCATTCCATGTGTGAATTCATAATGGAGGCAATCAGGGGCTATTATATTAGTTATATTATATTTTAGAGACCCAACTCTAAAAGTTTTTTTTTTTTTTTTAAAGTTCAGTCCAAGGTAGAATATTTTGAAAGCCAGACATAGAAGAGTTAGAATATTTTGCCTGTTTATGTTTCTGGTGAATTTCCACTTCTTATTGTCTTGTCATGTTCAGATCTGCATATTGAGTAATTCCTATATTTTTATAGTATTTTGAAATTACTTTTTACAGATGATAAGAAAAAAAGAAACTCTGAATTGCAAAAAAGAATGGCATAACATTTTTTGTCTTCCTGTAGCCATCACTAGGGGGGGCTGAAAAGCTTACTGTACAGCTGTTTCACAACAGTTCTCAGCATGCCTGGATAGCCAAAGGCTGTCATATGCCGCAAAAAATGTATATGTTATTTAGTACCTAAGCCTGATCATGTACACATAAATTTTAAGTGTCTAGCATCTATTTTTCTCTCACAAAAACCTTCTATCTTTTCTCACTTGATTTGTCATTCTATGCATTGGAGGGGGTAGGTCCCTCACTCTGCGTGACTCATCTTCCTCTCTGAGTCTGCTGTGCTGGGTTTTTTCATCCAATCACTACAGATTGCTCTGTAACCCCTTCCTCTCATTTTTTTATGCTGCAGTCTGACAGGACAGGAGTGAGCACAGAGGAGTGCTAGTCCAGCCCTCACTTACTGGACTTTGTCCCTGCCTCTGTTTTAGCTGGGACAAAGATGATGCGGCAGCTGGGAGGGATTATGTTCTGGATGGTATGGGGACCCCTAGTGGTTTTGAATGAGGAATTTGTGTGTATTTCATATCCAAATTAGCATCGGTTCAACCTGCACACTGCCTCCCATTGATTTCAGTAATAAACAACTTAATAAGTGACTTCACAAAACACATCCCATTGATTTTTTTTAGATGCTGAACATTAGATGGCTTTTTTCCACTGTAATAAAAAAAACTACATTAAATGGACACTATCACTTAAAAATTTTTTTTAAAAAAATTAAAAATCCTGCCCAGCTGCAGCATCATCTTTGTCCCAGCTAAAGCACAGGCATGGACAATGTCCAGTAAGTGAGGGCTGGGATAGCACTCATCTGTGCTCACTTCTGTCCTATCAGACTTCAGCATAAAAGCAGAGAGAAGGGGGTAATAGAGCAGCCTGCAGTGATTGGATAAAGAGACCCAGCACAGCAGACTCAGGGAGGAAGTGAATGCATGGTGAGGGAGGGCAAGATCAGTGCTTACCTCAGACACACCCCTTCCTGAGCAGTGGATGTCAGAATGAGTGAGCAGTAAATTAGAGGGATTTGTGATCCAAATACAGAAACCAGACACATAAAAACAGACTTGTAAAGAATCTGCATGATCTAGTGAGTAACATATATAGGTGTTATTTTTTCTGCGATATGACGGGTACGCTTTAAATGTGTTCAGGCCACAACCGAGTACTCACATGGTGAAATATTCCACCGCTGCCAAGATGTCCCGCTGCTTACCACTTCCTGGTGACATCTTGACACAAGGAAGTGGCTGTTTTGCCAATCACTGACGGCAGCGAGCGCCATTGGAACTGCAGCAATGGGAGATCGCGGCAGATGAATACATATATTTTTATTATATTCAGCCTTGCTGGACAACCCCCTTCAATGCCCTATTGGGATGTCTAGATAAAATCATATCCTATTCCAAATGTTCCCTAACCAGTGGCTCTCCCATCATGCCCTGACAGCCTTTGCTGTATGCCATAAGCACACATCCAATAACCCAGTGCTTCTCAACCAGGGTGTCTCCAGCTGTTCCAAAACTACAACTCCCAGCATGCACGGACAGCTTTAGCTGTCCGGGCATGCTGGAAGTTGTAGTTTTGCAACAGCTGGAGGCACCCTGGTTGGGAAACACTGTCCTAACCAGTGCATGGGACAGAAAGTCACAGATTGGGAAGCCCTGTCCATCTCTCTTAAGATACATAGGGAAAAGACAACTTCTAAAATGTATAGAAAAATCTTTGCATTTTTTCTTTTATAGAAAACAATAAATAAATCCACATCCAGCATTGGGGGTTGAGGGTCAGTAACATGGCCAGGATTTATAATAATCCTGCATCGTCCTCCTTCCTTACATGACAAATGTAATTTCCATATCTGGATGTTCCGCGTCCGTTCTGCGTCTTTGGCGCCTCATTAATTCTACAACCATTTCTGGCCCAGAGAAACAAAAACCATATGAATATTTCATGCGCTGTTTTCATTGTGGGCGAGAGGGGAGAGGGGGGGGGGGGATCTTTCTACAGCCGAGCCGGTCAGTAATTACGTGTGATTAACATCCAGCCGCGCTAAACCTGGGCTGACGGGACAAGAGCGCAACAATGTAACCGAGAGCGCAGCAATCAGAGCGATTCCGGCACAATATGTCCCACATCGCACGCGCTCCTTCTCCCCCTGAAGATACAACCGTAAGAAATACGAGGGGATAATGCGGGACTTCGTAAGGAACAGCACTCAAACTATCAGGTCCTTGATCCGAGGGGGCACAGTCCAGGTTGCATTTCTCATCTTTGTTATTGGGTAACCTGTATTATTAGCAACTAAAAAGGAGCAAGAGGACACACAATCAAATGGTGAAAAAGTCGTGAACTCAATATTGTGCATACTTCGCCCAATTGTTGGACAGATCAAGACATTCTAGGAGCCCCTCAAGGACAACGTCAGCAAAATGGTTTTTTTTAACAAAGGTTTTCACAGGAGACACCTGACTGCCCTGTTGCATCTGTAGAATCTCATTCAAAATACTCTGAATCTGTAAGAAAACACAAAGAAAATACCCAGGTTATACCAGCATGGTCCATATCACTATATACAGGAGATATATAACTTATACCAGCTGTACATATATAATTATATACAGTATATACCGAGGTTATACCAGCATGGTCCATATCACTATATACAGGAGATATATAACTTATACCAGCTGTACATATATAATTATATACAGTATATACCCAGGTTATACCAGCATGGTCCATATCACTATATACAGAAGATATATAACTTATACCAGCTATACATATATAATTATATACAGTATATACCCAGGTTATACTAGCATGGCCCATATCACTATATACAGGAGATATATAACTTATACCAGCTGTACATATATATATATTATATACAGTATATACCCAGGTTATACCAGCATGGTCCATATCACTATATACAGAAGATATATAACTTATACCAGCTGTACATATATAATTATATACAGTATATACCCAGGTTATACCAGCATGGTCCATATCACTATATACAGAAGATATATAACTTATACCAACTGTACATATATAATTATATACAGTATATACCCAGGTTATACCAGCATGGTCCATATCACTATATACAGAAGATATATAACTTATACCAGCTGTACATATATAATCATATACAGTATATACCCAGGTTATACCAGCATGATCCATATCACTATATACAGGAGATATATAACTTATACCAGCTGTACATATATAATTATATACAGTATATATCCAGGTTATACCAGCATGGTCCATATCACTATATACAGGAGATATTTAACTTATACCAGCTGTACACATATAATTATATACAGTATATACCGAGGTTATACCAGCATGGTCCATATTACTATATACAGGAGATATATAACTTATACCAGCTGTACATATATAATTATATACAGTATATACCCAGGTTATACCAGCATGGTCCATATCACTATATACAGGAAATATATAACTTATACCAGCTGTACATATATAATTATATACAGTATATACCCAGGTTATACCAGTATGGTCCATATCACTATATACAGGAGATATATAACTTATACCAGCTGTACATGTATAATTATATACAGTATATACCCAGGTTATACCAGCATGATCCATATCACTATATACAGGATATATATAACTCATACCAGCTGTACATATATAATTATATACAGTATATACCCAGGTTATACCAGCATGGTCCATATCACTATATACAGAAGATATATAACTTTTACCAGCTGTACATAAATAATTATATACAGTATATACCCAGGTTATACCAGCATGGTCCATATCACTATATACAGGAGATATTTAACTTATACCAGCTGTACATATATAATTATATACAGTATATACCCAGGTTATACCAGCATGGTCCATATCACTATATACAAGAAGATGTATAATTATACCAGCTGTACACATATAATTATATACAGTATATACCGAGGTTATACCAGCATGGTCCATATTACTATATACAGGAGATATATAACTTATACCAGCTGTACATATATAATTATATACAGTATATACCCAGGTTATACCAGCATGGTCCATATCACTATATACAGAAGATATATAACTTATACCAGCTGTACATGTATAATTATATACAGTATATACCCAGGTTATACCAGCATGATCCATATCACTATATACAGGATATATATAACTTATACCAGCTGTACATATATAATTATATACAGTATATACCGAGGTTATACCAGCATGGTCCATATCACTATATACAGAAGATATATAACTTATACCAGCTGTACATATATATATTATATACAGTATATACCCAGGTTATACCAGCATGGTCCATTTCACTATATACGGAAGATATATAACTTATACCAGCTGTACATATATAATTATATACAGTATATACCCAGGTTATACCAGCATGGTCCATATCACTATATACAGGAGATATTTAACTTATACCAGCTGTACACATATAATTATATACAGTATATACCGAGGTTATACCAGCATGGTCCATATTACTATATACAGGAGATATATAACTTATACCAGCTGTAAACATATAATTATATACAGTATATACCCAGGTTATACCAGCATGGTCCATATTACTATATACAGGAGATATATAACTTATACCAGCGGTACATATATAATTATATACAGTATATACCGAGGTTATACCAGCATGGTCCATATCACTATATACAGGAGATATATAACTTATACCAGCTGTACATATATAATTATATACAGTATATACCCAGGTTATACCAGCATGGTCCATATCACTATATACAGAAGATATATAACTTATACCAGCTGTACATGTATAATTATATACAGTATATACCCAGGTTATACCAGCATGATCCATATCACTATATACAGGATATATATAACTTATACCAGCTGTACATATATAATTATATACAGTATATACCCAGGTTATACCAGCATGGTCCATATCACTATATACAGAAGATATATAACTTATACCAGCTGTACATATATATATTATATACAGTATATAACCAGGTTATACCAGCATGGTCCATTTCACTATATACGGAAGATATATAACTTATACCAGCTGTACATATATAATTATATACAGTATATACCCAGGTTATACCAGCATGGTCCATATCACGATATACAGGAGATATATAACTTATACCAGCTGTACATATATAATTATATACAGTATATACCCAGGTTATACCAGCATGGTCCATATCACTATATACAGGAGATATATAACTTATACCAGCTGTACATATATAATTAGATACAGTATATACCCAGGTTATACCAGTATGGTCCATATCACTATATTGTTACGCCGAGCGCTCCGGGTCCCCGCTCCTCCCCGGAGCGCTCGCAACATCCTCGCAATTGCAGCGCCCCGGTCAGACCTGCTGACCGGGTGCGCTGCGATGCCTCTCCCAGCCGGGATGCGATTCGCGATGCGGGTGGCGCCCGCTCGCGATGCGCACCCCGGCTCCCGTACCTGACTCGCTCTCCGTCGGTCCTGTCCCGGCGCGCGCGGCCCCGCTCCTTAGGGCGCGCGCGCGCCGGGTCTCTGCGATTTAAAGGGCCACTGCGCCACTGATTGGCGCAGTTGGCTTAATTAGTGTGTTCACCTGTGCACTCCCTATTTATACCTCACTTCCCCTGCACTCCCTCGCCGGATCTTGTTTCCATTGTGCCAGTGAAAGCGTTTCCCTGTGTGTTCCTAGCCTGTGTTCCAGACCTCCTGCCGTTGCCCCTGACTACGATCCTTGCTGCCTGCCCCGACCTTCTGCTACGTCCGACCTTGCTCTTGTTTACTCCCTTGTACCGCGCCTATCTTCAGCAGTCAGAGAGGTTGAGCCGTTGCTAGTGGATACGACCTGGTTGCTACCGCCGCTGCAAGACCATCCCGCTTTGCGGCGGGCTCTGGTGAATACCAGTAGCAACTTAGAACCGGTCCACCAGCACGGTCCACGCCAATCCCTCTCTGGCACAGAGGATCCACCTCCTGCCAGCCGAATCGTGACATATATACAAGAAGATATATAACTGATACCAGCTGTACATATATAATTATATACAGTATATACCCAGGTTATACCAGCATGGTCCATATCACTATATACAGGAGATATATAACTTATACCAGCTGTACATATATAATTATAAACAGTATATACCCAGGTTATACCAGCATGGTCCATATCACTATATACAGAAGATATATAACTTATACCAGCTGTACATATATATATATATATATATTATATACAGTATATACCCAGGTTATACCAGCATGGTCCATTTCACTATATACAGAAGATATATAACTTATACCAGCTGTACATATATAATTATATACAGTATATACCCAGGTTATACCAGCATGGTCCATATCGCTATATCCAGGAGATATATAACTTATACCAGCTGTACATATATGATTATATACAGTATATATCCAGGTTATACCAGCATGGTCCATATCACTATATACAGAAGATATATAACTTATACCAGCTGTACATATATAATTATATACAGTATATACCCAGGTTATACCAGCATGGTCCATATCACTATATACAGAAGATATATAACTTATACCAGCTGTACATATATAATTATATACAGTATATACCCAGGTTATACCAGCATGGTCCATATCGCTATATCCAGGAGATATATAACTTATACCAGCTGTACATATATAATTATATACAGTATATATCCAGGTTATACCAGCATGGTCCATATCACTATATACAGAAGATATATAACTTATACCAGCTGTACATATATAATTATATACAGTCTATACCCAGGTTATACCAGCATGGTCCATATCACTATATACAGGAGATATATAACTTATACCAGCTGTACATATATAATGATATACCTTATATACCCAGGTTATACCAGCATGATCTGGTCCAGATGTATAACTTATACCAGCTGTACATATATAATTATATACAGTATATACCCAGGTTATACCAACATGATCTATATCACTATATACAGAAGATATATAACTTATACCAGCTGTACATATATAATTATGGAGCATGGGCAGATGAAGCTCTTCAGTTGGCCACTTTGTCCTTCAGCATCACCTCAGCTCTACATCTTAACCAAGATGGTCTTAGCTGTAGTATTTCTCTATAAGAGGTTTGGACATCGTCCTGTTCTTGGATGATTGGCTCTTCATGATGCCCTCAGAGGAAATTCTTCATCTTCTCTTCTGCTAGCTCAGTCTTTCTCCAGCAATTTGGCTGGTTAATAAAGTGGCAGAAATCAGATTTTCTGGGCTTCATAGTAGATCTGCCAATATGACTCTTTCTCATTCTCCAGGAAGGAAGATGCGTTCCAGAGCAGCAGAGTTTCTCAGGTACCTCGTCAGGTAACCATCTGATGATGATGTTTGGCCTAATGTCTGCGGCTGTGGACATAGTCCGTGGGCCTTGTGGCATATTCGCCCTCTTTTATGGAAGTTTTAAGTCGATGGAATTGCACTCCCAGAGGGCTAGAGATAAGTGCTCCCTGTCATCACTAAGTCTCCACTTCCTGAAGTGGTGGAAGCAGGTCTAAGATGGTGTGTCTTTGATCCAACCCATTTGGATCTTATTGACGACAGATACATCCCTTCTAGGCTGGGGTGCCCATCCACAAGAGGATCTTGGGGTTCTCAAGAGCTGTGATGTCATCCTACCTGAGGAGCTCAGGGTAATCCGGATGGCTCTTTCATTTTTTCCCCCCTTATCAGAAGAAGGCTGTAAGGGTTCGCTCAGTCAACTCTGCGGTTTCCTACATGAACAGACAGGGAGGCACCAGGTCTCATTTCCTACTCTCAGAAGTAGGTCTAATTCTGTCTTGGGCAGAGCAGAATCTTTTCTCACCTTGGCAGTCCACATTCAGGGGTCCTGAATGCAGCTGTGGATCATGGGATCAGAGGTCTCAGTCCAAAGGGAATTGTCCCTGAGTCAGAAGGTTTTTTTATCAGATCACTCTCCGGTGAGGTCGCCCAGACTTAGATCTTATGGCGACAAGATTCAATGCCAAAGTGGAAACATTCTTCCCTGTTTGGGATGACAATCCTCTGGCACTAGACGCTCTGTACATGGAAGTTCAGGCTGGCTTACAACTTTTCCTTCCACTGCCATGATACCAAGGTATTGATGGAAATCTGGCAGTACCATGCCTCAGTAGAGGTCTTGGTTTACCAAGCTCATGTAGATGAGCCGAGGGCACTATTGGAGTCTTCCCCCAATTCAGAACCTGGTGTCCCGGGGCACTCAGCTCTGCCTGGATCCAACTCATTCTGACAGCCTGAAGATTGAGGAGCCCCTTCTAGACTCTAGAGGGCTATCAGCGGTGGTCTTAAGAATGATCTCACACTCTAGAGCTCCTTCCACAGTCAAAGCCTATGGAATCAAGCTAACGTTTCTTCAGTGGTGTTCGTCATGAAGTTCCTCAGGACCCTTCGCTGTCTGCTATTCTACAGTTTATGCAGGATGGGCTGGATAAGGCCTCAGCCCTTTTCTACACTTTAAGGTAGACATGTGCAGAACCCAAAATGTTGTTTCTTTTCATTTAGTTCGTTTTCAAAAATTTTCGGTTCTGTGAATATTCGGAATGCTGTTAATTCGTTATATTCGGTTTTCGGATGCATAGGCTAAAAAAAATTTTGTTTTCGGATGCATTCGTTAATTTGGATCTTTCGTTATATCTGTAAAATTCGTTAAATTTAGCATTCGTTACTAAACGAAATGCACACTAGTTTCACTTGCTGATCCTCTTTTGTAATAAATAGCAGGTGTTACCTTAGGATTCTTGTTGTTTTCACCTTTTTTTGCAGTTTTCTCTGTGTAGGAAGGCAAGTTTTCCTCAGGTAAACCCAATGAAAAAAATCTAATTCATTCCTTACATTCGGTTTACTGATAACGAATGCATTGGTTATTCGTTAACATGCATTATTCGTTATACGTTATTTAACGAATGCATTCGTTAACTGTATATTCGTATTCGTATTCTTTTTCGGAAATATTAGATTTTTTTTTATATATACCCAGGGTATACCAGCATGGTCCATATCACTATATACAGGAGATATATAACTTATACCAGCTGTACATATATAATTATATACAGTATATACCCAGATTATACCAGCATGGTCCATATCACTATATACAAGAAGATGTATAACTTATCCCAGCTGTACATATATAATTATATACAGTATATACCCAGGTTATACCAGCATGGTCCATATCACTATATACCGAAAATATATAACTTATACCAGCTGTACATATATAATTATATACAGTATATACCCAGATTATACCAGCATGGACCATATCACTATATACGGAAGATATATAACTTATACCAGCTGTACATATATAATTATATACAGTATATATCCAGGTTATACCAGCATGATCCATATCACTATATACAAGGAGATATATAACTTATACCAGCTGTACATATGTAATTATATACATTATATACCCAGGTTATACCAGCATGGTCCATATCACTATATACAAGGAGATATATAACTTATACCAGCTGTACATATGTAATTATATACATTATATACCCAGGCTATACCAGCATGGTCCATATCACTATATACAGGAGATGTATAACTTATACCAGCTGTATATATATAATTATATACAGTATATACCCAGGTTATACCAGCATGGTCCATATCACTATATACAGGAGATATATAACTTATACCAGCTGTACATATATAATTATATACAGTATATACCCAGGTTATACCAGCATAGTCCATATCACTATACTGTATATACAGAAGATGTATAACTTATACCATCTGTATATATATATATATATATATATATATATATATATATATATATATATATCTAGGAAGGATGCCGCAGCACACGGAAGGTTCAAAAGTGTAAACAGTGGTTTATTCCATGATAATACAAGTTAGCAACGTTTCTGCTGCCAATGCAGCCTTTGTCAAGCCCGCTTGACAAAGGCTGCATTGGCAGCAGAAACGTTGCTAACTTGTATTATCATGGAATAAACCACTGTTTACACTTTTGAACCTTCCGTGTGCTGCGGCATCCTTCCTAGATGTCTGAATTGCCTTGACCGGGGCTCCACTCGCTGCTTGCACCGCTATCATATCATTGTGGGACGTGCTGCTCTACCTTTTCCTGTGCTATATATATATATATATATATATATATATATATATATATATATATATCTTATACATTCAGGTTATACCAGTGTTGCACTTACAGTCTGCTTATCTTCCACACATGCCGCCTCTAGTTCATAATCGTGGTGCCCGTGGAAGGCGATGATAAACCTCAGTCCATCACTGTCCACGTATGACTTGACTTGTTCAAATGGGAATTGTTTCTTTAATTTTCCTTTCTCTATGTTGAATATCATCTGTGTAATGAAATCAATCTGAGGAGAAAAGCAAATGTTTCAATTTAATGCAAACAACCTTCTACAAGTACCAAGATCCTATTGTGAGGGTAATGTATATACCTTATACACATACATCAAAATCATTTTGCCATTTGTCAGTATCATTTTGATCCATGCCTATTGTCAAGCTCGCCGCCTGCAGCCATCTTTACTGTAAGTGAATAGTTCAAATCTATTTTTGTGTAAAATTTTGCATCTAATCTTGGACTTGTTGCAAATTGTTCTGCTAAAAATTTGCCTTGTGTGAACTTTTCCATATAGATTAGCTATGAGGGCTATTACAATAGTTTCTTTTATATAGCACTAAATACTACTAGGACTGTGTTAGCAACAAGCAAGCTCTATTACTGTGTGGCAAACACAGGGTGGAACTATTACCACTATTATTGAGTAGTAACTTTAGTTTAGAGGTCACCAGGGGCATGGTAGGCATGGTAATGGAGGAAGCTGCAGGATGGTAGGATTGTGTAGAGGTGAAGAATAGGTAAGTACAGGGCAAGAAAAATGAGCTGCCAAAAACAACTGGGCAGTATGGGCAGTAAGTTCTGAAGACACTGTATGTAGTCATAATATGTGGTCCTAATGTGGATTTACACTGCTCAAAAAAATAAAGTAAACACTAAGATAACACCTCCTAGATCTAAATGAATGAACTAATCGTATGAAATACTTTTGTCTTTACATAGTTGAATGTGCTGACAACAAAATCACACAAAAATTATCAATGGAAATCAAATTTTTCAACCCATGGAGGTCTGGATATGGAGTCACACTCAAAATCAAAGTGGAAAACCACACAACAGGCTGATCTAACTTTGATGTAATGTTCTTAAAATAAGTCAAAATGAGGCTCAGTAGTGTGTGTGGCCTCCATGTGTGTGTATGACCTCCCTACAATGCCTGGGCATGCTCCTGATGAGGTGGCGGATGGTCTCCTGAGGGATATCCTCCCAGACCTGGACTAAAGCATCCGCCAACTCCTGGACAGTCTGTGGTGCAACTTGGAGTTGATGGATGGAGCGAGACATGATGTCCCAGATGTGCTCAATCGGATTCAAGTCTGGGGAACAGGCGGGCCAGTCCATAGCACCAATGCCTTCCTCTTGCAGGAACTGCTGACACACTCCAGCCACATGAGGTCTAGCATTGTCTTGCATTAGAAGGAACCCATGGCTAACCGCACCAGCACATGGTCTCACAAGGGGTCTGAGGATCTCATCTTGGTACCTAATGGCAATCAGGCTACTTCTTGTAAGCACATGGAGGGCTGTTCAGCCCCCCCAAAAAAATATAACCCCACACCATTACTGACCAACCACTAAACCGGTCATGCTGGAGGATGTTGCAGGCAGCAGAACTTTCTCCACAGCGTCTCCAAACTCTGTCATGTCTGTCACATGTGAAGAGCACTGGGCCCAGTGGCAAATTTGCCAATCTTGGTGTTCTCTGGCAAATGCCAAACGTCCTGCATGGTGCTGGGCTTTAAAGGAGTATCCAAAGGATAGGGGATAAGATGTCAGATCACTGGGGTTCCGCTGCTGGGGACCCCGGGAACTACCATGCGGTATTCATCTTTAGCGAATTCCGGAACCGCTGGAGGTCCTCAGGCTGAGTCCATTTCGACCACGGGTACGGAAAATCGTAACATCACGACTCTGCCCCCATGTGATGTCACACCCACGCCCCTCAATGCAAGTCTATGGGAGGGGGCGTGACAGCTGTGTACTGATAATATGCAACAGCAGGGTTACGCAACTTAGTTACTATGTGGTGGTAATATAAGGTCATGCTGTGGCAGTATTATTTGGTAAAGGTACGGTGGAATTATTCAGTCACTATGCAGTTATTATATGTGGTCCTGGTGTGCAGGTATCATGTGGCAATTGTATGGTGGTTTTATTCAGGCTCTATGCAATGGTAATGTGTGGCCCTATCATCACCAGGACAGACTGTACAGTAGAACAGACATTTCAGAGCAGAAGAGTCTTTAGCCTTCCTTTTAGAAGAGTTAAATGAGAACAAGAGCTTCATACTAGGCTTCTTTACCCCCCCCCCTCCCCTCAAGAAAACCCTGAGTACACTCTACATGATATATTGTAATTGTTACTCTTTATGCTGTGAATTTGCCAATTTACATTATTGTCCATGTAGAGTGATAAGCGGCTTTTGGCAACTTCTCAGAAAAAGAAGGAAAGAAAAAATCTCTTCAAAACAGATATTTTATTTCTTAGAATCGAGAGTTTCTCTATAATTTATAGCATTTAAATATTTCATCCTCCCCGGCTCTGGAGAGCGTTGTCCGCTAATACAAGTTTAAGCCGTAGCAGTAAAAGTTTGAAAAGTTACCTGTAAGATGCGCTTCTGCCACCGGTACCGGAATTTGTAGACATTGAAGTTGTACTGCTGGTTGGAGGGAGAATTCACCGAATCCTGAAAGAAAACAAGAGACAGTTTTATCAGAGAGAATGCGAATGGAGTCAACACCAGAGCACTTCACCGGGCTGATGAATACTTCATGAATTCAAGCTCAGGCTGAACATGTCTGACTCTGCGAGACTTTATCCCCAGCTGGAAGATGCTAAAGTATACTGCGAGGAGCTGGATACCTGAGAGAGGAAACTGGAGACAGCTCAGACCCTAAACCTCCAAAAAAAATAGCAACACAGAGGAGAATTTCTATGAGAAACGTGACAAAACGCAATGTGAGACTATACCCTAAAGGTATCAGCCTGAAGCTTATTTACTTACTGCTGCAGGGTCTGACTGTCAAATGTATCACTCATACTAGAAAATACTACCGTAATGACCTACATTAACAATAAAGTAACTACTGTAATACTGCCGCTATGCGAAAGAATATAACTACTATAATACTGCCATCCTGTGTATAAGAATATAATTACTATAATACTGCTCTTATGTACAAGAATATAACTACTATAATACTGTCCTCTATGTGCAAGAATATAAATACTATAACATCAGTACTGTACGGACTTGAGAAAGCGCTTAATTGTGTGAAACATGTAGCCTCCGTTCTGCCTCCGTCCACATCTACTGCTGTATTTATGGATCCTCCATGATTTAAATCCTACAATTTCTACAACACAGCACAGTGTGGCTTTTTTTTCATTTCATGTCTACATATCTCATGTTATTTAAGCCTACCTATCGCCTGCTTCATTCATCAACGCTGCCTTGGAAGTCTTGCAAACATGGTCTGACAATTTCACCAGTAAATCCTATAGACTGTGCCACCCTTTCTTTTTGTACTAATAATATAACTACTATAATACTGTCTCCTATGTACAAGAATATAACTACTATAATACTGCCTCCTATGTACAGGAATATAACTATTATAATACTGCTCCTACATACAAGAATATAACTACTACAATACTGCCTCCTAGCTGTGAGGTTGTGTCTCTGTAGTTCTCCTCATGTCTGGAGAAAGCCCAGGGCAGGGCCACCCTGGGCGGGGAAGCTCCCCAAGCAAGGCCCAGGCTTCTCGGCCTACACTGGGAGAAAACTCCCAGGATATTTCTAAGGTGGATGGAAATCCTAAAGTTAATATTGTGGAAAGAGATTCTCAGAATGGAAGCACTGCCAGTGCCAAGAAAGGAGAAAAGAAAGACGCAGCTTCTGCATCTGCAAGTATGGTGTGTGGTGTTATACAGTCGGCCGGCCAAGGCTCACAGCATGGAGTGCAAGCAAGAGACTCCCAGAAAGAAACCTCTGTGATAGATCCCAAGTCTGCAAACCAAGGCCATGATGGTGCACAGGAGGTGAGTGGATCACATGCAACAGGTGTGCAGCTCCACTCACCAGCACAGAGACAGAGGAGGACATCTCTGGAGATGCAGACATTGCAGGAAAACCTACAGCAGCAAGAGGTGGTCTCCAGCATGACCCGCTCAGGCCGCACAAGATCCCAGGCTGGAGGTAAGAACAATAATACTGAAAAGTCTATGGAGGTGACACCTGGGAAATCTCAGGGTGTTAGCAAAACTGTTCCTGCCCCAGACCCTAATGTATGTGGCCGGGCCTCAGGAGATCCAGCCAGCGATGGCTCCACTGTGTTCACCCAGCCTGAGAGACTGTCCAGACCCCTCCAGCAGGGCAAAGAGACCGCCCGGGCACCAGAGCTACAGCTGGCGGAGGAGATCCCTGCACTGGTGAGGAGGATGGAGGAGCTGAAGCAACACAAACAAATGGTACAAATGCAGATTGACTGTGTCTATAAACTAAAGACTGCAAACCCACAATACAAGACTATGCATGACAACAAACTGTATGCACTGAGCACGGAACTGGCCACCATAGTGAGTGAGATGGACTGTTTACTGGAGAGGATGGGACCAGTGGTGGAGTCCTATAGGAACCAGGAACGCTTTTCCCAGTACCAGCTGAGTTTTGAGCCAAAGGCCAGATCGCATGTGGTACCTGCCATCACCCCAGATGAGCCCCAGCAGGAGACAAGGCCCATAATACAGCCGGCAAGTTTCACCTTCCAGGATCAGCATACACATGGGAATGGGGAACAGCAACCTCTGAGACCTGCAGCTGTTCCTGAGCAAGAGTCTGGAGTTGTCATATCAGCAGAGGCACCACAAGTCCCAGAAGTCCCAGTACATGAGGAGGACAGTGAAAATTTTCTGGTGTATGAAGGTGATGGGGTGATGGAGCAGAGCTCTAATGTTGGGGCACGGACTGGGGGTGCGGACTGTGATGATGTTGGGGCACAGACTGGGGGTGCGGACTGTGATGTTCCTGAGGGGTCGGTGGCTGGAGGGGGTGCACAATCTGTGTGGGATGTATTATTATCTGATGATGACATAGAGGTGGATGGGTCAGGTGATGTTGTACACAATAATGTGCAGGATTTCCCCCCCTTTACCTACAAGTACAGCAGATGTGGCAGGGCCCCCTAGAGTAGACCCCAACCCTGTAGGACAGGACGCAGGTACCCGCCAGGTTCCTCCCAGAAATGCCTGGAGCCGTGGTGCTCCATCCTTCACCTCCAGCGCCAATTACACTGGCCAGGCATTTAAAAGGAGAAACGTGGTGCGTTTTCGGCACAGAGGTGCCAAGGAGGACCTTCCAGATAGGAGGTTTGTGGTGAGGGAGCTCCTGTGCCACCAGATGGGGTTTGTGCCAGCGGACATCTTGGCTGTAATAAACCTTCCAGATAGACAGGGCTATGATGTCAGCTTTAAGCTCCTGTCTAATCTGGATAGGTTCTGGTCAAACTTCCCCAGGTTCAGAGACAAGGATGGACTGAGTAAATTTAATTTTATTCCCATATCCAAGCCAGATACCGTCATCATCAATATTATCTTCTGAAATGAAGCTGTTCCTCCCCAGGACATTGTGGTGTGGCTCCGCAGACATTGTGACCTGGTGTCTGATCTCACCAAGAACAGAGATGATGACGGTATCTGGACTGGAGGGTGGAAGGTCCTGCTGAAGCTGTGCCAACACGGGAACATCACACAACATCTGCCCAACTCCTTTTTTATTGGTAGAGAGAAGGGGGTTTGTTTCTACCCCGGTCAGCCCAGAAAGTGTTTTAAATGTGGTAAACCTGGTCATCTGGCAAATACCTGTACTATTGTTAAGTGTAATCTATGTGGTGAGACTGGTCACCTAAGTGCTGACTGCCAGAACATCAGGTGCAACCTCTGTGGTGAGATCGGTCACCCTCACCGGGACTGTCCCAATGCCTGGCACAACATCTGCCGGGAGCTTCCTGATGAGGACCTTGTGGCGGGGGCAGAGGCTGTAGAGGAGGAGACTTTAATATCAGGCCCTATTCTAACCAGACAGGAGGTCCAGCAGGGTTTAAGCAACACAACACCAGAACCTCAGCAGTCAGGGAGCACACAGGGGGACATGGAGGTTGTGCCACAAGACCAGCAGCAGCCAGGGGTGTCCTCTTTGGTGTCTGAGGGGAGTAGGGTGCAACAAACTAAAAGGAGGAAAAAAGACAAGTCCTCCCGCAGGCCTGAGGGGGAGAACAATACTCGTGTGAAGAAAAGGGCTGACAACAGGGCAGGAGTGATGATGGTGTCCAATAGATACGAGGTTCTGACAGAGTCTGACGGTGATTTGGACACTGAGATAAAAAGAATAGAAGGTGAATGTGATGGTGACACCAGGGACCAACCACCAATAAAAAGGAAACCCCGGACTGTGAAAGATAACATAGAGTCAGACATGGAGACAGGTGGTGGACAGCGGGACTCAGATTCTGACTTGTGATGATGGGGGTCAGGTCTCTGCTCTTCTCCTTGTGTTACCTTGTAATGGCTGGGTTTACTTTAAGGGTCCTTTCTAGTAATGTAAACAGTATAAAAGTGAGGAGGACACGACACATAGTTTATGACCATCCTACAATATGTGGACCCAGATGTCATCTTCTTACAACAGATGCGCCTGACTACATTGGGGCACCTACATGAGGCTGAGAGGGAATGGACGTCTGGTCCCTCTTTCTGGTCACTGGCTGTGGAGCCATATGCCGGAGTGGCCATTTTGTTTACCACCAGGGATGTGACAGTGCATAGGATGACAGAGGTCGTCATGGGTAGGTGTTTGATTTTGGAGGTCACTATCCATGGTAGAAGGCTCCGGCTGATAAATATCTATGGCCCACAGACAGTGGCAGAAAGGGTCCAGCTATTCACTGAGGTAAAACCATTTCTATTCACATCTGTTCCTGTTATAATGGCCGGGGATTTTAACGTCACTAGGACATCAGGTGACAGGTACTCAGGTAGAGTGGTGGCCAGGGACTCCAGGGTCCTTAATAACATAATATTGCAGGCCGGTCTGAGTGATGTCTTCACACAGAGTGGAAGAAAGCCAAAGCTCACAGATTCTTGTTCTGATAGGAGCAGTAGGATTGACATGGCGTTCGTGAGTCTTTCAGAAATGGTTAGTGAGAGGAATGAGAAAACTGTCCCTTATTCAGACCATATGGCCTTAGTTTTCCATCTTGGTGTCACTAACCGCCCAGATATTGGAAGGGGGCTCTGGAAGCTCAATTCTAGTCTTGTGCAAGATCTGCATGTTCAGGAAGGTGTTCATTCTCTCATACAGAGCCAGCTAGATAGAGTGGACTTCTATGATGATATGGCCGCCTGGTGGGAGGATGTCAAGGATGAGATCAGAACCCTCTTAAAGAGACTGTCTTTTAAAAAGGGGAGGAGTAAGTATGGACAGTATCTCAAGCTGCGGAAAGAATTGGAGTCACTATATTCGGCGGGTGGGGACCAACAAAGGATAGACCGGCTGATATCTGAGATAAGGCAGTATCAGTACAGCAGGTATACCTCCCTGGTTCTTGAACGGGATTATGGGTCCTTAGGGTCTCCTGATCCCTTTGAGAACTGCCGGGAGCGGGTGGCAAATATGTCTGTCACCGGTCTCACTGACTCCCAGGGTGTTTTGCAGGAATCTCGGGAGGGTATCCTGGGGGTGGTGAGATCGTACTATGCTGACTTGTTTCAGAGGAAGGTTTTGGATAGAGACAAGATGATCCAATTCTTGGAGACAACTCCGCTCCCTGATACTAATGATTTGGACTTTTCTCCTTTGACAGCAGAATTGACGGTGGCGGAGGTCAAAGAGGCCATTGATAAGTTACATCTGAAGAAGGCACCAGGTCCAGATGGGATAACAGCAGAATTCTATAAGACATTCAGAGACCTCTTGGCTCGAATTCTCGTGGATGTTTACACAACTTGTCTAGAAAGTCACCTGATGCCTCCATCCATGAGAGTGTCCTCGCTGATTCTGCTGTCTAAAGGTAAAGAGCCGAGTGACATCAAGAACTGGAGGCCAATTGCCCTCTTGAATGTCGACAGGAAGATTCTGGCAAAAATCCTGTTTTCTAGTAGTGTTGAGTCATATATTCGCGAATATTCGCATATTCGTAATATTCTCTTTTTATTTTCGCATATGCGAACATTCGCGTATGAGAAAATTTGCATATGCAAAAATTCACATATGCGAAAATTAGCATATGCGAATTTCCGCATATGCGAAAATTCACACACCAGTCTCACACAGTAGTATTAGAGCCTTCTTTACACCACACAAGCTGGAAGCAGAGAGGGATGATCACTGTGATGTGTACTGTGAAAAAAAAAAACGAATATTCGTAATTACGAATATATAGCGCTATATTCGCGAATATTCGCGAATTCGCGAATATGCGATATTCGCGAATAAAATTTGCATTGCGAATATTCGCGAGCAACACTATTTTCTAGGTTAGTTTGTCTGTCCCCGGCACTGTTGGCAGGCTGTCAGTATGGCACAGTAAAAGGGCGGAACATCTCTGGGGCAGTGATCTCAATAAGGGAGATGTTTGAGAGATTTAAAGCCCTAAGGTGTGGGAGATATGTTGTGATTCTTGACCAGGCTAAAGCCTTTGACAGAGTAGATCACGAGTATCTATGGGCCACTTTGTCAAAGTACGGTATTCCGGGACAATTCATCGATTGGCTGAAGACTTTGTATTGTGAGGCCGAGAGCTTTCCTCTGATCAATGGTTGGCAAGGTGACACCTTCAGGGTTGAGGCGGGGGTGAGACAAGGTTGCCCACTGAGTCCTCTGCTGTATGTATTTGCCTTAGACCCGTTTCTGAGGTCCCTGCAGGAGTGTGGTTTCCAGGGGGTGCGGGTCCCCCACTGCCTGCCCCTGAGTGTTGTTGCCTATGCGGATGATGTGATTGTAGTGATATCTGAGCCTCGTGAGGTGGAGATGTTGTCTATGGCCATCAGAAGTTACTCGGAGGCCTCAGGGTCTCTGGTCAACCTTGATAAGAGTCAAGCTCTCTGGGTATCCGATACTGATCCAGACTTTGATCTGCCCCAATTTGTGAAAGCCTCCTCCCATATTAAAATCTTAGGGGTCAAATTCGGGAGGGACGATAACACCAAACTAAATTGGGAAGAGAAGTTGGAAACCGGAAATGCAAAGGTTCAGCGATGGAAGAACTGGAGGCTGACCTATAGAGAAAGGGTTACAATGTTGAAGACTTACCTGGTCCCCCTCTTCTTGTATGTCTCTGTCGTTTTTCCTTTGCCAGGCTCTTTAGCCTGTTCTTCCAACTTTTTGGGGGGAACAGGTGGAACCCAATAAAAAGAGGGATCACCTACCTACAGAGGAGAGAGGGTGGGTTGGATATGCTGAATCCAAGGGTGTTCTTTGACTCCATGTTTCTAAAAGTTAATTTTGGTTGCCTGGACTCAAACAACAGCTCCCTGTGGGCGAATAGTATCAGGGACTGGATATTGCCTTTTGCAGAGTCTTGGGTGCGAGGCGGCAGTCTCAAGGGGGGAGATGGACGCGTGACTACCTCCCCCCGTACCTGGAATACGGGCTCAGATGTCTGAAGAGATGGCGTATTGAGAAGTCCTATATAGAGAGTAAGACCCGTAAAGAGCTTTATATCAGGGTGTGTAGGACATTCTTCTATTTACAGCCAGCTCTGAAGGACTGTACGACCGCCATCTTACAGGACAGTCTGAGACTCCTGAATAATGTGAGGCTACAAAAAAAATTTCCATGACATCGCCTGGCTGTCCTTACATGGGAAATTGTTTGTCAGGGGAAGTTTAAGATACCTGAGTGTGTCGGATCGCCAGTGTCCCCTCGGGTGTCAGGAGGAGGAGACAATGGCGCATTTTATATCGGAGTGCTGGGGAGGGCGACACATATGGCAGGAAATATCCCAAAGGCTAAAGATCCCGAGACTACAGTCCTTAAAATACCCAGATATCATCTATGGGGTACCATCTAGTGTAAGTGGCATTGACCGGGAGACCATGTATATAATCATCACCGTTATTAAATATTATCATTGGCACACCAGGACCCGCGTCTCCATGTTTAGTGAACCCTTTCATGACAGAAGAGCAGTGGACCTGATCCTGACAGAATTGAGGTGGATAAAGTGTTTGTAGGTCAGGAGAGACAGGGAAAACCTAAAATTATGGAGAAATGGGTATATAGATTAAGTTTTACCTTTATGATGCTTTTGTGTTGTTATTTATTTGTTTTCTTCACCTTTAAAGGCAATAGTTTATATCTAAGTTAACATTATTAAGTTTCTTTTGTATAGAAGAGTATGATGTTTAATACTTGATTGTTGTTTTGGTAATTTTGGTCGAAAGAACTGTATTTTTTCTGTTTGTTTTTAATAATAAAAATTACCTCCTAGGTACAAGAATATAACTACTATAATGTTGCTCCTATGTATAAGAATATAACTACTATAATACTGCTGCTATGTACAAGAATATAACTACTATAATGCTGCTCCTATGTACAAGTTTATAACTACTATAATACTGCTCCTATGTACAAGAATATAACTACTATAATACTGCCTCCTATGTACAAGAATATACCTACTATAATACTGCCCCCTATGTACAAGAATATAACTACTATAATACTGCTGCTATGTACAAGAATATAACTACTATAATGCTGCCCACTATACAATAGACTATTCTTATATGCAGGGACTGTCTCTTGTATGTATCTTGTCTTTTGTGATGATATCATAAATGTTATGAATATTAATATGCAACTTTTTCTAATGAAGTTCCGACATTGAGTGCGAACAGAACATGTCGCCCGCTGCGCTATTTTCATTGAGCTGTTGCAATAAATAGAGGTTTTTGCTTGGAGAGAGCGGTGAGATTGTAACAACATCAATTACACATAATTATCATTTCTTCCTTATAAACATAGAGGTGACGATTATTGTTATTATCAAAAAATAATAACCTTCCCCCACTGAGACAGTGCTGCCCCCTACCTCCCCTCAGGAGCACCTTCCTGTTGGCTGAGCATTTGCATGTAGTCTATTACTCTCTTTTGTTCTCTGTTACCAGCCACTTTAGTCTGGGTGACTGAAGGACAGGTTAATACGATGTTTTGATCTCTGTTCTCATCATCCATGTTACTGATACTATAGCCACACATCCTTGTTTCTATAGTAACATGATGAACATCAATGGGCTGGAGCAAGTTTATGCCAAGAAAGAACAAATCGGATTTTGACTCCTTATGGGATGAACATAAGGAGTGGGTGGGGGTGGGGGTGGTTTGTAGCAAATATGTATAGGGGCTTCTCTTTTAGTACAGGTTCACTTCACAAGGTGGGAACAATAGTGCCTTTCCTTCCCATAAGAACATGACTGTGAGTTCAGTGGAAAGATCGGGGCCCTACAGAGGTTCACAGGCCATTGTGAGATGGGCCCCCTAATTGCAATGCCTTAAAGGGGTACTCTGCCCTCCAAAGGATAGGGGATAAGATATCTGATTGCGGGGGTCCCACTGCAGGATCTCCTGATCTCCATGCTGGTGTTTGTTTAGAGCATCGGGTGCAGCATTGGAGGCTCGTGACGTCACGGTCACACCCATCATGACATCACAACCACGCCCCCTCCCATAGACTTGCATTGAGGGGGCGTGGCTGTGATATCATGAGCGAGCATGGCCGTGACTGTACAAGCCTCGGCCCCACATCGCCAGTCATCTTCGTGCACCAGATGTCTGGGATGCCGCAGCCGAGATCGTGGGGGTCCCCAGCGGCGGGACCCCCATGATCAGACATCTTATCCCCTATCCTTTGGATATGGGATAAGATGTCTAGGGGCAGAGTACCAGGGCTCAAGTCCTGCAGGAACTCACAGGAACAGCGTTTTTTTGCTTTTTCAGAGGAGGAATGCCGTCCTTGTTACACTAGTCCTGCAGGACTGACCTCTGAATTATTCTTACCCTCCCTCTGTCTCCTCCCCCGGCCCGAACTGCTAGATGCTGGAGATGTAGGACCTGTGATGATGTCACCATCACATGTTGGGGGCGGAGCTTAGCTGTGGAGGAAAAGGAGAGATCGTGGCTGAAGGACCTGTTGTGGAGGAGGCGGGGCTGAGCTGGAGGTGAGGTCACATGTCACTCCAATAAGGTAATTACATGGAAGGAGGTTTGTTACAGTGTGTCACCACAGTAGTAGGGAAATTATATGAGGAGGTTTGTTACAGTATGTCACCCAATAGTAAGGTGATTACATGAAGAGGTTTGTTACAGTGTTTCACCCTAGTAGAAAAGAGATTACATGAGGAGGTTTGTTACAGTGTGTCACCCCAGTAGTAAGGAGATTACATGAGGAGGTTTGTTACAGTGTGTCACCCCAGTAGTAAGAAGATTACATGAGGAGGAGGTTTGTTTCAGTGTGTCACCCCAGTAGTAAGGAGCTTACATGAGGAGGAGACTTGCTACAGTGTGTGACCCCAGAAGTAAGGTGATTACATGAGGAGGAGGTTTGTCACCAGATCACCAATAACACTGAGTAATGCTATGCAACAGCGAAGCATTACTCAGTGTAAGGAATCTGAAGATTCATGTAAAAGTTCCCTATGGGGGACCTAAAAAAGTAAACAATAACTAATAAAAAAATGTTTGTTTGTTTTTTTATCACACATAAGCCCCTCCCCTAATAAAGACTTAAATCATTCCCTTTTTCTATTTTTTAACCCCTTAAGGATGCAGGGTTTTTCCATTTTTGCATTTTCATCTTTTCTTCATCACCTTCTAAAAATCATAATGCTTTCAATTGTGCACCTAAAATTCCATATCATGGCTTATTTTTTGCTTCACCAATTCTACTTTGCAGTGACATTAGTCATTTTACAAAAAATCCACGCCGAAACAAAAAAAAAATTCATTGTGCGACAAAATTGAAGTAAAAATGCCATTTTGTAATATTTGGGGGCTTCCGTTTCTACGCAGTGTAGTTTACGGTAAAAATTACACATTCTCTTTATCTGTAGGTCCATACGGTTAAAATGATACCCTACTGATATAGGTTTGATTTTGTTTTAAAAAAAAATCATAAATCGTAACTACATGCAGGAAAATGTATACGTTTTAAATTGTAATTTTTTTAACCCCTATAACTTTTTTATTTTTCCATGTACAGGCCGGTATGAGGGCTAATTTTTTGCGCCGTGATCTGAAGTTTTTATCTGTACCATTTTTGTTTTGATTGGACATTTTGATCGCCTTTTATTAATTTTTTTTTGTGCTATAAAAAGTGACCAAAAATACGCTATTTTGGACTTTGGAATTTTTTTTGCGTGTACACCATTACCATGTGGTTTAATTAACAATATATTTTTATAGTTCAGACATTTCCACACGCAGCGATACCACATATGTTTATTTTTACTTACACAGGAAAAGGGGGGTGAATCTTACTTTTATAAGGGAAGGGGTTAATTCATCATTAGTAACTATTTTTTTCAACTTTTTTTTTGCTAGGTTATAGCCCCCTCTATTGGCTATATCATGCATTACATTGATTCCTAACACTGATCATCGGTATAGAACTATATGCGGATGATCAATGTTATCGGGGCTTGACTTGTCCTGCCTAAATCTCAGGCATGGAGAAGTCAATCGCCGATCGGACACGCCGGAGGCAGGTAACGGACCCTCAGCTCATGTCATAGCTGATCAGGACATCATGATTTCACTGCGATGGTCCCGATCAGCCTAACTGAGCTGCCGGGATGCAATTTTTTCAACTTTCGACGCGACGATCAACTTTGATCGCCGCATCTAAAGGGTTAATGGCACACGGCACAATGATCAGTGCTGTATGCTATTAGCCCAGTCTCCCGGCTTTCATTAGCCTTCAGGACTGACCTCCTATGATGCGGGGTCACGGTATGACCCAGTGTTATAGACCGGCACCGGGCACACGGCGTACAGGAATGCCTCCCTAAGAGGTTAAATAAAAAATAAAAAACCCTGTTTATTTGGTATTACTGCACGTGAAAATATCCGAACTATTAAAATATAATATTTATGATCCCATACGGTGAACGGCATAAATGTAAAATAATGCCAATGTCCACATCACAACAATAAATTGAATAATGAATATAAAAGTGATCAAAAAGGCTTTTATGTGCAAAAGTGGTACTGATGAATACTACAGATCATGGCACAAAAAAAGAGCCCTCATACAGCCTTGTATAGAGAAAATAAAAAAAAAGTTGTAGGGGTTAGAATACAATTTTTTTTAACCCCTTAACGACCACGGACGTAAATGTACGTCCTGGTTTGGCGGGACTTCCCGCACCAGGACGTACATTTACGTCCTGTGTATGACCGCGAGCATCGGAACGGTGCTCGCGTCATACACGGCAGGTCCCGGCTGATAGCAGCAGCCGGGGACCCACCCGTAATGGCCGACATCCGCGATCGCGCGGATGTCCGCCATTAACCCCTCAGATGCCGTGATCAATACAGATCCGATACGATCATCCAGCATGGCGGCCGGAGGTCCCCTCACCTGGCTCCGGCCGTCTCCCGGGGTCTTCTGCTCTGGTCTGAGATCGAGCAGACCAGAGCAGAAGATCACCGATAATACTGAGCAGTGCTGTGTCTTATATATAGCACTGCACAGTATTAGCAATCAAAGGATTGCTATAGATAGTCCCCTATGGGGACATAAAAAGTGTTAAAAAAAAAAAGTTGAAAAATTTAAAATTAAAAGTGAAAAAAAGTGAAAAATCCCCTCCCCCAATAAAAATGAAAATTGTCCGTTTTTCCATTTTACCCCCAAAAAGCGTAAAATATTTTTTTATTAACAAATTTGATATCGCCGCGTGCGTAAATGTCCGAACTATCAAAATACAATGTTAATGATCCCGTATGGTGAATGGCGTAAACATAAAAAATTAAAAAAGTCCAAAAATGCTGCTTTTTTGTCACATTTTATTCAAAAAAATGTATAAAAAATGATCTAAAATATTAATATATGCAAATGTGGTATCTAAAAAAAAGTACAGATGACGGTGCAAAAAATTAGCCCTCATACCGCCCTATATACGGAAAACTGAAAAAGTTATAGGTGGTCAAAATAGGTATCAAAAATACAATTAAAATGGGTATCATTTTAATCGTATTGACCCACAGAATAAGGAACACATATCATTTTTACCGTAAATTGTACAGTGTGAAAACAAACCCCTCCAATATGAGCAAAATTTTGGTTTTCATTTAAATTTCCTCCCTAAAAATATTTTTTTGGGGGGTTCGCCCTACATTATACGGTAAAATGAGAGGTTTCATTACAAAGTACAATTGGTCACGCAAAAAAACAAGCCCTTATATGGGTCTGTAGATGGAAATATAAAAGAGTTATGGATTTTAGATGGCGAGGAGGAAAAAACGAAAACGCAAAAATAAAATTGGCCTGGTCCTTAAGGTGAAAATGGGCTTTGTCCTTAAGGGGTTAAAAGCAGTACAATAGTAGAACAGCATGTAAGCATGGGTATCATTTTGACCCACAGAATAAAGATGGCATATCATTTTTACCATAAGTGCACTCCTTAAACAAACCCCTCCCCAAAAGTTGCAAAATTGCGTTTTTCTTTTCAATTTTCCTCACAAATTATATATCTTTTTTTTTGGTTGCACCATAGATATTATAGTAAAATGAGTGTTGTCATTACAAAGCGCAATTAGTCATGCAAAAACAAGCCTTATATGGGACTCTTATAAACTGTGGGCAGCTGCCTGGAACCGTGCGGGATGTCAAGTTTTAGCTTGGACGTTTTTGTTTGTTTTCTTTTTGCACAAACTGGGGGGGGGGGGGGGGAGTATATTAGGAATCTTTGGTGAGTTCCCACACTTTTTTATCGGGGACTTGACCCCTGCGGAGTACCCCTTTAAGTTGGCACCCACATAGACCTTCCCAGGAAATTTGCCCCGTCAGTACAAGGAGCTACTAAACACTAGTGGTGACATCTTTGGTCACACAAGGTGAAGCACTATAGTTGCCCTCCACTCTTCTTTGTATATTTTAAAGTTAACTGCTAAACAAATTTGGCTACATAAACTCATTGTACATGAGGAATCACATTGTGCTCAGTTATTCTAGAAGTTATTCTCTAAGGTTATGCTCATTCTGGAGTTCCCCTGTAAATCCACATAGTGCTCCTAGAATTCTGCAGACTACAGAGAATGATATGAGGACCTATAATTAATAGTGGCGTCTGTTGTATCTTCTAGGCGGTGGGTGACCTTTCTCTAAGCAGAGAGATGGAAGTAATGGAAGTAGTGCGATAAGATGGCGGCAGATGATTGATTTTGGTATAGTCATTTTTCAGATATTTGCACCACCTTTGCCCCATACAAGACTCGCTTCTCCACCGTGATTTATCTTGGCCCAAATAATATTTTATATGCAGTAGAGACAAGAAAATAAATGAGATTCTAGACCTTTGGAGATCACAGCCAGAAAATAACAGGTTAATGCTGCCTCTGACATACACAGAGAGCGGAATTTTATTGCATACATATGGAGTGACAACTAATATAGCTTCCTAGCATTCCTAGAACTCTGAATGGCAATCCCGTTTATCTATGCATTGTTATATGGAGAGTAATTAGGAATATATATGTGGTAGCTTGGGGGTGTAGGGTATATGGGGTGTAGCTGTGCGGTAACTAAAGGGTGCTTTTTTAACCCTTATCGCATGTGACGCCAGGGTGAGGGCTCCTCTGTATATGCTTGTCCTATCGCCACACGTCCCAAGAGCGATAGGGAGGTATAATAAATGATTGTCCACAACCGGAGGGTTTTCAGAAAACTGTCGTAACTTTTACTGTAGGTTTTATGCAACATCAAACAGGAACAGTCTTTGTACAATCAGAGTCTATTAGGATCCTGACAGTTGGTTGGGACTTTGTGAGCTTTAAGCTCAGGAGATTTATATGCGCTGTTCCACTGGATTTAGGGGATTGAGTTTAGGTCCAGCAGTCAAGCTAGCTTTAGTGGGGAGTTGTATTATAACTCACGGTTTAGTATGATCAGGCTTCGGCCTGGTCTTGTCTTTGTAAGTTGCACGGATCTACTCTCTCTGCTAGTCCAGAACCCAAGAGATAACGCTGCTTGCTTTGCAGCTCAGGAGCAAGAGAGCAAGAGGACAAGAGAGCAAGGATTGGCTGGCAGCTCCCTTATATGGGCAGGGGCTGGCCTTGAGCTCATTGGTCCATACCATCTGTCAGTCACTTTACAAGGAATTATGGTCTGGACATGTGACCACACACGTGACCTAGGAAGGTCCTTCAACATAATAGAACTAACACTAATCACATGACCTAAGGTCCTGCAACACTATACAGTATACAACATTAAATATATAATTACAGATACATGTAAACATCACAAAATTGAAGAAGGAAGAGGCGACTAGGGGCTATCCCACCAGGAGGACCCAACTGGAACAAAGTAACTCTGACTTTAGGGACCACCATACAAGGTACGGTATACCATACAGTACCGGGACATCACATATATCTTTTTCAGGGGTCTGGCTAAGTTTAAGGACAGCCAATATGGTTGCCAAATATATTGTCGCCTGGGTTTCCTATAGCCCTGAATGGCAATTCTGTCTAAGTGAAGAACAAAAGTCTACCAACATTATTATTCAGAAGACTGGTAAAGCTGGGTGGCAGCAATCATTGTGGGAGCTGAAATGGAAGCCAAATTAAGTCACACAACTTTCCCAGCTCCACTAAATACCCGGAACATCTGACTGCTGCTTTGTAAAGACATCAACCCCTAATTGCAGGAAACGGTTGAGTTTCCTTAAAGGGGTACTCAGCCCCTAGACATCTTATCCGCTATCCAAAGAATAGGGAATAAGATGTCTGATCGCGGAGTTCCCACCACTGGGGACCCCTGGGATCTCGGCTGCGGCACCCCGCTGTCATTACTGCACATAGCAAACTCGCTCTGTGCGTAATGACGGGCGATACAGGAGCCGGAGCATCATGATGTCACAGCTCCGCCCCTCATGAAGTCACGTCCCGTGTAAGCAGTCACAGGGGTGAACCCTAGTCAGTCATAGTCAAGTCAGTCAAATCTGCTAAAGAGAGCATGGGTTTGCATAATTCAGTCAAGTCCCAGCGAGCGCGCAAGTCTCTAAGTCACTGGTCATCTCCTTGGGCCTAACTGAGCTGTAAAGACTATTCCATTTGTATGCCTCAGTAAAGCTGCTGTTGTTCTGTAGCTTTGCATCAGAGTCATTATTTGCCCCGCCCCCAACCCAGGGGTTAATGGCATCTGCCCCCAGGGTTATGCCATCTGCCCGCATCAACCCACCATACCCCTTCCCTTCAATTCCTTTGTTGAACTTAATGGCCCTCGTTTTCTAAGAGTGTTGTGTGGGTTTTAATTCCCTACAATTTATTTTCCATGGTATTTACTAAGGTTTCCCTACATTTTCCACTTTCCCTACACTTTCCTTTTTGTATACATGCTCTGATGTGTACGGTTTTCTTCAGCTCAAATCCACCACATTTCTGTGGAAACCTTAGTAAATATGTTGGGTTTATGTCAAAATGTCAGGAACACGCCCCTTTTCGGAGACCACACCCCTTTCCCAGCGGCCACGCCCCTTTTTTGAGTTTTCTAAGCAAAATGGAGAGTTAGGCTGGGTTCACATCACGTTTTTGCCATACTGTTTTCAATCCGTTTTTCTAAAGAAAACCGTATGGCAAAAAAACGGATGGAACAGTATGGGAAAAAGTAAACCATATGTGTTTTTAAACAGTATACTGTTTTTAAAAGTGCGTACAGTTCCGTCCGTTTTTATGGAAAAAAAAAACATAAGTTTTGGAAAATTTTGTCCATTTTTAATAGGAGGGGTATTGGGTGGGGACTTTAGGATGCAAATGCGCATGTGCAAAGTAAAAACCGTATACGTTTTTCCCGTATGGAACCGTATACATGTGCGTTTCCCATTGAAGTCCATGTTAAAAAAAAAAAACATATGCGGTTGCAGTACAGTTTTTAAACCGGAGACAAAATCGTACTGCAACCACATACGTTTTTTTTTTAACATGGAAGTCAATGGGAAACGCACATGTATACGGTTACATACGGGAAAGCATATACGGTTTTTACTTTGCACATGCGCATTTGCATCCTAAAGTCCCCACCCAACACCCCTCCCATTAAAAATTGACAAAATTATCAAAAACGTATGTTTTTTTAAAAATAAAAACGGAAGGAACTGTATGCACTTTTAAAAAACGCATATGGTTTACTTTTTCCCATACTGTTCCATCCGTTTTTTTTGCCATACGGTTTTCTTTAGAAAAACAGATTGAAAACAGTATGGCAAAAACGTAGTGTGAACCCAGCCTTAGTTGGGGTTTTTTCAATTCTTGCACAAATTCTGGCGCAAAATCTGGCGCAGACAGAATTTCTGGCGCAATGCAACAGAATCTGGCACACAACACGACAAAACATGTCTGGTTTGCAATAGTAAATGAAGGCCAATGGACGTATGTCTTTTCAACCATAATAATAACTATGTAGCATATTCATTAGATAATGGTGACTGGTGCCATTTTATACCTTCCTTCCTCCTCTTGAGTGTAGAATAGCGTTATCTATGCTGATTTCTTTCTTCTTCACCTTCTGTAATAATTCCAAGATTTCTTCTTGGCTTAGCTGAAAAGAAATGATCATGTTTAATGGGTGAATTTTGAGAAACAAAATGACAAATCTAGTGGTATTATGTAACATCATGCGACAAGATTAAACTATTGATACAGGATAAAGAGTTAAAGGGGTATTCCAGGCCAAAACGTATTTTTATATATCAACTGGCTCCGGAAAGTTAAACAGATTTGTACATTACTTCTATAAAAAAAATCTTAATCCTTCCAATAGTTATTAGCTTCTGAAGTTAAGTTGTTTTCTGTCTAACTGCTCTCTGATGACTCACATCCCGGGAGCGTGACATCATCATTGATCAGTTAGACAGAAAACTTCCGAAGCTAATAACTATTGGAAGGATTAAGATTTTTTAATAGAAGTAATTTACAAATCTGTTTAACTTTCCGGAGCCAGTTGATATATATATATATATATATATATATATATATATATATATATATATAAAGGTTTTGCCTGGAATACCCCTTTAACCACCATTTTAGATGGGGGGGGGGGGGGGCATTTCAGGGATTAACCCCTTAGGGACTCAGCCTATTTTCCCCTTAAGGACTCAGCATTTTTCCATTTTTGCATTTTCATTTTTTCCTCATCACCTTCTAAAAAACATAACACTTTCATTTTTGCACATAAAATTCCATATTATGGCTTATTTTTTGTGCCACCAATTCTACTTTGCAGTGACATTAGTCATTTTACCCAAAAATCCACAGCGAAACAGAAAAAAAAATTAATTGTGCGACAAAATTGAAGAAAAAAATTTAATTTTGTAAATTTTGGGAGCTTCCGTTTCTATGCAGTGCATTTTTTGGTAAAAATAACACCTTACCTTTATTCTGTAAGTCCATACGGTTAAAATGATATCCTACTTATATAGGTTGGATATTGTCGTACTTCGAAAAAAAATCATAACTACATGCAGGAAAATTTCTATGTAAAAAATTCTCATCTTCTGACCCCTATTACTTTCTTATTTTTCTGCATACTGGCCGGTATGAGGGCTCATTTTTTGCGCCGTGTTCTGAAGTTTTTATCGGTACCATTTTTGTATTGATCTGACTTTTTGATCGCTTTTTATTCATTTTTTCATGATATAAAAAGTGACCAAAAATACGCTATTTTGGACTTTGGAATTTTTTTGCGTGTACGCCATTGACCGTGCAATTTAATTAACGATAAATTTTTATAATTCTGACATTTCCGCACGCGGTGATACCACATATGTTTATTTTTATTTTATTTTTTTTATGGGAAAAGGGGGGTGATTCAAACTTTTATTAGGGAAGGGGTTATATGACCTTTGTTAACTTTTTTTTTTCACTTTTTTTTGCAGTGCTATAGCTCCCATAGGGACCTATAGCACTGCACACACTGATCTCTTATGCTGATTCCTGCAAAGCCATAGCTTTGCACGGATCAGAGAGATAGGGCGCTTGGAGCAATCAAACCCCGATCGGACGACACGGAGACAGGTAAGGAGACCTCCGCCTGCGTCCCAGCTGATTGGAACATCGTAATTTTATCGTAATGTCCTGATCAGCCCGACTGAGCTGCCGAGAAGCGTTTACTTTCACTTTCAGACGCGGCGGTCAACTTTGACAGCCGCGTCTGAAGGGTTAATAGCGTGTGGCACAACGATCGGTGCCGTGCGCTGTTAGCCCAGGGTCCCGGCTATGACTAGCAGCCGGGACTGACCCGGTATGATGTGGGGTCATGGCGTGACCCCGTTTTAAACACCGGGATCGGGCTCAGGGCGTACAGGTACGCCCTGAGTTCTTAAGGATCGGGGATTCAGGGCTTATGCATATGCCCTGAGTCCCCAAGAGGTTAAACAGGATAGCGCCTTTCCTCAGGCTGTGTGTGGTATTACAACTTGGGTTGCTATTTTGAAAGAAATCAGCTCTGTTTTTATTCTAAACCTGTATAACACTTTTAAGAAGTGAGATGCAGTGTCTCCTATTACAACAGGAATACACAGGTGATGGCTAGCTACATTTGTACCAAATGTACACCCCCAAAATGTAAATGTCCACATTGGGTCTAATATGTAGTGTTGAGCGCGAATATTCAAATAGCAACATTTTTTTTGCGAATATGGTCACTTTGCCATTTTGCGAATATTTAGAATATCACAAATTATATTTGTTATGACAAATATTCTTTTTTTTCTTTCTTTTTTTACAGTACACATCACAATGATGTGTACTGTGTAAATAAAAAGTGATCATCCTTCCTTGCTTCCAGCTTGTGGTCCAAAGAAGGCAAACATGCGAATTTGATGCGAAATTTATGCGAATATTGGCACTTCCAGAGGACACTGATCCCTCCCTTCTTTTAGCTTGTGGGCCAATGAGAAGAATGCAAATACAGTTGTCAGAGGTTAGCTACATCCCTAGCAACCAATTGGAAAGTAGTTAGTTGAAAGATATAATTGCGCATCCGCATTGTGCAAATTTTTTTTACAAATTTGGCATGGGAAAAAGTGAACGAATATGCAAAATTTGTGAATATAAGATGAATATTCATCCAAATATTTGCGAAATATCGCTAATTTGAATATGGCCCATGCTGCTCATCACTACTAATTAGCCATTTTCCTTCCCCGATGTCATGTGACTTCTCAGGTGTCATGTGACTTCTCACGGTGTCAATGGGGAGCAGGTGTCTTATATTTGGGGTTATAATGCAAAGAAGAAAAACTAGTAGTGGATGCCAGTGATGAGCAGCATTGCCCATATTCAAATTCGCAATATTTGGCGAATATATAGACGAATATTCGTCCTATATTCGCGAATTTCACGTATTCGTTATATTCGCATATGCAAATATTCTCATATGCGAATATTTGCATATTTGTGTATTGGAGGAAGAAAACGGGGGTGGGCAACTTTACTATTGGTTGCTAGGGATGTTGTTGATAACCTCTGACAAGTGTATTTGCATCATTCTAATTGGCCCACAAGTGAAAAGAAGGAATATGCGAATATTCACATATGCAAATCTGCGCACACGCGAATATGCGCATATGCAAAAATTCACAGATGCGTATATGCGCATATGAGGAAAAAAGCGAATATTCACAATTTCGAAAATATAGCGTATATATTCGCAATATTTGCAAATTCACGAATTTGCGTTATTCGCGCTAAAAATTTGAAATGCGAATATTCACGCCCAACACTAGTGGATGCATGAAAGAGACAGGCAGGCTCGGAAGGCTGCACAAAAAAATCGGGCATCCTGGACACAGGTAGGGGACCCACGGCGACTATTTGCACTCATCGGACCCCAGTGAATGTACTTCAGGGGTCTGATAATCCACAAGTGCAGGACAGCTGTGGAGATCACTTCATACACCACTGGAGCAGTAAATAATGATGGCGGGAGACATTGCGTGGGCCCTCCTGGCGAATAAGCCCAGTTGCAATAGTGACCTTTGTGACCTCTTTAGCTTCACCACTGGTTACACTCAGAACAGGCCTTGCCATGGTCGAACATGTGTTCAGTGTCATATCCAGAGGTTGTCTTTGGGAAATAGACATAGGATTGCTGCCAGCATTGCTGAAGAGGTTGAGGGTCAGTCTTTCAGTGCTCAGACCATACACCACACACAGCATCAAATTAGTCATCTCATTAGTCAACTGTAATCCCAGAAAGAAGCCTCTTCTAAAGATGGTGCACAAGCAAGCCTGCAAACATGTTGCTGAAGACAAGTAGACATGGGTACTGGAACCATGTCCTGTGGTCTGATGAGACCAAGATAAACTTATTTGGTTCAGATGGTGTCAAGCATGTGTGGCAGCAATCAGCTGAGGAGTACAAAGACAAGTGTGTCTTGCCTATAGTATAGCTTGGTGGTAGGAGTGTCACAGCCCTTCACGAGTGCTGCTGGCACTTGGCTGCTACAGTTCATTGAAAGAGCCATGAATGCCAACATGTTCTGTGACATACTGAAGAAGATCATGATCCCCTTCCTTCAGGGACTGGGCTACAGGCAGTATTCTAACATGGTGATGACCCCAAACACCACCAAGATGATCACTGCCCTGCTAAAGAAGGGTAAAGGTGATGGACTGGCCAAGCATGTGTTCAAACCTAAGCCCTATTAAGGATCTGTGGGGCATCCTAATACAGAAGGCGGGGGAGCACAAGGTCTCTACCATCCACCTGCTCTGTGATGTCATCACGGACTTCATTGAAGAGGACTCCAGTGGTAACCGGTGAAGCTCTGGTGAACTCCATGCCCAGGAGGCTTAAATGGGCTATCCAGGAATAGAAAAACACAGCTCCCATCTGTCTCCAGGTTGGGTGTGGTCAGGGGCGTAGCTAGAAATCTCGAAAAATTGCCCTTAAAGAAAAAAAGTTTTTAAACATTGCATTGAAGCAGACAGCCCACTGCGGGCCCCCCGGGCTACGGGGCCCGGTTGCGATTGCGACCTCTATAGCTACACCACTGGGTGTGGTATTACAACTTCCCTCCATTCACTTCAATGGAACTGAGCTGCAGAACCACACCCAACCTGGAGACAGACTGGGAGTGGTTTTTGAAAGAGAGTAGCTCTGTTTTTTATTCCTTGATAACCCCTTTAAGGCAGTAATGAAAAATAATGGCATCCACACAAAATATTGACACTTTGGGCCCAATTTCCACTTAGGGGTGTACTCACTTTTGTTGCCCAGGTTTAGACATTAATGTCTGTGTGTTGAGTTATTTTAAGGAGACCCAACATTAAACATTGTTATACAGGCTGTGCACTACTTTTAGCTGTGTGTCCTTTCTTCAGTGTTGTTACATGAAAAGATATAATAAAATATTTACAAAAATGTCAGGGGTTTACATACTATAATGAGATGTTGTACATTGTATAAGAAGAGGAAATAGATTTGTGTTGCTCTTGTTGTTTGGGTATTTGTTCTTTATGCAAATTCCACATCATAATCTGTAATCACCTTAGGGAATACATGACCTATTGTTTCACAGTCTGAATTTTTAGCGCAGATCTTTTTCAAATCTGTGTCAACAAAGGTCTGCACCATAGAGGTAAAATGTAAAACAATGAGATATGGACTCTGCAAAGTTTCATGAGAAGAAAAAAGTTGAGACACATGTCAGCGTGACGCACCCGAGCCTCAATCAATGGTATTAAACGGCATCCACACCCTCTTTATTCACAATAAAAAGCAGTCAGAAGTAAATGCCCTGCATCTGAGACTGTGCATGCATTCTTTACCTTATGGAGGATTGTCTACTCTGATACACTGTAACAAACACTCAGTTGGGAGAAAATATTAAGGCTTGTATAGGTTTTTGCCTCTGGGTATAAACAAGAAAAGTAAGTTTAGGCTAAGTTTCTACTTTTTATTTTTTTTTTTGCGGTAAAAACGCCAATTCTGCGGCATGGCGTTTTTTCGGCCAAAAAATGCTGCAGCCAGATGTTAGCTGTAAATCAATGAGAAATGGCAAAATTCTTTTTCCACTTGTTGTTTTTCAGTTTGGAGGTTTTTTTTTTAAATCCTTTTGGCGTTTTTTCACAAATTTTTTTTAGCTCCTTGGCGGTTTTGCAAAGTCGCAGCATGTTGAGTCAATAGCGTTTTTTCCCCTGAAATTGTGGCATTTTTTCTCCCATAGAAGTCTATGGGAGTGAGAAAACACCAAGAAAAACGACATGTGGGTTTTAACTTTGGTGTTTTTTTGTATTCTTTTTTGGACTTTAGCGATCCAAAAAAGTGATGGAAATACCTTTTTTTAATAAAATTTCGTAGGGAACCATAAAAAATAATAAAAAAGATACAGTAGTGAATGAAAAAATTGTATCTAACGAAATTTAGCTTTTTTATAACAACATTTTTATAAATTTTTAAAACAGGGATCAATTTTTGTGGGCGGGCAGGGACCTAAAAATGTAGCCGACAATAATAAAAATTTAGTGTGTGTGTGTTTTTCATTTTTTTTTTATTAAGAAAAAAAAAAAATTTGTTAGAACTACTACTCCCAGCATGGAACACACTGTTCCATGATGGGAGTAGTAGTACCTGTACTAATTGACAGATCACCCCGAGTCTGTTGCGATCCTCCTGTATAATTTATAGATGCGGCCAGCTGCTCTTCTATGGCCCCCCGCACTTACGTATAAATACACCTATTCATATTTCCCACAGAGAGCTGTGATTGGCCAGATGGTTCCAGCCAATCACAGCTCTCTGCAGGAAATATGAATAGGTGTATATATACATCAGTGCAGGGGACCATAGAAGAGTGGCCGCCCGCATCTATACATTATTCAGGAGGATCACAGCGGGTGTCAGGTGTAACATCCGCTGTGATCTTTCCTTAACTGCAGGTACTACAGCTCCCAACATGGAGCAGAGTGTGCTCCATGATGGGAGTAGTAGAACCTGCAGTCAAGGACAGATCACAGCGGGTATCACTCCTGACATGCGCTGTGATTGTCCTATCTACTGCAGAGATGTGGAGCGGCTCTATACAGCACTTGCATCTCTGCTCTGTACTCCGGCCAGTGATATGAATACAACAGCACTCATTCATATTTCCCTCTGAGAGCTGTGATTGGCTGCAACCATCCGGCCAATCACCCCTCTGGGCAGAAAATATGAATGAGTGATGTTATATTCACATCATTGGCCGGAGTACAGAGCAGAGATGCGAGCGCTGTATAGAGCAGCTCCGTATCGCTGCTATATTATAGACGATTGCATCGGGTGTCAGGAGTGACACCCGTGGCGATATGTCTATTAGCACAGGTACTACTACTCCCATCATGGAACAGTCTGTTCCATTCTGGGAGTAATAGTACTACCTAAAAAATTTATTTAAAAAAAAAAAAAAACAGAAGAAAAAAGTGAAACACACATACAGACTTTATTAAAAAATAATGAAAATTTTGTTAGAAAAAATATAAATTTCATGAAATAAATTTTTTAACCATCACTACTGCATCCTTTTTTTTGGTACCCAACTAATTTTTGGTCCCAAAAAGAAACTGCCAAAGGGGACAAAAATGCAATTTCCTCTCAAATGCAAAAAACGCAAGAAAAAAACGCCAAACACAGGAAAATGCTGTGGCGTTTTTTTCTTGCATTTTTTTTTTTTGGCCACAAAAAAACAAGTAGAAACTTAGCCTTACTGACAGCAAAAAGAGCTGTGCAAAATAGTGACAAATTAAAACAAAAAGTGTAATAGAAATTTGCAGAACTTTTCATAGTGAGAGAACAGCAAAACCAAAATTGCAGAACATTTACAGCTTCATAAATATGGAACATTCATACATGGGCGCAGTTATAATGACCTCACAGAATCTGGGTGTTCATGTGACCTCACTATACATACAGTATGTCTGTAAAGGTTAAAAAAAAAAAAAAAGTGTGTATATATATATATATATATATATATATATATATATATATACCTGAATTTTTCAGCATCGTATCATAAGTATTTGATACCTGAGACTGGACAGTCCTCGGTCTCCACTGCAGCCAATCACCCGGCCTCATTCATATTTCATACTGTATCAAGCTCTCTCCATTTGAAGCCTTCAGAGATCCTGAGGGGCCCCGCATCCACCATGTTTGCTGACTGCCGATCTTCAAACTCCACTTGGCAGGACTCACGTTCTCTGTTTTTCCTTCAGACTATGCACCAAGAATATCAATTGTTTCTTGGCTTTTTATGTATCCGTGCTAGAGACAGAGCATCGAAAACTCAGTCGGCTCAAAATGGAAAGTGCTGAGAGTCAGGGCCAATCGATGCAGCTGTGAGTAAAATGTTGTACGCGCTCCTTTCACAGTCCACACTTCTCCTTGACTTCAAGGAACGTTCAGTTTTTTTAACGGAAAATAATAATTTAAAAGGTTACTTCAGGTTATGGTTGAAACGAGCAGGGCAGGTGCGTGGAACTTTACTGGAGTCACATGTTTGCCATGATTAAGAGCTCTCCTGTAGCTCGAAATGCGTTGGAGTGCTGTTTTTAACTCACTTGGGTGACTTTTTTTTATTCACCTACATTTTAACATGAGTTAGTAAAAGCTCCGTTTTACTTCTTTTTTTGTGAGCAGGATCCCTTCTCTCCTTGTGGTCTCTACATACGGGAAGCGGCCCGCACAGTCCGAGCTCCAGTTGCTTCTACACAGCCGAAGTTCTTACACTACATCTCCTTAGTGGGTGGTGAGCTGAGCATATTTTTCTTTTTCTTATATTGCACTATTTTGTAGCAGGGTTGGGACCTCAAACACATCTGTGTTAAAGGGGTACTCCGCCCCTGGACATCTTATCCCTTGTCCAAAGGATAGAGGACAAGATGTCTGATTGCGGGGGTCCCGCTGCTGGGGACCCCGGCGATCTCCCTGCTGCACCAGGTGTTGGTTTAGATTGTCGGGTGCAGCATCGGAGGCTTGTGACGTCATGGCCACACACCCTCAATACAAGTCTATGGGAAGGGGCGTGGCAAAGCCTCCGTCCCGCATCACCAGTCATCTGGCACAGAGTGAAGTTCGCTCCTTTCACCGGATGTCTGGGGTGATGCACCCAAGATCGCGGGGGGTCCCCAGCTGCCGGACCCCTGCCATCCTTTGGATAGGCAATAAGATGTCTAGGGACGGTGTACCCCTTTAAAGAAGCATTTTGCAATTTCCCCACCCCCCATTTATATAGTTCCTATAGTTATAGAGTTTCATGTGTATGCATTGCGAATACCTCTTTTTATGATTTGGCAGGCTTTGGATAGGCTCCATTTTAGTTTACAATTGAACAATGTGGATTCGGTAATGCAGCCTTTCCCATGTATCCTCTGGCATTTGATTATAGCAGCTGGTCAACTCATCAGGCTGCTAGTGCTGGAGACCACCCAGGTGAACTTATTAGACTTATAAATGGGTTGGTGTCAGTTCACACTATGCAGTTTTCATGCGCTTTTATTTTTTTTACCAAAAGTGTTTTTAGAGAAATATTGCCATGAGGCGAAAGTTGTTTGACCTATAATTACAACTGAGGTGTTTTAAGTATTTAGGCTGTATTTTGCTGCATTCATTCACACAGTTTACTGCATTTTAGCTGTTTTCTTCAGTGACTTTGCAAAATTGTGGTACAAATCACACATTTTTACCATATTTTGCACAGATGCAGTACAAAATCTTCATTTTTGCAATGGTTTGGGAAAAATCTATGTATGAGTATGGCAAAACAGCAGAAGATAGTCGCAGCACTCCAAAAAATATTTCTGATTTTACCTTTAGGGTAAATTCACACAGGCAGATTACCTACGGAATTTCCACAGTGTATTTGCTGCGGAAAATCCGCAGTGGATTTTGCTAACATTGACTTCAATGGGTCATCAGAAAATCCGCAATAGAGGCAGTTTTGCAGATTTTCCTTCGGACCCATTGAATTCAATGGTAGCAGATTATCTGCTGAGGATTTTCCGCAGCAAATACGCTGCGGAAATTCTGCAGGTTAGCTACCTGTGTGAACGTACCCTTACTGAAACTTTGTAACAGACTACCAGGATATGAGAGAGTTGTGCTGCTAATGGGTTTAGCTTTGCGTGGTGTCCCGCTGCATCCACTTTAAATGATTTGTTAGGAGGAGGGGCTTCATGTTTCTTTATATTTAATAGGCTAGCTTCACACTGCAGAATTTCCCCCTGCAATTCCGCTTTGAAATTGCAGGCAGAAATTCCGCTTACTAAAATGTATAGTGTAGTGAATGGGTTTCCGATTCACAAATTCACACTTCGGAATTTTTGAAGAGGGATTTGTGAACGGAAAATCTGCTTGAAAATTTTCGCCTGAAGACTGGCGTTGCTCATTCTTCAGGCGGAAATACACGCGGAACACATTGCAGTCTATTGGAGACTGCAGTGTCCGCGCGGTCCTAGCACCCGGAGTCTCCAAAATTTTCTCCCCGGAGATTCCACAGTGTGAACCTAACCATACAGTTGAATGCAAATGATATTGCCTTGAAAGGGTTAACCGCACTAACACTGTACAGTGATCCCTCAACTTACAATGGCCTCAACATACAATAGTTTCAACATACAATGGTCTTTTCTGGACCATCGTAACTTGAAACCAGACTCCACATACAATGCTACGGACAGTCCAGATCTGTGAAATGTGTCACAACTGGAGGAACTGACCAATCAGAATGGACATTTTACTGGTAAATCACCTCTATTACGGAAGTGCATGCACTGACTGGCTGTCTGGTAGCGCCCCCTACAGTACAGGGAGGAACTACAAGTTCTGTACTACTCTTAACCTGTGCCAGGGTTAGTTGCTCCTTTGGTCACCAAGTAAGGGCGGCTCCATTTGGCACACTGTGTGTACTGTACAGGACCCTGAAGAAGCTCCTTTCCTCTACATAAACCATTGCTTCTCAACCAGGGTGCCTCCAGCTGTCGCAAAACTACAACTCCCAGCATGCCCGGACAGCCGATGGCTGTCCGGGCATGCTGGGAGTTGTAGTTTTGCAACAGCTGGAGGCACCCTGGTTGGGAAACACGGACATAGACAGTGATTTACAGCTCCCAGCAGATCTTTTTACTTTTTATATGTAAGGATTTGCTTTATTATCTACTTTTACTTTTTCCTATTTTTGGATGACATTTTGGGGCTTCAGAACCAAATACCCAGTTTCCATAGAGTTATGGTCTCAACATACAATGGTTTCAACATACAATGGTCATCCTGGAACCAATTAATATTGTAACTTGAGGGACCACTGTATAAACCTTCCTGAAAGTGGAGCTAAAGGTTAGCCAAGCCTTTCTTCTAGAGGAAGTGTGGAGAGTGAGGAACTGGAGTGTGTCTGTCTCTAGGGGGACAGAGAGGTATAGCCTGTGCCTAACCTAGTACACCTGTGACTCTTGTGTCATATATATCTAAAGGGTCTGCACCCCACAGCTGGGCATTGTACTACAGTAAGACAGATTCAAAACAACAAGAAACTGAACCAAGCAGTTCTATTCCTGCATTTGAGAAAAGCTGACTACTGAAAGTCTAGAGAAAGAGCTACAGAAAGAAACAGTTTGCATTTATTAGGAAACCTGCTCCTGTCCCAGCAAAGCCTTCCCGATACCTCTGTTAAGGCGGTGCCTTCATATTTAAAAGCTTTATTGACAGTGTTCATGTAAGAAGAACTGTGCCCTGGAGGACGACTTGACGACTTGACCCCTGACTACAACCCACATTATCCACCTATACATCCCACTTAGCCTTGGTCACTGTCCTCCTGATCTGCTGCATCTACAGTAGTAGTGTTGCTCACGAATATTCGCAATGCGAATTTTATTCGCGAATATCGCATATTCGCGAATTCACGAATATTCGCGAATATAGCACTATATATTCATAATTACGAATATTCGTTTTTTTTTTAATTTTGTTTTCACAGTACACATCACAGTGATCATCCCTCTCTGCTTCCAGCTTGTGTGGTGTAAAGAAGGCTCTAATACTACTGTGTGAGACTGGCGTGCGAATTTTCACATATGCGAAAAGTTTGTTTATGTTAATTTTTGTTTATGCTAATTTCCGCATATGTTAATTTTCGCATAAGCGAATTTTCGCATATTCGAAAATAAAACGAGAATATTACGAATATGCGAATTTAGTGAATATATGACGAATATTCGTCCATATATTCGCGAATATTCGCGAATTCGAATATGGCCTATGCCGCTCAACACTATACAGTAGATACAACTATAACTGTGATCGGTGGGAAGTGTTAGGTCAGGATTTGTTTTCAGCCTTAGGATTTGCCACCTTAAAGGGTCCCACAAACGATATCAACATCCAAGAGAAACTGTGGGACATGGGGTGCTACATGTGCCAGTTTATAAAGGGATTGAACCACTAAATGCCTTGTATAATTTAATGTAGACATTTTTGCTGTATCCTTTAAACATTGGCCTGATAATGACACTTGTCCACATTTTACTTCATGTCCCTTGAGTCCCAGCAATGATTCGCAGCTTCCTCATCCTCAGCAAATAAATCACATCCCCTTGGGGTATTAGTTGTGGTCAGTGGTCAAAAGGTTTTCTAGAATGTGGTTGTAATAAGCGGTTTGCCCTCTAGATGGGGGTAGAGCTCCACGATGAATGACATTGAAAGAGTTTTGAAAGTTTGTTGTGTGTGTTCCACCTGTCACGTCTCCAACAGAAGAGTCACCCAGTGGCTATAAGTTGTACTGCAGTCATAAATATTAATACTTTGATGGTTTGTGTTTGATATATGGAGGATTCCAGTGACTTATGTTAACAGTAAAGCAATAGTGTTATAATAGAAGATAAGCCACTACTTCTGCATTTTTATCCATTTTATGGCTTCATTTCTATGAGAAACCAAATCCAGTTCAGTAGGAAAAGTACAGATTTAATGTTCTCAGGGCCAACATTGGACAAAACTGCAGATACTGCGATAACAGTTGTACTTAGCACCCCACCTGACCTGGTGCCCAGGGTCGCCATTAGGGGGGGGGGGGATACCAGGCAATTGCCTAGGGCCCCCATCCCCCAGGGGGCACCCTGCCAGCTGCTCAGTAGCGGATCCGTAGCCCGCCGCGGCCACTTTAAAACAGTGACCAGTGGCGGCCCGGACACTTCTCCTGCTTTTTCTATTTTTCATACCTCCTTACCTGGCTGCACTCGGCAGGCTCAGGTAATGCGGCGGGTCTTGTAGGCTGTTTGGATAATATGACGAGTGACGTCCTCTGTCGACTCCTCTGCTCGGTGTCAGGGACGTCACTCATCATTTCCTGCAGCGCCGGCTGCTTAAGTTTAGCAGTCCGGCCGCGGCTGCAGGAAATGAGGAATGACGTCCCTGATGCTGCGCAGTGGAGCCGGCAGAGGACGTCACTTGTCATATTATCCAAACAGCCCACAAGACCCACCGCATTACCTGAGCCTGCCGAGCGCGGCCAGGTAAGAAAATATGAAAAATTGAAAAAGTAGGGAGAGAGGGGGACCTAATGTGGGGGAACTATACTGCCAACCTAATGTGGGGAGCTATACTGCACCTAATGTGGGGAGCTATACTGCACCTAATGTGGGGAGCTATACTGCACCTAATGTGGGGGAACTATACTGCCAACCTAATGTGGGGGAACTATACTGCCAACCTAATGTGGGGGAACTATACTGCCAACCTAATGTGGGGGAAATATACTGCCAACCTAATGTGGGGAGCTATACTGCACCTAATGTGGGGAACTATACTGCACCTAATGTGTGGGAACTATATACTGCCAACCTAATGTGGGGGAACTATACTGTCTACCTCATGTTGGGGAACTACAACCTGATGTGGGGGAACTATACTGCCAACAACTTAAGGTGTGGGAACTATACAAAAATATTGAATTGAACTATTCTGATCCCTATAACTTTTATTTTTCTGTATATGGAGATGTATGAGGGTCATTTTTTGCACTTTGATTTGTAGTTTTTATCGGTACAATTTTTGTTTTGATGAGGCTTTTCAATTGCTTTTTAGATGTTTTTTATGGTATTTGAAGTGACCAAAAATGTACAAATCTGGTTAGTGTACTATTACGACTTTTGGGGCCCCTATGTTGATTTTGCCTAGGGCAACGCTACGCCTAAAACCGGCCCTGCTGGTGCCAACCTATGATCTGGTGCCAACATATGACTAACTGATGCACTTTCCAGCCTGTAACACATCACATATAAAACTTGCTGGGGGTTGCAGTTTAGCAACAGCTTTTAAGCCACAAGTTAAAATTTCCAGTTAACAATGTCCAAAATTGTCTGACGTTACCTATGACATCTGAACTCATTCCTGCTCCACAAAAGTGGTTGTCGTTGTCACTTTGCAGATTCACGTACCTGCCTGTTACTACTACAACAGCTTTATCTGCTACTACATACAGTAACACTACAGCCCTATAGAGGAGAATATACGAAGACATTATAGGGGATCAGTTGTATGGGGGGGAACAATGGCTGAGTAACAGTGCCCCTCATGTCCAGTGGTTGCATCCGGTATTGCAGCTGAGCATGAAGGAGTCTGAGCTGCAATTCCCCAAATAGCCTATGGACCCAAGTGGCGTTGTTTCTGATCTTGAAATTTTTGGATGCTGTGCTGGAATCTGGCATTCTTCCCCACCCCCAATATGCTCAGGGTTGGAGGTTATACATAAAGTGCACCTGTCCTAGAGATATGTGAAAAGTTTTGATTGGTCAGGGTCTGAGTGTTCAGACCCCGCCCAATTGCTAAAATAAGCGGGAAGAAAAGCGTAGGGTGTATCAGGATGTCATTTCCACGTTAGTGCATGTTCACATGGCAGAATTTCCGCAATTCAGCAGAAAATCGGTCCAGCAAAGTGAAATTCAAGCCCCAATGATTTCAATGGGATTCCGCAGAGGAATTCTGCAAAATATAAGACTAGTCTTATATTTTGACAAAATGCAGAAAGCAGAATTTATGTGGCGGAATGCCCTCCATGGAAATTCTGCTGTCTGAATGAGATTGTGAAATCCCCTTCAAATCATTTTGAAGTAAATTACTGCAGAATTTCCGTCATGTGAGCATACTCTCACGGTGAAGTCTGAAACCTCTCCCCTATTGTCTGTGAGTGAGGAGCCCTGCAGTCAGTCTTTAAGGACACATTAGTGGTTTGGACTCAGGAATCTCGTATTTCTTGCTTTTCATCTCCCTGTCACACACCTTTCTCATGAGTGCTGCAGCCCCAGAGAGAATGAGACCAACATTCATTCTATTTTAGGTAACCTAGGCCTTGGTGATGATTCCATAACTATTGTTCCATATGTACTGCTTGCATAAAAGTACCAGAAAGTAGATGTGTAATACTGCCTATATTAAACTATTATACAGTGGCCACTGATATACTTCTCCATATTATAATTAATAAAGATGATGTGCAGTTATTGGTCTTTACACACATTATATTTTATGTGTACAACATCTTATTTTATGTGCTTGCGTTATTCTTGTTTGTTACCTTTGCTTGCACAGGTGCAGTGGGCCACTACTATTGGGCCGATCTGCACCTGTGGAAGTGGGGAGGAGGATGTGCCCCGTGACCACAACTACTGTGGATTGGGCCATGACGGGATACGTCCTCTATTTAAGGTTGTGATATGCCTGTGTTTAGTGTATGACTAAGGCCTGACACCAAGGCCGAAACGCGTCACCTTTGTCCGTATCCTCTATGTACCTGAAGTTTTTATTTGAATAAAGAAGCATCGTTCCATACTCACCTGCACTGGACATTTGCTTGTTCTTCAGTCTTCATATTCAGGCGCTGCCCACGCCAGTCCGAAGCGCTGCAGGGCTTGGGGGAGTGAGCTGGACATCTCTTCATATTAACAAATAAATACCATAACAAATACATATAACACTAAAAACCAAACAACAAAGAGGCTTTTCAACCTCACAACACCCTAAAGCCCAAGTTCAGTGCCTGCAAGACCTATATTACCGTATATCTACAGCACAAAACAAAAAGACTAATGTGACAGCTTTTGCCCACCACCAGGGGGAGACGACAGGCTAAGTCACTTTAAAGGCAGAGCCTGTCCACAGTTGAGAAGCCCTGCCATCACCCAGCCTCTCGTACTCCAGAGAACGCACCTTCACCAGGTCACCCAGTATGTTCCTAACCACCTCACCCACGGGGAGGATTTTACGCTGCGTCGACACTAAACACTGTGCGTTCCACGTGTAGTACCTGACCACTGAGCTGACTAGAAATAAAGTGCAACGGTCCCAGCCTCCAAGGTTTCTGAATGCATAGGCCCATTCCACATAGGAGAGACTGGCCAGCCTAGGCCAACCAATGGAAGCGCCCACCCTGTTGTAAACCTCTGTGTTAAAGGGACAATGAAGCAGAAAATGCTCCATGCTTTCCAGCGGGGTCACTGTGTACATACATTACATTACTTATCCTGTACTGATCCTGAGTAACATCCTGTTTTATACTCCAGAGCCGTACTCACTATTCTGCTGGTGGAGTCACTGTGTACATACATTACATTACTTATCCTATACTGATCCTGAGTTACATCCTGTAAATCTTTTTTATTAGAAAAATATAAATCATAACAAACACAAAACAGCACAACTTTGCCATAACTGAAAACAACAACATAAAATAACATAAACCCAAACTTTACATTTCAAATAAAAGAACATAAATCCTGCCTAACCGGCCAGCCCAGTTTTCCCTAGAAAATACTAGAAATGCACCTTACGTAACCAAATATCTTACAACACTCACATACATACTCAACTTGCATCACAAAAAAAGAAACATAAAAATAGCACTATTTAGCTGTTACTCAAAAGCACACAAACTTGGGAAAACACACACAACAAGGACTCCCACTACACACCATTAATTTAATATATATACATACACACACACACAGGTATATATATATATATATATATATATATATATATATATATATATATATATATACATACATACATTTTTTTCCCTTAATTTTTTTTTTTTTTCAGAAATAATAACAATAATAATAATCATATGCCACACACATGCACACACATTTCCATATCTTGACAGAAAGAAAATTTAATCTATAACTCAAAACACCAAAACTTGGGGAAAAGAATACCTAGACCAAAGGAAAAACTAAATCCACTACGGGATACAAAAATACCAAAGAAAAATTACTACAAAAATAACAACTGGTTCGACTGCCATAATATAAGATAAACAAAAATATAACATATTAAACATATAAACCTAAATATACAGAAAACACACCTACAAATACAATAAAACAACCTACACTAAACTGTCCCTTCACCCACACCACCCGCCCTCCTGTACATGGGTCAGAGTCCATACAGTTCATAGTCCTCAATGTCCAGTCCATAACTGACCCATGCCAGGTCCACCAAAACAAACAACCACCACCACCCACAAATACACCCTCCCAAGCTAAAACTCCTCCCAACCAACTTTATCATTGTCAGCATTATAATATACACTTTAGGCCCAAGTTCATTGCCTGTAAGCCCTTCATAACCTTAACATCTGAAAACAAAACAAAAAGCTATGGTGCACATGCATTAGCCCGCCACCAGGAAGAAGGATGGCAATCCTGATACATACAAAATTTACATTCTTTCCCTAACGCCACCCTACCTTTCTCCCTACCATTATCCCTAAAAATAAACTGACCCTACTATCACCCTAACCCTATCCCTACATCATTGTCCCTAACCAAAACAAGGGTACTCTACCCAAAAGGTCTAGTACCTAGGGCACATCAAAACAAAACCCTCTCCATAGGAAAGAAGCCCTACTGGTACCAAGACTGCCATACTCCAAAGACCTGATCTTCCCGAGGTCACCGGTGATATTCCTTCACTAAACATCGTGCATTCCACGTGTAGTACCTAACCACTGACAACTGACTAAATAATAAAGAATAAAGTGCCCCGATCATGGCCACCCAGGTTCCTGAATTCCCCATAAGCCCACTCCAGATAGGTAAGGCCGGCAAGTTGACTCCAGCCGATGGAAACGCCCACCCGGTTGTAAACCCCTATATTAAAGGGACAATGAAGCAGGAAATGGTCCATGCTTTCCGGCATGTCCCCATACTCTTCTCGGGGACATCCCCGGTCATCAGATCTCCTACACTTCAAATTGTCCCTCACATATAGCTTCCCCTGAAAGCAGCGCCAGGCCAATACCAAAACTTCTGAAGATCCTTTTCATGTTTAAAAGATACAACCCCACCCTCAGATCCGGACCTGGGCAGTCCCTGAGCGCCAGAGGCTTCTGGAAGTGGGTCAACAGAACCGGTTGGCAAGGAACTGCCTCGATTGGGTCCTGATCTCCCACACTCCCAGACCCCACTGACGTATCGCCTTCAGAGTCGGGGTAGTGTAAGCCGGAAGATATCCATGGGGCGTACAGAGGTCCTTCACTTGCCCACCTGTCTCCCATTCCTGGAAGAAAGGCCGAAACCATTCCCTGCAGGAGAGTACCCACGGAGAAGCCCTCTCTGACCAGAGGTTAGAGATGTTAGCTTTCAAGAAGGTGTTCGTTAAAAACACCACAGGGTTTACCATGGATAACCCCGTAGTCTCCTCATGCAGTACGTAACCTCCCTCTTGACTAGGTTCATCCTGTTCCCCCATAACAGTTGGAAAAACAGGCTGTAGATCCTAGCATAGTAAGCTTCTGGCAAGATACATACACTGCCCAGATAGATAAACAAGGGGAGCAGGTACGATTTGATCAGGTGTACCCTTTCCCTGAGGGTCATAGACCAACCCTTCCACTGGTCCACCTTCTGAGTGGCATCCTGGAGCTTACCATCCCAGGTTTTGGTGGGATAATCATCCTGGCCGAATGTGATGACCAGAATTTTTGCTAACTCTTGGGGCCCTGGAAGGGTGTCCGGGAGCTCAAACGTAGGATCTCCCCCTCCCAGCCAGAACTCTCACACTTATCCCGGTTGATCTTAGACCCGGATGCCTCCGAGTAGCATTCCACCTCCGACATCATCACATCGACCTCCTCTCTCTAGGACACAAAAATGGTGACTCATCCCGACTCCCGCCAACGGCCCACAATCTATCCTCCGGACGAAGGAATCGATTGCGAACACGTATAAAAGCGGGCTCAAAGGACAACCCTGACGGACTCCGGACCCCACCTCAAAAGAGCGGCCAGACCACCCGTTCACCAGAGAGAAACTCTCTGCCCCTGTATACAAGATCTTAAGCCAATTAACAAAAGAAAACGGTAAGCCATATGTCAGAAGGACAGACCAGAGGTACTCGTGGTTCACCCAATCAAATGCTTTTGCTTGATCCAGGGACAGCAAATACCCCTTCCAGAGACCCGCACTACTCCGCTCCACTGCCTCCCGGACACAGAGAACAGCACTTAAGGTGCTGCGGCCTGGAACCGAGCAGTGCTGGGTGCCAACATCACCAACTGATTAAACAGTATCTTAGCCAGAAGCTTCCTGTCCATATTGAGAAGAGCTATGGGCCTCCAATTCTCAATACAGCTGGGATCTTTACCCTTTGACAGGAGAATCAGGGTGGACCTCCTTATTGACTTTGGCAGAGTGCCCGAGGAGAGACACTCATTGAATACCTCAGTCAAGAGGGGAGCTAAAGACTCCTTAAAGGTCCTGTACCTCTCAGATGTTAAGCCATCCGGACCTGGTGACTTCTTAGGGGCAAGCCCCTCAATCACCAGTTCCACTTCCTCTTCCCTGATTTCTTCTGCCAAAACATCAAGAGAGGGGTCTACCCCTGGCTCAGGAATGGTTTCAGCCAGGAAAGTCGACATCCTGTCTTGATCTAGATCCTTCCTTCCCAAGAGGTGCGAGTAGAATGATCTGACGACCTCCAAGATCCCTGATCTGTACCGATTCAGAGATCCCGTACTATCAATCAGTCCGGAAATTACTTTACTACTCACTGACATCTTACAGTTTCTGTAAGGGTCGGGCGAGCGGTACTTCCCAAAATGCCTCTCAGAAACCAAAGATGCGTGCCTATCGTACTGACACCTCATCAGCAAGGATTTCACTCTGGAGATATCCTCTCGGCTACCTCCAGTCGAAACAAGAAGCTCGAGTTTCCTCCTCAGTCCCTGATACAGGTGATACCTGTTCAGGGACCTGAGGCTCGAGAGCTGGCGGAAGAACCCTGCAACCTGCTTCTTGAATATCTCCCACCACTCTGACTTACTACTACATAGGCCCAGTAAAGGTACCTGTCTCTGAAGAAAATCCTCAAAGGACTGTCTTACCTCCGCTTCCTCCAGGAGGGACGAATTCAGCTTCCAATAACCTTTACCCATCCGGGGGGTCTCTTGGTGTTGAATGCTGATCTCTTTGCCTTAGGTGCCTGATCCATTTGATAGATGGCAAACTTTAGGTCTTCTCTAAGGCCACATAGCTGCTTTCTAAGCTGTTCATATTCAGCCATCTTCACCTTGATTCTTGATCCAAAGGTCGCCAGGGATTCTCTGTTCCCCTTTACCCCCCATTGCTGGGGTTCTGATGAGCCAGAGAAAGCTGCCTTTCCTCCACTCCTATGCCTGGAAGAGCTTCTTTTCCTGGAGCTTTTGCTGGAAGATTTGCAGCTCCCATCTGGGGATGGGGGGAGGGGGCCCCACATTACTGTGGGCCCTGGTCATTCTCCTAACCCCATCCTGACTACTGGCCGTGGCATTTTCTTTCACACTCCCCGCCAGCCGAGAACGGGGAGTGCAAGATGAAGCCCCAGATTCCTGAGGCTCCATAGCAGGAAACCTTCCCTGGTGTCTGCCACACACCTGGGGAGGGGCGGATTAAATATCTGCTTCTGTGGAAGTCTCAGGAGCTCAGCAGAACACAACCTCTCTCCAGAGCTGTACTCACTATTCTGCTGGTGAAGTCACTGAGTACATACATTACATTACTTATCCTGTACTGATCCTGAGTTACATCCTGTTTTATACTCTAGAGCTGCACTCACTATTCTGCTAGTGGGGTCACTGTGTACATACATTACATTACTTATCCTGTACTGATCCTGAGTTACATCCTGTATTATACTCCAGAGCTGCACTATTCTGCTAGTGGGGTCACTGTGTACATACATTACATTACTTATCCTGTACTGTTCCTGAGTTACATCCTGTATTGTACTCGAGCTGCACTCACTATTCTGCTGCTGGAGTCACTTTTTTACATACATTTCATTACTTATCCAGTACTTTTCCTGCAACTGCATGCAAACTAGTATACCACCTACATGTGTGTCAAGCACACTGGAGACTTTTCAGTCTATTTATCTGATAGTAAAGGGACGGTGACGAACTACTCACTCATCAGCTTAAAAAGTGATATATTCTTTTATTCGCTAAAAGGATTGTGTTATAGTTAGATTTACACAAAAAGTTATTTCCATGTGACTTGGGCTCACAGGGGATCATCAGTTTATCAACACCACCCTGCCACATGATATCCACATCCCAAGGGACTTCTACTCCCAGCTAGCCTGTTATGAAACCTTCCCTTTCTGCAGTGGTAGCAAGAGGAAAGCAGGGACCATGGAGGATTAAGATGTTCTCAGATGTGGATTTAACTCATAAATCGGGGACTCACAAGTGTGATTAATATATGTTACATTTTAAGGGTTACTAACCCTTTAATTCTAGTTTTACTCCACTTCTCCCTTCAGTAAGATGCCGCAGGTTATACAGTTCGCACATATTTACAATCTCTTCACTTTGTCTGACGTAAAGACAAAATGTGGAGGAGGAGATTTCAGGTTACATAACATTAGGTGCAGCACAGAATTTATAGCTAATATACTGGGGGGAAAATATACGGTTGTGGTGTCCCGGTAACGTATTATATACGTTATCTGTATAGAGGTCCCCATAGCCAGTCCCTAGGACATCGGGGTCCCTCTGTTGTAGATCTCCCCTTGTCCCCTCACATTTAGTCTATAGCTATATAGCAGTTATATTCAATATAAACATAGGTATAGGTGTATATATTTAGTTATCTACTTGTTCGGAGCATGGCAGGACCTGGGGGTCATGTGAATAGGTTGAAACTCTATGGTTTTGCTTTAGGACCTTTGGAGGTTACAGTGACGTATCACCCACAATGCACTGTAACGGTGAGTGACAGTCGTTACGGACCAATCCAAAACGGCCAGCCCCTGCCCATATAAGGGATCCCCTATTGTTCTTGGGAAGGGTGGCAATAGGCCTATCAAGAATACAGCATTTAATCCTCACCCTGGCATCACGAGTGACAAGGGTTAACAGCGCCCTTAACTATCCTGCACAACGACACCCTAAACACCCTGCATTCCCCCAAGACAGTATCCTCTCATCCGCCACCACACAGTGTTCCTCCACCACAGCCCTTCACTGCTCTTCAAAAACGAACTCTAAAGCTTCCCTAATATCAGAAACTGAAGTTATGTTCACACAGCAGAAATTCTAATATGGAATTCCGCACAGAGATTCCGTAGCAGCAATGGCATTCCGCAGCACTGTTGACACGCCAGAATTTCTGCACCAAAAACATCAAATTCCGGTGTCATAGACATATCTATTCTTTCTGTGGACCACGCATGGAAATGCATTGTCTATGAGGCAACACATTTCCAAGCGGTCCTAGCACTGGCATGTTCTGCCGGCATTCAGCTGAACATAGCTTTAGGGTACGTTCACACGAGCGGATTTTTGCATCGGATTTTGCTGCGGATCCGCTGGTGAAGGCCCGCTCTATGCTGTCTTTACATGTGCCTGCCCGTAGCGGCAATACGCCGCTACGAGCAGGCACACTACGATGTGCGAGTCGCAGTATACTCGCTAGTGTTGAGCAGCATAGGCCATATTCGAATTCGCGATTATTCACGAATATATGGACGAATATTCGTCAGATATTCGCTAAATTCGCATATTCGTAATATTCGCGGTTTATTTTCGCATATACGAGAATTCGCGTATGCGAAAATTAGCATATGTGAAAATTTGCATATACAAAAATTAGCATAAACGAAAATTTGCATATGCGAAAATTAGCACGCCAGTCTCACACAGTAGTATTAGAGCCTTCATTACACCACACAAGCTGGAAGCAGAGAGGGATGATCCCTGTGATGCGTACTTTGATTAAAAAAAAAGAATATTTGTAATTACGAATATATAGTGCTATATTCGGGAATATTCGCAAATTCGTGAATATGCGATATTCGCGAATAAAATTAGCATTGCGAAAATTCGCAAGCAACACTAATACTCGAACATCGCGGGAGTTCTCTACCTAGCTCAGAGCAGGGAGAGTGGCCGCGATGTGTGAGTACGCCGCGCACATCGCTGCAGGGTGTCTGCTAATCGCAGCGTATTGCCGCTACAAGCAGGCACATGTAAAGACGGCATGGAGCGGGCCTTCACCAGCGGATCCGCAGCGTAAAATATGCTGTAAATCCGCTCGTGTGAACGTACCCTTAGGCTCTATTACTCTATCATAGCCTTAGGCTATGTTCACACAGCCGAAATTCCACATAAATGCAGGAGTTTCATGGCTGCATTAATTGGGCGGAATTCCTTATCTTTCAAATCAAATGCAGGATTTCTACTCAAGAAAGTTTGTATGCATTCCGCATGAATACGCAGGGCACGTTAAAAACACAGGAGGAAGTGTATCAAAAAGTTGTCCAGTTGCCCTTAGCAACCAATCAGATTGCTTCTTTCATTTTTAACAAGGCCTCTGCAAAATGAAAGAAGCGATCTGATTGGTTGCTATGGGCAACTGGGCAACTTTTCCTCTGGACAGGTTTTGATAAACCTCCCCCACAGTGCCTGTGTTCATTGCAAATCTAAATTTCATGCGAATTCTGCACCAAATCTGCATTTAGATGAGAAAAAATGCCCCATTGACTTCAATGGGCTCCCGCAGCGGAATTCTGCAAGAATATAAATGACATAACTTATTTTTTCAGAACGTGAAATGCAGAATTTTAGCTGCGGATGCAGTGTAAATTCTGCTGCGTGAATAGGACTGCGGAATCCAATTGAAGTGAATAGGCTTGAAACACATGCAGAATTGCCCTGTAAGGGTGCGTTCCCACAGGGCGTATACGCAGCGTATTTGACGCTGCGCAAAATGTATGGCAGCAGCGGGAAATACGCTGCGTATCCCTTGCTCACTATACACACAGGGCTTTCCGGCGGCAGCCCTATGTGTGTAGTGAGTTTTGGAGGCGGGGCCGCGCGTCACAGATACGCCGGCACACGGCCCCGCCTCCAAAACTCACTACACACATAGGGCTGCCGCCGGAAAGCCCTGTGTGTATAGTGAGCAAGGGATACGCAGCGTATTTCCCGCTGCTGCCATATATTTTGCGCAGCGTCAAATACGCTGCGTATACGCCCTGTGGGAACGCACCCTAAGGATGTCACCCAGCTTTCCTGGAGTTCACACATGATAGAATTAGACACACAGCTCAGCAGACAATATTACACATAATAGGTATAGATGCAGAGGCTGAGCTGAGAGCATCACACATGATAGAATTAGATACATGAGCTCAGAAGACATGGGTGTAGATACACCAACTCAGCAATCAGTAGACAGTATCACTTATGGTAGGATTAGATACAGCAGCTCAGCAGACAGTATCACACATAATAGGTTTAGATACAAAGGCTGAGCTGACAGTATCACATATAAACAGCCCCAGACATGATAAGCTTTGATACGTCAGCTTAGCTGACAGTATTAGATATACATTAAAGGAGTACTCCGGTGTAAAACTTTTTTTTTTAATCAACTGGTTCCAGAAATTTAAACAGGTTTGTAAATTACTTATATTAAAAAATCTTAATCCTTCCAGTACTTATTAGCTGCTGAATACTACAGAGGAAATTTTATTTTTTTTTTGAACACAGTGCTCTCTGCTGACATCCCTGTCCATTTTAGGAACTGTCCAGAGCAGCATATGTTTGCTATGGGGATTTTCTCCTACTCTGGACAGTTCTTAAAATGGACAGAGATGTCAGCAGAGAGCACTGTGCTCATGATTCAGCAGAGAGCTCTGTGTTCCAAAATGAAAAACATTTCCTCTGTAGTATTCAGTTGCTAATAAGTACTGGAAGGATTAAGATTTTTAAATAGAAGTAATTTGCAAATCTGTTTAACTTTCTGGCACCAGTTGATTTAAAAAAAAAAAAAAAAAAGTTTTCTACGGGAGTACCCCTTTTAGATACACAGCTCAGTACACAGTATCACACATGGTAAGATTAGATACAGTGACCCAGCAGGCAGGTTTAGTTACACTTTGGGTCCTAAAATTCTTTAGAGAGATGAAGAACAGTCGGTTTGTTTGGGGCGTTACTTGGGACTGCACCTCTCTCTGCCTCCAGAAATGTCACTATATCAATACAAAGTGATATTTACGTCATTCTTGGACGAGTGACAGAATGAATAAAGAAATCTTAACACCTTGTGTATATGAACTGTGCAAACAGCTTGGAAAAAACAAGAAGACTTCCTTCTGCCTCCTGGAGAGATTTCTCCTTTCACTGAGAATCAAAGATGTCAGCGTAATGATATGATGTAGAGTAAGGGTCTTCCCTGGAGCTGCATTCACAATTCTGCTGGCTGTCTCATGCCTCGCCCCTCTCTTTGCTGCTCAGCACTCCCCAGGACTAAATGAAATTATAGATCTGCAGTGAAGACTGACACTGCAGTAAAATAGAGGGGGGCTGTGTAAACAATTACATTTTTATGGACATCAGGATCTGTAAAAAGTTGTGTTAAAGGGTTATTCCAGCTTTGTACATCTTATCCCCTATCCGCAGGATATGATCTCAGTGCAGCCCCCTTCATTCTGCTGTGCCGGGCGCTGCTTCTGAGGCCAAGACGTGACATCACAGCCACGCCCTCTCGTGAAGTCACGCCACGCCCCCTCCATTCATGTCTAAGGGAGGGGGTGTCACGCCCCCTCCCATAGACATGAATGGAGGAGGCGCAGCGTTACGTCACGAGGGGGCATGGCCGTGACGTCTTGGCCTCGGAGGCAGCGCCCGGTGTATTGAAGGTACAGAATGCCGGTGGCTGCACTGAGATCGTGGGGGTCCCAGCAGCAGGACCCCTGCCAACATACTTCTTATCCCCTGTCCTTTGGATAGAAGATAAGATGTATAAAGCCAGAATACCCCTTTAACCACTATTGGGAGTGTAATGGTGACCAGCAAGTAAAAGACAGAAAAAAAGTCAAAAATAGCTGAATGGCATCTTTAGGGACTTCAAACAAGAAGATGACTCAACGGCCTCCAGTTGCGATAGTCAGTTGAGAGTTTTGTGTTTTATTGTTGAGGACTTAATCCTGACAATGGACACTTGTGCCCCACTCCTGTATATCACAAGGTCCCTCTCCCTCCTCTCCCCAGTGGCCAGGTCACATAAGGCATTTCATCACTGTGCTGCAGCTAATCCCTGTCTCTGGTTTCGTAGCTTTCCCCTTCAGCCGCTGCCAGACTCTGTAATATTAAACTTTGCTGTGATTTGCGCTCTGCCCTCTGTATTAATCTCATTACCTGATTATTATCTCTGCACAAATCAATCAGAAAAAGTTCAGATTCTGCACATTTCTCAATATTCTTTTCTTGGCCGGGAAGCAGAGAAGTAGTGAAGAAGAAAAGTTATTTCCGTAAGCATTCGCATTCAGAAGGTCATAGATCCCATATAGTGGCTAGGAGCTCCCTGAGGGAAGAGTCAGTATGATCCATGTCAAGCCATTTCCTCATGGGCGGGGTTAATCTTGTCTGAAGATCGATAAGCACTGGTCTCTTCAATCATGCAAAAGGAGCCTTAGTAACATAAACCATTACCAGGATAGACATCCATTTTTAGCTTTCAACTAGCTGAGTACCCGGCGTTGCCCGGTTTTTCCTTCCTAATCCTTGTTGGGGAGGAAAATAAACAAAGGAGGAAGCTTTTGACTTCATATCCCATCCTCATATATTGTTGTCATATCCCGACCTCCTATCCCGTCATCATATCCCGACCTCCTATCCCTACCTCCTATCCCATCCTCCTATCCTGTCCTCCTTTCCCGTCCTCATATCTCGACCTCCTTTCCCATCCTCCTATCTCGACCTCCTTTCCCGTCCTCCTATCCCGTCCTCCTATCCCTCCATCTATCCTGTCCTCCTATCCCGTCCTCCTTTCCCGTCCTCATATCTCGACCTCTATTCCCGTCCTCCTTTTCCGTCCTCCTTTTCCATCCTCCTATCCCGACCTCCTATCCCGACCTCCTATCCCGACCTCCTATCCCGTCCTCCTATCACGACCTCCTATCTCGACCTCTTATCCCGACCTCCCATCCTGTACTCCTATCCCGTCCTCCTATCCCGTACTCCTATCCCGACCTCCGATCTCGTCCTCCAATCCCGTCCTCCTATCCCGACCCGTAATATGTGTACCAGCTATTATTGAAATATCTCCAGCCGTACGGAAGTTATGTGAGAACAGACATTTCCCATTGATTTGCATGGGACTTTAAACAAAAACCCCGACCCTCACAAATGGGGGTAGTTAAGGGTTAAATTAACTATCCTATATTTTAAGTGGACATATAAGTAACATGTGACCAAGTATTATCGAAATATCTCCAGCCGTTTGGAAGTTATGCAGTAACATACATTTCCCTTGACTTGTATGGGACTTTAAACATAAACCCCGCCCCTGGCAAATGGGGGTGAGTAAGGGTTAAATCACCTATCCTATGTTTGTTGTTGACATATAAGTAACATGTGTGCCAAGTTTCATGTTAATATCTTTAGCTGTTTGGACGTGATGCTGGAACATACACACATACATATATATACATACACACACACACACACACGTTGAGTTTTATAGATATATGCTAGCTGAGTACCCGGCGTTGCCCGGTTTTTACAAAGGAGGAAGTTTTTGACTTCATGTCCACTCCTCATATATTGTTGTCATATCCCAACCCCATATCCTGACCTCCTATCCTGTCCTCCTATCTCGACCTCCTATACCGACCTCCTGTCCCGACCTCCTATACCGTCCTCCTATCTCGACCTCTTATCCCGACCTCCCATCCCGTCCTCCCATCCCGACCTCCCATCCTGACCTCCTATCCCGTCCTCCTATCCCGTCCTCATTTCTCGTCCTCATATCCCATCCTCATATCCCGTCCTCATATCCCGACCTCCTATCTCGACCCGTAATATGTGTACCAGGTATTGAAATATCTCAAGCCGTTCCTTCCTAATCCTTGTTGGGGAGGAAAATAAACAAAGGAGGAAGCTTTTGACTTCATATCCAGTCATCATATATTGTTGTCATATCCTCCTATCCCGACCTCCTATCCCGTCCTCCTTTCCCGACCTCCTATCCTGTCCTCCTATCCCGTCCTCCCATCCCGTCCTCCCATCCCGTCCATCCATCCCATCCTCCCATCCCGTCCTCCTATCCCGTCCTCATATCCTGACCTCCTATCTCGACCTATCCCTACATCCCATCCCGACCCGTAATATGTGTACCAGGTATTGAAATATCTCCAGCCGTTCCTTCCTAATCCTTGTTGGGGAGGAAAATAAACAAAGGAGGAAGCTTTTGACTTCATATCCAGACATCATAAATTGTTGTCATATCCTGACCTCCTATTCCGACCTCCTATCCCGTCCTCCTTTCCCGACCTCCTATCCCGACCTCCTATCCCCACCTCCTTTCCCGTCCTCCTTTCCCGTCCTCATATCTTGACCTCCTATCCCGACCTCCTATCCCGTCTTCCTATCCCGTCCTCCTTTCCCTTCCTCCTATCCCGTCCTCCCATCCCGTCCTCCCATCCCGTCCTCCCATCCCGTCCTCCTATCCCGTCCTCATATCCCGACCACCTATCTCGACCTATCCCGACCTCCCATCCCGACCCGTAATATGTGTACCAGGTATTGAAATATCTCCATCCGTTCCGTCCTAATCCTTGTTGGGGAGGAAAATAAACAAAGGAGGAAGCTTTTGACTTCATATCCAGTCATCATAAATTGTTGTCATATCCCGACCTCCTATCCCGTCCTCCTTTCCCGACCTCCTATCCCGACCTCCTATCCCGTCCTCCTATCCCGACCTCCTATCCCGTCCTCCTATCCCGTCCTCCTTTCCCTTCCTCCCATCCCGTCCTCCTATCCCGTCCTCATATCCCGACCACCTATCTCGACCTATCCCGACCTCCCATCCCGACCCGTAATATGTGTACCAGGTATTGAAATATCTCCAGCCGTTCCTTCCTAATCCTTGTTGGGGAGGAAAATAAACAAAGGAGGAAGCTTTTGACTTCATATCCAGTCATCATATATTGTTGTCATATCCCGACCTCCTATCCCGACCTCCTATCCCGTCCTCCTATCCCGTCCTCCTATCCCGACCTCCTTTCCCGTCCTCCTTTCCCGTCCTCTTTTCCCGTTCTCATATCTTGACCTCATATCCCGTCCTCCTATCCCGTCCTCCTTTCCCTTCCTCCTTTCCCTTCCTCCCGTCCTTCCATTCCGTCCTACTATTCCGTCCTCCTATCCCGACCTCCTATCCCGACCTCCTTTCCCGACCTCATATCCCGACCTCCTATCCCATCCTCCTATCTTGACCTCCTATCCCGACCTCCCATCCCGTCCTCCTATCCCAACCTGTAATATGTGTACCAGGTATTGAAATATCTCCAGCCGTACGGAAGTTATGTGGGAACATACATTTCCCTTTGATTTGCATGGGACTTTAAACAAAAACCCTGTCCCTCACAAATGGGGTAGTTAAGGGTTAAATTAACTATCCTATATTTTAAGTGGACATATAAGTAACATGTAACAAAGTATTATTGAAATATCTCAAGCCGTTTGGAAGTTATGCAGTAACATATATTTCCCATTGACTTGTATTGACTTTAACCCCTTAAGGACACAGGACGTAAATGTACGTCCTGGTGAGGTGGTACTTAACGCACCAGGACGTACATTTACGTCCTAAGCATAACCGCGGGCATCGGAGCGATGCCCGTGTCATGCGCGGCTGATCCCGGCTGCTGATCGCAGCCAGGGACCCGCCGGCAATGGCCGACGCCCGCGATTTCGCGGGCGTCCGCCATTAACCCCTCAGGTGCCGGGATCAATACAGATCCCGGCATCTGCGGCAGTTCGCGATTTAAATGAACGATCGGATCGCCCGCAGCGCTGCTGCGGGGATCCGATCATTCATAACGCCGCACGGAGGTCCCCTCACCTTCCTCCGTGCGGCTCCCGGCGTCTCCTGCTCTGGTCTGTGATCGAGCAGACCAGAGCAGAAGATGACCGATAATACTGATCTGTTCTATGTCCTATAAGACAGATCAGTATTAGCAATCATGGTATTGCTATGAATAGTCCCCTATGGGGACTATTCAAGTGTAAAAAAAAATGTAAAAAAATGTAAAAGTAAAAGTAAAAAAAAAGTGAAAATCCCCTCCCCCAATAAAAAAGTAAAACGTCCGTTTTTTCCTATTTTACCCCCAAAAAGCGTAAAAAACATTTTTTATAGACATATTTGGTATCGCCGCGTGCGTAAATGTACGAACTATTAAAATAAAATGTTAATGATCCCGTACGGTGAACGGCGTGAACGAAAATAAAATAAAAAAGTCCAAAATTTTATTTTAAAAAAAATTATAAAAAATGTATTAAAAGTTTTTTATATGCAAATGTGGTATAAAAAAAAAGTACAGATCATGGCGCAAAAAATGAGCCCCCATACCGCCACTTATACGGAAAAATAAAAAAGTTAGAGGTCATCAAAATAAAGGGATTATAAACGTACTAATTTGGTTAAAAAGTTTGTGATTTTTTTTAAGCGCAACAATAATATAAAAGTATATAATAATGGGTATCATTTTAATAGTATTGACCCTCAGAATAAAGAACACATGTCATTTTTTCCATAAATTGTACGGCGTAAAAACAAAACCTTCCAAAATTAGCATAATTGCGTTTTTCGTTTTAATTTCCCCACAAAAATAGTGTTTTTTGGTTGCGCCATACATTTTATGATATAATGAGTGATGTCATTACAAAGGACAACTGGTCGCGCAAAAAACAAGCCCTCATACTAGTCTGTGGATGAAAATATAAAAGAGTTATGATTTTTAGAAGGCGAGGAGGAAAAAATGAAAACGTAAAAATTAAATTGTCTGAGTCCTTAAGGCCAAAACGGGCTGAGTCCTTAAGGGGTTAAACATATACCCTGCCCCTGGCAAATGGGGGGGAGTAAGGGTTAAATCACCTACCCTATGTTTGTTGCTTACATATAAGTAATATGTGTGCCAAGTTTCATGCCTATATCTTTAGCCGTTTGGAAGTTTTTGTGGAACATACACACATACATACATACATACACACATACATACATATATACATACATACATACACACACACGTTGAGTTTTATATATATATATATATATATATATATATGTATGTATATATATATATATATATATATATATATATATATATATATATATATAGATGAGGCCTGGTTTTGTTTATGTCTATGGGGTCCCGTTTTGTGTTGAAGCCAAGTTATGTTCCATCTCTGCCTCATTATTTATTGGTCATACACAATATTGTAAGAGATGGGACGGGGTGGAGTGAGCAATTCATATCCAAGGGCCGTTCAGTCATGGGATGCCCTTAAAGGGGTACTCCGGTGGAAAACTTTTTTTTTTTTTTTAAACTAACTGGTGCCAGAAAGTTAAACAGATTTGTAAATTACTTCTATTAAAACATCTTAATCCTTCCAGTATTTATTAGCTGCTGAAAACTACATAGGAAATTATTTTCTTTTTGGAACACAGTGCTCTCTGCTGACATCATGACCACAGTGCTCTCTGCTGACATCTCTGTCCATTTTAGGAACTGTCCAGAGAACCATATGTTTTCTATGGGGATTTCTCCTACTCTGGACAGTTCTTAACCCCTTAACGATGAAGGACATATATGTACGTCCCCCGCCAGCTCCCGCGATATGACGCGGGGTCACGATTTGTCCCCGCGTCATATCGGGTCGGTCCTGGTGACTATCAACAGCCGGGACCCGCGGCTAATACAGGACATCACCGATAGCGGTGATGCCCTGTATTAACCCTTCAGACGCGGCGATCAAAGCTGACTGCTGCGTCTGAAATGAAAGTGAAAGTAACCCGGCTGCTCAGTTGGGCTGTTCGGGACCGCCGCGGTGAAATCGCGGCGTCCCAAACAGCTTACAGGACACCGGGAGGGACCTTACCTGCCTCCTCGGTGTCCGATCCAGGAATGACTGCTCCGTGCCTGAGATCCAGGCAGGAGCAGTCAAGCGCCGATAACACTGATCACAGGCGTGTTAATACACGCCAGTGATCAGGATGAGAGATCAGTGTGTGCAGTGTTATAGATCCCTATGGGACCTATAACACTGCAAAAAAAAAGGTTAAAAAAAAAGTGTTAATAAAGATCATTTAACCCCTTCCCTAATAAAAGATTGAATCACCCCCATTTTCCCATAAAAAAAAAATAGAACAGTGTAAATAAAAATAAACATATGTGGTATCGCCACGTGCGTAAATGTCCGAACTATAAAAATATATCGTTAATTAAACCGCACGGTCATTGACGTACACACAAATATTCCAAAGTCCAAAAAAGTGTATTTTTGGTCACTTTTTATACCATTAAAAAAATGAATAAAAAGTGATCAAAAAGTCCGACCTGTACGTGGAAAAATAAAAAAGTTATAGGGGTCAGAAGAGGACATTTTTAAACATCAAAACGAAACCTATATAAGTAGGGTATCAATTTAACCGTATGGACCTACAAAATAAAGATAAGGTGTCATTTTTACCGAAATATGCACTGTGTAGAAACGGAAGCCCCCAAAATTTACAAAATGGCGTTTTTTCTTCGATTTTGTCGCACAATGATTTTTTTTTCCGTTTTGCCGTGAATTTTTGGGAAAAATTACTTATGTCCCTGCAAAGTAGAATTGGTGACACAAAAAATAAGCCATAAAATGGATTTTTAAGTGGAAAATTGAAAGGGTTATGATTTTTAAAAGGTAGGGAGGAAAAAAACGGAAGTGCAAAAACTGAAAAACCCAGCGTCCTTAAGGGGTTAAAATGGACAGAGATGTCAGCAGAGAGTTCTGTGTTCCAAAAAGAAAATAATTTCCTATGTAGTATTCAGCAGCTAATAAGTACTGGAAGGATTAAATTGTTTTTTTTAATAGAAGTAATTTACACATCTGTTTAACTCTCTGGCTCCAGTTGATTAAAAAAGAAAAAGTTTTCCACCAAAGTACCCCTTTAACAAGCACCAGGTAAGGTGGACAGATTGATTGTGGCATTACTTGCCCTTTCCCTTCCCTCCACATGCTTTACACTGTATCTCCAGCTTAGCAGTGTTGTTCTATAAAAAGTAGATTGAAATCTATTTTTATCAGAAAATATAACTAAGGCTATGTCCCTCCCATACTGTGGAGACCATGGCTGCCAGACACTACTTGTTGCATTTTAACAAGCGCCTTTAACTTTAACCCTTTAAAGGGGTACTCTGCTGGAAAACTTTATTATTATTATTGTTATTTTTTTTTTTAAATCAACTAGTGCCAGAAAGTTAAACAGATTTGTGAATGAAAACAGTCCTAAGGAAAACAGTTACCTGGCACTGGTTCAATAATAAGCTGACAATCACCTGCAGGTGTGTCTGTGGATTCAACGGCATGGTATAAGACAGCGTGGTGCTTCACAGGTGTATACAGGAAACTTCAGTGTGAAATCCCAGTGATGAAGAAAAGAAAACTGGAGCACTCTCTGGAGCACCAATTCTTAGTTGCTGATACATTATTCAATGTCCAAAGAAATGGAAATGAAAAGTTCATGCAGGAGAGCGGAGGCTTAGGTGTTCACAGGGCGACAGAGTCCGTTTCACGCATAGGGGTGTGTCATCAGGCTCTCCTGCATGAACTTTTAATTTCCATTTCTTTGGACATTGAATAAAGTATCAGCAACTAAGAATTGGGTGAGTGCTCCAGTTTTCTTTTCTTCATCATTGAGATTTGTAAATGACTTCTATTTAAAAATCGTAATCTTTCCAGTACTTATCAGCCGCTGTATGCTCCAAAGGAAGCTCTTTTCTTTTTTAATTTATTTTCTGTCTGACCACAGTGCTCTCTGCTGACACCTCTGTCCATGTCAGTAACTTTCCAGAGTAGGAGAAGTTTGCTATGGGGATTTGCTCCAGGTCTGGACAGTTCCTGAGGCTAAGTGTCCACTTGGTTTTTTTTTTTTCTGGCAGTTTTTGGAATACTGCCACTGCAGTTTTTGAGCCAAAGTCAGAAGTGGATCCATAAGGAAGGAGAAGTCTAAGTCCTTTCATTATATGTCCTATTCCTTTTGAATACACTTCTGGTTTTGGCTCAAAAACTGCAGTTGCAGTTTTCCAAAAACTGCCAGAAAAGTGGAAACATAGCCTAACAGTGACAGAGATGTCAGACTGAAAGGAAATTCAAAAAGAAAATAATTACCTGTGGTGCATACAGCAGCTGATAAGTACTGGAGGGATTTAGATTTTTAAATAGAAGTAAATTACAAATCTGTTTATCTTTCTGGCACCAGTTGATTAAAAATAAATGTTTTCCAGTGGAGTACCCCTTTAAGGACATAGCTCATTTGGGCCTTAAAGGGGTACTTCAGTGGAAACATTTTTTTTTTCAAATCAACTGGTGCCAGAACGTTAAACAGATTTATAAATGACTTCTATTTAAAAATCTTAACTCTTACAGTACTTATCAGCTGCTGTATACTACAAGGAAGTTGTATAGTAATTTACAGTAATTTAAAAATCTGTTTAACTTTCCACTGGAATACCCCTTTCAGAACAAAGCCAGGGTGATTTTTGTGTTTTTGTCTTTTCCTCCTCTTCTTCTAAAATCCATAGACAGACCCACAGACCCATATAAGGGCTTGTTTTTTGCTTCACCAATTGTTCTTTGGAATGACATCTTTTATTTTACCATAGAATGTACGGCACAACCAAAAAAAAATATTTTGTTGGGAAATAGAAAAGAAAAACACAATTTTGAAATGTTGGAGGTTTCCGTTTTTACACAGCGCACTTAACGGTAAAAATGAAATTATATTCATTTGATGGGTCAATACGATTAAAAGGATACCCATGTTTACTATTAATGTACTACTTTAGAAAAAAAAGACTGAAACTTAACAAATTAAGTATGTTTTAAATCACCATGCGTCTTTTTTGATCACTTTTGTATTGCAATTTTTTTTTTTTTTTACGACCGATTGTCACGGTGATTGGCTGAGCGACCCAGTACCTATCTAGTTACCTAGATTTGCTCCTCTTCCCGCTCCTTCCAGGTATCCCTTCTTTTCTGAGGGACACAAATGACCTCATATCAGCGCTGGATGGATTTGTCTGGCAGGATGGGTTCCATCTAGCGTCGATTGATGTGGAAAGCCTGTACACCTGCATCCCCCACGATGTGGGTCTAAGACTTTGGGCTAATTTTTGTCCCATACCAACAAATCTGAGTCTTTTGTTCGACCCATGCTTTGAGATTTATTTTGTGACCCCTGCTTTGAGATTTATTTTGGAGCATAATTTTTTTTAGGTATGAAACACAATGGTATAAGCAGACACAGGGGACCGCTATGGGGTCCCCCGTGTCATGCAAGTATGCCAACATTTTTCTAGCAGTCTTGAAAAGTCGCCTTATCTTCTCCAGTGCCAATCCCTACACCCGACATTTAAAACTTTATTTCCAGTATGTCGATGATATACTAGTAGTGTGGGATGGCACTAGAGAGGAGTTTGAAGCCTTTATGATGTATATTAATTCTAATAATCACTTCAACCAGTTTTTTTTACAAGTCAGTTCGGGGATTACCACCTCAATTTTTTTCTCGATGTCAGCATTGATGTTGTCAATGGTAACATCTCCACCTCAGGCTATAGGAAAGAAATAGCAAAAACTTGTTGCTTCATTATTAAAGTTCCCATTTACCACACCTTAAAAATTCTATTCCCTTTAGCCAGATGGTACAGCTTAGACGTGTCAATAGTAAATTTAATGTTTTCTTAGTTCAGAGAGGCTACCCTGTTAACATTATACAGCAAGCTTTAGAGAAGGCCATCAAGTTAGATAGAAAAGCGCTACTTGTTAGTAAGAGCCGGAGACAAAGAGATCATGATAGGAAAAAAGATTCACCTTTTCCTTTAGGAATATACCTCTTAATCGATTGATAAGGAATTTCCTTCGTAAACATTGATTGGTTTATGGTTGAAAATGATCCAGACCTGCAGTCTGTTGCTACCCATAAACCAATAATGACATTAAAAAAAAAAGGGAACTATAGGTGATAATATTAAAAAGATGAAACATAAAAACCACAAAAGCTCTGTCAACTGGTTGCAGAACACTATCCCCATAGGGAATTTTCTCTGCAGAAGCTGTTCTTTTTTTCAGCATAATACACGAAAATGCTATTGTAGAATAGAAGGATATGAGGTTAAAAAAACTGCTGATAACCTGCAGGAGCACTCATGTAGTATATTGCATATATTGTCCCTGCGGGAGGTTTTATGTGGGGAAGACGAAAAAAAAATATTTTTGAGTGTATTAGAGAGCATTTCTACTCTCTACGTACAGAAAAGGGAGCAACTCGGTTTACTTCTAATGTAAAAAATTGTCATAGCAGTAGTCCTGCTAACTCAAAATTCATGGGACTTGAGAGAGTTTTTTTCAGAGGCTGGGATTGACCGCAACACTCGTTTGCTCCAACAAGAAGCCAAGTGGATCGTCCGATTGGATGCCACCCGAGCTCTGCAGCTTAAGGAGCGCAGTGATCTCTCCCAGTTTCTGTAACGCTCCCCTGCTATTTTTTGAGGTATTTATTAGAGATGAGCGAACTTACAGTAAATTCGATTTGTCACGAACTTCTCGGCTCGGCAGTTGCTGACTTATCCTGCATAAATTAGTTCAGCTTTCAGGTGCTCCCGTGGGCTGGAAAAGGTGGATACAGTCCTAGGAGACTCTTTCCTTGGAGTTTCAGTATGGGAGACTCCTGGGGATGAGAGACCAACAGGAGGAATGTCTATCGTCTAGCCTCGGTCCATCCCCAACTACAGATGAACCCCAAGGTCCCCCAACTTACGTAGATGTGCACCCACGGTCTCCAAAACCTCAGAGCCGCTCACTTCCGAATTGGCTGAATTGAGTTTCGCAAGTAGGAGAAGTGAAGTGAGCGGCTCTGAGGTGTTGGAGACTGTGGGTGGACATCTACGTAAGTTAGGAGACCTGGGGGTTCATTTGCTGGGGATGGACCGAGGCTAGATGATAGACATTCCTCCTGTTGGTCTCTCATTCCCAGGAGTCTCCTTTACTGAAACTGACCGGTTTCATCTTGCTGCACTAAACGGAATTTGCATCTCTACTAGTCGACCAGAACACCGAAGTTCTGCACAGAAAGGGCTACTAGTGCTTGTAGTACCAATTAACCCATGCACAACTGACAGATGAGATTGCATATAGACTTGATTTATATCCTACCCTGGACTGACTGGCTTCCACTGAGGAGAGCGCCCGAATACACCGATGCTTTCTGCTGCAATGCAGACCACAGTTCTTTCCTTTAAATGTTGTTACCAAGTCATGTAACCAGGGAAGGTGTCAGTGACTAGGTGACTTGTGTAGTGACCTATGGGAGTCCTCCAAATTGCTCGCTTATAAACCCAGGGAGGAATTAGCTAGTTCAATTCTGAGATGAGTCTGAGGAGCAGTACAGTCAAGACCTGAGAGTGTCTGGTGTAGTAAGGGAGACCTAGGCCTAACCACGCAGTAACGCTTCAATCACCAAGTGCCCCTTCAGGTGAACTTCAAAGCCTGGTAAGCAACCACAGGGGTGAAATCTAGTCAGTCATAGTCCAGTCAGTCAAGTCTGCTAAAGTCAGCCTGGGTCTGCATAATTCAGTCCAAGTCCACTACAAGTCCCAGTGAGCCTGCAAGTCTCCTTAAGTCACTGGTCATCTTCTTGGGCCTAACTGAGCTGTAAAGACTATTCCATCTGTCTGCCTCAGTAAAGCTGCCGTTGTTACGTAACTTTGCATTGGAGTGATTATTTTCCCCGGGCCTAGCCCAGGAACCAGCGGCCATACCTTGGGTGATGTAGAGGATAACCACGCCCTGACGTCACGAACACAAGGGCAACACATCTACCCATTGATCAAACCCTCACCACACATGTCCCGAATCACTGAGCAGCCGCAACTTTCAACACTGAGTGCGCCTTTAAGACACACACAGTGTTGAAATTGCGCCATAGCGGCACATGTGACAGGAAGGAGACGGCGGTTCCGTCCTGTTACTCCAGCCCAGGCTTCCTGTGTGGCAGCGCTCAATGGGGGCAATGTAAGGGGGCTTAATAATTAATGGGGACAATGTTAGGGGGCATAATAAAGCGGGGCAATGTAAGGGGGCCTAATATTCAATGGGGGCAATGTAAGGGGGCCTAATATTTAATGGGGGTAATGTTAGGGGGCATAATCAAGGGGCGCAATGTAAGGTTGCCTAATAATTAATGAGGGCGATGTAAGGGGGCAAGTCACAGAATAGGACCTAAAATCTAATTTTATTAACTTGCCCCTAAAAAGGAACCTACTGATTCCATAAATGCTCAAAGAGCCACAACAACAAAACACAAGATAGTGATAGAAATATAATGAGCACACAGCTCATACAAAGAGTGCGTCTGATAAAGCTAATAACACAGTGCATAATGCAAGTGAATCAACCACCAATAATATACACCATATACAAATAGAATATTAATATATACACCAGAGTATCCACAGATAAACGTCCTATTGAACCCTATCCCCCATGGCTCAGGTAGTGGCTCAGGAGGGGACAACTGGATGGGTGGGGAGTGGAACCTGATAGTCCCTACCGATAAACTGCTCTAGGACCTATGCCTAGGCGGAATTGTCATCCTAAAAAGGACGGTCCCGCTCCGGAACCTGCCCTGCACTGCTAGGCTACCCCTACAATCACTAACTCACTTGCTAATGAAAAATCACTAACTCGCTACCCAGACCAATCCCTGATGAGTAATGAAGCACTGTAATATTCATAGGATGTCCAGGGGATGCAAACAATTAGTAAGTAGATAGACTGAGGTAGTCAGTAGTTATGAGGGGGGGGGGGGGGGGACTCTCAAAATATATCCCACAGAAAAGGTATAGAGTATTTATTAGATGAAAAACATGTACCTGATGCACATGTATAGCTGTCACACTCTATATATCAAATACAGGGCAATGCACCCAATAATGCACATGTAAACCTATCACACTCTCTATACAAAGGACGGTTAAAAACTACATCAGTGTGCGTCTATCAATGACGTGCACCTGTATTTTCAAAGATAAAACGGGTATACAGAGGTAGAGTATATACATCCTATTGATTAAAGTATAGCATTATCTTTGATACACATCGATTAACCCAACAGACCTGTTCCCCATAACACATCCATCTGTGGAACATATGCGCATAGACCGCAGTCACAATGCTTATGACCGCTGTGCATACAAACAAGGGTTAAAGTAAAGGAGCATGGATACACAAGTGGAAATGGATATCTTTAGATGATTTTTTCTCTCGACGCATTTCTCCTGGCTACAGGTCATCAGGAGTGAGATATAGCCATCTGGCTCGATCCACCGGAGCTATTGTCATAACGATCCAGCTGGAGGTGGCGGCGTTCCAAAACTATTCAGCGCTCCTTATGAACGTACCTGAATGTTCGCGTGCCGACTCTAAAACACACCTCCTTGTCATCATTGGTTACTGCTGGAACGCATGCAAAGTAACATCCCCGATTGCGTGTCAAAAACCGGAAGCAAACATTACATCACTTCCGGTTTAAGTCCGAATGCGTGTCAAAGACCGGAAGTGAGCTCCAAATCACATCCGATCACTGATAATGTTTATCTACTGGTTCCCAAGGGAACCCTGTAAACAAACTATACAATAGGCCAATCTGCTAGCCTATAGCATAGGCATAAACATCTCAAACAGTCCTATGGAGCTGTATCTGTGGATACTCTGGTGTATATATTAATATTCTATTTGTATATGACTACACTATTATTGGTGGTTGATTCACTTGCAGTACGCATTGCGTTATTTTCTTCATCAGACGCACTGTTTGTATGAGCTGTGTGCTCATTATATTGCTATCACTATCTTGTGTTTTGTTGTTGTGGCTCTTTGAGCATTTATGGAACCAGTAGGTTCCTTTTTAGGGGCAAGTTAATAAAATTTGATTGTAGGTCCCATTCTGTGACTTACTAATTTAGCTAGGACTCTGATATCCTTGCTGTGAATGGTCAATGTAAGGGGCCCTATTGATTATCTATGGGGACAATGTATGGTGGCCTATTAATAATCTATGGGGCAATGTAAGAAAAGCCTATTAGTAATCTATGGGGGCAATATAAGGGGGCCTAAAAGTAATCTGGGGGAGTAATGTAAGGGGGCCTGAAAATAATCTATGGGGCAATATAAGGGGGTCTAATAATAATATATGGAGCAATGTAAGGGGGCCTAATGCTATATTGGGACAGTGTTTGTGTCCTGCTACTTTATGGGAGCAATGAGAGGGGGCCTACTTCTCTGAGGGCAATGTGAGAGAGCCTTATGCTATATGGGAGTAATGTAAGGTGACCTAATAATATATGTAGACAGAGGGGCCTAATGCTGTATGGGGACAATGTGAGGGGGCCTAGTACTATGCAGGGACACAGAGGGATCTAATACTATATGAGGCAGTGCAATACATATAGGGGGTTTGTATAGAGGTGAGTAGTGTTGCTCGCGAATATTCGTTATTCGAATATTATTCGCGAATATCGCATATTCGCGAATTCGCGAATTTCGCGAATATAGCACTATATATTCGTAATTACGAATATTCGTTTTTTTTTTTTCTTCACAGTACACATCACAGTGATCACCCCTCTCTGCTTCCAGCTTGTGTGGTGTAAAGAAGGCTGTAATACTACTGTGTGAGACTGGCGCGCGATAATTCGCATATGCGAATATTAGCATATGCAAATTTGCGCATATGCGAATTTTCGAGTATGTTAGTTTTGTATATGCTTATTTTCACATATGTTAATTTTCGCATACGCGAATTTTCGCATATGCGAAAATAAAACGAGAATATATCGAATATTCGCGAATATATGACGAATATTCGTCCATATATTCGCGAATATTCGCGAATTCGAATATGGCCTATGCCGCTCAACACTAGAGGTGAGGAGTGTGCTGTAAGAAGCCTAAAATGTTTATCTTGCAGATTCAGTGGAGACATCTTCATGATGACCCAGGACAGATGTGACAGAAAAGTGAATGACTCCAATAAGAAGACGCCCCCTGTGAGTATGTACCTGTAATCTTTTATAAGGTGTGCAGCACCTATGTACAGCTGGTGATATTTTGCATGGTCACTCTATGGGTAGGGCCACTTACAGCGCATCCACAGCGTATTTGATGTTGCAGAGGCACTGCTGGCAGTCACAGAGCTAAGTCCTTGCTCCCTGTAGCTCTGTGTGTCCGCTCATAGCGGCAGATTTCCCACCAGCAGTCATGAGCCGACAGACGGAGCTACCCGGCCACAGCAGGGAGCATGCTCTGAAATCACCCTGTGACAGCCGGTAGCGCATGCGCAGAGTCAAATACGGTGCAAATGCACTGTGTGTAACCCTACCCTTAGGGAGGTATTGGTCTTTGTATAGTGTTTTTTTATTCAATAACAATATAGCAGTGGTCATGGTGTGGTGCAATTATTTGTCCCTTGTATAATGGTGTGGTATTATTAGTGATACTGGTCCGTGTATAGTGGGTTTTATTTCCTTACAGTATGGTGGTATTATTTAGTCACTGCTGTAGTGATATATTGTCCTGCAGTGGAGGTATTATTTTATGTTTCTGAGCCCGACACTATGATAAAATCAAGCATGTACCACGAGGAGAGGAGGGGAAGGGGGGGGGGGGGGACCTTGAGCTGTGTAAGGGGCCCCAAAATTTCTGATGGCAGCCCCGCTATTACATCAGCCCATAGCTATGTAACAGGCTCAGTGATCCGCTGATGAATAAGCATTCTGTAAGCCAGTGTACCCAAACCGTGTATGTCTAGTTATTGTAAAACTGCAACTCGCAGCATGCTGAGAGTTGTAGTTTAGCAACAGCTGGAGATACACTGCTTGGAAAACATGGCTGTAGGCAGTATTAGGGCTGTAAAGATTGTCTGATTCTGAGTAGAAATAAAGTTTTTGTTCACCGATGGCAAGCAGAGGTATGGAAATTGTTGAAGACAAACAAGCAGCACCAGTTCAATACGTATCAATAAGTAATACTCAATTATTAATTCCCATGACTATATAAATGTGCTCCAAAGAAGGGAAACCTTTGGTGGCGATTACCACTAACCCTCACTACATAGTGATGAAACCTAGACATGCTTTTTTTTTTTTTTTTATCTTAGGAAATCCAATTTATAACAATTTACCAGTTCTCACAATTCATGGGCACGGATTGGGATTGTGGCATTGCTAGTCGTGTGATTCTCTCATAGAGAAGTAACCGGACACCAATGACACCAGTGAAGGCTTAGGTTATCATGGTTGTCTTCCTCGCACCTGTTACCCCTCCAGCTGGCACCAGTTCATGGGCACTTACCTGGGTGGGTACATGCCTTTTGTGGTCAGCCATCTCAATATACTGAAGAGGAGTAGATCGCACAAAGCTGCATATCAGGACCAGCCGCAATGTGTGTGTTGTGTGTTTCCCTGCCACCACTTCCTCCCACCTATTCTCTACAACTTCCTTGTTACTGCTCTTACAATACAAAAAAAAATAATAATTACCTGGGGCCAACGTAAAGGGAGAGTTTTAAAGAGACAGACACAAATGTGCTTTGCTTCTGTATACTGCATAGGAGTAGAGTAGGACAGTTTCCAATACTGCTCGAACCTGTCACTAGACTGCTGTTTATTGCAGCCTGTGTTCTGTCTATGGAGCAGCTGGTGCGGACAGTCATAAAGCCTCCTATGCCTGATAACAGGCTGCAGGGAAACTATGGGTGTCTGATAGTCCCCCATAGTTTCCCTGCAGCCTGTTAGCAGGCATAGGAGGCTTTATGACTGTCCGCACCAGCTGCTCCATAGACAGAACACAGGCTGCAATAAACAGCAGCCAACACAGTGATTGAAAAGGAAAAGTATATTAGGTAATTGTTATATAGAATTTCCTATTATATAGGACGGTGCTGTCCCTGCAGATGAACCTTGTCAGGGCCAGCTCTGTCTATAGGCAAAATAGGCAGCCACCTAGAGCACCCTCTTGATGGGCGTGCTCCTCTTCCCGCCACAAGAAACTTAGCCAGCTAGCATCCGAACCACCTGCTCACAGCTGGCACCACTCCACCATTGCTGGAGTTTACATAAAGACATAAGGAGGAGGTTTGTTACAGTGTGTCACCCCAGTAGTAAGGAAATTACATGAGGATGGGGTTTGTTACAGTGTGTCACACAAATACTAAGGTAATTACATTAGGATGGGGTTTGTTACAGTGTGTCACCCAAATACTAAGGTAATTACATGAGGATGGGGTTTGTTACAGTGTGTCACCCAAATACTAAGGTAATTACATGAGGATGGGGTTTGTTACAGTCTGCCACCCAAATACTAAGATAATTACATGAGGAGAATTTTTTTTTTACCAGGTTTGACCATATACCCTCCTAAGGACAGTGCTGAGGCACCGAAACTAGTAGAGGGGGCACATTTGGTGGTTTTAATATGTGTTAAAGATATCCAGGAATAGGGGAAACTGCAGTTCCCCATATACCAAGGACTAAGGGTTTATCCCCAATAATGTTTATAACTGGATCTGTAACACTGAAATTTGAACTATTGTCACGTGGTGTGCTTTGATGGTTTTATAATTGATTTATACAATTAAAGTTATATTTTAAGGGGTTGTCCCTAAAGGGATCTTTTACCTCGGGCTTCGTGCCCTGGGTTTTGGAAATTTAGTACATGATGAGAAGGTTTGTTACAGTTTGTCAGCGCAGTAATAAGGTGGGGTGTGTCAAAGGGCAGAGACAATGGGTGGGGTCAAGGGGGCGGCAAAATCAGCTTTTGCCTATGGTGACAAAAATCTGTGCACCAGCCCTGAACCTAGTTGTTCTAGGTTTAAACCCCTGGGCCTACAAATCCTGTTCTACATGATGACACGCGAGCCCAGATTTCCCCTCCCGTGCCCGGGGAGGTCAGCATTTCGCTATGTTGGAGACATGCAGAAGAATTTGTTGAAACCTTACATCTGCCATAGACATATACGTCGGCACCCCACCGAAAACAGGTTGCCAACATATACTATAACGGAGGGCAGCGGTTCGAACCGAGTCACTAGAGTAAGTATGGGCTATTTTAAGCAAAATTGACAACACATTTGAGTCCGCTTAACCCCTTAAGGACCCAGCCCATTTTCACCTTAAAGGGGTAGTCCAGTGGTGAAAAACTTATCCCTTATCCTAAGGATAGGGGATAAGTTTGAGATCGCGGGGGGTCCGACCGCTGGGGCCCCCTGCGATCTCTCTGTACGGGGCCCCGGCTCTCGGCCCAGATAGCGGGTGTCGACCCCCGCACGAAGCGGCAGCCGACACGCCCCCTCAATACATCTCTATGGCAGAGCCGGAGATTGCCGAAGGCAGCGCTTCGGCTCTGCCATAGAGTTGTATTGAGGGGGCGTGTCGGCCGCCGCCTCGCGGGAGGTCGACACGCCCCCTTCCCGCGGGCTGTTGGGGCTCCGTACAGGAGATCGCAGGGGGCCCCAGCGGTCGGACCCCCCCCGCGATCTGCAACTTATCCCCTATCCTTAGGATAGGGGATAACTTGCTCACCACTGAGTCACCACTGGATATCTCCTTTAAGGACCCGGGCCTTTTTTTTGCACAGCTGACCACTGTCACTTTAAGCATTAATAACTCTGGGATGCTTTTATTTTTCATTCTGATTCCGAAATAGTTTTTTTTAGAGACATATTCTACTTTATGTCAGTGGTAAATTTTTGTCGATACTTGCATCATTTCTTGGTGAAAAAGTCCAAAATTTTATGAAAAATTTTAACATTTTGAATTTTTTTTACTTTGAAACTCTCTGCTTATAAGGAAAATAGACATAACAAATAAATTATATATTGATTCACATATACAAAATGTCTACTTTATATCTGCATCATAAAGTTGACATGTTTTTACTTTTGGAAGACACCAGAGGGCTAAAAATGTAAGCAGCAATTTTCCAATTTTTTTCCAAGTGAATTTGAAGGGTCTTCATATTAGAAATACCCCATAAATTACCCCATTATAAAAACTGCACCCCTCAATGTACACAGAAATTGTGTTAACCCTTTAGGTGTTTCACAGGAATACCAGCAAACTGAAGGCGAAAATTCTAAATCTTAATTTTTTTACACTTGCATGTTCTTGTAGACCCCGTTTTTGAAATTTTATAAGGGCTAAAAGGAGAAAAAGCCCCCCAAAATGTGCAACCCAATTTCTCTCGAGTAAGGAAATACCTCATATGTGTATGTAAAGTATTCGGCAGCCGCAGAAGAGGGCTCAAAAGGGAACACCTGTGGGGTGTTAAAGCTCACTATACTATTTGTTATATTCTGTGAGGGGTGCAGTTTCCAAAATGGGGTCACATGTGGGTATTTATTGTTTTGTGTTTATGTCAGAACCACTGTAAAATCAGCCACCCCTGTGCAAATCACCAATTTAGACCTCAAATGTACATGGTGCGCTCTCAGTCCTGAGCCTTGTTGTGCGCCCGCAGATCACTTTACACCCACATATGGGGTATTTCCGTACTCAGGAGACATTGTGTTACAAATTTAGGGGGGCTTTTTTTCCTTTTACCGCATGTAAAAATTAAAAGTATGGGGCAACACCAGCATGTTAGTGTAAAGAAAAAAAAATTTACACTAACATGCTGGTGTAGACCCCAACTTTACCTTTTCATAAGGGGTAAAAGGAGAAAATGCCCCTCAAAATTTGTTAGGCAATTTCTCCCGAGTACGGAAATACCCAATATGTGGCACTGAACTGTTGCCTTGAAATACGACAGGGCTCCAAAGCAATAGAGCGCCATGCACATTTGAGGATTATTTTGGGGATTTGCATCCATTACTAAAATACCCTACGGCAGTGTTTCCCAAACAGGGTGTCTCCAGCTGTTGCATAACTCCCAGCATGCCTTAACAGTTAGTGACTGTCCGGCAATAATGGGAGTTGTTGTTTTTCAAAAGCTGGAGTCTCCGTTCTGGAAACAGTGCCGTACAAGAGTTTTTATTTTTATTTTTATTGGGGGGGGGGGGGGAGGGGTAATTCTGTAGGGGTATATGTGTTTGTAGTGTTTTACTTTTTATTGTGTTAGTGTAGTGTAGTGTTTTTAGGGTACATGCACACGGGCAGGGGTTTACAGTTAGTTTCTCGCTGGGAGTTTCAGCTGCGGCGGAAAATTTGCCGCATCTCAAACTTGCAGCAGAAAACTCGCTGTGCATTCACATAGGGGGAGGGGGCAAACCTCCAGCTGTTGCAAAACTACAACTCCCAACATGCACTGACAGACCATACAAGCTGGGAGTTGGATTTTTGCAACAGCTGGAGGCACACTGGTTGCAGAACACTGAGTTAGGGCACAAACACTGTTTCACAACCAATGTGTCTCCAGCTGTTGCAAAACTGCAACACTCAGCATGCATTGATAGTCGAAGGGCATGCTGAGAGTTGTAGTTTTGCAACAGCTAGGGGCACACTGCTATAACTCCCAGCATACCCTTAGGTAGTCTGTGCATGCTGGGAGTTGCAGTTATGCAACAGCTGGATGCACACTTTTTCATAGAAAAAATGTGCCTCCAGCTGTTGCATAACTACAACCCCCAGCATGCACAGACTACCAAAGGGCATGCTGGGAGTTGTAGTTGGAACTCCAGTTGTTGCAAAACTACAACTCCCAGCATGCCCTTTGGATGTGCATGCTGAGAGTTGTTGCTAAGCATCCGCAGGAGGTGAACAGGCCTCACCTCCTGCTGTATCCTGCTGCCGGGACAGCCGCCGCTGCTGCCATTGCTCCTGCCGCCGGGACCGCCAACGCTGGGACCCCAGTTGGGCCATGGAGAGGGAAGAGACCCCCGCCGGCTCCAATCGCCACCCAATTCGTTCCGACCAATCAATCATGTGATCGTGAGGTGGCCACCTGTGCCACCTCACTCCTGCTGGGTAAGAGTGAATGCCCCATTCACCCTTTTTCACCGGGTCACCAGAGACCCGATTGAGCCGGAATCGCCGCAAATCGCCGGTCTGACATAAAGGGGGGGGGGGAGGGGGGTTTGCACGGGATGCCTGCTGAATGATTTCAGCAGGCATCCCGGTCCGGTACATGTACACCCATGGTCCTTAATTGCCAAGGAGCCAGAGTCCTTAAATTGTTAAAGTAGCCCATACATTCCAAACAGAGGCCAATTAAATGAATGGCATCCATTGCCCTCTGTACAAGTGGCAAGTTGACAGATACATCTGACGGAAGCACTAACACAGGGTGGATCTAGCCTTAGTGTTACATAGTAAAAGGAGCTGGGTCCCCAAGCAGCACATAGTATTTCGAGAGAGGAGCATGCAGATCTCGGGGAGGATCCCCCCAACATGTAATAGGAATGTGGACCCCATTTGATGCTATATAAGGAGCAAATTACCCCATCATTTGGCTGTCAAGAATGATGGGTGTTGTAGTTTTAAAACAGCTTGTAAGCCAAAGATTGGGGCAGTGTTTCCAAACCAGGGAGCCTCCAGCTGTTGCAAAACTACAACCCCCAGCATGCCGGACAGCCAAAGTCCGGGTATGCTGGAGGTGGTAGTTTTGCAACAGCTGGAGGCACCCTAGTTGCCAAAAACTGAGTTTGGAATACTAACTTTGCGACATCACTAAACCAAGAGGTTATCCACCTGCTCTGTACACCTGCTCTGTATATATGTTAAACGGTTTCTGGATCACTTTCACATTTTCATCTCTTTACCTTTTGTACAGACAGAAAGAATTCGATGAGTCAATAGCCAAAGGGGAACAAAATGAAGTCAACGTTCAGAGGAAAAATGTGCAGTGTTCTAGTGACATCTAGTGGACTTATGGGAATTTGCAGTCACAAACCATATGCACAGCAGAGTCCTGTATTTGGAGGCTATGCAACTTTTTAGCAAAAAAATATTAACAGGATTTAACCACTTAGAGGACTGTGCCCTTTTTCATTTTGCATAAAAAATCATAACACTTTCAATTTTCCATCTACAGACCCATTTGAGGGCTTCATTTTTTTGCCACCAATTTTAGTTTGTAATGACATCAATAATTTCATCATAAAATCTATGTTAAAAAAAATTCTGGATCACTTTTACATTTTCATCTCTTTCCCTTTTGTACAGACAGAAATAATTCGATTCATGACGAATGCGAATATCGCTGTGATTCTATTGCGCAAATCGCTTCATTAAACTCCATTTAGTGTGGTCCAGTCTCCAGGGCATCTAAAATGGTGGATCCAAATGTGAGGACATGGGGCAAGGAACTCTCGGAAGGCAGGAACAAGGGTTGGTGGGATGACCCTTAATCACATGCAGGATGCTGCCTATCAGCAGTCAGTCACCCCTGTGATGTCACAGCCCTGTATAATCGGCAGCCATATTCCGGCCAGTCATTTCATCCTTTCACAGCAGAGAGATAGGACTGTTACACAGAATAGCATTTTCCAGCAGCGTTTCACCTCCTAGCCACGTCAGCGTTTTTACTGAAAATTATTTTTACTGCAGCCATTAACCTCCCAGTCACTTTCTACAGCAGTGTATTACAGAGAGGGGCAGATATCTGTGTGTTGCCTCATACATTTGAAAGAGCTGCCTCAGCTTGAGAAATCTTAGTAGAGGATAGAAGAATCATTTTTCAGCGCTACTCTATGTCTTTGTTCCATGACAAATGGTCTTCTGGCTATACTAGTCTGTAGACGGTCTAATACCCAGCAGTCCATTCCTAATAGTCTTTGAGAGAGTGCAATTTTGGGTTTAGTGCACAGCGACTATGTGCTGCAGCACTGTTGTGTACTGCTAATGTTAAGTTTAAGCGTATTTTAGCACATTTTTCTGCCCTCAGAAGTGCATACCACATACCTACATCTAAGTAGTATACTATTTTGTACCTGTTAATCTGTCAAGGGCCTAGATACTGTGAAAGGCCAGGCAAAAGTAATCACCGGCTGGTGTTTTACTCCAATAAGTTTTTTAAGCGTACTGTAGCGCATTTTTCTGCCCTCATAAGTGCATTCCACATACGTACATCTAATTAGTGTTGTTTTTTGTTTTTGTTTTTTCAAAATGTGAAAAAACGTTTTCTGGATCACTTTTACATTTTCATCTCTTTATCTTTTGTACAGACAGAAATAATTTGATGGGGAACAAAAGGAAGCCAATGTTCAGAGGAAAATGTGCAGTGTTCTAGTGACCTCCAGTGGTCTTATGAGAATTTGCAGTCACAAACCATATGCACAGCAGAGTCCTGAATTTGGAGGCTATGCAACTTTTTAGCAAAAAAATTTTGTTAACAGGATTTAACCACTTGAGGACTGGGCCCTTTTTCATTTTGCCACTTTTGTTTTTTCCTCCTCGCCTTCAAAAAATCATAACACTTTCAATTTTCCATCTACAGACCCATATGAGGGCTTGATTTTTGTGCCACCAATTTTAGTTTGTAATGACATCAATAATTTCATCACAAAATCTATGGCAAAACCAGTAAAAAAAATATTTGTAGGGTAAAATTAAAAAAGAAAAAACAACTTTTGGGGGCTTCCAATTCTACAATAAGCCATTTTCAGGAAAAATTACACCTTATCTTTATTTTGTAGGTCCATTCGATTAAAATGATACCCAACTTATATAGGTTTTATTTTGTTTTACTTATGTAAAAAAATGATAACCTTTAGCACGAATATTAGTACATTTAATATGGTCTTCTTCTGACCACTACTTTTTAATTTTTCCTATACTGTGTGAGGTCTAATTTTTTGCGCCATGATCTGTAGTTTTTATTGGTACCATTTTTGTTTTGATGGGAATTTTTGATGACTTTTTATAAATTTCTTTAGGGTATACAAAGTGATAGAGATGAGCGAATCGAATCTGACGAGCCTGAATTTGTTACGAATTTCATGAAAAATTTGATTTGTAACGAATGTGAATATCGCTACGATTCTATTGCGCAAATCGCTTCATTAAACTTCATTTAGTACAGTCCTGGCTCCATGGAATCTAAAATAGCAGATCCAAATGTGAGGAGATGGGGCAAGGAACTCTGGAAAGGCGGGAACAAGGGTAGGTGACCCTTAATCACATGCAGGATGCAGCCTATCAGCAGCCAGTCACTCCTGTGATATCACAGCCCTATATAATCGGCAGCCATATTCCGGCCAGTCACTTCATCCTTTCACAGCAGAGAGATAGGACTGTCAGTGCTTTGTGTGTTACACAGAAAAGCTTTCTCCAGCAGCGGTTCACCTCCTAGTCACGTCAGCGTTTTTCACTGAAAATAATTTTTACTGCAGCCATTAACCTCCCAGTCACTTTCTACAGCAGTGTATTACAGAGATGGGCAGAAAGCTGTGTGTTGCCTCATACATTTGAACAAGCTGGCTCAGCTTGAGAAACCTTATAGAGGAATAATTTTTCAGCGCAACTCTGTGTCTTTGTTCCACAACAAATAGTCTGCTGGTTAAACTAGTCTGTAGACGGTATACTACTCAGCAATTCATTACTAATAGTCTTTGAGAGAGTGCAATTTTTGGTTTAGTACACAGCGACTATGTGCTGCAGCACTGTTGTGTACTGCTGGTGTTGTGCAAAAATAAGTTTTTTAAAGCATATTTTAGCACATTTTTCTGCCCTCATAAGTGCATACCACATACCTACAACTAAGTAGTGTACTATTTTGTACCTGTTAATCTGTCAAGGGCCTAGATACCATGAAAGTCCAGGCAAAAGTAATCACCGGCTTGTGGTTTACTCCATTACTTCTTGAAGCGTACTGTAGCACATTTTTCTACCCTCATAAGTGCATACCACATACCTACATTCAAGTAGTGTACTATTTTGTACCTGTTAATCTATCAAGGGCCTAGATACTGTGAAAGGCCAGGCAAAAGTAATCACCGGCTGATGTTTTACTCCAATAAGCTTTTTAAGCATACTGTAGTGCATTTTTCTGCCCTCATAAGTAGCGCACAATTTTGTACCTGTTAATCTGTCAAGAGCCTAGATACTGTGAAAGGACAGCCAGAAGTACACACCTGCTGCTATTCGAATACAGTTTTATGCGTAGTAAAGCGTATTGTACTCCCCTCATATACGCACTAAGTATGTCAGGCAGAGAATTGCCAGGGTGTGCACAGAGTAGTGGCAACGGCCTAAATTCTGGCTGATCTTCTCACAGAAGGAGAAACAGCCACTGGTTGAGGAGGTGTTTTAGAGGTGTTTTTACAGCTAGTCCTCTCCGAACTTGAAACACTAGACCCAACAGTACATCAAGGCCACCATTTCATCATGCCTTGCAAAACCTTGAGCGGGACCAGTCCCTGGTCATAAAACCCTCTGACAAAGGAGGGAATATTGTGATCATGGACTGGTCCCAATATCATGCCATGTGCCTTAGCCTCCTCTCTGATACCAACAGCTATGAGATCTTGAGTCATAATCCAACAGAGATCTACCTTACTGAGCTCAAGCAGTTGGTAACTGGAGCTAGGGCTGCTAACCAGTTGAGTGCTGATGAGGTGGACTTTCTGATACCACGTTGTCACGATCACACCCTATCGGTCCAGCCAAGACATTAGAGAGAGTGTGATGGTGCAAGGGTTAAGGCCATCAGACCGCTGGGTATCCACTACTAGTCCCAGCAAGTCACCAAATTAACCCTTAGATAAACGTGTTTCCACCAGAGCTGCCTTCAGAAAGGTAAGCTCATATATTTAGAGATCAAAGACCAGAGCTGATTAATTAAACATTTAATCTGATAAAAGGTATCACAGTGCTATAGACAAGACAAGTTCAGAAAGCAAAAATGAAGTTCTTACAGCATGATGGTATAGCCATCCTTGTCAATGAGAGTCCAGCTCTTGTCAGCTTTGGGCACAGCCTTCAACAACCAGTTAAGTCCAGCATTTTAAGTCTTATCTGCTTCTTTGGAGGGAAACTACATTCCTCCCTCCCTTCTGATCTCACCAGGTGGGGCATCTCTCTTCCTGACCCCTTATCTGTTTGATTATATGATGGGACCAGTTTGCATGACTTCAAAGGAGATACCAAACAGCCAGTAAAATGCAATTTTACCCCCAATAAAATGCAATACACAAAACACACAGTCTGAATGACCCTCACCCCCTAGGTCTTGGATAATACATAGATACAATTATAAAACACATGTATGTTTCCATAAGCAGGCCTTGGGCCTGATAACTCCCCCTTAAGATGGGGACAGAGAGATCTCGCCTCTCCAGGCTGATAGATCTGTCTCCATTAACCGTCTATTTCTTTTCTTGACACCACAGGCCCTGCATTCCCAGGCAAATATGGCACTGAAGGGGCCTATTTCCTCATTTAGCTGCCTTTTCTTTGTAGCTAAGAGCTGTGGATTGATCTCTACATTCTGAAAGGATCCCTGGCTCTTAGCTTACTCCATTAGGTCCAGTAGGGGATCACTACCCAGCCCTTCCTCTGGTGCACCGCATACACTGGGTACCACCTCCTCAGGGTCATAGTATGCCATATTAATGTGGTACTGTCTCTGCCTCTGACCTTTCTCATCAAGGGCAACTACATATGTGGTGGGTTCTAGGCACTGCAAAATGGGGAAGGGACCCTCCCAGGCAGCCTGCAACTTATTCTTCCTAATGGGGTTCAGAATAATTACCTTCTGTCCCACTTCATAGACCCAGTCCCTTGCATTGTGATCATACCAGTACTTCTGCCTGGACTGTGCTGCTGTGAGGTTGTCATGTACCAGCCCAGTCAATGTCTGCACCCTGTCCCTGAATTTCAGAACATACTCCACCACAGAAGTCTCAGGGGCAGGTAGCCCCCCTTCCCATTCTTCCCTAACTAAATCTTGGGGTCCCCGCACTTTGTGACCATATAATAACTCAAAGGGCGAGAAACCTGTAGGCTCTTGGGGTACCTCCCTGTAAGCAAATAACAGATGAGGTAAATTCTTTTTCTCAGTCTCTGCCCTCCGATTCTCCAAATGTTTTTAGCATTTATTTCAAGGTGCCATTGTTATCGGACACTCTGTCCAACCAATGTAGAGGGTTGTGATCAGTTATGACAGTAAAATCCCTGCCATACAGGTATGGCTGTAATTTTTGCAAAGCCCAGACCACAGCTAGACATTCCTTCTCTATGACTGCATAGGCCACTCCAAAATTTCCTGCCAGGGGGGTCTCATGGGCCAACCTCAGCAGCTCTTTCCTGTACTGCCTAGAAACCACTAACGGCCTTTCTCCCTCCTGGGCCCCTAGCATGCCTTTGGAAAGGGACTCCCAGTACAAGATATCATTTTCCCAATATACCCGATGCCCCTCTGAGTCAACATCTGTATGTTTAGCACGTTGTTTCAGCCCTTCAAGGGAAGGGTCACTGCGCAGAGCTTCCCGAAAATGCTCATTTCCCTCCCCCCATCTTGGGGCATAAGGGAGCACATTTCCCCCAGGTGAACTAGCATCTCCACCTTCCTCTCCCTCAGTTCCAGACATAACAATGTTACAGGCATCATAAACAGGACTATCACTCCTTCCCTCCTCCTCCTTAGGCTCACAGGATTGGGACATATAACTCACTGCTGGTCCCTCATCCTTACATGTCACCAGGGGCACACCAACCCCTCCCCCTAGCCCATCTCCACTAGGTTTTGGCACTCCCTCCCAGTTACCACATTTCACAGTGTCTCCCAAAGTCTCGCACAGTAGCTAAAAATGAACAGGGCTCTCTCCTAGCCCATCCGGTGTGCAGGTAGTGTCCTCTGGAGCATAATGACAGAGCATCCGACCCAAATAATTCCCCAGCAGAACATTAACAGGGATGTCCTCAGAGACCCCCACCTCCCGCAAACCTTTGCCTGTACCCCAATCCAGGCACACACGGGCCATGGGCACAGCGGGCCGCACACCTCCAATTCCTTTTAAAGCCATGGTTCTTCCAGGGATGATGTCCTCTGTATCCACCACTTCAGGCCGCACCAAGGTAAAGGAGGCTCCAGAATCTCGCAAACCCACTGTCACCCGGTCACCCACAATTACACTCTCCTGGATATCCGCTCTTTTCTCGACCGCTCCGGAGATGCAGCCTATCAGTGTTCACTGACCCCTGTGATGTCACAGCCCCTATATAATCGGCGGCCATCTTGCCTCTCTTCGTTTCATCTATGTACTCAGATGGAGAGGACGGGACTGCGTGTGTGTGAATAGCTCATACCACAGCGTTACACTGCAACTGCTAGTCACATCAGCATTAGGGAAAGGCAGGAGTGCAGATTGCTTTGATGTTACACTGAGAAGGATCATTGATTGCTAAACCTCCTATTCACGTTATTGAGCATTGCAGCAGAGAGGTGCAGATAGCTGTCAGCTGCCTCATACAGATCTCCAAGCTGCCTGAACTTTCTGAAGCATCTCATCTCCTCATTTTTCAGCCCAATTGAGTTTATTTTTATTTGCTCCACAAAACATCTGCTGCTCAGAATTGTGTGACAGAGTGCAATTTAGGGTTTAATCCCTGGATTTTTTTTTGTGGTACTGCACTGTTGGGTCCTGCTGCTGTTCAGAAATACGTGATTGTTCAGTGGACTGTAGTGCATTTGCACCATTTTGTACCTGTTAATCTGTCAAGGGGCTACATACTGTGCAAGTCCAAACAATAATATTCACCGGCTGTTTTATTTTTTTCAAACAGTTTTTTCTGCGTATAGTTACGCATATATAACTGCCCTCATCAGTGCATACCGCATAGGTACATGCAAGTATTGTACCATTTAGTACCTGTTAAGCTGTCAAGGTGCTCCATACTGTCAAAGTCCAAACAATAGTATCCACCGGCTGGTTTATTCCAAAAATACAGAGTTTTTTCTGCTAATAGGCCCTCATCAGTGCATACCGCATAGGTACATCCAAGTATTGTACCATTTAGTGGCACACAGAAGCGAGCAGCCGGCACAACTACCCCTAGATTCCTAAGATCGCACTCTCAGCTAGTGCAGCGAAAATGAAAGACGCCCTGAGCTCGGGCTCCACAGTTCCCTTAACAGTGCTGGCAGGCACTGTAACCCTTCGGGTTCCAAGTCCCTAATGAAAAGACATCTTCGTATCAAACATATGTAGAAAGCAGGGACGTCACTCACCGGGGTACTTTGCCGATAATTCTTTATTTCTTTAAGGTGCAAAGACAGACATGGTGCACGGACGTTTCCAAGGACTCAGCTAATCAGAGTAAGACTGGGTGACAGCTGTTGCGCGTGCGCATTCACGCTTCTTCAGACCCTTCTTCAGGTCTGAAGAAGCGTGAATGCGCACGCGCAACAGCTGTCACCCAGTCTTACTCTGATTAGCTGAGTCCTTGGAAACGTCCGTGCACCATGTCTGTCTTTGCACCTTAAAGAAATAAAGAATTATCGGCACAGTACCCCGGTGAGTGACGTCCCTGCTTTCTACATATGATTGTACCATTTAGTACCTGTTAAGCTGTCAAGGTGCTCCATACCGTCAAAGTCCAAACAATAGTATCCACCGGCTGGTGTTTTACAAAAATACAGAGTTTTTTGTGCTAATAGTTAGGCATATTACTGCCCTCATCAGTGCATACCGCATAGGTACATCCAAGTATTGTACCATTTAGTTGCTGTCAAGGTGCTCCAAACCATCAAAGTCCAAACAATAGTATCCACCGGCTGGTGTTTTACAAAAATACAGAGTTTTTTCTGCTAATAGTTAGGCATATTACTGCCCTCATCAGTGCATACCACATAGGTACATCCAAGTATTGTACCATCTAGTACCTGTTAAGCTGTCAAAGTGCTCCAAACCGTCAAAGTCCAAACAATAGTATCCAACGGCTGGTGTTTTACAAAAATAAAGATTTTTTTGTGTGCTAATAGTTAGGCATATTACTGCCCTCATCAGTGCATACCGCATAGGCAGTGGCGTTGCTAGGGTTGGTGTCACCCGGTGCGGTAGAAAATGGTGTCACCCCATACCTACCCCCTCCCCCCAGTAAGTTTTTAGCCTGTTGTGACAGACACCACTGTTGTAGCGCATTGTTAGAAATTCCAGTATAATAATCAGATATACCAGTTGCCACAGAATAGGAAAGTGTTAAAGAAGTTTTCACCATTGAAATATACAGCTCCCAGAATTACTTAAAGGGGTACTCCACTGGAAAACATTTACTTTTATATCAACTGGTGCCAGAAAGTTAAACAGATTTTTAAATTACTTCTATTTAAAATCTTAATACTTACAGTACTTATAAGCTGGTGTATGCTCCACAGGAAGTTGTGTAGTTCTTTCCAGTCTGACCACAGTGCTATTTGCTGACACCTCTGTCCATGTCAGGAACTGTCCAGAGCAGGATAGGTTTGCTATGGGGATTTGCTCCTACTATGGACAGTTCTTGACATGGACAGAGGTGTCAGCACAGAGCACTGTGGTCAGACAGAAAATAAATTAAAAAAGAAAATAACTTCCTGTGAATCGCTTATACAGCTGCTAATACGTACTGGAAGGATTAAGATTTTTAAATAGAAGTAATTTACAAATCTGTTTAACTTTGTAGCACCAGCTGATTAAATTTTTTTTTTTCCAGTAGAGTACCCCTTTGAGCAGTGGTGAGGTTATGCTGGGAGTTGTAGTTTCACTGACCATAACTGTAGAACTGACAAGTGACTACAGCTCTGATAGGACACAGAGAGGAGAATGTACAATGATATCAGTGACTACAGGTGACGTCTTCTCTATAGTGAGGAGAATACACAATGATATCAGTGACTACAGGTGACGTCTTCTCTATAGTGAGGAGAATGTACAATGATATCAGTGATTACAGGTGACGTCTTCTCTATAGTGAGGAGAATACACAATGATATCAGTGACTACAGGTGACGTCTTCTCTATAGTGAGGAGAATACACAATGATATCAGTGACTACAGGAGACGTCTTCTCTATAGTGAGGAGAATACACAATGATATCAGTGACGTCTTCTCTATAGTGAGGAGAATACACAATGATATCAGTGAATACAGGTGACGTCTTCTCTATAGTGAGGAGAATACACAATGATATCAGTGACTACAGGTGACGTCTTCTCTATAGTCTTCCCTTATCTAATTCAGATGGTACATACCGCCTGGTCCAGCTAAAACTTCTGTCTGTAGAATGTGACGCCCAGATGTCTCCTCACTATGTCAGCGCATTCTCATCCTCTATATGAAAACAATAATTATTATAAACCTGCCAGACACTGTATCCTCTAAATATAATACTACTATACACTATACTCTTTCATTATAAACCTTCCATACACCATACCCACTGAATATAATACTACCACACACTGTACATTCTGAATATAATACCAACACATACTGTACACTCTGAATATAAATCTGCCACATACTGTACCCCTGAATATACCGCCACACACTGTACCCACTGAATATAATACTACCACACACTGTACATTCTGAATATAATACCAACACATACTGTACCCTCTGAATATAAATCTGCCACATACTGTACCCCTGAATATAATACCGCCACACACTATACCCTCTGAATATAATACTACCACAAACTGCGCCCTCTGAAAATAAATCTGCCACATACTGTACCCTCTGAATATAAATCTGCCACATACTGTACCCCTGAATATAAATCTGCCACATACTGTACCCCTGAATATAATACCGCCACATACTGTACCCTCGGAATATAATACTACCACCCACTGCACCCTCTGAATATAATACTTAGAGATGAGCAAACTACAGTAAATTCAACTCGTCACAAACTTCTCTGCTCGGCAGTTGATGACTTATCCTGCATAAATTAGTTCAGCTCTCAGGTGCTCCGGTGGGCTGAAAAAGGTGGATACAGACCTAGGAGACTCTTTCCTAGGACTGTATCCACCTTTTTCAGCCCACCGGAGTACCTGAAGGCTGAACTAATTTACGCAGGATAAGTCATCAACTGCCGAGCCGAGAAGTTAGTGACGAATCGAATTTACTGTGAGTTCGCTCATCTCTAATAATACTACCACAAACTGCGCCCTCTGAATATAATACTACCACCCACTGTGCCCTCTGAATATAATACTACAACACACTGCCCCCTCTGAATATAATACTACCACAAACTGCGCCCTCTGAATATAATACTACCACAAACTGCACCCTCTGAATATAATACTACCACAAACTGCGCCCTCTGAATATAACGTTGCCATACACTGCCCCCTCTGAATATAATACCACAACCAAAGTAACACCCCTCAACATCCGTTAGCTGATGCTATTACCACGGGAGGGGGGTATTGGTGGTGTTGCTAGTGGATGATAGGGGTGCTACTACTGGGGGGGTGTTGCTGGAGAATGATGAGGGTGCTACTGGCCATCCCCCCTGGCAGTATCACCCCCATCGTCCATCGGCAGGATCATCCTCCTGGCAGGAGCACCTCCATCATCCACCATCAGGATATGTTGATGGAGGTGCTGCTGGGGGGGTGTTGCTGGTGGATGATGAGGGTGCTACTGCCAGGGGGGGGAGCATTAGGTAGGCAGCAGTGCCCCCACATTAGGTAGGTCGCAGTTTCCCCACATTAGGTAGCATCTATTCCCCACATTAGGCAGCATAGATTCCCCACATTTGGTACCAGTTCCCCCACATTAGGTAGGTACCAGTTATCCCACATTAGGTAGCAATTTCCCCACATTAGGTAGCAATTTCTCCACATTAGGTAGCACAGATTCCCCACATAAGGTAGCATAGACTTCCCACATTTGGTAGCACAGATTCCCCACATTAGGTAGCATAGACTCCGCACATTTGGTAGTAGTTTCCCCACATTAGGCCGCAGGTTCCCCATAATGGGTCAAAGTCTCCCCACAATAGATCGCTGGTTATACCCCCCCCCCCCCCCCCCCCACACACACACACACACACAAAAAAAACACATACAACACAGAGAGACAAACACACACACACACACACAGTCAGAGAGACACACTCACAGACAGACACACACAGTCACACAGTCACACACACACAGAGTCACACACACACTCAGAGAGTCACACAAACACACACAGTCACATACACACAGTCACACACAAGCATAGATAGAGACAGACAGACAGACAGAGAGACAGACATACACACTCACCCATCCAGCGCAGCGATCCTTCTCACCGGGCGCCGTGCGAGTGACGTAACTCACGTCCTCCTGCGCGGCCATGCGGTGTGACGTCAGGCCGGCGCAGACGTGGGAGCGGAGGACGGGCACAGTACTGGTGAAGGTGCGGGGGGGGGGGGTGATGACGGACGGGCGCAGAGTGAAGGTGAAAGGGGGGGGTGGTGATGACGGACGGGCGCACCGCACACACAGCGCAGGGGGGGGGGGGGGGTGCTGACGGATGGGAGGCCGGTCGGGCACAGATGGGGGGGGGGTGCTGCGGAGCGTCTTGGTGTCACCCCATTAGGTTGGTGTCACCCGGTGCGGGCCGCACCCCCCGCACCCGGGTCGCAACGCCACTGCGCATAGGTACATCCAAGTATGGTACCATTTAGTAGCTGTCAAGGTGCTCCAAACTGTCACAGTCCAAACAATAGTATCCACCGGCTGGTGTTGTACAAAAATACAGAGTTTTTTCTGCTAATAGTTAGGCATATTATTGCCCTCATCAGTGCATACCGCATACGTACATCCAAGTATTGTACCATCTAGTACCTGTTAATCTGTCAAGGGCCTACATATTGTTCAAGGACAGCCGTAAGTAATCACCTGCTGCTGTTCTAGGCAAATACTGTTTAAAGAGTAGTGTAGCGTATTGTAATGCCCTCATAAACACACTAAGTATGTCGGGCAGAGAAGTGCCAGGACGTGCACAGAGGGGTGTCAGAGGCCTAAATACTTCAGGCAGAGTTGGCAGCAGACTTGGGGCGAGTGGCAGCAGGAGTCGCAGCGAGAGGCCTGAGCTCCCGTTATCAGCCAGCGGTCGTGTCTCCACCAGCAACCCATTTGCCGTCGTTGATTGGTTAACACGCTCATCCACATCATCACAAGTGAGATCTGACACCCCCAGTCAACAGTCGGTGGGTTCCTCAGACACAACCCTCAGTTGGCATGGCCCGGGAGCAGTCCGTGTCCTCCCATTGCCTTTGTCCTATGCTGTTCCCTCTCCTAAAGAAGTATCTTATGCTGTGGGTTCAGCTCCACTATTTACTGAGGACGATCCAATAGAGGACAGTCAGCAGCTACTGGACAGCCAAGAAGGGGAGGAGACATGCGCCGCTTGCTCCGCTAGGCGGCCAAGTAGTGATGCGGAGAGTGACGTGGGAGGCGATGTTGCAAGTGTTCAGGGTCCTGAAGCAGACACTGTTGGGGAACCTGAGGAGGACATCAGTGACGTGCACACAACTGTTGATGATGATGAAGCCGATCGCAATTCATCATCATCAGGAGAAGAGAGTTGCAGGTTGCCCTTGAGGCAGCAAGGCGGTAGCACAGTTGGCAGTCAGCATGGTGGCAGTAGTGGAAATTCAGGAGCCAAACATGCCTGGGGGAGACCACCTGCTTCGCGGCATCCTACCTTTCCGGGAGGTAGTGGAACAGGGGTTCCTGGAGACGGCGCCAGTAGCAGTCAATTAGTGCGGACTGCGAGTGGGAAAATCAGCTACTCGGCGGTGTGGAAGTTTTTCATTAGGCATCCGGAGGAGGTTCACGTAGCCACATGCAAGATCTGTCGGCAGAAGGTGAAGCGTGGCCAGGGTCCCAATGTCGGCACCACTGCCCTGCGTCAACACATGCTTCGCCACCATAAAGCGGCCTGGGAGAACCGTGGCTCCGATGTAGTGGTCCAGCCTGCTGCATCACCCAGTGGCCATCCGCTCCCTCCTTCATCCAGCCAAGGCTCCACCACCTCAGCCGAAGGGAGCTGTGTGTCAAACCCTCCTTCTGTCGCTCCTGCTTCTCCCGCTTTTAGTCAGCCATTCTGCCAACATTCCATCAGCGAAGCCATGTCCAAGAGACAACAGTATGCGCCAACTCATCTAACGGCGCTGAAGTTGAATGTGCTTCTGTACAAGTTGCTGGTGTTGCAGTCCCTCCCTTTTCAAGTGGTGGACTCTGCACCTTGATGGCTTGTGCCGAGCCGAGGTGGAGAGTCTGAAGCCATCATTTCTTTGCGAAGAAGGCAATACCAGCCCTGCATAAGTTTGTACAAGAGAAGGTGGGCCAGTCCTTGAGCCTGTCGGTGTGTTCAAAAGTGCCGACGTGTGGAGCTGTAACTACGGGCAGGGACAATACTTGTCTTTTACGGCTCACTGGGTAAATGTGGTTCCTGCACAGCCACAACAGCAACTTGGACAGGTCACACCGCTTCCTCCTCCAGGCTCTCGCTCACAGGCAGTTGGTCATGTTACAGTGTGCGACGCCGCCTCCTCATCCTCCACCGTGTCCTCGGCCTCCACTGCACGGCCACATCTCGGTTGCCCTTCATCGTACCATGTGTGTAGGGCACGGCGGTGTCAAGCTGTTCTTCACATGGCTTGCCTTGGCGAACGGAGTCACACAGGGGAGGATTTCATTCGTAAAGAAATCTGAGTATGGCTTACACCACGAAATCTGGAAATGGGAATCATGGTGACCGACAACGGGAAGAACATTGTGTCCGCGCTGCGACAAGGAAGTGTGAAACATGCGCCCTGCATGGCACACATGTTGAATCTGGTTGTCAAGCATTTCCTCAAGTCTTCCCCCCATTTGCAAAACATCCTGAAAATGGCAAGGAAACTGTGCATGCACTTCAGCCACTCGTACACCGCCAAACACACCTTCCTTGAGCTGCAGCTTCAGAACGGTATTCCACAACATAGTCTTATTTGTGACGTTGCCACATGTTGGAATTCCACCCTCCATATGTTGGACAGACTATGCGAACCAGGAAAAGCCATCACCGATTTCTTGATGATCCAAGCAGATAGGAGTACTCCCCTGTATAACTTAAATGTGAACCAGTGGCAGCTCATACATGATACCTGCCGTTTGCTGAGGCCCTTTGAGGAAGCCACATTATTTGTGAGTCGCCTGGATTACGCCATGAACGACGTAATTCCACTCCTACATTTCCTACAACAAATGATTGAAACCATGGCTGGTCACGGCAATGGAGACGTTGCGCCTACATCTCCAGGCTACATGGGCCCTGTGGGGGCTGAACTGGAGGAGGATGATGAGGGGCAGAGCGGAGCACAGTTTAGGTTGGATGAGATGGCCGGTGTGTTTCTAGTCTTCGGACAGGAGAGGAGGAGCAGGAGCAGCCAGAGAAGCTGGAGGGTTATGAGGAAGTTGAGACAGAGGACCCAGACACACCGTGACAGTATGCAGTGGAGATGGAGGCAGGTAGTCCCTCCGAGTCACTGGCGCAAATGGCACGATGCATGCTCAGTTGCTTGCGTAGTGACCCCCCAATTGTCGAAATTCATCAGCGGGATGACTTCTGGATTTCCACCTTATTAGACCCTCGCTACCGTCCCAAAATGGGGGCCTTTTTTACACCCACTGAGAGGGAGGACAAACTGACCTACTACAGAGAGTTTCTACGTAGTCAGTTGGCTGATGCCTATCGGCCACACGGTCCATCCACTCGCAGGTCTGACTCGGGGGGCCCTCTGCGTTCACCTTCCACTGCCATGGCTGCTGGGGAGGGGAGGGGTGGCAGGAGCAGTACCAGCTCAATCAGCAGTCTACAGTCGCTGATGAGTAGCTTTCTTCACCGCATAGTGAAGCAACTCATCAGCAGCAGGTAGACATGGAGTAGGACCTGAAGCAGCAGGTGGTGGCATACCTTGAAATGGCCATGCCAACAACCATTGAAGATCCGCTGGACTTCTGGGCAGCCAAACTTGATTTATGGCCACAACTAGCAGAGTTTGCCCTGGAAACGCTGTCCTGCCCGGCCAGTAGTGTGCCATCAGAGTGGGTATTTAGTGCGGCCGGGGCCATAGTCACCCCAAGGCGAACTCGTCTGTCCACTAAAAATGTGGAGAGACTGATGTTTGTCAAGATGAATCAGGGATGGATCAGCCAGGATTTCGAGCCACCAATGCCAGATGGCTCGGAGTAGATTGACCATGCTCCTACAACAAAAATTTCTCAATTATGGTTGGTTATGAAACCCTCTGGGGCAGACCTGGGCATTGTATGGCCCGCTTGCCATATACGGCCCTTTGATTGGCTCTGACTGGCCCGCGCTGACTGCGGGAACAACTATGCTGCCTAATCTGTGGGACATCTATGCTGCCTAATCAGTGGGACAGCTATGCTGCCTAATCTGGGGTACAAGTATGCTCCTAATCTGGGGGACATCTATGCTGCCTAATCTGGGGGACAACTATGCTCCTAATCTGGGGACATCTATGCTGCCTAATCTGGGGGACATCTATGCTGCCTAATCTGGCGGACATCTATGCTGCCTAATCTGGGGGACATCTATGCTGCCTAATCTGGGGGACATCTATGCTGCCTAATCTGGGGGACAACTATGCTCCTAATCTGGGGGACAACTATGCTCCTAATCTGGTGGACATCTATGCTGCCTAATCTGGGGGACATCTATGCTGCCTAATCTGGGGAACATCTATGCTGCCTAATCTGGGGGACAAGTATGCTCCTAATCTGGGGGACATCTATGCTGCCTAATCTGGGGGACATCTATGCTGCCTAATCTGTGGGACATCTATGCGGCCTAATCTGTGGGACATCTATGCTGCCTAATCTGGGGGACAACTATGCTCCTAATCTGGGGGACAACTATGCTCCTAATCTGGGGGACATCTATGATGCCTAATCTGGGGGACAACTATGCTCCTAATCTGGGGGACATATATGCTGCCTAATCTGGGGGACAACTATGCTCCTAATATGGGGGACATCTATGCTGCCTAATCTGGGGGACAACTATGCTCCTAATATGGGGGAAACTGATGCTTCTGGCCTTGGGCCTATAATTTTTTGAAGTTTAGCAGTAGCTAAACACATGCTTAATGCAAATGTCAACGTTGATCTTTAAATGTAAGGGGTTATGAAACCTTCTTGGGTACTGTGAATGACTGCTCCAGAATCATTCTGTGTCTTTCAGGAACTACTTGCGTCCCTGGCGCCTCAGGCCTTGGGCCTATAATTTTTTGAAGTTTAGCAGTAGCTAAATACATGCTTAATGCAAATGTCAACATTGATCTTTAAATGTAAGGGGTTATGAAACCCTCTTGGGTACTGTGAATTACTGCTCTAGAATCATTCTGTGTCTTTCAGGAACTGCTTGCCTCCATGGTGCCTCAGGCCTTTGGCCTATAATTTTTTGAAGTTTAGCAGTAGCTAAATACATGCTTAATGCAAATTTCAAAAATGATCGTAAAATTCTCGGCGCTCTACCAGGGCCTTCTCCTACCCCGCCAGGGCCGATCCGAGGACCTCACTAAACCATCCAATTGTTAGTAGAGACATGCGGTGTGAACAAGGGGCAGGGACTTAATGAACCCTAGCTTATGAACCGCACTTAGTTGTGATTCTTCTTTCCTGACAAAAATGATCCCTATCGCCAACGGGAGCCGGGTGCAGAAGGGGCTTAATCATCATCAGGAGAAGAGAGTTGCAGGTTGCCCTTGAGTCAGCAAGGCGGTAGCACAGTTGGCAGTCAGCGTGGTGTGGCAGTAGTGGAAAATTAGGAGACAAACGTGCCCGGGAGAGACCACCTGCTTCGAGGCAGCTTACCTTTCAGAGAGGTAGTGGGTTACCCGCACCTGTCGGTGAAAGATAGAGACACACTAATCCGTTCAGTGGAGCGCTAGTGCGGCCCAGACATCTGAGGCCATAACACACCTGTTATTGCTCGATCTCGCAATTGATTGTGCAATGTAAGGGGTTATTAAAGCCTCTTGGGTACTGCTGAGGCCTACTCCTGACTGTTCCTGGTGCAATATATGGGGTAATTAAATACTCTTGGATAGTGTTATTTTTAAATTTACTGATAATTTTATCAGTAATAAAATAGAATTTTGCAGAATGCTAACGTTACACAACGGAACGCTTGTTGCGTGTGATTTTTTAATGAAAATAAAAATAAATAAAAAAACGGAGAAGGATTAACTCTGTTTAATAATTTTTGGCGAAAAAACTCCTTTGGTGATCTGATCTTTTGGAGACAGATGTGCTTAGACACATATGTCATACTTTTTTTTGAGAAGAAAGTCTTTGGGTGGTCCACCGTCCTGCATTATAGAGTCTTCTGAACTGTTGGATATGCGATTGTTTTTACACAAAGGTATACATTTTTTTTTTTAATTATACAATTTTGTTGATTTTGGGGGGGATTGTGAAGCCCTGTGTGTACTGGTGCATCAGCCAACTCCAGGCTTTGTCCTTGAGCCAATATATGGGTTACTGATGCCGCTGTGGTGGGGCCTGGGTCTGGTAATTTCAAATTTTCTCATAGATAGCACCCGCTATCCAAATTCTTTTTCAAAAATTTCTAAAATTGTGATGTTTTTTTGGGGGGGATTGTGGAGCCCTGGTGTGTACTCGTGCATCAAGCAACTCCAGGCTGTGTCATTCAGGCAATATATGGGTTACTGATGCCGCTGTTGGGCCTGGGTCTGGTAATTTCAAATTTTCTCATAAGTAGCACCCGCTATCCAAAATATTTTTCTAAAATTTCTAAAATTGCGGTGTTTTTTGGGGGGGGGGGGGATTGTGAAGCCCTGGTGTGTACTCGTGCATCAAGCAACTCCAGGCTGTGTCATTCAGGCAATATATGGGTTACTGATGCCGCTGTTGGGCCTGGGTCTGGTAATTTCAAATTTTCTCATAAGTACCACCCGCTATCCAAAATATTTTTCTAAAATTTCTAAAATTGCGGTGTTTTTTTTGGGGGGGGGATTGTGAAGCCCTGGTGTGTACTCGTGCATCAAGCAACTCCAGGCTGTGTCATTCAGGCAATATATGGGTTACTGATGCCGCTGTTGGGCCTGGGTCTGGTAATTTCAAATTTTCTCATAGGTAGCACCCACTATCCAAAATCTTCGGTTTAAATTTCTTAATTCATCTTTTAAACTTAGGGATTATGAAGGCCTAGTGCCTACTCATGCTGCTGGCAACTCCGGGCTGTGCCATGCATCCACTATATGGTCTCCTCATGCTACCAACACCTCCATGCTGTGTCATTCAGCCACTATATGGTCTCCTCATGCTTCAGCTTCATCCAAGCTGTGCCATTCAGCCACTATATGGTGTCCTCTTGCTGACAATACCTCCACGCTGTTTCATTCAGCCACTATATGGTGTCCTCATGCTGCCAACACCTCCACACTGTGCCATTCAGCCACTATATGGTCTCCTCATGCTGACAACCTGTCCATGCTGTGTCATTCAGCCACTATATGGTGTCCTCATGCTTCAGCTTCATCCAAGCTGTGTCATTCAGCCACTATATGGTGTCCTCATGCTGCCAACACCTCCACGCTGTGTCATTCAGCCACTAAATGGTCTCCTCATGCGGCCAACACCTCCACACTGTGTCATTCAGCCACTATATGGTCTCCTCATGCTGCCAACACCTCCATGCTGTGTCAGTCAGCCACTATATGGTGTACTCATGCTGCCAACACCTCCACGCTGTATCATTCAGCCACTATATCGTGTCCTCATGCTTCAGCTTCATCCAAGCTGTCATTCAGCCACTATATGGTGTCCTCATGCTTCAGCTTCATCCAAGCTGTGTCATTCAGCCACCATATGGTGTCCTCATGTTGCCAACACCTCCAAGCTGTGCCATTCAGCCAGTATATGGTGTCCTCATGCTGCCAACACCTCCACACTGTGTCATTCAGCCACTATTTGGTCTCCTCATGCTGCCAACACATCCACGCTGTGTCAGTCAGCCACTATATGGTGTCCTCATGCTGCCAACATCTCCACGCTGTGCCATTCAGCCACTATATGGTGTCCTCATGCTGCCAACACCTCCACGCTGCGCCATTTAGCCAGTATATGGTGTCCTCATGCTGCCAGCACATCCACGCTGTGCCATTCAGCCACTATATGGTCTCCTCATGCTGACAACCTGTCCATGCTGTGTCATTCAGCCACTATATGGTCTCCTCATGCGGCCAACACCTCCACACTGTGTCATTCAGCCACTATATGGTCTCCTCATGCTGCCAACACCTCCATGCTGTGTCAGTCAGCCACTATATGGTGTACTCATGCTGCCAACACCTCCACGCTGTATCATTCAGCCACTATATGGTGTCCTCATGCTTCAGCTTCATCCAAGCTGTCATTCAGCCACTATATGGTGTCCTCATGCTTCAGCTTCATCCAAGCTGTGTCATTCAGCCACTATATGGTGTCCTCATGCTGCCAACACCTCAACGCTGTGTCATTCAGCCACTATATGGTCTCCTCATGCGGCCAACACCTCCATACTGTGTCATTCAGCCACTATATGGTCTCCTCATGCTGCCAACACCTCCACACTGTGCCATTCAGCCACTATATGGTCTCCTCATGCTGCCAACCTGTCCATGCTGTGTCATTCAGCCACTATATGGTGTCCTCATGCTTCAGCTTCATCCAAGCTGTGTCATTCAGCCACTATATGGTGTCCTCATGCTGCCAACACCTCCACGCTGTGTCATTCAGCCACTATATGGTCTCCTCATGCTGACAACACCTCCACGCTGTGTCATTCAGCCACTATATGGTGTCCTCATGCTGCCAACACATCCACGCTGTGTAATTCAGCCACTATATGGTGTCCTCATGCTGCCAACACCTCTACGCTGTGCCATTCACCCACTATATGGTGTCCACATGCTTCAGCTTCATCCAAGCTGTGTCATTCAGCCACCATATGGTGTCCTCATGCTGACAACACCTACATGCTGTGTCATTCAGCCACTATATGGTGTCCTCATGCTGCCAACACCTCCACACTGTGCCATTCAGCCACTATATGGTCTCCTCATGCTGACAACCTGTCCATGCTGTGTCATTCAGCCACTATATGGTGTCCTCATGCTTCAGCTCCATCCAAGCTGTGTCATTCAGCCACTATATGGTGTCATGCTGCCAACACCTCCCTGCTGTGTCATTCAGCCACTATATGGTGTCCTCATGCTGCCAACACATCCACGCTGTGTCATTCAGCCACTATATGGTGTCCTCATGCTTCAGCTTCATCCAAGCTGTGTCATTCAGCCACTATATGGTGTCCTCATGCTGCCAACACCTCCACGCTGTGTCATTCAGCCACTATATGGTCTCCTCATGCTGACAACACCTCCACGCTGTGTCATTCAGCCACTATATGGTGTCCTCATGCTGCCAACACATCCACGCTGTGTCACTCAGCCACTATATGGTGTCCTCATGCTTCAGCTTCATCCAAGCTGTTTCATTCAGCCACTATATGGTGTCCTCATGCTGACAACACCTCCACACTGTGTCATTCAGCCACTATATGGTGTCCTCATGCTGCCAACACATCCACGCTGTGTAATTCAGCCACTATATGGTGTCCTCATGCTGCCAACACCTCTACGCTGTGCCATTCACCCACTATATGGTGTCCACATGCTTCAGCTTCATCCAAGCTGTGTCATTCAGCCACTATATGGTGTCCTCATGCTGACAACACCTCCACGCTGTGTCATTCAGCCACTATATGGTGTCCTCATGCTGCCAACACCTCCACACTGTGCCATTCAGCCACTATATGGTCTCCTCATGCTGACAACCTGTCCATGCTGTGTCATTCAGCCACTATATGGTGTCCTCATGCTTCAGCTCCATCCAAGCTGTGTCATTCAGCCACTATATGGTGTCCTCATGCTGCCAACACCTCCCTGCTGTGTCATTCAGCCACTATATGGTGTCCTCATGCTGCCAACACATCCACGCTGTGTCATTCAGCCACTATATGGTGTCCTCATGCTTCAGCTTCATCCAAGCTGTGTCATTCAGCCACTATATGGTGTCCTCATGCTGCCAACACCTCCACGCTGTGTCATTCAGCCACTATATGGTGTCCTCATGCTGCCAACACCTCCACACTGTGTCATTCAGTCACCATATGGTCTCCTGACACTGATGCCACCACCAGGCTCTGTAATTGTGCTGCTGTGCGGCAGTGATTCTAAAAGTGAGCCTGGTAATCTTCATGTTATTCTGAATAACAGTATTATTTCACTTACCCAGCACACTCCATATGCGTTTTAGAACACAGCAAATTGTTCTATACCCCTATAGAGGCTGTATGTAGGCTAGAAATAGCCTTTTTTAATATAGATTCGCCGCAAAATTTTTTTAAACAAAACGAACTTTTTCGGAAAATTTGGCAAATCGGCTGAATCAAATTTTTGAAAAGCTCGCTCATCTCTAGTGCAAGAGTTAAGGCCACCAGACCTCTGGGTATCCACTACCAGTCCCAGCAAGTCACCAAATTAACCCTTAGATAAACGTGTTTCCACCAGAGCTGCCTTCAGAAAGGTGAGCTCATATATTTAGAGATCAAAGACCAGAGCTGATTAATTAAACATTTAATCTGATAAAAGGTATCACAGTGCTATATATATAAAAATACAGAAACAAATGACATACAGGTACTAAAATATATAAAAGAGTTTGGCAAGACAAGTTCAGAAAGCAAAAATGAAGTTCTTACAGCACGATAGTATAGCCGTGCTTGTCAGTGAGAGTCCAGCTCTTGTCAGCTTTGGGCACAGCCTTCAACAACCAGTTGAGTCCAGCATTTTAAGTCTTATCTGCTTCTTTGGAGGGAAACTCCATTCCCCCCCTCCCCTCTGATCCCACCAGGTGGGGCATCTCTCTTCCTGACCCCTTATCTGTTTGATTATATGATGGGACTAGTGTGCATGACTTCAAAGGAGACACCAAACAGCCAGACCCCCAATAAAATGCAATACACAAAACACACAGTCTGAATGACCCTCACCCCCCAGGTCTTGGATAATACATAGATACAATTATAAAACACATGTATGCTTCCATAATCAGGCCTCGTTTTCGAAACGATCGTAGAGGCTGGGCAGCCACATTCTCCTACTTGGGTAAGCAATAATATTTTCACTATCTATTCCATTAGTGGATTGGAGGTGTTTGTCCGCCTCCAGTATGGTGTTTATTTGTATACATTGAAGTCTTGGCTATCAGGGAAGTCTGGGCAGCGGCTGAATTGTAATGTAATAGTGAACTGCTATATGCAGCAGATACCTGTATGTTTACAAGCCCATGCCACTTTATACAGTACTGATGTAAGACAGTAATTATAACAGTAATGCATTTGAATTCAGGGGTATACAGCATCGTACACCCCTGGATATGCACTTTTGGATGTTGTGTTGTAATGTGGTGACCCTCTGCGTTGCTATTGGCAACTGTCATGTTAAGTTTTTATTGGAATTCTAATAAACATTTGTTTTAATTGAGTGTATTTGATTGGTGGTTTATTTGAACTTATGGTTCTCTTGGTATACAAAGTTTTCTTGAGAAGTTCCCTTTTTGTTATTACATGAGAGGTGAGGTTGATACCCCAGACTTTTTATTATTATGACATATGGGTTAATGTATCATCTTTTTGTACGACTTGTATATTGACAGACTGAAACATGCACAAAGCCTGAGGTCTGCTATTACTCACAGCTCTGCAATAATGCGAGGGCAGAAGGGGTCCCCCAGCAGGCTTCAGTGATGCCATGCCTGCTGGGAAACACCCACTTTTTCCTGCTGGGAAATTGCACAATTAGAGCAAGAAGGAAGGTAAGATACAGAGCTTTTTAAAGCTCTAAAAACATTTTTATGGGCTGGAGGGGTTTTAGAAGTAGTTAGGGAACATAGCCTGAGTTAGTTTAGAACAGTTTATTTGGTGACAGGTACTTTTTAAACAGAGTGGGATCGTACATGCCTAAACATCAGCTCCATTCATATGGGAAATGCACGACCCTTATTTGCATTATAGGTGGAGGTCCCAGAAATGGGGATCATAGCAATCAGACCCACGTCACCTATCTTTTGGATAGGCAAATTATTTCATCAGGAATTTTCATGTTTTTTACCTTATCACCTAATCTACTTACCTTGACAGTCTATCACCTGTGAATCCCTAATGAAAGTTTGAATCACCTCCCTTTTCCCATTTTATAAATAACATAAAGTAAATAAAAATAAACATATTTTGGATAAATGTCGAAACTATTAAAATATTAATGTTATTTAAACCAGGCGGTCAACGGCGTAAATGTAAAAAAAAAAAAATTGCAAGTCCAGAATTGCAAATTTTTGCTCACTTCATATACCATAAGAAATTTATAAAACGTGATCAAATAAGAACCTTTATCTTGATACATTGGGCCTCATTTTCTAAGAGTGTTGGGTTTTTACAAGAGTGAAATGTTGTTTCAAACTTGCATGAAAATTTTCCGACCAGCTTTTTCATGGTGGATATTTCCAGCCATTTATCCACTGGATTTTCTGTGAATTTAATAGTAAATAGGTCACGTTGTGAAACCACGCCCCTTTTTGTACCGTTCATGCCCCCTTTGTGACAGACCACGGCCCTTTTTCGTATTTTCACAGTGCAATGTCGGATTTGTCAGATTTTCCTGGCGCAGAATGGCGCAGAAATGTCTCTGCACCAAAATAACCATACAAAAACAGGTCGGTTTTAACCTAGTAAATGAGGGCCAATTTGTCATTTTTACCGAAAAATGCACTTTGTAAAAACAGAAGCCCCCAAAAGTAAGAAAATTACTTTTGTTTTTTGTTTTTCAATTTTTCCCCACAAATATTTTTTTTTGTTTCAGTGTAACTTTTGTGCCTAAGTGAGTGATGCAAAAGAACAATTGGTGGTCAAAAACACAAAAAATGCATCTTTAAGGAGTTCAATTCTGTGTTTCTACATGAGGTTACTGTGTATTTGTTACTGTGCAACTCACAACACGGCAATGGCAACTATATGCCTCTTGAGAATGCCGTTGTTACGGCAAAACAGTAAATATATTATAACACGACAGCAAAGTCATGCTAGTGCGTAAGCGGTAACTGCAGTGCCGCACTTCAGTGTTAACAGAGTGATTACTCCATCTGATACTTTCACTATTTATCAGACCTTCCTTGGATCAGTTCTTAATATATTTTCTGGGTATACTTTTTATTCTATACACAATAAAAGTTATATTTAAGGGGTTATATAAATAGGGGTGTTTTACCATGGGCTGCGGCCCTGGGGTTAAGTAATTACACAATCTAAAGGATTAATGACGGGCAGGAGAGCTATTATGTGGTGTCCCAGTACAGTATTGCATACAGTACCTAGTGTAGAGGTCCCCAAAGTCAGAGTAACTACGTTCAGGTAGGGTTCCTCAGATGGGACAGCCCCTAGTCTCCTCTCCTAAAGTTTAGCTTTAATAATAATAAATGTATATATTTGTGTATATATATCTGTAATTTCTCCATGTGGACATTCTCCAGTATGAACATAGTCTTACATGTGCTCTTAATCGACAAAATGTCACGTATGGACAGGGAACAGTGAAGCCCTAACGCACCCACAGCCACTGTCCCTACCTATTGCCTATCAGCCCTAAGTGACGGATTGCAACCACGATGACAAACCCTCCCTCCTAAGTGCTAGAGCAGCGTTGTCAAAATAATAAAATACAAAAACAGTAAGAGTCGGGAAACAGCTGGAGGCACACAAACTAACAGAGATACACTAAGACTCACACATGGCCAAATCAATGTCAGCCTAACCGAGGTCATTACCAGGAAATAGCGGAGTACAGGAATGCAGAGCAAGAGAAGAGTCAAGGGAAAAGCCAAAGATCAATAAACAAGCAGGTATCCAGTAAGCAGGAGGTATCAGCTAAGGTATAACCTTTTCAAAGACAATGAACTGATCACAACTCCTAGCTTATATAGGAAAGTGATAAGGGATACACCTTCCTGATAGGTAGCAGAGCTGAGAACTACACCCAGACGACACAAGTGAGCTCCAAGCAGCTCCAGCCCAACTAGAGTCTCCGTGTTCAGCCAGAGCCAGACATTACAGTACCCCCCCCCCCCACCGCCCTTTTACGAGGGGCCACCAGACCCTTAAGATCTGGTGCAGGTTTGTCCGGATGAGAGGAGTGAAAACTTCTGATAAGCCTAGGAGCGTGTGTGGCAGAAGATGGAACCCACAACCTCTCCTTTGGACCATAACCCTTCCAGTGAACCAAATATTGTAAGTAATATTTTGGACCTTGCAACTGATCAAAATGTTCCCAACTTCATATTCCATCTCACCATCAATCTCTACCGGAGGTGGAGGTCTAACCGCCGAGTCAGAGATGGAATGTAGACTTTCAAAAGGGAATGATGAAACACATTATTTACCTTGAAAAAAGCTGGTAATTTCAATTTACATGAAACCGGGTTTATAACCTCTAAAACCTCATAAGGCCCAATAAACCTGGGGGCCAATTTTCCTGATTGTACTTTTAAATGAAGTTTTTTTTTTGTAGAAAACCAAACTTTGTCCCCAACATTAAACTCTTCTGGTTTTTCTTGGGCTTTTTCCAAGTTCTTCTGAACCTGTGCCAAAACTGTGCACAGTCTGTTTATTTAATTATTCACCTCTGGATTGTTACTTAAAGCTTCTGGATAAGAGGTGAACTGAGGATTGAACCCATTCACACTACAGAATGGTCACATACCAGAAGAAGAGTTTTCTTGATTATTGATGGCAAATTCGGCCAGTGCCGAGTGTTTAACCCACTCATTTGGCTTGTCAGTAACATAACACCGAAGATATTGCTCAATACTCCGGTTCATTCTTTCTGTTTGGCCGTTGGACTGAGGGTGAAACACAGAAGAAAAGGACAATTCAACCCCCAGTCTTTTACAAAACGCCTGCCAGAATTTGAACACAAATTGTTCAGTGATCCCCCAACCTACGATGGCCCAATATACGATCATTTCAACATACGATGGCCTATCAGAGGCCATCGCATGTTGAAGGCAGCATCAACATACGATGCTTTTGTATGTCGAGGCCATCACATAAACGGGTATCCGGCAGCGCAGACTGCTTCAGCTGCCGATGGATAGCCATTTAATATGCACCGTGTGCTCCGCTGAGTGTCACTCACCTGTCCCTGCTACTCCAGACCATCCTCTGCATGCGCCGCTGCAGAGGATGGTCTGCGCACGCCATCCTGTCATCCAATAGGAGCGGCATTCGCGGCGACGTGATGATGGCGATGGAGAGCAAAGATCCAGGGCAGCGGTAATGGTCCGGAGTGGCAGGGACACCCCGGGGACGTGATGACAGCGATGAAGAGTGACGATCCAGGGCAGCAGTAACGGTTCGGAACACGTGAGTATACCTTTGTATATTATTATTGCACGGATCCCTCAACATATGATAAATTCAAGTAATGATGGTTCATTTGGAACAAATTACCATCGTATGTTGAGGGATCACTGTACCCTTCCATCAGAAACAACATTAACAGGTAACCCATGGTAACAGACAACATGTCTGACAAATAAGTCTGCTAACACTTGAGCAGAAGAAAGTTTCTGGAGTGGTACCAAATGGCATTGTTTTCTGAATCCGTCCACTATTACCCACAGGACAGTTTAACCCTCGGCATTGGGTAAATCCGTCATAAAATCCATGTAAATATGGGTCCAAGGCTTCTCTGGGATAGGAAGTGGACATTATTCACCAGCAGGGAGTGATCGGGGAGACATTGCCTGGGCACAAGTCTCACAAGCCGACACAAAGGCCTTAACATCTCTACTGAGAATAGGCCACCAAAAACTCCTTTAAATTAATTTTGTTGTGCTAGGATACCTGGATGACCTGCCAAGGGAGAACTATAGCCCACTTCAATAATACGAAAGCGAAATTGACTAGGCACAAAGATTTTGTCCTGAGGAGCATTGATTGGCTTGGATCTCAGATGTCAAATCTGAGCAGATTGCTGATACCACAATACCTTTTGCCAGAATAGTGTCAGGGTCAGAATCTGACACCTCGCAGGCACTGAAACTCCTAGATAGAGCATCCGCTCTTATATTCTTAGACTCTGGTAAAGAACAAAGCCTAACAAGCATGACGTGGGTTAAGTAGTTTTGTCAGACACTAGAAAAGTAAAATGTTTGTGATCAGTGATGACTGTAATCTGATGCAAGGCCCCTTCTAGATAATGTCTCCATTCTTTAAACGACCATTTGATGGCTAACAATTCACGATTACCCACATAATAGTTCCTTTCTGCAGCAGAGAACTTACATGAGAAAAAGGCACAAAGAAATATGAGAGTATGGGCCAGTGTTCCCTGTGACAACACTGCTCCTACCCAGTCCTCTGAGGCATCAATCTCCACTGTGAATTGGTTGCTTAGATCAGGTTGGATCAATACCGGCACAAAGGCAAAACTTCTCCTGAGGGTATCAAAAGCTGCCAGGGCCTCAGGAGACCAATCATTAAGGTCTACCCCTTTACGGGTAAGTTCCGTCAATGGTCTAGCAATCACAGACAAATTCTTTATGAATTTTCTGTAGCAGTTGGCAAACCCTAGAAATCTCTGCAAGGCTTTTAGTGAAGTGGGTCTCACCCACTCAGTCACAGCCTTGACCTTAGAAGGATCCATCTGGTATCTAACAGGCGTCAAAATGTAACCCAAAACTGCAACTCTTTAATGGCAAAATCACATTTCTCATGGTTGACAAAAAGTTTACTCTGATGGAGGACCTGCAGGGCAGCACAGACATGATTAGTGTGTGAAGACCAGTCAGGAAAATATGTGAGAATATCGTTCAGATAGTCCACCATAAATCTACCTAGAATATGTCATTATCAGATTTTGAAACACTGCAGGGGCATTACTCAAACCAAAAGGCATTACTAAGCATTCAAAAGGCATATTAAAGGCAGTTTTCCACTCGCCACCCACCCATATGCAAATATGATTGTATGCCCCCTGCAAATCAAGCTTAGTGAACTAATTGGCGCCCTGTATCTGATTAAACAAGTCAGGAATTAAAGGCAAAGGATATTGACATTTTCATAGACCCAAACCGTTTTCTCCTTCATTTGTTCACTGCTGATATGGATACCATGACAGCATTGGTGGAATAAATGCAGGGTCTCACCCATCTTGTTCACCCACTAATAGGCAATGTGAGCTGGGCTTAGACCGTTGTGAGACAGGTTAGTTTTACCCTACTGATGATCGTGTTGTTGCAATAGTTATCCTGCTCAGCACGAGAGGAACAGGGTCGGCCTGGGACTAGAGCGCGGAAGGAAGACCTCCACCTCTCTCCCCGAGTGCATCGCACGTTCATTGGGAACCCGGTGCTAAATCATTTGTAGACGACACGGGTGAGCGCCAAGCAGCTCAGCCCAACTAGAGTGATATAACCAGAACCAGATGTTGTTCAGCCAGAGCCAGATTTTACACAGAGCTTCTTATTGGACTGTACATTTATATAGATGCAGTGGCCTCCCAGCGGGGAGCTGCTCACCTTGTTAGGTTGTGTAGCAGATACAACTACTGTTGGCGCTAAAGCAAAAAAGCAGAGATAAAGCTGGAGATCTCTGGAGTAAAAGTCCTTGGTTTTCTGGTGCAAACCTTAGGCTAGGATTCCACTGAGGTTTTTTCCCCCCAGCAAAAATGCCAGGGAAAACTGCAAAAGATTTTTCCTGCGTTTTGGCAGTTTTTTTGGCGTTTTTTCTGGCGTTTTTACCTTTGAGTGGAATTTTCCTTTTTTGGCCCCTTTGGCGTTTTATTTACAAAATAGTTGGGTACAAAAAAAAAAAGGATGCAGTAGGGATGTAAAAATTTATTTAACTATGTTTATTTTTATAACAACATTTTTATAATTTTTTTTTATAAAGTGTGTGTGTTTAACTTTTTTTTCTCTTTTTTCCCCCCACATTTTTTATGTAGTACTACTACTCCCAGCATGGAACACACTGTTACATGCTGGGAGTAGTAGTACCTGTACTATAGACATATCGCCCGGGGTATCAGTCTGACACCCGAGGCCATCGTCCATAATATAGCAGAGATGCGACTCTATACAGAGCTTGCCCCTCTGCTCTGTACTCTGAGTGATGTTTTATTCACATCACTCATTCATATTTTCTGCCCAGAGTGGCTGGCCCAGAGTATAGTGCAGAGCAGGGATGCAAGCGCTGTATACATCTCTGCTATAGACAGGACTATCGCAGCGTATGTCAGTAGTGATACCCGCTGTGATCTTTTCTTACCTGCAGGTACTCCTACTCCCAACATGGAGCACACTCTGCTCCATGCTGGGAGCTGTAGTACCTGCATTAATAGACAGATCGCAGCGAGTGTAGCTTCTGACACATGATGCGATCTGTCTATTAATGCAGGTAAGACAGAGAAACAACAGTGCTTCAGCTCACCCCAGGTGCGCGCGGACAGGGCGTGGACCTCGCCCAAAATGAACAACAAGAAGAAAGAGGAGTCCAGCGTCCAATAACTCAGAGGATGATGTTTATTTCACCAGATGGTCATAGCAGGAACACAAGGTACAGTGATGCGTTTCGGCCTTACAACAAGGCCTTAGTCATACACAACATATAGTACAAAAAAAGACTGATTTTTATACATATGGGTGGGCGGATATGACGCAACGGCACGCCTGCATTCACAGGTGGACGTGTCGTCATGAACCACACCTACAAATTCAGGTATATCCAGCCACATGTAGAGACTAATGGCAACCGCCACTGTAAAACATGTAAAACATTAATTAGAAATCTATAAATTTGTATATAATTTACCAAATGTAGACGTTTTACATGAAAACAGTATTAAAAAATGTACATAGACAAAGCAGTTTCTTTATTACAAAAATATATTAAATATATTAAAAGGAAGAAAGATGTCAGCACGATTTATGTGTTGCAGAAATCTATCTTCCATAATAAGAAAAAAAAAAAAGGAAAAGAAAAACCGTATATCCTACAAACATTCACACTCATGATTTACATATGTGAGTGTATCGCGGAATTATGCTATCGCACTATGAATATAACAGATTGAACCATGATAATATATTAAAGAACATTTAAACACAAGGGCAGTGACCCGGGAAAGAGGAAAAAAGAAAAAAAAAAATGTATCAATAATGTAAAATCGTATCCATTCTTTTGTTCAAACCCCGTGGATATCTAGTCCCCAACTTCAGGATCCAAAAGATCTCACGGTCCAGAATCTTGTGTCTTAGATTACCACCTCTAGCTGGAACCGTGACTCTTTCGATCCCCTGAAGCCGGAGACTAGAGGTATCCCCAGCATGTGCCTCCGCACAGTGCTTAGATACTATTGAAACATTCCTAGATAGGAAATGTGGTACATCGGAAATATGCTTCCGAATCCTCATTTTCAGAGAACTCGTAGTGCACCCAAAGTATTGTACCTGACAGCTAATACATGTAAACAAGTACACGACACCAGTTGTGTTACAATTCACATACTGTTTGATAGGAAAACTGGTATTATTAGCTGTAGATAAAAATATGGTAGAATTTGAAATGTAGCTGCAACAGATGCACCTTTTAGCCCCACACTTGAATGATCCAATATAGGTCAGCCAAGTGGGTTTGATAGGAGCCTTATCCTGGAACAGGCTAGGAGAGAGACGTTGGCCAATAGTGGGTGCTTTCTTAGACACACATTTGTGGCCCCCTATCAAAGCCTGTTTGAAGTCTGGATCACTAGTTAAGATAGGCATATACTTATTGATGACCTTCTTGATTTTTTGAAACTCTGTGCTATACTGGGTGGAAAACACTACCGGGGAGTTACTTTTATGATCCAACTTGACATTTTTATTGTCACTATTACTGTAAATGATATTTCTATCCTCACCATTGTGTGTTCCACCATGCATATCAGAAGTAATAACCATCAAGAACTTGCGGTCTTTGCCATTGGCAACCGCAAGGGCCTTGTCAATTGTCCACTGTGGATAATTTCTTGCTTTAAGGCGGTTGCCTATGGAAACTGCCTCCCCACTAAAATCAACCTCTCGGGTACAATTACGCCGAGCTCTAATAAGCTCGCCAGTTGGGAGGTTTTCTATAACGTGTCTGGGGTGACAGGAATCGGCGTGCAGGATAGAGTTCACTGCAGTATTTTTTCTATAGGTAGATGTTATAACCTGGCCGATTTCTCTGTCATCCCACAGACGCAAATCCAAAAAATTAATCAATTCTTTCTCCACAGTCACGGTGAACTTTAAGTTCAGCTCATTCTGATTAAGATATTCTGAAAAATCCTGTATGGCCGCTACATCGGATCCCCAAATAAAGAGGAGATCGTCAATGTAGCGGCCATACCACACCAGGGCGTGACTGTGGGGATTGTTGGGGGCGAAGAGAATCCCCCTCTCCCACCAACACATATAAATGTTGGAGAGAGAGGGGGAGAACTTCGCCCCCATCGAAGCCCCGTTGGTCTGCAGGAAAAACACGCCATTGAACATAAAAAAGTTAAGTTTTAACAAATAATCCACTACCAATAGCATATATTCCCGGAGACCACCGGGGTATCGAGAATAGGTTTCCAGAAACCAGGATAAGGCTGATAAGGCAAGATGATGTGGTATGACTGAGTACAGTGAGGTGACATCAGCTGTCACCCACTTGTACCCATCGTGCCACTGGATGAGGTCCAACATTTCTAACACATGTTTCATGTCCCTGATGTAGCCTGGGATAGTGGGAATGAGTGGCTGCAAAAGTGAATCAATCCACTCACACAACCGTTCATTGAGAGAGGATATCCCTGCCACAATCGGCCTAAGGGGAGGGGGAAATACCCCCTTGTGCACTTTGGGCAGCGAATGGAATATAGGTATCACAGGGCTATCAATAATTAAATATTTAGCAATACTTTCTGTAATATGTCCATTCACTACCCCCAGATGCACAAGGGACTCTAGGATCTTCTTAAATTTCGGAGTCGGGTTACTTGGAAGGGGTCTATATGTGTTAAGGTCATTTAACATCTCCATATTTAATTTGCTATAGAGATCCCTATCCAATATGACCACCGCTCCTCCCTTATCTGCTTGTCTTATGACTATGCTGTCCATGTCTTCCAATTATTTGAGAGCGTTCCTTTGTTTAAATGATAAATGATATTTAACAGAATGATTTTACATGGACAGCATAGTCAAATCTTACTCCACAGCATCTTGAAAATTATCCAGTGCTGGGGTACGGGACATAATGGGATAAAAGTCCCTATTGGAAATGGCAAACTCAGGGATATCAGTTATAAAACTGTTGCCATTAGTCTCTATATGTGGGTGGATATACCTGAATTTGTAGGTGTGGTTCATGATGACACATCCACCTGTGAATGCAGGTGTGCCGTTGCATCATATCCGCCCACCCACATGTATAAAAATCGGCCTTTTTTTGTACTATATATTGTGTATGACTAAGGCCTTGTTGTAAGGCCGAAACGCGTCACTGTACCTTGTGTTCCTGCTATGACCATCTGGTGAAATAAACATCATCCTCTGAGTTATTGGACGCTGGACTCCTCTTTCTTCTTGTTATTAATGCAGGTACTACAGCTCCCAGCATGGAGCAGAGTGTACTTGGCAAGTATAGTTCAGAAAAATCCAGCTCGCTCCACCAATGCGCCCCCGACACGGATCCGCACCCAGCCCGGTGCACATGGATTCAAATAAGAAAAGGAGATGATCCAGCGTGGGTCAATAGAAATCCAGACTTTATTAGAACTCACAGTAAAAGCAGTAAAAGCAACCAGCAGATCAGACGCGTTTCAGGCGCATGCGCCCTTCGTCAGTGATGTCATCCATCTGCACAGGTGTCAGTTAAATACCGACCAGGTAGTGGGTGGAGAGTTAACCACCAATTAAACTACACTTGGACCGCTGACAATCGGTGCAGAGGAGGATACTAATACAAAACATGGACAAAATGTTAGTAAAAGTACAAGAAGCTAAAAACAATACACTAATATGCAATTTTGCACAAATGGCTTGTACAACACAGGATAATAACATGGTGATATGAAAAATCATATAAAATGTACACCAGTTATAATTCGCTGTGAAAGTGGAACAAACGTGTGTGTGTGACTGCGGCGCTAGTAATGGAACAGCAATTCTCTCTTTAAATTCAAACCCTTCGGTGCACTGGTGCCCAAGGTGAATTGCCAGAATGCCTCACGTTCCAACAATTTTCGCCGCACACAACCACCACGAGGTCCTATGTGAACACGTTCAATAGCATAAATTTGAAAATAGTTAATGTGGCCACCATGTACAATTTTAAAATGTAAAGATGCTGCCGATCGGTTTCTTACGGCATTGCTAGTTATGTCATTGAGATGTTCCAGCGCTCTGACCCTAAGTTTCCTGGAAGTGGAGCCTACGTATTTAAGTTGGCACTGCGAACACTCAATGATATAAACTACATTATGGTGGTTACAATTAATATAATCTTTTATCTGATAATTTTTGGTTTGCTCTGCATTGGAAAATTGTGTGCATAATTTGGCATAATTGCAAGTTCTACAAATCCTACCGCCACATTTAAAAAATCCTCTATTACTCAACCAGTTATTTCTATTAACTGTGTTGGACAATACCAAACTAGGGGAAAGAATATCTCCCAGGGTTTTTGCCTTTTTTGGGACTATGTGGCAGCCTTTGGATAATATTTTTGCTACAGTTTCATCCTGTCTCAGGAAATGGAGATGTCTATTGATAATATTCTTGACCTGTGTAAATTGAGGAGAATAAGTGAGTGCTATGACCGGTTTGTTCTGAAAATTAGAGCGACTGTGTTGTGAACAGTTAATAGATGGAGAAATTAGACGAGAACGGTCCTTTTTAGCAACAATAGTTTTAGCTCTGGATAAAGTACGTTTAGTGTAGCCTCTATTCGCGAGCCTACGTGAAGCCTCACTGATTTGAGACTCGCAAGTAGAGGGACCACTACAATTTCTTTTTATCCGTGTGAATTCTCCTACTGGAATAGCCCTGATGGTATGTGGCGGATGATTACTATCAGCTCTGAGAATAGTGTTACCTGCAGTGGGTTTGCGGAACGTTGAAACAGAAATGATATGATCTGGTGCTGAGCTGAATTCAAGGTCAAGGAAGGAAATGCTGGATGGGTGTGAATGGTGAGTGAATTTAAGATTGTAGGAATTGTTATTAATGTATTCCAGGAACAGCGGTATGGCAGACATATCACCCTTCCAAATCAGGAGGAGATCATCTATGAATCTGCCATACCACTGCACGTGGGAAATAAATGGATTGGATGTAGAAAAGAGATACTTGGATTCCCAATATGACATAGTCAGATTGGCTAAAGAAGGTGAATGTCTAGCGCCCATGGAAACGCCACTAGTTTGAATGAAGAACATGCGGTCAAAAGAAAAAAAGTTATGTGTCATGAGATACCATGTGCTCATTTTAATGAATTCTTTTAAATCAGAGGTATAGTCACTGTGGTTGTCCAAATGGTACATCAGTGCTTCCATGGCGACATGCCAGGGAATACTGGTGTACAATGAGACAACATCACAAGTTAACCAACTATGCTCTAGCCTCCATGTTAGATGTTCGAAAGCTCTAAGGACATCTCTAGAATCTTTAAGATAACCAGGGACCCTTTGGACCATGGGCTGAAGCATTTGATCAGTCCATATGGATAGTTTTTCTGAAAGGGAACCACAAGAAGATACAATCGGTCTCATAGGGGGGGTGAGATTAGTTTATGGGTTTTGGGTAGGCCGTACATGATCGGGATAATGGGTTCATCCACCAGCATGTATTCCCTGTCCCTGTTTGAAATGACACCCAAACTAACCCCTTCACTCAGTAGTTTATCCAACTCACTTTTAAACTTGGCGGTAGGATTAGAATCCAATTTTTTGTACACATTTGTATCCGAAAGTAGATAATTAATTTGTTGCATATAAATCGCCTTATCCATCACAGTGACTGTGCCGCCCTTATCAGACATTTTAATGACTATATCATCTGCAATACTAAGTTCATTGAGAGCGGCATTTTCACTGTGCGAAAGGTTACGATGTTTGTTGGGCAGTCCTGATCGACTGTTACCCAATGCAATTAAATCCACCTCCACTGCATTTTGGAATAAATCCATACCATTAGTTCTAGATTGAAGAGGATAAAAGTAAGGGTTAGCATTTCTATGAGCAGGGTTGCTATTGGTAACTGCATCTGATTGTTCTGCAGCTAAATCTTGTAATGTGCATAAGGCCACCTGCTCCGAGAAATGTAATCCACAAAATTCGTTAACATAATTATTACGAGAAATAGGTACATTGTAATCCATAACAACATCTGCGAAAAAATGTTTTTTGATTGTCAAATTTCGTACAAACTTGTTAATTTCACATAACATTTTAAAGATTTGCAGATCGTTAGATGGGGAGAAATTCATTCCCCTACTAAGGACACTGATTTGGTCAGGAGTGAGTGTCCTATTAGATAAATTTAACACTGTTAATTTCTCATCACTTGGCTCCTCAATCTGGGAGTGGCCACGTCTGTTGTGTTTTCTTCCCCCCCTCCGGGAGGGTTTCCTTTGCGCTTGGAGTTTTTTGAAAGATGACGCTGTTGAACAGCTGAAGACTGTGAAGTGTCCGATTCTGTGCTATCTCCATTGGCTTCCGTTTCATACTCAGATGAGCTGAACGTAACTTTTGGTTTGCGATTGCGATTTCTTCTTCTATAATTTTTATTTTTATTTTTGAGAATAGATTTGGGTTCACTTGATTCCCATTTGCCCCACGCATAGACTTGATTGGTTTCATAGTCCCGTATGTCCCGCTGTAACTTGATTTTTTTGGTTTCCATGATGTGGGTTTCCATTTTATTAATGCGCTCATTTATTTTATCCAAGAAATCTTTGTATTCAGGTAAATCCTTGTACAGTTCAGCTTCACTCTTAAATTTGTCAATGTCCTCTGTGAGGGTCTCTAATCTGAGAGACTCGAATTTAGTAATAGTCCTCATAATACTATTGGAACAAATGGTAAGAGCCTCATTCCACTCATTCAGCATTTCATCACAATAGACAATGTTAGGAATTTTCCGGATCCGTAGACCTCTCGGAATAATTTCTTTAGTTAAATAATTCGTGAGAGTGGTGTGATCCCACCATAACTTCATTTCCTGGAATTGCAGGCGTTCAAGATTATGCATACATACTTTAAGGTTCACCAGATTAGGTTCCTGGGATCCTGTAGCAGCAAATAAATTGGCTGCTTTGGCAGAACGGTTCAAGTTAGCCATGACTGCAAAACGCAATAGTGAACTGGGTTGCACACAGTACCTTGCTTATGATCCTGTGAAGTTCTCTGGAAGGTGGTGAGCACGGAATGGCTGTAGAACTTGGCAAGTATAGTTCAGAAAAATCCAGCTCGCTCCACCAATGCGCCCCCGACACGGATCCGCACCCAGCCCGGTGCACATGGATTCAAATAAGAAAAGGAGATGATCCAGCGTGGGTCAATAGAAATCCAGACTTTATTCGAACTCACAGTAAAAGCAGTAAAAGCAACCAGCAGATCAGACGCGTTTCAGGCGCATGCGCCCTTCGTCAGTGATGTCATCCATCTGCACAGGTGTCAGTTAAATACCGACCAGGTAGTGGGTGGAGAGTTAACCACCAATTAAACTACACTTGGACCGCTGACAATCGGTGCAGAGGAGGATACTAATACAAAACATGGACAAAATGTTAGTAAAAGTACAAGAAGCTAAAAACAATACACTAATATGCAATTTTGCACAAATGGCTTGTACAACACAGGATAATAACATGGAGGCTAGAGCATAGTTGGTTAACTTGTGATGTTGTCTCATTGTACACCAGTATTCCCTGGCATGTCGCCATGGAAGCACTGATGTACCATTTGGACAACCACAGTGACTATACCTCTGATTTAAAAGAATTCATTAAAATGAGCACATGGTATCTCATGACACATAACTTTTTTTCTTTTGACCGCATGTTCTTCATTCAAACTAGTGGCGTTTCCATGGGCGCTAGACATTCACCTTCTTTAGCCAATCTGACTATGTCATATTGGGAATCCAAGTATCTCTTTTCTACATCCAATCCATTTATTTCCCACGTGCAGTGGTATGGCAGATTCATAGATGATCTCCTCCTGATTTGGAAGGGTGATATGTCTGCCATACCGCTGTTCCTGGAATACATTAATAACAATTCCTACAATCTTAAATTCACTCACCATTCACACCCATCCAGCATTTCCTTCCTTGACCTTGAATTCAGCTCAGCACCAGATCATATCATTTCTGTTTCAACGTTCCGCAAACCCACTGCAGGTAACACTATTCTCAGAGCTGATAGTAATCATCCGCCACATACCATCAGGGCTATTCCAGTAGGAGAATTCACACGGATAAAAAGAAATTGTAGTGGTCCCTCTACTTGCGAGTCTCAAATCAGTGAGGCTTCACGTAGGCTCGCGAATAGAGGCTACACTAAACGTACTTTATCCAGAGCTAAAACTATTGTTGCTAAAAAGGACCGTTCTCGTCTAATTTCTCCATCTATTAACTGTTCACAACACAGTCGCTCTAATTTTCAGAACAAACCGGTCATAGCACTCACTTATTCTCCTCAATTTACACAGGTCAAGAATATTATCAATAGACATCTCCATTTCCTGAGACAGGATGAAACTGTAGCAAAAATATTATCCAAAGGCTGCCACATAGTCCCAAAAAAGGCAAAAACCCTGGGAGATATTCTTTCCCCTAGTTTGGTATTGTCCAACACAGTTAATAGAAATAACTGGTTGAGTAATAGAGGATTTTTTAAATGTGGCGGTAGGATTTGTAGAACTTGCAATTATGCCAAATTATGCACACAATTTTCCAATGCAGAGCAAACCAAAAATTATCAGATAAAAGATTATATTAATTGTAACCACCATAATGTAGTTTATATCATTGAGTGTTCGCAGTGCCAACTTAAATACGTAGGCTCCACTTCCAGGAAACTTAGGGTCAGAGCGCTGGAACATCTCAATGACATAACTAGCAATGCCGTAAGAAACCGATCGGCAGCATCTTTACATTTTAAAATTGTACATGGTGGCCACATTAACTATTTTCAAATTTATGCTATTGAACGTGTTCACATAGGACCTCGTGGTGGTTGTGTGCGGCGAAAATTGTTGGAACGTGAGGCATTCTGGCAATTCACCTTGGGCACCAGTGCACCGAAGGGTTTGAATTTAAAGAGAGAATTGCTGTTCCATTACTAGCGCCGCAGTCACACACACGTTTGTTCCACTTTCACAGCGAATTATAACTGGTGTACATTTTATATGATTTTTCATATCACCATGTTATTATCCTGTGTTGTACAAGCCATTTGTGCAAAATTGCATATTAGTGTATTGTTTTTAGCTTCTTGTACTTTTACTAACATTTTGTCCATGTTTTGTATTAGTATCCTCCTCTGCACCGATTGTCAGCGGTCCAAGTGTAGTTTAATTGGTGGTTAACTCTCCACCCACTACCTGGTCGGTATTTAACTGACACCTGTGCAGATGGATGACATCACTGACGAAGGGCGCATGCGCCTGAAACGCGTCTAATCTGCTGGTTGCTTTTACTGCTTTTACTGTGAGTTCTAATAAAGTCTGGATTTCTATTGACCCACGCTGGATCATCTCCTTTTCTTAGCAGAGTGTACTCCATGTTGGGAGTAGTTGGGTAGTAGTACTTGTAGTTAAGGAAAGATCACAGCGGGTATCACTACTAACACCCGTTGTGATGCTCCTATATAATGTATAGATGCGGCCGCTCTCCTATGGTCCCCTGCATGGCCGTATTTACACACGTTCCTATTTCCCACAGAGAGCTGTGATTGGCTGGAACCATCTGGCCAATCACAGCTCTCTGCGGAAAATATGAATAGGTGTATGTATACGGTAGTGCAGGGGACCAGAGAAGAGCGGCCGGCCGCATCTATACATTATACAAGAGGATCGCAACGAACCCTGGCTATCTGTCAATAAGTACAGGTACTGCTACTCCCATCATGGAACAGCGTGTTCCATGCTGGGAGTAGTAGTACTACCTAAAAAATTTAAAAAATAAAAAAAGGTGAAAAGCACACACACACTACATTTTTATTATTGTCGGCTACATTTTTAGTGCTTTACCCGCCCACATAAATTGATCCCTGTTTAAAAATTAATAAATATTTTGTAATAAAAAAGATAAATTTTGTTACATACAATTTTTTTTCATCACTACTGTATCTTTTTAAGGCTACGTTTCCACCTGGTTTTTTTTTCTGGCAGTTTTTGGAAAACTGCCACTGCAGTTTTTGTGCCAAAGCCAGAAGTGTATTCAAAAGGAATAGGACATATAAAGGAAGGACTTACACTTCTCCTCCCTTATGGAGGAGTGGCAGTTTTCCAAAAACTGCCAGAAAAAAAACCAAGTGGAAACTTAGCCTTATTATTATTTTTTTTTTATGGTACCCAACAACATTTTTATAAAAAAGGTATCTCCATAATTTTTTTGGATTTCTAAAGTCGAAAAAGAATAAAAACCGCCTGCAAAAACGCAAAATTTAAAACCAACATGGCGTTTTTCTTGGCGTTTTTGTTCTCCCATAGACTTCTATGGGAAGAAAACGCCACGATTTCAGGGCATAAAACACCATACTAGGTATTGTCGGGCGTTTTGAAAATCCAGCCTCTGAGCCCGAAATTGCTGAAAAACGCCAAAAGGATAAAAAAAAACGCCAAACTGAAAAACGCCAAAAGGATTAAAAAAACGCCAAACTGAAAAACGCTAAGTAAATCTGGCATTTTGCAGTTTACTATTGACTTGCAGCTAACATCTGGACGCAGTGTTTTTTCACTGAAAAAAAACGCAGTGCGGGAAAATTTGAATTTTTTACGGCGTTTTTGCAAAAAAAACCTCAGTGGAATTCCAGCCTAAGGGAGACATGATGATTCAAATCACTAAGGAAAATGTATCGGATGTATCGCATACACCAGTGGGTGAATGGAAAATATTGGGTCCCTCTGAGAATCTTGGGAGTTTGTATTGTTGTTTTCAATTTACAGCCTTGAATTTGGATGACGCTGCTTGACTCCGTCTCGGCATGATCTGCAGTATCCGTGCTCTGGTATGACTGTGGCTCATCTGCATTGTCTGTGCTCAGGGTACAGAGATTTGTTCTACTACTATTGTATCTGGCAGCAGCATCCACCGGGCTTAGTATTACTGCTCAGAATATTCTTCTTTTTGTTGTTTTCTTAAAGAGATAACAACACCTAAAGTATGGCTAAACCCGCTAAATGGATTCACACCAAATTTTTTACAAGCTGATCCCTTTAGTTCAATAGGAAATGACATAATCACTGATGTTTTGGAGCGTAATGAAGTGCCCCCTACTGACAGATTGTCTGTGGTCTTATTATGTACCTAAAGTGTGTCTTATTATGTACCTAAAGTATTAGTTAGGGTACATTCACATGTGCATATTTTGCTGTGTATTTTCTGCGGCAAAATACATGGCAAAATTTGCTTGTGTGAACGTACCCTAACTAATCATAGCTAGATTAGAGCTGCAGTATAAAGCATGTAGGATGCAGAAAACGTTCAGCTGCACTTTTGAGCCCGCAGAAAATAGTGCAATAGTCACTATTATAGTAACTCTGTTTGGCCATAGAAAGCAATGGGATAAGCTGCTCTTTTTAACAGTAGACATCAGCATCCTGTTTTCAGTGAGATGACGACGGATAAGATTAATGGGATTGTGGTGTCCCGGTACCGTATTACATACGTTACCTTGTGGTGAGGTCCCCAAAGTCAGAGTTCCTAGGAACAGTGGGGGTCCTCTTCCTTAGTTAACCCCTCGTCACCTCTCAGTTAGCTATAATTAATGTAAATATAAATGTAAAGATGTATATTTAATATTCTTACCTTGTTTGCGTCGCAGGACCTGCGGGTCATGTGACCGAGTTGCAGAACCTTTGGTGATTTTGGACATTTGATCACCCACAATGCAATGTAACGGTGAGTGACAGCTGATTGGACCAATCCAAACCGGCCAGCCCCTGCCCATATAAGGGAGCTGCGCCATCTTGATCGCTCTCTTGGGTTGCAGATTCTGAACGAGGTCGGACCTCCGCAGCTTACAAGACAAATTACTAGGCCTAAGCCTTGCGGCCTAAGCCTGCGCTAGAGACGGATAGTTCATACAATTCCCTGCTATCTCCGCAAGATCTCCAGACCTAATCAAACCCCTAAATCCGGTGGATCTATGCAAATACAATCCTCTAAAGCTAAAGAGAACTCTCCGGTCCTAAGCATCTGTCAATCACTGCTGTGCTGTTTAAATAGACTCTGTTATCTGGACTGTTACCGTTATTGCAAATATAGAAAATCTTCAGTAAAGATTCCTTAAGTTTTAAGTTCAGCACTGCTGTGGACAATCAATTTATTTCACACTCACCTATCGCTCTTGGGAAGGGTGGCGATAGGCCCAGCATCAATACAGTTTTTTTTTTTTTTCAAATCTTTATTTTGGTTTTCAGGTATGCATAACAGTAATAGCACTAACATAGACATGTACATGAACAAGGGCAGTGCCCAGGCCGGGGATCCGACCAAACAACAATGGCCGAAACAATCCAGGGGATGACAACGTACTCAAGGAAAACAGTTCAAACTATAAAGACGGGTAACCGTCTGAGTTACAAAAGTATACAATAGAGCATAATGCTGATGCAGTAGGTCATCTGCGCATGAATAACTAGTAGTACTTATGAGATGAGACACTGAGTCAATGAATGCTAATCAGTGTCTTGGCCATAAAACCCAACTAAATAAAGACAACTGATGAACTAGATGTATAAGAAGATTGTAAAGAGAACACAGTAGTCAGGTAAGATAAAGGAAGAGAGGTTGGAGGAGAGGAGAGAGACGTAATAGGGAGTCTAAGGGGGAAGGAACAAGTAGAGGTGGGGAGAAGGAAAAGGAAGGGGGGGGGGTAGGGGGGGAAAGGAGAAGAGAGGGTGGGGTAGAGAGGAGGGAAGGGGAGGAAAGGTAGGAAGATGGAGGGCGGAGGAAGGAGGACGGAGGACGTCACGGTCAGGGGAAAGGGTTCAAGTGGGAGAGAAGTAGAGGTAGGCTGGAGGGAAGGGAGGGCCGAGGGGGGGAGTACGAATACAGTGAAAAGTGGTGGCAGTGGGGCGAGTAGAGGAGCGTAGTCAGAGTAAAGATCTAATACCATTAGCTGGGGGGTGGGCCAAGAATGAGGTTAAGGAATCAGGGCGTCAACAGGTTAGGTGGGCACAGCAAATCGGTAGGGGACCAAATGAGGGTTACCAGGGAATTAAGCGATGTAATTACATGGAATTGGGTACTCTATCCTTGTATGTCAACCAGGGTTGCCACGTTTTGTAGTATTTATCATAGGACCTGGTGCTCCAGCTGGAGAGTTCCTCCATTCTACAGAGATGTGCTACATTAAGAAGCCATTGTGAGCTTGAGGGTGGGGCAGTCTGCAACCAATGCAGGGGAACTAGAGCTTTTGCAGCTGAGAGCAGATCGGTCAACAGGGAGTGTCTGTGGAGTGTGACACCAAGGCCAGGTAAGCCCAGTAGGACCAGTGTGGGTGTTAGGCGAATATCGGAGCCAAGTATAATTCCCATGAGCCTCTCCACCTCTGTCCAGTATGGTTTAATCACAGGGCAGAACCACCATATGTGAGAAAGGGAACCAATGGGATTTTTGCAACGCCAACAGCTTGCTGAGTTGGATAGGCCTCAGCGATACAGAAGTTCTGGAGTCCTGTACCATCGGGCCAGGAGCTTGTAGTGGTTCTCCTGCAACCTCACACAGCTGGAGAAGCCATGGGAGTTACGAAGTATAGTGGTTATATCCGTGTCTGTGAATGCCTAGTTCTTTCTCCCAAGAGAGCAAGAACCCAGGAGTTGTAGCATTACACTCGTCCAGCAGGTGCGAGCGAAAGACACATAGCCACGATCTGTGTTGATATGCCGTTTGCACAATACGTTCCAACCAGCCCAGGTCGGGGGCGATGACACACACCCTAAGCATTTCAATGCACGTCCTTCTAATAAGGTATGATTGGAGCAAGTTCAGTGGGTTAGAGGGTAGTAGTGACTGTATATGGTCAGGTGAGGGAGGTTGTCTGTCTTTACACAGGTCATGGAGTGGTATACCGTCCAGTTTAGTCCAGACATCATCAGGTTGCATCAGGGTAGGGAGCAGTAGGTAAAAAGTCAGTGACGAGGGAATGTTGGGAGGGACAGGGCGAGGGCGAGTCGTCCCCGGAGTCCTCCCAGCCCGAGCGCCCCGTCTGAGCTTGATCAGCAACGTGCCGTGGAGAATAGGACTAGATACTACCGATATGCTCCCAGTCGTAGGAAGCCATATGTTTCTCAAGGCTTGGAGCGTCGTAGGGCCCAGTTGAGCAGTTTCCAGGTCATGTCCATGCAACAGACTTGTGCGAGATGCTAGTTCAGTCCACCTCTGTAAGTGGGTTGCTAAGTAAAGATGTTCCACATCGGGCACGCCAATACCCCCTCGACCAGTCTCCTGGCCAGGAGTTTGTACGGCAATCTGGGTTTCTTCCCTGACCAAAGAAAGGAGGTAAACAAACGCCTCCATTGTGACAAATAGGTGACAGGCAGGTAGATCGGAACCAATCTTAGTACATACAAGATGGAGGGAATCACATACGTCTGGAGCAAGTTCCTCCTCCCGAGCCATGACAAGTATGGAATTTTATATTCTGAAAGCTGTGTTTTAATCCTGGCCAGTAGAGGGGTGTAGTTTAAACTAAACAATTCTATCAGGGACGTGGGGATGGAAATACCCAAGTATGCCACCTGTACGCGGATGTTTCCTGCAGGTGACGGATACTGTGAGGGGGGACTGAGACATTCAGAATCTCTGATTTTAGAATAGTTCACTTTAAAGTTGGATAGTGAGCCATAGCGGTCGATTATAGTTTGAATGGCCGAAAGGGAGTCTACAGGATTCGTCACCATTATGAGGAGATCATCAGCGAATGCAGCAGTAAGGTGGACATGTCCCGATATCGTCAGTCCCCGTATCACTGTGTCTTGTCTCAAAGCCTGCAATAGAGTCTCCATTACAATAACATAGAGACTCGGGGAGAGGGGGGACCCCTGTCGTGTGCCGCTTTCGGATTAGAAAAGAGGGGGAGAGGGTGCCATTGATCCGAATCTGCGCACTGGGTGAGTCATAGAGAGTCATTATAAATCTAGCTGGGTAGCCAAATTTGGATAGGACAGCCGCCATCGGTGCTGAGAAGGATTAGTGGTGTGTTAGACGGGCAAGCGTAGTGGACCGCATGGAGCACCCTCAAGGCATTGTGGCGTCCCTCCCTGCCCTTGACAAATCCCGTTTGGTCAGGGATAATGATCTTAGGCAAAAGATCTCCCATCCGCAAAGAAAGCAATTTGGCCCAGATCTTGACGTCTAAATTTAACAGGGATATTGGTCTGTAGCTCGAGAAGAGCACAGGGTCCTTGCCATCTTTTGGGAGTATGGTGATGTGGGCACCAAGAGCCTGAGGAGGGATCCGGGAACCCCCCATAAGGGAGTTGCACTACCTGGTGAGATGAGGCAACAAAACTGTAGACAGTTTTCTGTAATAAAAAAGGCTCAGGTCATCTGGGCCCGGGCTTTTGCCCGTGGGGAAGGATTTGATGACATCTAAAATTTCCTCTACAGTGCACGGTCTGAGCAGGTCATTCCCCTCCTCTGGCGATATGGTGGGCAAGTTCAGTGAGTGTAGGAAAGTCTGGATCGCAGCTGTCCGTGTAGTGTCAGTAGGTGTCTCAGGAGTTAGGTTATAGAGAGCATTGGTACAGGAGAGGCCAGTGCCGTCCACCACTTTGTGGATGAACGCCTTCTCCCTCCTCTTTTTTATCATCGCGATCATGAGCCTTCCCCCCTTGTCCCCGTGCATGAAGAGCTTCTGCTTAAAGCGGATTACGTGTCCGCATGTTTTTTGTTGAGGACATCTTTCAGTCCATCCCTGTAAGAGAGTAACTCTGTCTCGTCAAAGTCAGACCTTCCCAATAATTGCGTACGCTCCAGTTCTGTGATTTTTGCCAGTAGGTCCGAGATCAGTTTGGAGCGGTCCCTCTTAACTTTGGTCCCCAGAGCTATTAGGTGACCCCTTATGAAAACTTTGTGTGCCTCCCATACAATTGGCACAGAAACGTCCGGGGTGGAGTTGATGTCAAAGTAGGATTGTAGGTGAGAGGTCAGGGAAGCAAGGTCAAGGTCATTCGTCAATAGCGACTCATTGAGCCGCCATGTCCAGTCCTTCCTAGTGAGATGCGTCAAGCAGAAGTCAGCCGTCACAGGTGAGTGGTCAGACAGTGTTTTAGTCCCAATGTCTGCTGAAGCAATGCCGGTAGAAGACTGTCGTGACAGAGTAGATAGTCAAGTCGGTGGTGCGTGCGGTGTGGGGTAGAGTAGAATGTGTAGGTTCTGTCACCTGGATGAAGAGTGCGCCACACGTCAACCAGACCCAGCTCATGTAGTTTGTTTCTCAGAGTCCTAAGGGCAAGAGGGGGAATGCTGGATCCCCTGCCGGAGGTGTCCCATTCAGGGTCTAACGCTAAATTCAGGTCAGCTCCAATAATAATGGGGCCCTCGGCAAACGAACGCAGCTTTTCCAAAGTCTGAAGAAGCCATGAAACCTGTCCCTTATTGGGTGCATACAGCGTAACCAAGGTGTGTGTCACCTCCCCCCCCAACCTACCTTTCACAAATAGGGTCCTGCCGTCTCCACCATCATAGCTGGACAGGAATGCAAACGGGACATCCCGATGCAATGCTATCGAGACACCTCTGGACGATGAGTTAGAGCTGCCACTGTGGAACCAATGGAAAAAGTAGTTAGGTAGGAAGGGAAGGTATCCTGCCATCTTTAAAATGTGTCTCTTGTAAAAACAGGATGGACGCCTTGTCTCTTCTCAGTAGAGAAAGTATGCCATGCCGCTTTTCGGGTGAGTTAAAACCTTTTACATTATACGTCAAGAATTTGAGAGTGGTCATGTTCGCAGGGGGCGGGATATGCTGCGACTAGAGTGTGAGGTGTTGGGAACGTAGACTCTGCCCTGTACACCGGCAGGATCAGAGCCAGGATTAGGGGAGCAGGTAGATGGGGGGAAAACCCAAGTGAGGGGGGGGGGGAGCGATAAAAGCAGGGACATAAAGGTATGGGGAAGAAGAAGGAAGTGAAGACCGTGGCATGCAGGGGGGAAAGAAGGAGAGGGAAAAAAGAAGAAGAAGGACAGAAAAGCAGAAAAAAACTGAAAAAAGAGGGGGGGGGGAAGTCAGAGAGTTGGGAGAAAAGAAAAGAGACAAAAACAGGTATAAAGGTTAAAGTAGGAAGGGGAGGCTCCACCAAGGGAAGGAGTCAGTGGAACGAGTCCGAGTCAAGGCGACAGGGGTTCTCAGGGACAGACAATAGGAGAAGGGAGAAGAAGTGAGAGTAGTAAGTGAGTGGGTAAGTCGGATTTATAGCCTGAACCGACAGCCCACCCACAGCTGCAAATGTAAGTTACTAACACATAGAGAGAGAGGCACTAAGGAGCCATGGCAGCACAAATCAAACATCATAGTCGTAATACAAAAATGAGCAACCAGGTAAAACGGCAATACACTCAAGAATGGGTACATATGCAAAGCAAAATGTAGAACAGCTGCTAGTGGACGCAAAGAACAAAGCCTGACTGGTGAGAGGTCGGGCTAGCATTGTCCTTTCTCTGCAGAGTTTGATGGGTAATAGGGGAATAGGTGAGGGGGGAGGGTGGGGGGAGGGAAAGGGTACTTACAGGGGGGGAGGATGGGAAGATTAAAGGGAAGAGGGGTGTTGTGGGGGGATGAGGGGGTAAAAGCTTGTCCCTTTTTTTTTTTTCTTTTTTAGGTGCTGCAAGGGGAAATTTAAAGAGGCATGGGTAATACAGTGAGGTTAAAGACTACAAAAGACAGCGTACAGTATAATGAGAACAATGTTCAATATTAATTGGTCGCAGAGAAAGGATACTCATCTATGCACAGGAGGTGAGAAGGATCGGCTGAATGGATAGTGAGTCCTGAGTCCAGATGAGCTGTGGTAGTGATCAATCCCCGTCAGCAGAATGAGGGGATGTCTGATGAAAGTCTAAGTCTGTGAACAAGAATCAAGGCCAAATCATAGAAAACAGTCAAGAAACAATAGGAGGAGGGGGGAGATACAGGGTGACAATGGAGACAAGGAGAAAAACAAAAAGGGGGGGGGGGGGGGATGTCGCGAGGATGCTGGAGAAAGGGTCCCAGAAAGGACAACAGTCCGTTCTTCCATAGTCCGGGGATAAGTGTAGAGGCTTCCCGTTGTCAGGGGAGACGATGAGAAGAGACAGTGGACGGTGAACACGAGAGTTCAAGCAATCATCAAGAACAGCTAACAAGTCCCGAAACTTGAAGGTGAACATAAACAGTCCTGCAAGAACGGTGGCGGGTCCCGGTGAGCCGCAACATCAGGGATTAGGTATGCCAATGCACGCAGTCTTCCCTGCGATTACACAAGCGGTGAGGTGATTCAGGTCGGTGCAGCGTCCTCCTTGGACTGTTGCCTTTGGGTGGCTTTGCGCTGCTGCTTTGGAGATTTAACTTTTTCCACTTTAGACCATGGGGCCACCTTGGGCAAAGGTGGGAGCAAGTGAGACAGCTGGATCGGGAGCCAGGACGGAATGTCCATAGGTTCAATGCCGAGAAAGCGCCATGCTTTTTGCAGATCCGAAGGGTCCCTGATGGCGAATCTCTTGCCGTCTTTCAATATGGACAGGCCAAAGGGGTATAGCTACGTATAGGGTAGGTGCAGTTCGCGGAGCCGCTGCAGCAGTGGGTTCAATATTCTGTGTTTGGCGAGGGTGGATGGGGCAATGTCCTGATATAATTGGACCGGGACCCCTTCAAAGAGCAGTTGGTCCGACTCTCTATTAGCCTTAAGGACCGCTGCGGTGTCCACAAAACTAAGCAACCCACAGACAATGTCTCTAGGGGGTTCCGTGGCCGAGGGCTTGGGTCTAACCGCTCTGTGGACTCTTTCGATCACGATCTTTCCTGCCCTCTCATCCCCCAATAGTGTAGAAAAGATTTGTGTAGTTACCGCATGGAGGGATTCGGGTGCGTAGGACTCCGGAACCCCCTTCAGGCGAATATTCCTCCTCCTGCTCCTATTCTCCTGATTCTCCAGGAGCAGGAAAGCACGGTTCAGGTGGGTCTCTTGTGCCTGCATCTGGTGGGCTGCCGAGTCACAAAAGGAGACAGTCTCGGTGAGTGAGGTTTCTAGTTGTTCCGTGCGGTGCCCCACATGGCGTATATCTGCCTTAATCTCCGCCAACTCCTGGAGCACCGGAGTGAATGCAGCTTGCAGTGATTTTGAGATGGCTTGTTGCACCACCTTTCTAATAAATGTCCTGGTGAAGGATAATCTGGCGTCTTCAGACCCCAAGTCGATGTGGCTGCCAGGTACACTGTCTGCATCAGAGTCCTCAGCATGGTCGGCGTCACTAGTCTGCGAGGAGGCCGGCGCCATCTTGGCCGAGCACGCCAGGCTCTGTGTTTGCTTTTTCCGCAGGAATTTGGACATGTCAGATTGACTTTTCTGCAGCTTTTGTTGGGGCTTCCCCCACTTGATTCCGGTCCGGTTTGCCCATTTTCATAAGGTAAAAGTGCCGATAATAGCAGCTGTGGGATCAGGCTGTAGAGAGCAGCACTTCTATGCAGCCATCCAGCTCGACGGTCAGGCTCCGCCCCCCCATCATTACAGAGTTTTAACCCTCACCCTGGCGTCACGAGTGACAAGGGTTAACAGCGCCCTTTATAATACTGAACAGCGACACCCCAACTACCCTACACCCCACAAGGCTTTATTCCCCAAGTGTACCACAGGAGCAGTACCACATTGGCCCTGATTTACTAAGAGTGGAGTTTTCTTTGTTTTTTCTTTTGTTCAATTCTGACACAAATTCTGGCGCAGACAAAATTTATGGCGCATTGTCGCAGACAGAATTTCAGCTGTAGTCACCGATCATTGGGAAAGCTGTCTGACAACTAGACCAACCGACATTGGGGCTAATACTCTGCTTTTCCAGACTCTTAAATGCAGTTATATATCTGCTGCTCCTGTATCTTTGCAGAACTAGATATAAGCTTCTGCTGGATTCCATACATTTATGCCCTTGATACTTGTCCATGAGCCTCAGCGCAGTATGTAATTGTACAATGCTACTGAAGTGAAGGATGTAAGAGCCTTAAAGTGCCTCCTTCTTTTCCTCAATGGGAAGATTGATTTATTTTTCCTAGAAAGACCTGTCATCTCACAATTATCTTAAGGGCCTGATTATGAGGGTTGTTTTTCCTCCATAAATATAGAGTATATAACATTAATGAGTACACCATCCACATTTTTGTAAATATTTTGTTATACCTTTTCATGTTACAACACTGAAGAAATAAATCACAGACCACTGGCAAGCACTCGAACAGAGGTCTAGTGTCATGTGATTCACATAAATGTTATCAACCTAGTAGCCTGCAGTGCCATCAAGTGTACCACCACACCGACTAACTACAAAGGTCCCTAAACATACAATATTAATTGCTTCTAGGATGAGCATTGTATGTTGAGTCCATAACTTTATCAAAAACTCGTAATTGGTTCCTGAGCCCCAAAAATGTACAGTCAATACAGTATGTAGAGGGCATATATATTTATAAGGGGCAAGGGGTGAAGTCAGTATTTAGGGGCATACTGAATATAAGGTGCAGAAGGTGAGGTCAGTATAAAGGAGGCATGTATAAGGGTCAAAAGGGTGAGGTCAGTACTGTACAGTATATGGGGGGCAGAATGTGAGGTCCATGCAGTACAATATACTGTATATAATGTATCTATACAGTAAAGTACCAACCTCATCCTCTGCTTCATATATACTATACAGTATTGCATAAGGGTCAGAGGATAAAGGGGCAATTTTTAAAAAACTTGTATTTAGTCTCACATTCTGCGCAGTACTGTACACACTGGCCTAAATCCAGAGAACTGCTGCGGCGTACACTAGAGGTACAGTGACTGCAGGCTTATTGAGAGAGATCACTGGGGTTTGCATCCCTGGGTCAGGCAGAAGAGCAGGAGACACCACATTGATGTAAGTCTCTGTCTGTGTGGCGGCATAATGGGGCAGATTAAACGGCCCGGCGGCAGCTTCAGCAGTCAGCCGTCTTGCACAATGTCCCCGACATTCACAGGCAAAGTCGATGCTGAATTTAACATACAATGCATTCTGAGAGCCCATCGTATGTTAAAACGATTGTATGTCAGGGCTATTGTATGCAGAGGGACAACTGTGTATTAACCCCTTAAGGACTCAGTATTTTTCCGTTTTTGCACTTTTGTTTTTTCCTCCTTACCTTTTAAAAATCATAACCCTTTCAATTTTCCACCTAAAAATCCATATTATGGCTTATTTTTTGTGCCGCCAATTCTACTTTGCAGTGACATTAGTCATTTTACCCAAAAATGCACGGCGAAACGGAAAAAAAAATCATTGTGCGACAAAATCGAAAAAAAAACGCCATTTTGTAACCTTTGGGGGCTTCCGTTTCTACGCAGTGCATATTTCGGTAAAAATTACACCTTATTATTATTCTGTAGGTCCATACGGTTAAAATGATACCCTACTTATATAGGTTTGATTTTGTCGCACTTCTGGAAAAAATCATAACTACATGCAGGAAAATGTATACGTTTAAAAATGTCATCTTCTGACCCCTATAACTTTTTTATTTTTCCACGTACAGGGCGGTATGAGGACTCATTTTTTGCGCCGTGATCTAAAGTCTTTATCGGTATGATTTTTGTTTTCATCGGACTTTTTGATCACTTTTTATTCTTTTTTTAATGGTATAAAAAGTGACCAAAATACACTTTTTTGGACTTTGGAATTTTTTTGCGCGTACGCCATTGACCGTGCGGTTTAATTAATGATATATTTTTATAGTTCGGACATTTACGCACGCGGCGATACCACATATGTTTATTTTTATTTATTTTTTACACTGTTTTATTTGTTTATGGGAAAAGGGGGGTGATTCAAACTTTTATTAGGGAAGGGGTTAAATGACCTTTATTAACACTTTTTTTTTTACTTTTTTTTTGCAGTGTTATAGGTCCCATAGGGAACTATAACACTGCACACACTGATCTCTCATCCTGATCACAGGCGTGTATTAACACGCCTGTGATCAGTGTTATCGGCGCTTGACTGCTCCTGCCTGGATCTCAGGCACGGAGCAGTCATTCGTCGATCGGACACCGAGGAGGCAGGTAAGGGCCCTCCCGGTGTCCGGTCAGCTGTTCGGGACGCCGCGATTTCACCGCGGCGGTCCCGAACAGCCCAACTGAGCAGCCGAGTCACTTTCACTTTCACTTTAGAAGCGGCGGTCAGCTTTGACCGCCGCTTCTAAAGGGTTAATACCGCACATCGCCGCGATCGGCGATGTGTGGTATTAGCCGCGGGTCCCGGCCGTTGATGAGCGCCGGGACCGACGCGATATGATGCAGGATCGCGGCGCCATCCCGCTTCATATCGCGGGAGTCGGCGCAGGACGTAAATATACGTCCTGCGTCGTTAAGGGGTTAACCTGGCTGGCGGTATGATTCTGTCTGGAAATTTGTACCAAAAGCGGTAAAATTTTTTGCATTAAAATTCCACATCTCCCCCCCTCACATTCCCCCTCTCCCTTGTCACATTTCCCCCCCCATATCACATTCTCCCCCTCCTTGTCACATTCCCCCCCTTGTCACATCCCCCCCCTTGTCACATTCTCCCCCCTCCTTGTCACATTCATCCCCCCTGTCACATTCTTCCCCCCCTGTCACATTCATCCCCCCGTCACATTCATTCCCCCCCTGTCACATTCTTCCCCCCCTGTCACATTCATCCCCCCTGTCACATTCACCCCCCGTCACATTCATTCTTCCCTGTCACATTCTTCCCCCCTGTCACATTCATCCCCCCTGTCATATTCATTCTTCCCTGTCACATTCTTCCCCCCCTGTCACATTCATCCCCCCTGTCACATTCACCCCCCCCCGTCACATTCATTCTTCCCTGTCACATTCTTCCCCCCCTGTCACATTCATTCCCCCTGTCACATTCACCCCCCCCCCGTCACATTCATTCTTCCCTGTCACATTCTTCCCCCCTGGCACATTCATCCCCCCCTGTCACATTCCCCTCCCTTGTTACATTCTCCCCCCCCTTGTTACATTCTCCCCCCTCCATGTTACATTCCACTCCCCCCCCCTGTCACATCCCCCCCTTGTCACATTCCTCCCCCCTTGTCACATCCCCCCCTTCATGTCACAATCCCCTCCCCCCTGTCACATCCCCCCCTGTCACATTCTTCCCTCTTGTCCCATCCCCCCCTCTGTCACATTCCCCCCCTATGTCACATTCTCCCCCCCCCCGTCACATTCATCTCCCCTTCTCACCTTGTCCTGCAGCAGCATATACAGATTTCAAACCTAGTGTATTTGCTGCAGAACAAGCCCTTTCCCCTTCAGCCAATCACAGGCTTTACACCACTGCGGCCTGTGATTGGCTGAAAAGGGAAAGGTCCTGTAAGATGAATAGTGAAGAGAGCAGGGACCGGAGCGCACGGAGGGGAACGGCATCTGCAGGGAACGGGATTAGCTGAGCAAAAGGTTATTTTATTTTCCTCCTTTTTACTTTTACACTTAGCTCAGTGTTTTTCTACCAGGGGGCCTCCAGCTGTTGGGAAACTACTACTCCCAGCATGCCCGGACAGCCTTTGGCTGTCCAGGCATGCTGAGAGTTGTAGTTTTGCAACATCTGGAGGCCCCCTGGTTGAGAAACACTGACTTTTAGTATATGTCTTTACCTGCTCTGGCCGGCCCCCGCCACGGGAGCCGACCCAAGCAGATAATCACATATTTTCCCGGGGGCCGCATCGCTATATCGCAAAAAGCTAAAAACTCGTGATTCGATTGCTTTTGCGATATACTGTGCAGCCCGCACGGCAACTCTGCAATTCTACCCCGAGCGTGACTCGGGGTTACCGCTTCTAGCAGCGAAAATTAACCCTGAGTCACGCTCGGGAATACCGCTAGGCTGGTTAAACAACTGTCTATACACCTTCACAAGTTAGACAGGTTCATTAAAGGGGTACTCCCCTGCCCCAGCATGGTCCGAACCCTGGGTGTGGGCTGCGGGGGTTGTGATGTCACGGCCATGCCCCTCGTGACATCACGACATGCCCCCTCTCTGCAAGTCTATGGGAGGGGGCGTGGCATCCCTCCCATAGACTTACATAGAGGGGACGTAGTGTGATGTCACGAGGGGCGTGGCCGTGATGTCACAACCCCAGCGTTCGGAACATTTTGTTCCAAACACTGGGTGTGGCCTGCGGGGGCCATGCCCACGCCCCTCGTGAAATCACGCCATGCCCCTTCTATACAAGTCTATAGGAGGGGGTGTGGCATCCCTTCCATAGACTTGCAGGGGTGTGACGTGATTTCACAAAGGGTGTGGCCATGACATCACCACTCCCGCAGCCCGAATTAAAGGACATCTGCAGTGCTGGGCAAAAAAAACCTTTTTTTACCTCATTTAATAGGTCTTTGAAAGACCTTTCCAACGATGCCTCCCCCATCAAAATTGGCCCAGGTTTTCAGCACACGAATTACGGAGGAGAAGTGAAAATAAAACTACATCTCCCATCATGCCTTGTGCTTACTTCCTGTAAGCTGCTGCCCTCCCCCTGTTCTATCCCCCCCCCCCCCCCCCCCCCCCGAGCAAATTATTATATTGTAACGCCCACATCTCCCCCTCCCCATGCTGCTCCTGTCCAGTGATGAAGCAGCTGCCTCCGTGCTCACTGTAGTGTGGACACTGGAGAGTGGATAGTGAAAGTAAAAATGGTAAAAAAAAACACATAATTGTTTGTCTATAAAACTGTCCTGATAGGGGTCCCTCCATCTTTTTCACAACTACAACTCCAAGCATGCCCAGTTATTTTATATGTTGTTCGGGCATGCTGGGAATTCCAGTGGTGACTCCAGCTGTTGCAAGACTACAAATCCCAGCATGCCCTGTCAGCTTTCTGCTGTATGTGCATGCTTGGAGTTGCAGAGGTGACTCCAGCTGTTGTAAGACTATACATCCAAGCATGCCGTGTCAGCTTTCTGCTGTTTGAGTGTATAAAGGAGTTGTAGTTCACCAACACCTCTACTGTATCAGGAGACTCCTGGGAGTTGTAGTTCACCAACACCTCTATTGTATCTCTGTAGTCTCCTGGGAGTTGTAGTTCACCAACACCTATATTGTACCTCTGTAGTCTCCTGGGTGTTGTAGTTCACCAACACCTCTATTGTATCAGGAGTCTCCTGGGAGTTGTAGTTCACCAACACCTCTATTGTATCTCTGTAGTCTCCTGAGTGTTGTAGTTCACCAACACCTATATTGTATCTCTGTAGTCTCCTGGGGGTTGTAGTTCATCAACACCTATATTGTATCTCTGTAGTCTCCTGGGAGTTGTAGTTCACCAACACCTATATTGTATCTCTGTAGTCTCCTGGGAGTTGTAGTTCACCAACACCTCTATTGTATCTCTGTAGTCTCCTGGGGGTTGTAGTTCACCAACACCTCTATTGTATCTCTGTAGTCTCCTGGGAGTTGTAGTTCACCAACACCTATATTGTATCTCTGTAGTCTCCTGGCTGGGAGTTGTAGTTCACCAACACCTCTATTGTATCTCTGTAGTCTCCTGGCTGGGAGTTGTAGTTCACCAACACCTGTATTGTATCTCTGTAGTCTCCTGGGAGTTGTATGTCACCAACACCTCTATTGTATCTCTGTAGTTTCCTGGGGGTTGTAGTTCACCAACACCTCTATTGTATCTCTGTAGTCTCCTGGGAGTTGTAGTTCACCAACACCTATATTGTACCTCTGTAGTCTCCTGGGTGTTGTAGTTCACCAACACCTCTATTGTATCAGGAGTCTCCTGGGAGTTGTAGTTCACCAACACCTCTATTGTATCTCTGTAGTCTCCTGAGTGTTGTAGTTCACCAACACCTATATTGTATCTCTGTAGTCTCCTGGGGGTTGTAGTTCATCAACACCTATATTGTATCTCTGTAGTCTCCTGGGAGTTGTAGTTCACCAACACCTATATTGTATCTCTGTAGTCTCCTGGGAGTTGTAGTTCACCAACACCTCTATTGTATCTCTGTAGTCTCCTGGGGGTTGTAGTTCACCAACACCTCTATTGTATCTCTGTAGTCTCCTGGGAGTTGTAGTTCACCAACACCTATATTGTATCTCTGTAGTCTCCTGGCTGGGAGTTGTAGTTCACCAACACCTCTATTGTATCTCTGTAGTCTCCTGGCTGGGAGTTGTAGTTCACCAACACCTGTATTGTATCTCTGTAGTCTCCTGGGAGTTGTATGTCACCAACACCTCTATTGTATCTCTGTAGTTTCCTGGGGGTTGTAGTTCACCAACACCTCTATTGTATCTCTGTAGTTTCCTGGGGGTTGTAGTTCACCAACACCTATATTGTATCTCTGTAGTCTCCTGGGAGTTGTAGTTCACCAACACCTATATTGTATCTCTGTAGTCTCCTGGGAGTTGTAGTTCACCAACACCTCTATTGTATCTCTGTAGTTTCCTGGGGGTTGTAGTTCACCAACACCTCTATTGTATCTCTGTAATCTCCTGGGAGTTGTAGTTCATACACCAGTGTTTCCCAACCAGGTGCCTCCAGATGTTGCAAAACTACTACTCCCAGCATTCCCTGGTTGGGAAACACTGGCATACACACACACATAACAGGGACTACAACTCCCAGCATGTGTCATTCAGTAGTCCCCCCTCACACACAGAATCATCTCCAGTATGATATTTATTCCCTGTAGTCTATACACCACCAGCCCCTGCAGTGTAATATGTCTCCTTCACACACACGTCCCCCCCTCCCTGCTCTGTGGTTTGCTCTGTGTTTCCCCCATGAAAACTTGAATCCTCCCGGTGATAAGTGAGGTCCTATGTAGACAGAGCAGGGGAGGGGGGAGGAGCTGTGGACGTCCTCATTCTCCCCCTGCTTGAATCTTACAGATAGGGGCGTTTCTGAGGATGAGCCTATGGCTGCCTCAGAAAGCACCCGCTCATGCATATGCATAAGAGGGAGGACCTGACAGAGGCTAGGGGGAGCACAAACACTGCTGGGAGGAAGAGATCTCCGTCCCCAAGATGGCGGCTGCAATGTAATGAATAGGGGACGGACGCAGGACTACTGGGCTATGCTGGCAACTCTAATATCTCAGAAACGGCTGCATATAGGTAAATAGGACTAATTGACTGAATTGTATAACCTTTGTTTGGGGAACATTTGGGCAGGGATTTTTGACCACTACAGTTGTCCTTTAAGCTTTTGGAACAAAATGTTCCGAACGCTGGGGAAGTGGAGTACCCCTTTAAAGGGGTACTCCACTGCTCAGCGTTTGGAACAAACTGTTCCTATCACTGGAGTTGGCGCCGGGAGCTCATGACATCATAGCCTCACCCCCTCATAACATCACGCCCCACCCCTCAATGCAAGTAACGCCCCCTCTCATAGACTTGCATTGAGGGGGTGGGTCTATGACGTCACAAGCTCTTGGCTCAAGTGTTCGGAACAGTTTGTTCCAAACGCTGAGCAGCACATTACCCCTTTAAGCACAGCCTGGGCTGCTCACACATGTCTAGACAGAGGCCTCATTATATTCAAGCCAAAGTAAAAAATGAACCACTAAATTAAGTTTTTTTGTTTGTACTTTTTCTAGCAATTTTTCTTAGCTGCATATAAAAATTTTTACTATAGCTATAAGTTTTGTATGAAACTAAGAAAAATTGTATGAAAAAGAGAGAGAGAGAGAGAGAGAGAGAGAGAGAGAGAGAGAGAGAGAGAGCATTTTTTTTCTGTTGCTGTACTGGGGTGTACTACTCTTTTGCTAAGTCTGTACTGCTGTACTGGGTTGTACTACTCTAAAGCTAATAGGGGCTAGTTAGTGTGAGTACTAAAACACCTAGTCACCTGCTTTTAACGCCTAATACAGGTTTAACCGTACTAGGGCGCATTGTCCTCACGTAGGTGTAACCTATATGTACACTCAGCCAGTGTAGTTTTTTTTTTTCCTGTTAAACTCATATAGGCCAGTGACTGTTTGTTTTCGGCCAGCAATACCTGCACACCAGCTTTTAATGCCTAATTGAGGTTTAACCGTACTAGTTGATGTACGTTTTTATCCTTTTAAACTTATAAGGGCCAGTTACTGTTTTAGGCAAGCAATACCTGCACACCTGCTTTTAATGTCTAATTGAGGTTTAACCGTACTAGGGTGTATTGTCCTCAAATAGGTGTACGTTATTTTCCTGTTAACCTCTTAAGGATGCAGGGCGTACCTGTACGCCCTGCGCCCGGTCCCGGTATGTAACACAGGGTCACGGCGTCGGTCCCATCGGCTAATGAAAGCCGGGACCCTGGGCTAATAGCGTGTCATTCTACCACCATATGTTCTCCTCATGCTGATGCCACCTCCAGGTTGTGTCATTCTGCCATCATATGGTCTTGTCATGATGCTGCCCCCTCCAGGCTCTGTCATTGTGCTGCCATGTGATCTCCTAGTTATATTTCTTTGGTTGTCATACAGTATTAGTTCAAAGTAAATGCTTCGGGCACCTGGGACACACCATCATGAGCATTCAAAATCTTCAGAAAAATCTCTTTAATCTTTTTAATTGTGAGGCCCATGGTCGTCGTCATATATTACCTCTGGAATTTCCTCAAGAAACCAATGTAACAGGTTGGAGTGATAAAAAAAAACCATAACTTTTTAAATGAAACATTCACAGTTTCACACACAGTCGGGGAGCGGGGAGCGCTGAAAGACAGGGGTTGGAACAGGTGGTAGCTCTCCTCGGGGCGGACCCCCCAGCTCGATGCTCACCAGAATGGGTGCTCAAAAAAAGATTTTAAAAAAATTTAAATAAAATTCATTAAAATTACATTAAATTATTTTTTATTTATTTCTCTCCTGCGAACTTCACTCCATGCCTGATGACGAGCGATACAAGGGCTGGAGTATGGTGACGTCGTTCCCAGCGGGATCCCCCCGAGATCAGACATCTTATACCCTATCCTTTGAATATGGGAAATATGTCTAGGGGCGGAGTACCCCTTTAACCCCTTAAGGACCAGGCCCATTTTGGCCTTAAGGACCAGACCAATTTTATTTTTGCATTTTCATTTTTTCCTCCTCGCCTTCTAAAAATCATAACTCTCTTATATTTCCATCCACAGACCCATATGATGGCTTGTTTTTTGTTTCACCAATTGTACTTTGTAATGACATCACATATTTTACCATAAAATGTACGGCGCAACCAAACAAATGTTATTTATGTGGGAAAATTGAAAAGAAAAGCGCAATTTAGCAAATTTTGGAGTTTTTTTTTTTAGGACATAGCACTGATCAGTATTATTGGTGATCTCCTGCTCTGGTCTGCTCGATCTCAGACCAGAGCAGAAGACCCCGGGAGACGGCCGGAGCCAGGTGAGAGGACCTCTGGCCACCATGCTGGATGATCGGATCACCTCGGCAGCGCTGCGGGCGATCCGATCATCCATTCAAAGTACCGCACTGCCGCAGATGCCGTGATCTGTATTGATCATGGCATCTGAGGGGTTAATGGCAGACATCCGTGTGATCGCAGATGTCCGCCATTACCGGCGGGTCCCTGGATGCTGATAGCAACCGGGACCTGCCGGGCATGACGCAAGCACTGCTCCAGTGCTCGCGACCATGGTGGCGCGTAAAAGTACGCCATGGTGTGTTAAGTACCACGTCACCATGACGTACATTTACGTCCATTGTCGTTAAGGGGTTAAGGAATAGACTTTAGATTTAAAAGTCCTAACATATCTAATTAAGTTAAAAAGCCAATTGCAAGCATTTCATGAGAAATTAAATATACCGTAGCAAGAAATGCAGAATTTTTTTAAATGCTAGCAGAAAAATTTAGCCTATCAAAAGAACACATAAATACATTGTTTAGAATGTGTATTCCAGTAGAAATTTGGAGACACCTGGAGTTCAATCTGTCTTTCCAAGTTGATGAATGGTTATACTTTTATGATGTAGATAGACTGACTTTACTTTGTAAAAGCATCCATTATGGGGTTCTTACTTACAAAATTTTGAACACCCTAAGTATTAAAAGACATAAAAATACATACATATTTATGTCCATATTTGAGCGGGCATTCAAGATGCTCATGGGTTAAGACATTGCCGTTGATAAAACCCAAAATATAATATCAGCATTTATAAAAAAAAAGTTTAGATTTGTGGATCAGGTGACCCTAGCAATAGCATTAGACAAAAATACTTTAGTGGACGCTACCACAGTATAAAATATTGCTAGAAGACATGAACAAAGGCCGATATTGAGAGTACCCAGACAGATTAAAGAAATATCACAAAGGGATATTAAAAAGGGTTCACAAACATGATGGCCGATATTTATCATTATAGGTGTAAGTGAAGCATTTTTCTACTCCTTTTTTTGTGTGCTGGTTATGTGTAGGAACACCAAATTTATTACTTTCAATAGGATTTTATAGAAAATTTAACGAATAAACATGTCAGTAAACATTTTAAAATAACATTTTGATCTTAGATAAAGAGTAAGAAAAATCATGGTTAGTATAACTGTTTCTAAGAAACTCGACAGTACCATATATAAATAAGTGGAAAGGAGATGTATTTTCATGTATGTTCATAAATTCAGAGTAAGAATCGGACTATGTAATTATATCTTTATATCAAAGGAAAAGGAAAGGTACATAAAAGGTTTATAATCATGAAGAAAATGTAGTACTGGCCCTTCTCCGGTATCAAAGTATATTAAATTTGACTAGAAATGCTTTAGTCGAGCTAGTTGAATGAATATAAATAAAACAAACAAACAAACAAAAGTAAACATTGTCATTATGATTGTTTAACCGCTTGATGCCTTGAAAGTGTAATAGGAGTGCATCAACAAGGGTAAGTGAGCCCGTATACACCTTCTTTTTTTTTTGCTGCAGTGGAATCTTTGGAACCGGCCCAACCTCCTCATCTCAAGTAGTGGTCAAAAAGTATGAGTTGTCAGACTAGTGGAGTAGCTGTGGGAATCAGGTTGAGTTGTAGAGATGTCTCCATTTCTCCCATGTTCCAAGGAATTTATCTAGAGATGAGCTAATCGAAGTTGACGAACCCGAATTCGTTACGAATTTCATGAAAAATTCGATTCACAACGAATACGAATATCGCCGCTATTCTATCGCACAAATCACTTCATTAAACTCCATTTTACAGCGTTCCAGGCTATTGGAGAGCTAAGATGGCAGATCCACATGTGAGTACATGGGGCAGGGGATTATGGGAGGGCGGGAAACAGCGGCGGGAATGAAGGTAGGCGGGCTGACCCAGAACCACATGTGAGATGCAGCCTATCAGTGTTCACTGACCCCTGTGATGTCACAGCCCCTATATAATCGGCGGCCATCTTGCCTCACTTCATTTCATCTATGCACTCAGATGGAGAGGACGGGACTGTGTGTGTGTGTGTGAATAGCTCATACCACAGCGTTACACTGCAACTGCTAGTCACATCAGCATTAGGGAAAGGCAGGAGTGCAGAGTGCTTTGCTGTTACACTGAGAAGGATCATTGATAGCTAAACCTCCTATTCACGTTATTGAGCATTGCAGCAGAGAGGGGCAGATAGCTGTCAGCTGCCTCATACAGATCTCCAAGCTGCCTGAACTTTCTGAAGCATCTCATCTCCTCATTTTTCAGCCCAATTGAGTTTTTTTTTTTTTTGCTCCACAAATCTTCTGCTGCTCAGAATTGTGTGACAAAGTGCAATTTAGGGTTTAATCCCTGGATTTTTTTTGTGTGGTGCTGCACTGTTGGGTTCTGCTGCTGTTCAGAAATAAGTCATATTAGTGTGGACTTTAGTGCCTTTTTACCATTTTTCACCTGTTACTCTGTCTCTGTGCTAAATTCAGTGTTATACCACACGTTATACACCTGCCGGTGTATTAAAGAAAAAAAAGGTTTTCCTGCGTACAAATACGCTTAACAGTGGCCTTATCATTGCAAAGGGCCTAAATGCAAGCAAATAGCGTACCATATACTACCTTTTTTTTCTTTCTCTGCTAAATTAAGTGTTATACCACACGTTATACACCTGCCGGTGTATTAAAGAAAAAAAAGGTTTTCCTGAGTACAAATATGCTTAACAGTGGCCTTATCATTGCAAAGGGCCTTAATTCAAGCAAATAGCATACCATATACCACCTTTTTTTCTGTCTCTGTGCTAAATTCAGTGTTATACCACACGTTATACACCTGCCGGTGTATTAAAGAAAAAAAAAAGTTTTTCCTGCGTACAAATACGCTTAACAGTGCGCTCATCATTGCAAAGGGCATACATACAACCAAGTAGTGTACTATTTAGTACCTGTATTTCTGTCTTGGTGCTAAATTCAGTGTTATTCCACACATTAGTATACACTGGCTGGTGTATACAACAAAAAAAATTGTTTTTTTCTGCGTATAAATACGCTTAACAGTGCGCTCATCATTGCAAATGGCATACATACAACAAAGGAGTGTACTATTTAGTAACTGTTATTCTGTCTAGGGCCTATATACTTTGAAAGGACAGCCATAAGTAATCGCCTGCTGCTGTTCTATACCCTGATAAACGCACTAAGGATGTCAGGCAGGGAAGTGCCAGGACGTGCACAGAGAAGGGGCAGAGGCCTACATACGTCAGGCAGAGTTGGCAGCAGACTTGGGACTTGGCAGCAGGAGTCGCAGCAATAGGCCTGAGCTCCCGTTAACACCCAGCGGTCGTCTCGTCGACCCATCTCTCCTCGTCAATTGGTTTGCACACTCATCCCCATCATCACAAGTGACATCTGACAACCCCAGTCAAGAGTCGGTGGGTTCTTCAGACACAACTCTCAGTTGGCATGGCCCGGGAGCAGTCCCCGTAATCCCATTGCCTTTGTGCTATGCTGTTCCCTCTGCCAAAGAAGTATCTCATGCTTTGGGTTCAGCTCCACTATTTAGTGAGGACGATGTAGTAGAGGACAGTCAGCAGCTAATGGGCAGCCAAGAATGTGAGGAGACATGCGTCACTTGCTCCGCAAGGCGGCCAAGTATTGATGCGGAGAGTGACGTGGGAGGCGGTGTTTCAATTGTTCAGGGTCCTTAGGCAGACACTATTGTGGAACACGAGGAGGACATCAGTGACGTGCACACATCTTTTGATGATGATGAAGCCGATCGCAATTGGGAGCCGGGTGCAGAAGCCAGGGCTTCATCATCATCAGGAGAAGAGATGTGCTCTTTGTCTATGAGGCAGCAAGGCGGTAGCACGGTTGGCAATCAGCATGGTGGTGGCAGTAGTGGAAATTCAGGAGCCAAACGTGCCAGGGGGAGACCACCTGCTTTGCGGCAAGCTACCATTCAGGGAGGTAGTGGAACAGGGGTTCCTGGAGATGGCGCCAATAGCAGTGAAATAGTACGGACTGCGGGTGGGAAAATCAGCTACTCTGCGGTGTGGTTGTTCTTCATAAAGAATCCGGAGGACCTTAGCGTAGTTACAAGCAAAATCTATCGGCAGAAAGTGAAGTGTGGCCAGGGTCCCAATCTCGGCTCCATGGCCCTGCGTCAACACATGATTTGCCACCATAAAGCGGCCTGGGATAACCGTGGCGCCGATGTAGTGGCCCAGCCTGCCGCATCACCCAGTGGCCATCCGCTCCCTCCGTCATCCAGCCAAGGCTCCCCCACCTCAGCCGAAGGGAGCATTGTGTCAAACCCTCCTTCTTGCGCTCCTGCTTCTTCCGCTCGTAGTCAACCATTCCGCCAACAATCGATCGGCGAAGCCATGTCCAAGAGACAACAGTATGCGCCCACTCATCCAACGGCGCAGAAGTTGAATGTGCTCCTGTCCAAGCTGCTTGTGTTGCAGTCCCTCCCTTTCCAACTGGTGGACTCTGCAGCTTTCAGGGAATTGATGGCTTGTGCCGAGCCGAGGTGGAGAGTCCCAAGCCGTCATTTCTTTGCGAAGAAGGCAGTACCAGCCCTGCATAAGTTTGTACAAGAGAAGGTGGGCCAGTCCTTGAGCCTGTCGGTGTGTTCAAAAGTGCACTGCAGCGCCGACGTGTGGAGCTACAACTACGAGCAGGGACAATACATGTCTTTTACGGCCCACTGGGTAAATGTTGTTCCTGCACAGCCACAACAGCAATTTGGACAGGTCACACCGCTTCCTCCTCCACGCTCTCGCTCCCAGGCAGTTGGTCCTTTACAGTGTGCGCCTCCTCCTCCTCCTCTTCCCCCGTGTCCTCGGCCTCCATTGCACGTCCAAATCTCGGTGGCCCTTCATCGTACCACGTGTGTAGGGCACAGCGGTGTCAAGCCGTCCTTCACATGGTTTGCCTTGGTGAACAGAGTCACACAGGGGAGGAACTGCTAAAGTTCATTAGGGAAGAAATCCGAGTATGGCTTACTCCACGAAATCTGGAAATGGAAACCATGGTGACCAACAATGGGAAGAACATTGTGGCCGCGCTGCGACAAGGAAGTGTGAACCATTCGCCCTGCATGGCACACGTGTTGAATCTGGTTGTCAAGAAGTTCATCAAGTCTTCACCCCATTTGCAAGACGTCCTGTCAATGGCAAGGACACTGTGCATGCACTTCAGCCACTCGTACACCGCCAAGCACACTTTGCTTGAGCTGCAGCATCAGAACGGTATCCCACAACATAGTCTCATTTGTGATGTTGCCACATGTTGGAATTCCACCCTCCATATGTTGGACAGACTATACGAACAAAGAAAAGCCATCACAGATTTTTTGATGATACACGCAGATAGGAGTACTCCCCTGTGTAACTTCAATGTGAACGAGTGGCAGCTCATACGTGACACCTGCCATTTGTTGAGGCCCTTTGAGGAAGCCACATTTTTTGTTAGTAGCTCGAATTACGCCATGAACGACGTAATTCCACTCCTACATTTACTCCAATAAATCATTGAAAACATGGCTGGTCACGGCAATGGAGACGTTGCGCCTACATCAGAAGGCTGCATGAGTCCTGTGGGGGATGAACTGGAGGAGGATGATGAGGGGAGGAGCAGAGCACAGTTTACGGTGGATGAGATGGCCGGTGTTTCTGGTCATTGGACAGGAGAGGAGGAGCAGGAGCAGCCAGAGGAGCTGGAGGTTTATTACGAGGGAGGCGAGACAGAGGACCCAGACACACCGTGGCAGTATGCAGTGAAGATGGAGGCAGATAGTCCCAGCGAGTGACTGTCACAAATGGCACGATGCATGCTGAGTTGCTTGCGTAGTGACCACCGAATTGTCAAAATTCGTCAGCGCAATGACTTCTGGATCTCCACCTTATTAGACCCTCGCTACCGGCCCAGAATGGGGGCCTTTTTTACACCCACTGAGAGGGAGGACAAACTGACCTACTTCAGGGCACTTCTACATAGTCGGTTGGCCGATGCCTATCGGCCACATGGTCCATCCACTCCCAGGTCTGACTCGGGGGGCCCTCTGCGCTCACCTTCCACTGCCACGGCAGCTGGGCAGGGGAGGGTGGCAGGAGCAGTACAGGCTCAATCAGCAGCAGCCTGAGTCTACAGTCGCTGATGAGTAGCTTCCTTCAGCCGCATAGTGAAGCTACTCATCAGCAGCAGGTGGACATGGAGCAGGACCTGAACCAGTAGGTGGTGGCTTACCTCGACATGACCCTGCCAACAACCGTTGAAGATCTGCTGGACTTCTGGGCAGCCAAACTCGATTCACGGCCGAAACTAGCGGAGTTTGCCCTGGAAAAGCTGTCCTGCCCGGCCAGTAGTGTACCATGAGAGCGGGTGTTTAGTGCGGCCGGGAACATAGTCACCCCAAGGCGAACTCGTCTGTCCACTAAAAATGTGGAGAGACTGACGCTTGTCAAGATAAATCAGGGATGGATCAGCCAAGATTTCCAGCCACCAATGACAGATGGGTCTGAGTAGATTGACCATGCTCCTACAACAAAATTTTCTCTATTGTGGTTGGTTATGAAACCCTCTGGGGCAGACCTGGGCATTGTACGGCCCGCTTGCCACATATGCCCCTTTGATTGGCGCTGACCGGCCCACGCTGATTGGAGGACAACTATGCTGCCTAATCTGGGGGACAACTATACTCCTAATCTGGGGGGCATCTATGCTGCCTAATCTGGGGGACATCTATGCTGCCTAATCTAGGTGACATCTATGCTGCCTAATCTGGGGGACAACTATGCTCCTTATCTGGGGGACAACTATGCTCCTAATCTGGGGACAACTAAACTCCTAATCTGGTGGACATCTATACTGCCTAATCTGGGGGACAACTATGCTCCTCATCTGGGGGACAGTTGTGCTCCGAATCTGGGGGACATCTATGCTGCCTAATCTGGGGAACATCTATGCTGCCTAATCTGGGGGACAACTATGCTCCTTATCTGGGGGACAACTATGCTCCTTATCTGGGGGACAACTATGCTCCTAATCTGGGGGACAACTAACATCCTAATCTGGTGGACATCTATGCTGCCTAATCTGGGGGACAACTATTCTCCTTATCTATGGGACAACTATGCTCCTAATCTGGGGACAACTAAACTCCTAATCTGGTGGACATCTATGCTGCCTACTCTGGGGGACAAGTATTCTCCTAATCTGGGGGACATCTATGGTGCCTAATCTGGGTGACAACTATGCTGCCTAATCTGGGGGACAACTATGCTCCTAATCTGGGGGACATCTATGATGCCTAATCTGGGGGACATCTATGCTGCCTAATCTGGGTGACATTTATGCTGCCTAATCTGGGGGACATCTATGCTGCCTAATCTGGGGGACATCTATGCTGCCTAATCTGGGGGACATCTATGCTGCCTAATCTGGGGGACAAGTATGCTCCTAATCCGGGGGACATCTATGCTGCCTACTCCGGGGGACAAGTATGCTCCTAATCTGGTGGACATCTATGCTGCCTAATCTGGGGGACAACTATTCTCCTTATCTATGGGACAACTATGCTCCTAATCTGGGGACAACTAAACTCCTAATCTGGTGGACATCTATGCTGCCTACTCTGGGGGACAAGTATTCTCCTAATCTGGGGGACATCTATGGTGCCTAATCTGGGTGACAACTATGCTGCCTAATCTGGGGAACAACTATGCTCCTAATCTGGGGGACATCTATGATGCCTAATCTGGGGGACATCTATGCTGCTTAATTTGGGTGACATTTATGCTGCCTAATCTGGGGGACATCTATGCTGCCTAATCTGGGGGACATCTATTCTGCCTAATCTGGGGGACATCTATGCTGCCTAATCTGGGGGACAAGTATGCTCCTAATCCGGGGGACATCTATGCTGCCTACTCCGGGGGACAAGTATGCTCCTAATCTGGGGGACATCTATGCTGCCTAATCTGGGGGACAACTATGCTCCTTGTCTGGGGGACAACTATGCTCCTAATCTGGGGGACATCTATGCTGCCTAATCTGGGTGACTTCTATGCTGCCAAATCTGGGGGACAACTATGCTCCTAATCTGGGGGATATCTATGATGCCTAATCTGGGGGACATCTATGCTGCCTAATCTGGGGGACATCTATGCTGCCTAATCTGGGGGACAAGTATGCTCCTAATCTGGGGGACATCTATGCTGCCTAATCTGGGGGACAACTATGCTCCTTATCTGGGGGATAACTATGCTCCTAATCTGGGGGACATCTATGCTGCCTAATCTGGGTGACTTCTATGCTGCCAAATCTGGGGGACAACTATGCTCCTAATCTGGGGGACATCTATGCTGCCTAATCTGAGGGACATCTATGCTGCCTAATCTGGGGGACAACTATGCTCCATATCTGGTTGACAAGTATGCTCCTAATCTGGGGGACATCTATGCTGCTTAATCTGGGGGACAACTATGCTACATATATGGGGGACAACTATGCTCCTAATCTGGGGGAAATGTATGCTGCCTAATCTGGGTGACATCTATGCTGCCTAATCTGGGGGACAAGTATGCTCCTAATCTGGGGGACATCTATGCTGCCTAATCTGGGGGACAACTATGCTCCTTATCTGGCGGATAACTATGCTCCTAATCTGGGGGACATCTATGCTGCCTAATCTGGGGGACAACTATGCTCTTAATCTGGGGGACATCTATGCTGCCTAATCTGGGTGACATCTATTCTGCCTAATCTGTGGGACATCTATGCTGCCTAATCTGGGGGATAAGTATGCTCCTAATCCGGGGGACATCTATGCTGCCTACTCTGGGGGACAAGTATGCTCCTAATCTGGGGGACATCTATGTTGCCTAATCTGGGGGACAACTATGCTCCTTATCTGGGGGACAACTATGCTCCTAATCTGGGGGACATGTATGCTGCCTAATCTGGTTGACATCTATGCTGCCTAATCTGGGGGACAACTATGCTCCTAATATGGGGAAAACTGAAACTTCTGGCCTTGGGCCTATAATTTTTTGTTTAGCAGTAGCTAAATACATGCTTAATGCAAATGTCAACATTGATCTTTAAATGTAAGGGGTTATGAAACCCTCTTGGGTACAGCGAATGACTGCTCCAGACTCATTCTGTGTCTTTCACAAACTACTTGCCTCCCTGGTGCCTCAGGCCTTGGGCCTATAATTTTTTGAAGTTTAGCAGTAGCTAAATACATGCTTAATGCAAATGTAAACATTGATCTTTAAATGTAAGGGGTTATGAAAACCTCTTGGGTAATGCAAATGCATGCTCCAGACTCATTCTGTGTCTTTCAGGAACTGCTTGCTTCCCTGGAGCCTCTGGCCTTGGGCCTTACATTTTTGGATGTTTAGCAGTAGCTAAATACATGCTTAATGCAAATTTCAGCAATGATCGTTAAATTTTCGGCGCTCTGCCAGGGCCTTCTCCTACCCCGCTTGGGCCGATCCGAGGACCTCACTAACCAACTCACTAACTAATCCAATCGCTTATAGCGATGGGCGTTGTGTACAAAGGGCAGGGACTTAATTAACGCCAGCTTATGACCCTCACTTACTGGTAATTCCTCATTTTAAGGTTGAATAATTGCAATCCCAGATCCCTATCACGAACTGGTTTCAGCATGCAACACGCACCTGTCCTTGAAAGATAGAGACACGCTAATCCGTTCAGTGGAGCGCTAGTGCGGCCCAGGACATCTGAGGCCATAACACACCTGTTATTGCTCGATCTCGCAATTGATCGGGCAAGGTAAGGGGTTATTAAAGCCTCGTAGGTACTGCTGAGGCCTACTCCTGACTGCTCCTGGTGCAATGTATGGGGTAATTAACCTCTTAAGGTGACCCCACATCATATCGCGGCGGGCCTGGCGTCATAGTGAATCCGGGACCCGCCTCTAATAGCTCAAAGCTGAGCCACGCGGCTAAAAATCGCCACGGTATAATCGCGGCATCCCGAACAGCTGTAGCACAGGAGGAGGGTCTCTTACCTTCCTTCCTGCAGTCCGATCGCCGTTTGAATGCTTCAAGCCTGAGATCCAGGCTTGTGCATTCAATCGCCGAAAACACTGATTGATCCATTCCTATGGAGATGGATCAATCAGTGTAAAAGATCAGTACATGCAATGTTATAGCCCCCTATAGGAGCTATAATATTGCATAAGAAAAGTGTAAAAAAATCATTAACCCTTTTAATTATCCCTTCCCCTAATAAAAGTTTGAATCACCCGGCATTTCCAAGAATAAAAAAAACACAGTATAAATAAAAATAAACATATGTGGTATCGGCGTGTGCGGAAATGTCCGACTTATAAAAATATACAACTTTTTAAACCGCACGTTCAATGGCGTATGCGTAAAAAAAATTACAAAGTCCAAAATAGCGCATCTTTTGATCACTTTTTATACCCAAAAAAGTGAATAAAAAATGATCAAAACGTCTGATCAGAACAAAAATCGTACCGCTAAGAACTTCAGATCATGGCGCAAAAAATGAGCTTTCATAGCGTCCTGAACACAGAAAAATAAAAAAGTTATAGGGGTCAGAAGATGACCATTTTAAACGTATACATTTTCCTGCATGTATTCATGATTTTTTTCTGAAGTGATACAAAGTAAAACCTATACAAGTAGGGTATCATTTTAACCGTATGGACCTACAGAATAAAGATATGGTATCATTTTTGCCAAAAAATGTACTGCGTAAAAACGGAAGCCCCCAAAACTTACAAAATAGTGTTTTTTCATCAATTTTGTCGGACATTGATTTTTTTCCCGTTTCACCGTAGATTTATGGGTAAAATTACTAATGTCATTACAAAGTAGAATTAGTGACGCAAAAAATAAGCCATCAAATAGAATTTTAGGTGAAAATTTTAAAGAGTTATGATTTTTTAAAGTTAAGGAGGAAAAATTTTAAATGAAAAAACAGAAAAAGCCCGGGTCCTTAAGGGGTTAAAAACTCTTGGGTAGTGTTATTGTTAAATTTACTGATCATTTTATCAGTAATAAAATAGAATTTTGCACAATGCTAACCGTTACACAATGGAACGCTTGTTGCGTGTGATTTTTTTATGAAAAAAAATATATATATGAAGAGGGATTAACTCTGCTTAAGCATTTTTGGCGATAAGAAACCTTTTGTTATCTGATCTTTTGGAGACAGATGCGCTTACACACATGTAATAATTTTTTTAACCAAATTTCAAACATTGTGTGGTTTATTATTTTTGAGAAGAATGTCTTTTGGTGGTCCACCATCCTGCATTGAGTCTTCTGAACTGCTGTATATGCGCTTGTTTTTAAAAAAAACTGGTATTTTATCAGACAATTTCTATAAAATGTTGCGTTTTTTTGGGGTGGATTGTGAAGCCCGGGTGTGTACTCGTGCATCAGCCAACTCCAGGCTGTGTCTTTAGGGCAATCTATGGGTTCCTGATGCCGCAGAGGTGGGGCCTGGGTCTGGCAATTTAACATTTTTGGATTGCGGGTGCTACCAAAAAAGATGGACACACCCTAATCCGTTCAGTGGAGCGCGCCTGCGGCCCCGGACATCTGAGGGCATAACACACCTGTTATTGCTCGATCTAAGGAAAAGGGGGGTTCATCATCGGGAGAAGAGAGTTGCAGGTTGCCCTTGAGTCAGCAAGGCGGTAGCACGGTTGGCAGTCAGCGTGGTGTGGCAGTAGTGGAAATTCTGGAGCCAAACGTGCCCTGGGGAGACCACCTGCTTCGCGGCAGCTTACCTTTCCGGGAGTTAGCGGGTTACCAGCACCAGTCGATGAAAGATAGAGACACGCTAATCCGTTCAGTGGAGCGCACCTGCGGCCCCGGAAATCAGAGGGCATAACACACCTGGTATTGCTCGATCTCGCAATTGATCGTGCAAAGGTAGGGGGTTATTAAAGCCTCTTGGGTACTGCTGAGGCCTACTCCTGACTGCTCCTGGTGTAATGTATGGGGTAATTAAACACTCTTGGGTAGTGTTTTTTTTTTTATTTACTGATAATTTTATCAGTAATAAAATTGAATTTTCCAGAATGCTAATCGTTACACAATGGAACGCTTGTTGCGTGTGATTTTTTAAAGAAAAAAAATAAATAAATACGGACAGGGATTAACTCTGCTTCATCATTTTGGGCGAAAAAAGCCCTTTGGTGATCTGATCTTTTGGAGACAGATGCGCATACACACATATTGAATTAGTTTTTGTAAAAAAATTCAAACATTGTGTGGTTTATTATTTTTGAGAAGAATGTCTTTGGGTGGTCCACCGTCCTGCATTATAGAGTCTTGTGAGCTGTTGGATATGCGCTTGTTCTTACACAAAGGTATTTCTTGAAAAAATTTCTAAAATGTTGTTGTTTTTTGGAGGGAGTTGTGAAGCCCGGGTGTGTACTGGTGCATCAGCCAACTCCAGGCTGTGTCCTTCAGGCAATATATGGGTTCCTGATGCTGCAGAGGTGGGGCCTGGGTCTGGAAATTTTTAATTTTTGGATAGCGGGTGCTACCTATGAGAAATCTTTGTCAAAAATTTCATATATTGTGTTTTTTTTTTTTGTTTTTTTTTTTTGGGGGGGGGGGGCGATTGTGAAGCCCTGGTGTGTAGTGTACTAGTGCATCAGCCAACTCCACGCTGTGTCATTCAGCCATTAAATGGTCCCCTCTTGCTGCCAACATGTCCACGCTGTGTCATTCAGCCACTATATGGTGTCCTCATGCTGCCAACACCTCCACGCTGTGCCATTCAGCCACTATATGGTCTCCTCTTGCTGCCAACACCTCCACGCTGTGTCATTCAGTCACTATATGGTCTCGTGACCCTGATGCCACCACCAGACTCTGTCATTGTGCTGCTGTGCGGCAGTGATTCTAAGAGAGATGTCGGTAATCTGCATGCTATTCTGAATAACAGTATTATTTCACTACCCCAGCACACTCCATATGCATTTTTAGGACACAGCAAAGTGTTCTATACCCCTATAGAGGCTGTATGTAGGCTAGAAATAGCCTTTTTTAATATTGATTCGCCGCGAACAAATTCGGATCGAAACAAACTTTTCGGGAAAATTCGGCGAATCGGCAGAATCGAATTTTTGAAAAGTTTGCTCATCTCATCTCTAGTAAGTGAGTTCTTCCAGAACATGGTGTGCACTGGACAAGCTTGCTAAGGTTCACAGCTGTTTCCAAAGAGTTTCTAGAGTTGAATATGAATAAAGATAACATTTGTTATGAAATATGTTTAACCCCTTGGGGACGGAGCCCATTATGACCCTAAGGACAGGAGCATTTTTTTCAAATCATACCTCTATCACTTTATGCATTAATAACTCTGGCATGCTTTTACTTATAAATTTGATTCCGAGAAAGTTTTTTCGTGACATTGTACTTTATGTTAGTGGTAAATTTTCATTGATACTTTCAACTAATTTGCTTTTATGAAGAGGTGAGTAGAAGCCTTGACAGAGGAATGGCTGTGGATATAGTGTTTCTGGATTTTGCTAAAGCGTTTGATACTGTCCCTCATAGACGTCTGACAGGTAAGTTAAGGTCTTTGGGTTTGGAAATTTTAGTTTGTAACTGGATTGAACACTGGCTCATGGATCATACCCAGAGAGTGGTGGTCAATGATTCGTACTCTGATTGGTCCCCGGTAATTAGTGGTGTACCCCAAGGTTCAGTACTGGGCCCGCTGTTGTTTAATTTATTTATCAATGATATAGAGGATGGTATTAACAGCTCTGTTTCTATCTTTGCAGATGACACCAAGCTTTGTAGCACGGTACAGTCTATAGAGGATGTGCATAAGTTACAAGATGACTTGGATAGACTATGGGGGAGATTTATCAAAGAATTTAGACTGGTTTTTCTTGTCTAAATTTGTCTCACAGAAAGTCGCAGTCTAAATATGTGCGACTTTTCTGCGACTTTTGCTCTAGAGGATTTTTAGAACATGATGCATGCAAGTCTATTTAAGACTGAAATGCATTGAAAAATGCATTGGTGCTGAATTTATCAAAAGCGACTTTTCAGCGACAAGTCGCATAGGCTGAATATACGCCGAAATGTCAGACCATGTTGAAGCAGGTTTGAATATAGACTAAAGCATAGATCATGCAGTCTGTGCACAGAATTTATCAAGAGCTGTGCGCCATTTGATAAATTAGGTGCACAATAGACCAGACTAACCCTCTGTAGTTTGGTCTATATTGATGCGGGACATAGACAACTTTGATAAATATCCCCCTAAGTGTCTGGGCATCCACTTGGCAAATGAGGTTCAATTTGGATAAATGTAAAGTTATGCATCTGGGTACTAATAACCTGCATGCATCGTATGTCTTAGGGGGGATTAAACTGGCAGAGTCACTGGTAGAGAAGGATCTGGGTGTACTTGTAGATCACAGACTACAGAATAGCATGCAATGTCAGGCTGCTGCTTCCAAAGCCGGCAGGATATTGTCATGTATCAAAAGAGGCATGGACTCAAGGGACAGGGACATAATACTCCCCCTTTATAAAGCATTGGTACGGCCTCACCTGGAATATGCTGTTCAGTTTTGGGCACCTGTCCATAAAAGGGACACTGCGGAGTTGGAAAGGGTGCAGAGACGCGCAACTAAACTAATATGGGGCATGGAGCATCTTAGCTATGAGGAGCGATTAAAGGAGTTACAATTGTTTAGTCTTGAGAAGAGACGTTTAAGGGGGGATATGATAAACGTATATAAGTATATTAATGGCCCATACAAAAAATATGGAGAAAAACTGTTCCAGGTTAAACCCCCCCAAAGGACGAGGGGGCACTCCCTCCGTCTGGAGAAGAAAAAGTTTAGTCTCAAGGGGCGACACACCTTCTTTACCGTGAGGACTGTGAATTTATGGAACGGTCTACCTCAGGAACTGGTCACAGCAGGAACAATTAACAGCTTTAAAACAGGATTAGATACATTCATGGAACAAAATAACATTAATGCTTATGAAGAAATATAAAATCCCATCCCTTCCCCAATATCGCGCCACACCCCTACCCCTTAATTCCCTGGTTGAACTTGATGGACATATGTCTTTTTTCGACCGTACTAACTATGTAACTATGTAACATTTCTTGGTGAAAAATTCCAAAATTTCTGAAAAAAATTGAAAATTTAGCTTTTTTTTTTTTTTTTACTTTGAAGCACTCTGCTTGTAAGGAAAAAAGACATGTTTATTAAATTACATATTGATTCACATATACAATATGTTTACTTTATGTTGACATCATAAAGTTGACATGTTGTTATTTTTTGAAGAAATCAGAAGGCTTCAAGTTCATCAGCAATTTTTAAATTTTTCACGACAATTTCAAAATCTGAATTTTTCAGGAACCAGTTAAGTTTTTAAGTAATATGAGGGTCTTTATGTTGGAAATCCCCAATAATGAACCCCATTATGAAAACTGCACCCCTTAACGTATTCAAAATAACATTCAGAAAGTTTGTTAACCCTTTAGGTGTTTCACAGGAATAGCAGCAAAGTGAAGGAGAAAATGCTAAATCTTCAGTTTTTACACTAACATGTTATTGTAGCCCCATTTTTTTTTCATTTTTACAGAGAGTAAAAGGTAAAAATGCTCCCAAAGCTTGTAATTCATTTTCTCTCGAGTAAGGAAATACCTCATATGTGGATTTAAAGTGCTCTGTGGGTGCACTAGAGGTCTCAGAAGGAAAGAAGCAACAATGGGATTTTTGAGAGCGAATTTTGCTGAAATGGTTTTTGGGAGGTATGTCGCATTTAGGAAGCCCCTATGGTGCCAGAATAGCAAAAAAAAAAAAAAAAAAAAAAACATGGCACACTATTTTGGAAACTACACCCCTCAAGGAACATAACAAGAGGTAAATTAGGTCCTTATAATCCACAGATTGATTTTTAACACTAAAATGCTGGTGTTACCCCAAACTTTTCATTTTCACAAGGAGTACTAGGAGAAAGGGCCCCACAAAATTTGTAACCTCATTTCTCTCAAGTAAGGAAATACTTCATATGTGGATGTAAGGTGCTCTGTGGGCGCAGTAGGGGGCTCAGAAGGGAAGGAGTGACATTGGGCTTTTGGAGAGTGACTTTTGCTAAAATGTTTTTTGGGGGGCATGCCGCACTTAGGAAGCCCACATGATGCCAGAACAGTAAAAAAAAAAAAAAAAAACAACACATGGCACACAATTTTGGAAACTACACCACTCAAGGAACGTAACAAGTGGTAAAGTGAGCCTTAACACCCCACAGGTGATTAACAAATTTTCGTTAAAGTAGGAAGTAAAAATAAAAAATATTTTTTTTTTTCAATAAAATGCTGGTGTTACCACAAATTTTTTTTTTTCACAAGGGGTAACAGGAGAAAAAGCCCCAAAAATGTTTAACCCCATTTCTTCTGAGAATAGAAATACCTCATATGTGGATATTAAGTGCTCTGCATGCAAATTACAATGCTCAGAAGAGAAGGAGCGCCGTTGGGCTTTTAGAGAGAGAATTTGTTTGTAATGGAAGCGTCAGGGGCCATGTGCGTTTACAAAGCCCCCCATGGTGCCAGAACAGTAGACCCCACCAACATGTGAATATCACCCCATTTTGGAAACTACACCTCTCACGGAATGTAACAAGGGGTGCAGTGAGCATTTACACCCCCCTGGAAATTGACAGATCTTTGGAACAGTGGGCTGTGCAAATGAAAAATTGAATTTTTCATTTTTACTGACCACTGTTCAAAAAATGTCAGACACTTATGGGGTGTAAATGCTCACTGTACCCCTTATTACATTATGTTAGGGGTGTAGTTTCCAAAATGGGGTCACGTGGGGGGGGCACTGTTCTGGCACCATGGAGGCTTTGTAAACCGCATATGGCCTTTAATTCCAGCCTAATTCGCTCTCCAAAAGCCCAATGGCGCTCCTTCTCTTCTGAGCATTGTAGTTTGCCCGCAGAAAACTTTACATCCAGATATGGGGTATTTACTTACAATTGGGCTACAAATTTTGCAGGCTTTTTTCCTATTACCCCTTGTGAAAATGAAAAATGTGCGGTAACCCCAGCATTTCTGGGAATTTTTTTTATTTTATTTTCAAGTCCAACTTGAATTCGTCAAAGACCTGTGGGGTGTTAAGGCTCACTATACCCCTAGTTACATTCCTTGAGGGATATAGTTTCAAAAAGGGGGTTACATGTGGGTGTTATTTTTTTTGCGTTCATGTCAGAACTCACCAATTTAGGCCTCAAATGTACATAGTGCACTCTCACTCCTGAGCCCTGTTGTGCGTCCGCAGAGCATTTTATGTCCACATATGGGGTATTTCCGTACTTGAAAGAAATTGCGTTACAAATTTGGGGGTCATTTTCTCCTTTTATTTCTTTTGAAAATGAAAAGAATGGGGCAACACCAACATGCTGGCCTAGCCCCAAATTTACCTTTTCATAAGGGGTAAAAGGAGAAGAATCCCTCCCCAAATTTGTAACACAATTTCACCTAAGTACGGAAATACCCCATATGTGACCCTAAACTGTTGCCTTGAAATATGAGAGGGCTCTGAAGTGAGAGAGAGCCATGCGCATTTGTGGCCTAAATTAGGAATTTGCAATGGGGGCGGACCCGGGATGGGGCTTGTCTCATCCAAAACCCTATGGCAGTGTTTCCCAAATAGGGGGCCTACAGATGTTGCAAAACTCCCAGAATGCCTGGACAGTCAATGGCTGTCCAGCAATACTGGGAGTTGTTGTTTTGCAACAGCTGTAGGCTCCAGTTATGAAACACTGCCGTATGAGACGTTTTTTATTTTTATTGGGATGGGGGGGGGGGGGGGGGGCGTAACGTGTAAGGGTGTGTATGTAGTGTTTTACTTTTTATTTTGTGTTAGTGTAGTGTAGTGTTTCTAGGATACATTCACACAGGCGGGGGTTTACAGCCGCATCTCAAACTTGAAGAAGGAAACCCACTGTAAACCCTCGCCCGTGCGTTCACATGGGGGGGGGGCGCCCCAAACCTTCAGCTGTTGCAAAACTACAACTCCCAGAATGCACTGACAGACCGTATATGCTGGGAGTTGTACTTTTGCAACAGCTGTAGGCACACTGGTGGGGAACCACTGATTCAGGAAACAGACTCAGTGATTCGAACCCATGTGCCTACAGCTGTTGCAAAACCACAACTCCCAGTATGCCCAGACAGTCAGGGATGCTAGGAGGTGTAGTTCTGCAATATCTGGCAGTTCAGTTGTTGCAGAAATACAACTCCCAGCATCCCTGGACAGTCTGGGCATTCTAGGAGTTGTAGTTATGCAACAACTGGGGAAGAATAGTTTGGAGACCGCTAAGTAGTAGTCTCCAAACTGTAGCCCCTTAGACGTTGCAAAATTACAACTCCAAGCATGTTCAGACTGTCCAGGTATGCTGGGAGTTGTAGTTCTGCAACATCTGAAGGGCCAGATATTGCAGAACTACACCGCCCAGCATCCATGACTGTCAGTGCATGCTGAAAGTTGTAGCTTTGCAACATCTGGAGGACCACAGTTTGGAGACCACTACCCAGTGGTCTCCAAACTGTGGCCCTTTGGCTGTCTGGGCATGCTGGAAGTTGTAGTTTTGCAACTTTTAGAAGGCCACAGTGAAGATCACTTACAGCAATCTTCACTGCAGTCTTCTCCACGCCGCACTTTCCGGCCTTCCTCCTCCTGCCGCCGCCCGATGTCCCTGCTGCCGCTGCTGCTCCGATGCCTCCCGGTAAGCCAGCCATGCTCCCCGCCCTTGTTCCCCCTGCTCTGCCTGGACTGTAGTGGGCAGAGTGGGGGAAATTAACTTTAACTCCCCCGCCCCCAACTGCCATTGGTCGGTCAGTCCTGATCGACCAATGGCAGGGGATAGGAGGAGGTGGCACCCCTGCCACCTTGCTCCTATCCTTTTAGGATGATCGGGGCTGTCTCTGACAGCTCAGATCATTCTTATTTTCCGGGTAATCGGGTCACCAATTTCTTTTTAAAGAAAAGCATTTCCTCTGTAGTATACAGCCCCTAAAAAGTATTGGAGGGATTAAGATTTTTTAATAGAAGTAATTTACAAATCTTAATGTAATCCAAAAAGAGGCATCCGGCACTGCCCGGCTCAAGCAATAGATCAATGCACGCTGACACCTTCCTACAGGTCTCGCAATTGAAATTCAGCATACAAGGTGGTGCTCACTGAGATCACAAAGATAGTTCATTCCAATAAAACTTCCAAGACGAGACAGAAATTCACAGGGCACTCACCAATGCTGCAAAATGTGTCCTTTATTTCACGAGTCCATACATCAGTGCGGAGACGCTCATACAGGTATGTTTCTACAAGCTATGGTCCATTTCTCGCAAAACTTCGCGCTTCAACAGGCTTACACGTCACTGGTTTCAGAACCGTGTCTTAAATAGTACCTGCCTCCGCTGCCATGGAAACTCCACAACAACTACCAGACAGGTGAGTGAATCTAAAACCATTCTAAAAACAATGTAGAACTAGGGGGATTACAAAAGTGCATTTAATTCGGTCTTATCATTAAGACCTAAACAGCCCATTGCGTCTAGGCGTAAAATCCACCTAGTCTCCTTCCTTAGCAGAATTTCATCCTTGTTCCATCCTTCGCGAGCATACTCGACCCTTTCAAAGCCGGCAAATTTGAAAGGCTCTGATTCTCCCTTATGTGCTTCAACTATATGTTCAATGAAGCGCAGAGCTCCTGTCTCGGTTTTAGGGATCGAGTATGCTCACATATCCGATGGAACAAAAGTCTTTTGGTTTTGCCAATGTAAAACCGATTACACTTACAGGTGAGAGCGTACACGATATGACATGACCTGCATGTCATGAGCTGCTTAATCTGGATATCATAACCATTTAACCTCCTGAGCGGTATTCCCGATTCCCGAGCGTGACTCGGGGTTAATTTTCCCTGCCAGGATCGGTAACCCCGAGTCACGCTCGGGGTAGAATTACAGAGTTCCCGGCCGGGCTGCACGATATATCGCAAAAGCAATGCGATATAGCGATGCGGCCCCCGGGAAAACTTGCGATTATCTGCTCTGGTCGGCTCCCGTTGCGGGGGCCGGCCAGAGCAGGTAAAGAAAAATACTAAAAGTCAGTGTTTCCCTACCAGGGGACCTCCAGCTGTTGCAAAACTACAACTCTCAGCATGCCCGAACAGCCAAAGGCTGTCCGGGCATGCTGGGAGTAGTAGTTTCACAACAGCTGGAGGCACCCTGTCAGAAAAACACTGAGCTAAATGTAAAAGGAAAAAGTAGTAAAATAAAAAAACCTTTTGCTCACCTAATCCCGGTCCCTGAAGAAGTCGTTCCCCTCCGTGCGCTCTGGTCCCTGCTCTATTCATCTTACAGGACCTTTCACTTTTCAGCCAATCACAGGCCGCAGTGGTGTAAAGCCTGTGATTGGCTGAAGGGGAAAGGACTTGTTCTGCAGCAAATACACTAGGTTTGAAATCTGCCCAGCAAACCTAGTGTATCCTGCTGCAGGACAAGGTGACAAGGGGGGGGGGGGGATGAATGTGACAAAGGGGGGAATGTGACATGAAGGGGGTGGGGGAAATGTGACAGGGGGGAATGTGACAAGGGGGGGGAATGTGACAAGAGGGGGGAATGTGACAGGGGAGGGGGAATGTGACATGAAGGGGGGGATGTGACAAAGGGGGGATTTGACAGGGGGAGGGGAATGTAACATGAAGGGGAGAATGTGACAAGGGGGGGTAATGTGACAAGGGGGGGTAATGTGACAGGGGGGGAATGTGACAAGGGGGGAAATGTGACAAGGGGGGAATGTGACAAGGGGGGGGAATGTGACAAGGGGGGAAGAATGTGACAAGGGGAGAAGAATGTGACAAGGAGGGGGGAGAATGTGACGGGGGGATGTGACAAGGGAGAGGGGGAATGTGACAAGGGAGGGGGAATGTGATGGGGGAGATGTGAAATGGGCGGGGGGGAGATGTGAGATTCAGTGCAAAAAATTGTACCGCTTTTGGTACAAATTTCCAGAAAGAATCATACCGCCAGGGAGGTTAAAGTCAACATTTTGGCTTTGGAATTAAATTGGCAGAAAGAACAGGAACCACACGGGTAATTAACCGTTGGTCTCTGTTCAGACAAACAATCTGTTTTTGTTCCTTTGCTTTTGTTCTTTTCGTTTTTTTAGGATATCCCCAATTGTTTTTTTTTTTTTTTTTTATATGTTATTAATGGTCTTTCTGTTATTAGTGTAGCTAGATCCTCATCATTCTGCAATAAGTTCCAATTATTATAGATGGCATTTCTGATTGTGTCATTTAAGGGTGAGTTTTCAAAAGCAAATACGACTCTTTCAATCTTTTTCCTCTTTTTTACTTTTTCACACTTTCTTCCTTGTAGTAATTCTTCCCTGGAGATTTTAGTTGCTTTTTCTCTAGCTTTTTTTTAATTAATTCTTTTGGGTATCCCCTGTCTGTAAAACGCTTCTCTAATTCATTAGCTTGGGTATTATACCTCTCTTGATTTCTGTTAATTCTTCTTAACCTAAGAAATTGGCTATATGGTATACTGCGTTTAACATGAGCTGGGTGGGAGGAGTCAAAATGTAACAATGCATTTTTTGCAAGTTTCTTCCTGAAACCAGATTTAACAATGGTATCATTAACGATGTCTATATGTACATCTAAAAATTCAAGATGCCTGTTTCCATATTGGGACGTGAACCGCCTTTCAAATTTACTGGCACTGAAAGGGTCGAGTATGCTCGCGAATGATGGAACAAGGATGAAATTCTGCTAAGGAAGGAGACTAGGTGGATTTTACGCCTAGACGCAATGGGCTGTTTAGGTCTTAATGATAAGACCGAATTAAATGCACTTTTGTAATCCCCCTAGTTCTACATTGTTTTTAGAATGGTCTGGTAGTTGTTGTGGAGTTTCCATGGCAGCAGAGACAGGTACTATTTAAGACATGGTTCAGAAACCAGTGACGTGTAAGCCTGTTGAAGCGCGAAGTATCGCTAGAAACGGACCGTAGCTTGTAGAAACATACCTGTATGAGCGTCTCTGCACTGATTTATGGACTCGCGAAATAAAGAACACATTTTGCAGCATCGTTGAGTGCCCTGTGAATTTCTGTCTCGTCTTGGAAGTTTTATTGGAATTAACTATCTTTGTGATCTCAGTGAGTACCACCTTGTATGCTGAATTTCAATTGCGAGACCTGTAGGAAGGTGTCAACGTGCATTGATCTATTGCTTGAGCCGGGCAGTGCCGGGTGCCTCTTTATGGATTACGTTGTGTGGACTTTTACTTAACCCTGAGCACACCGCGGGAGTCGGCATTAATATGAAAATGGACACGCAGCTATACACACCTGACATAGCCATCAGTGTGGGACGTGTAGACGCAGGGATGTTTTTTACATCTGTAGAATAGAGGGATGAATTACAACTCATCAGCAACAAAGCCCTTGAATTTAAAATTAATACCTTGACAGATAAGGAGACACGTCTCTTCTGGACGGTAAATTAGCTTAAAGCGTACATGGAAGCTAATCATGTGCCTCGAGGGTAGCGTGTATACAAGGGTCCCTCTCAACTCACAGAAGACGCACAGTTTGTTCATGATTGGGACGAACTGCATATTCAACACTCAATAAATGTACAAAAACTGGTCTTGGAAAGGAACATTAAAGAATACGAGACTGTAACTAGTGAATTATGCAAAGCGAAACATGATTTACGGACCAGAGTGACAGAAACACAATATAACAAATTCCTGCAGAATGTGGAAAAGAAAATTATTATTTTGCAAGATTATATAAAAGCTGTGAAAAGAGATAAGTTTGTAAGAGATCAGAGAGATTTTGAATTGTGCCAAGTGTTCTCCTGGGGAAAGAAAGGAGAAGGATCAAATAAGAGAAAACAAGCTAACAAATACAACAATCCCAATAAATCAAAAAAAGATAATAAAAAATCTAAAAGTACAGATTTATGACCACTGAATCTGTTGCGAACGGGTCAAACGAATCTGAGAACGATGAAGGAAATAAAGCTGGAACATCTAGCGGCCCTTTAGGAAGAGAATCAGAAGGGGAAGAGGCAAGAAAAGGAGGAATAGGAAAGAGGAGACCAAAGAGGAAAAATGTGACGTGGAAACAGTAGAAAATAATATCATTGTTAATTTGACAGACTTGGTGCTGGACAGAAACATGATTTTGCTCCTAAATAAGGGGTTACATTTTGGTGTAGTGGAGAGTTTTGATTATACTAAGTTTCAAGAGGACTGGTGGAAGGGTTTACGTAAACTTAATCTGAGGAAATATTTTGCTAAAAATACAAGTAAAAATGTTGGTTTGAGAAGTGAAAACAGGAGGGATGGAGAAACAGCTTGTGTAATTAGTTCAATAGGCTTTAATGTTCCTGAGGAATTTGATGATGATGATGTGAAAAGTCTTCTAGAATTATGCGACCTTGCTGAAATATACAATAATCCAGATGTAGGAGAGGGTAGGGATGTATTTATGAGTGGTAACCCTTCAACCTTTAACCCCCCAATAGCTCCAGGCAGCGTTCTGGATCTATTCAGCAAGACAGTATTGAAAGAAATAAAAACATTGATTTACCCAGTGCCCACCGACAACCTGTCTAAGGCAGAGAGGAGGGCACTGGATGAATTAAAAGAAAGGAAAGACATTATCATCACCAGAGCCGATAAAGGCGGAGCAATCGTGCTCTGGCCAAAGAAAGACCATGATGATGAAGCCATGAATCAACTGGGCAATTTAATGGTCTATGAAAAATTACAAGCAGACCCCACTAATAAAATATTAGAGAAATTAAGATCATTTCTATGCAAATATGTTGCAAAAGGGGTAATATCTGATAAAACTGCAGAGCGTCTACTCCCTAAGAAACCTAGGAAATCCTCATGGTATATACTGCCAAAGATCCATAAATCGGAGAGCCAACCCCCGGGACAACCTATCGTCTCGGGGATTGGCTCTCCGACACAATTTCTGTCAATTTATATTGACTGGTTGATATTCCCGTTACTAAGTAGTATATCATCTTTTTTAAAAGACACCGGGGACCTAATCAAAATCCTCAGTTTTGCGGCCATAGATGTTGAGAGCCTCTATACCCGTATCCCCCATGATGCGGGTATAGAGGCTATCGGTCTATTCCTATCCCACACCAACAAGTTTAAATAATTCATTAATTTTGTTTCTGATGTCATTCTGTTTATTTTGACTAACAATGCCTTCCAGTATGGCGAGGAGTGGTATAGACAGATACTTGGAACAGCAATGGGGTCTCCGACCTCATGTGTCTATGCCAACATATTCCTCGCCATACTGGAAAGGAAATATATTTTTTCAACTGGAAACCCCTTTGTTAGTAAGATCAAAATGTACTTCCGTTTTGTTGATGACCTGTTCATCATATGGAACGGAACGCAAAAGGAATTCAACAATTTTGTTGACTTCATGAATTAAACAAATGACATGAATATGCGGTTCATGTCCCAATGTGGAAACAAACATCTTGAATTTTTTAATGTACAGATATACATTGTTAATGATACCATTGTTACATCTGGTTTCAGGAAGAAAATTGCAAAAATGCATTGTTACATTTTGACTCCTCCCACCCAGCTCATGTTAAACACAGTATACCATATAGCCAATTTCTTAGGTTAAAAAGAATTAACAGCAAACAAGAGAGGTATAATACCCAAGCTAATGAATTAAAGAACTGTTTTACAGACAGGGGATACCCAAAAGAATTAATAAAAAAAAAAGTTAGAGAAAAAGCAACTAAAATCTCCAGGGAAGAATTACTAAAAGGAAGAAAAGTCTGAAAAAAGTAAAAGTCTGAAAAAGTTAAAAAGAGGAAAAAGAATGAAAGAGTCGTATTTGCTTTTGAAAACTCACCCTTAAATGACACAATCAAAAATCTATAATAATTGGAACTTATTGCAGAATGATGAGGATCTAGCTACACTTATAACAGAAAGACCATTAATAACATATAAAAAAAATAAAACAATTGGGGATATCCTAAAAAAACGAAAAGAACAAAAGCAAAGGAACAAAAACAGAGATTGGTTGTCTGAACAGAGACCAACGGGTAATTACCTGTGTGGTTCCTGTTCTTTCTGCCAATTTAATTCCAAAGCCAAAATGTTGACTTTAAATGGTTATGACATCCAGATTAAGCAGCTCATTACATGCAGGTCATCTCATATTGTGTACGCTCTCACCTGTAAGTGTAATCGCTTTTACATTGGCAAAACCAAAAGACCTTTGTTCCATCGGATAGATGAGCATACTCGATCCCTAAAAACCGGAACAGGAGCCCTGCGCTTCATTGAACATATAGTTGAAGCACATAAGGGAGAATCAGAGCCTTTCAAATTTACCGGCATTGGAAGGGTCGAGTATGCTCGCGAATGATGGAACAAGGATAAAATTCTGCTAAGGAAGGAGACTAGATTTTACGCCCAGACGCAATGGGCTGTTTAGGTCTTAATGATAAGACCGAATTAAATGCACTTTCGTAATCCCCCTAGTTCTACATTGTTTTTAGAATGGTTTTAGATTCACTCACCTGTCTGGTAGTTGTTGTGGAGTTTCCATGGCAGCGGAGGCAGGTACTATTTAAGACACGGTTCTGAAACCAGTGACGTGTAACCCTGTTGAAGCGCAAAGTATCGCGAGAAACGGACCATAGCTTGTAGAAACATACCTGTATGAGCGTCTCCGCACTGATGTATGGACTCGTGAAATAAAGGACACATTTTGCAGCATTGGTGAGTGCCCTGTGAATTTCCGTCTCGTCTTGCAAGTTTTAATTTACAAATCTGTTTAACTTTCTGGCACCAGTTGATTTAAAAAAAAAAGAAAAGGTTTCCACGGGAGTACCCCTTTAAGGCCAAAATGGGCCTGGCCCTTAAGGGGTTAAGGATCACAGTTTTTTTCATTTTTGTACTTTCCTTTTTTTCCTCCTCACCTTCAAAAAGTCATCACACTTTTAATTTTCCATCTACAGACCCATATGAGGGCTTGTGTTTTGTGCCACCAATTTTACTTTGTAATAACATCAATAATTTCACCCCAAAATCTATGGTGAAACAAAAAAAAATAATATTTGTGGGGATAAATAAAATAAAATGGCATTTTGTAACTTTTGGTGGCTTCCGATTCAATGCAGAGCACTTTTTTGTAAAAAAAAAATGACACGTTATCCTAATTCTATAGGTTCATAGGAATAAAATGATACCCAACTTTATATAGGTTTGATTTTGTTTTTACTTCTGTTAGACAATTTTTACTTTATGCACAAAGATTTGTAGGTTAAATATTTCCTCTTCTGACCCCTATAACTTTTTATTTTTTCGTGTACAGGATGTGTGAGGGCTCATTTTTTGTACCATGATCTGAAGTTTTTATCGTTACCATTTTTGTTTTGATGGGACTTTAGAGTTTTTTATAATTTTTTTTAGGATATAAAAGGGACCAAAAATATGCAATTTTGGACTTTGGTATTTTTTTTCTACGTATACGCCATTGACCGTGCTGTTTAATTAACATAATATTTTTTATAGTTTGGACATTTACACATGCGCAATACCGCATATGTTTATTTTTATTATGTTTATACATTTTTTTTATATGGAATTTGGGAAAAGGGGGATGATTTAAACTTTTAATATGGAAGGGGTTAATGTGTTTTTTAAACTTTTATAAAACATTTTTTTTTTACACTAGTTTTAGGAGGAATCATTAGATTCCTTATACAGATCAATAGAGTGCCATAGACCTCAATTGATATGTGTGCTCTACTCTCGATTTATTTAGCCTGGTCCTGCCAGGCTTCATCATTCATAGTGCAGCAGCCAGCATGGAAGGAGAGATAAGCCCTCCGGCTACCTCAGAAGTGGATCACCCCCACGATCATGTTGGGTTGGGATCCACCCCACTGGACCACCAGGGAGTGTTTGAATGTGACTTTAGCTTTCAGCGTTGACAGCGGCAATCTAAAGGGTTAACAGCCGCCCGTGGCAATCGCCGCATGTCAGCTATTAACACCAGCCCTCAGCTACAAGAATCAGCTGGGGGCCAGACGGTATGGCACGGGCTCGAGTCAACGATTAACGTCCTTGTCCGTTTATTTGTTCTTGTATTTATCTGTTTAGGTGGGTATTCACAGACTAGTGTTGAGCAGCATAGGCCATATTCGAATTTACGATATTTCGCGAATATATGGACGAATATTCGTTATATATTCGCTAAATTTGTATATGCGAAAATTTGCATATTCAAAAATTAGCATATGCAAACATCGCACGCCAGTCTCATATAGTAGTATTAGAGCCTTCTTTACACCACACAAGCTGGAAGCAGAGAGGGATGATCACTGTGATGTGTACTGTGAAAAAAAATAAAAAATAAAAAAAGGAATATTTGTAATTGCGAACATATAGTGCTATATTCGCGAATATTAGTTCTTCTGCTTTCTGTGCTGGTTATTTGTGCATCTGTGCTATTCTGACTGTTACATGATGCACCTTGTATTTATCTGTTAATATCTGAGTTTTAAACCATGGTTTTATTATCCTGTTTATGATAGCTTTTTTTCTGCTTCTTTTTATAGGACATCTGTCGGTTTTTAGGATTATGTATGTCTGTTCTGCTTAGTCAGTTCACACTGTGTCAGTCTTGCTAGTTACCTCTGCTCTGTATGTTATAATTCCTGTTTGGTATCCTGGAGTTTATTCAGAATCATCCGGTTCTAGTCTTGCATTCTATATTTTATATATTTGTTTCGTACTAGGTCAGCATCCTGATTTCCTCATCACACAGTGGAAGGTACCCGCTGGCTAGTAGTCCATTTGGCTTTATTATGCCGTCAACTCCTTTTGTGGAGTGGGGTGTCCAGTTTGTTTCTGTTCTGTGTCCCAGTGTGAACAGTGTCCTATGTTCCTTTTCAGTTTACTGTTTTTCATTCAGTCCTTCCTTGTCCACCCTCAATCATGACAGAAACCTTTGTAAATATTTTGTTTAAAAAAAAAATAATGGGGACACACCCCTTTTCTGTGATGACGCCCCATTTTCCCAAAGTCCATGCCCCTTTTTCAGGTTTTCTCAGTAATATGGAGAGTGAGGGTATTTTCACACTGCAGAATTCTCGCAGAATCCTGTGAATGGAATTCTGCGTGTGGAATTCCGTGCAGTGAGCATTACCATCAGTGTCAACGGGTCTTCCGCGAGACCTGTTCACACAGCTGAATTGTTCCGCCCAAAGAAAGAACATGTTCGTTATTTGCGTGGAAGTTCGCGAGCACTTCATAGCCGTCAATGGTGATGGCGCAGTGCCGCACGATCCTACCGCCGAAGTATATAGTCATGGAAAGCTATAGATTAGTATATTGATGTGAGTCTGACTCGGGCATTCCGCGCATGCGCAAGTGACATAACCAGATTAAGCACTTGTATGCAGACACGGCGCAGTTAGAGGAGAACACAGGAATGACAAGTGAAGAGAGCCTTATTACACAAGTGTGTTACATTGGCATATTTTGCTCAAGAGGGTGTGCCACATATCAGTGCTAGTCTATAAGTATCCCAGCTGATCAAGCCCGGCAGCCATGGCCCATTACATTCCTGAAGATGCTGCCATTGCAACGAAATGTGTATAGGGGACAAGCTTGTTAGTTGGTCGGTGTGATGGTACACTTAGTGTAGGCTTCTAATTTGTTATTAATCTCTTACTAGGGTTGATACCGAGCGAAACACTGTTATACAGGATGTGTACTCACTACTTTACATTGTGACAGATGGTCATTTTTACACTGTTGTCACATGAAAAGATATAATAAATATATACAAAAATGTGAGGGGTGGACTTATTTATGTGAGATATTTTATAGGCAATGTGTGCAAGTATGAGGGAGAAGTGTGCAAGTACGGTGCTGCTCATCCTCCATAGGGTCAGGGAATATACTCGGACTCAGCTAGACATACTGCGCTGTGTAGGTTTCTTCATTGGATTTAGTTGTCTCCTAGGTACGCTGCTTTGACTCTTATCTAAATGCTTATGCATCATACCAAAGCCATGCACTACATTATTTGGCCAGTGTGTGCACAAAAACGGGTTGGATGTGAAATATGCCTGTCTTGGATTTCACTGTTCACAACTGATCTACAAAATGGGGATATAATCTGACATGTTCATCAGAGGCATCATGGACTGGGGTCTACATATCAGAGAAGCTATACAGATGCTACAATTAACCTGCCAGGTGACAGCTGGAATAATGGGAAGCACATCAACACTGAACTCGTCAAAATGTGTAGAGAGTAGAGCGCATATGCCCAGAAGAGGTGAGTGAATTAAGCATGTTAGGGTCCCATCCAACAAGAGACCACCTCCGAGTGGTGGATGCAGACTCAGGCTGCTGCTGATGGAGCTGGTACTGCTCCTGCCACCCCACTCCTCCCCAGCAGCCATGGCAGGGGAAGGTAAGCGCAGAGGGCCCCCCTAGTCAGACCTACGAGAGGATGGACGATGGCACAGATAGGCATTGGCCAACTGACTACGTAGGATGTCTCTATAGTAGGTCAGTTTGTCCTCCCTCTCAGTGGGTGTAAAAAAGGCCCCCATTTTGTACCAGTAGTGAGGGTCCAATAAGGTGGAGAGCCTCGGAGGGACTCCCTGCCTCTATCTCCACTGCATACTGCCACAATGTGTCTTGGTCCTCTGTCTCGCCTTCCTCATAACCCTCTAGCTCCTCTTGCTACTCCTCCTCTCCTGTCAGATGACTAGAAAAACTGCCCATCTTGAGAAACCTAAATTGTGCTCCACTAGGCCTTCCCCCTCCTCCTCCGTGAGATGTAGGCGCCACGTCTCCAGTGTCCTGACCAGCCACCGTTTCCAACACGTGTTGTAGTAAATTAAGCAGTGGAATGATGTTGTTCATCCCATAATCCTGGCGACTGACTAATAAGGTGGCTTCCTCAAAGGGCCTGAGCGAACGGCAGGTGTCACGTTTGAGCTGCCACTGGTTGACATGGAAGTTACACAATGGAGTCCCCCTATCTGATTGGATCATCAAGACATTCGTGATAACTTTCTTCTGTTCGTATAGTCGGTCCAACAAATGGAGGGTGGAATTCCAACGTGTGGAAACGTAGCAAATCAGACTATGTTGAGGGATACCATTCTCACACTGCATCTCAAAGAGGGTGTGCTTTGCGGTGTACGAGTGGCTAAAGTGCATGCAAAGTTTCCTTCCCATTGTTAGGATGTCTTGTAGATGGGGGGGGGGGGGACACTTCAGGAACTGCTTGACAACCTGATTGAACACGTGTGCCATGCAAGATGTTCTTCCCGCTGTCGGTCACCATGGTTCCTATTTCCAGTTTTCGTGGAGTAAGCCATGATTTGATTTCTTGATGAATGATTTTAGTAGTCCCTCCCCTGTGTGACTCCATTTGCCATGGCAAACCAGGTGAAGAACAGCGTGACACCGCCGTGCCCTGCACAAATGGTATACTGAATGAGCACTGAGACTTGTCCATGCAGTGGAGGCTGAGGACACGGTGGAGGATGGGGAGGCGGAGTCGCACACTGTCACAGGACCAACGGCCTGAGAGCGTGGAAGCGTGACCTGTCCAAGTTGCTGTTGTGGCTGTGCAGGAACCACATTCACCCAGTGAGCCGTAAAGGACATGTATTGTCCCTGACCGTAGTTACAGCTGCAGACGTCGGCACTGCTGTGCACTTTGGTACACACGGACAGGCTCAAGGACTGACCCACCTTTGTTCCACAAAATTGTGCAGGGCTGGTACTGCCTTCTTCGCAAAGAAATGACGGCTTGGGACTCTCCACCTCAGCTCGGCACAAGCCATCAGTTCTCTGAAAGGTGCAGAGTCCACCACTTGAAAAGGGAGGGACTGCAGCACCAGCAAATTGGACAGGAGCACATTCGGCTTCTGCGCAGTTTGATGAATGGGCGCATACTGTTGTCCCTTGGACATGGCTTCGCCGATGGATCGCTGGAGGAATGATTGGCTCGAAGTAGGAGGAGCAGGAGCATCTGGAGCAACAAAAGATGGGTATGACGCACAGCTCTCTTCGGCATAGGTGGTGGAGCCTTGGCTGCTTGCCTCTGGGTGATGCATCGGAGCCATGGTTCTCCCAGGACGCTTTATGGTGACGCTGCATATGTTGACATAAAGCCGTGGTGCCAACATTGGGACCCTGATAACGCTTTACCTTCTGCCAACTCATCTTGCATGTGGCCAGGTAAACATCCTCCGGATGCTTGATGAAAAACTGCCACACTGCGAAGTAGCTGATTTTCTCTCCAACAGTCCGCACTGATTGACTGCTACTGCCGCCGACTCCAGGAACCCCTGTTCCACTACCTCCCGGGAAGGTAGGCTGCGGCGAAGCAGGTGGTTTGCCCCGGGCACATTTAGCTCCAGACTTTCCACTGCTGCCACCATGCTGACTGCCAACCATGCAACCACCTTGCTGGCTCAGCTGCTGCCTCACAGGCAACCTGCAACCCTCTTCTCCTGATGATGATGAAACCCCTTCTGCACCCAGCTCCCAAGTGCGATCGGCTTCATCATCATCATCGAGTTGTGTCTGCACATCACTGATGTCCTCTTCAGGTTCCTCAACAGCATCTGCTTAAGGAACCTGAACGCTCACAACACCACCTCCCACGTCATTCTCCTCATCACTACTTGCCCGTCTAGTGGAGGATGCGGGGGATGTCTCCTCCTCTTCTTGGCTGGGCAGTAGCTGCTGACTGTCCTCTAGTAGATTGTCCTCACTAAATAGTGGAGCTTAACCCACAGCATAAGATACTTCTGTGGGGGAGGGAACAGAATAGGACAGAGGCAATGGGAGGACAGGGACTGCTCCCGTGCCATGCCAACTGAGGGTTGTGTCTGAGGAACCCACCGACTGTTGACTGGGGGTGTCAGATGTCACTTATGATGAAGTGGATGTCCATTTTAACCAATCGATAACGACAGATGGGTTGTTGGTCGAGACACGACCGCTAGCTGATTCCGGGAGCTCAGGCCTCTCGCTTTGACTCTTGCTTCCACTCGCCTTTAGTCTGCTGTGACCTTTGTCTGATGAATTTAGGCCTCTGCCACTCCTCTGTGCACGTTCTGGCACTTTTCTGCCTGACATACTTAGTGCGTATATGAGGGGGGTTCAAATACGCTCCACTATGCTTATAACAGTATTTGTCTACAACACCAGCAGGTGTGTACTTTTGGCTGGCCTTTCACAGTATCAATAGGAAAGGAAAAAAGAAAAAAGACCAGAGGGCGGCGCCTTGTGCGTTACCCTGGATAGAGAGGGGGGATTTTTCCCTTGTGGGAGGAGGCTGCAGGCTCTATAAATTAGCTGCTCACCTTGAACATATAGGAAATATGCGTATCACCCCGTAGAGGGTTGGTAAAGATGGTGTGGATCTGTGCAGCCCAAAGGTCCCAGGTGCAACCGGATGGTGTCCTGTAGAAAAACTGGATACGGATAGGAAAAAAACGACCTTGGCAGCAGGCAATCAGGATCTCAGAGGAAGTATTCAACACTCATGTCATAAAGTGGCAAAGTGCAGCAACGTTATTTGATGTACAGCAATAAAACAATGACGTGTTTTGGGGTGAAACTACCCCTTCATCAGATTGACTGTAGTACATCTTGTAGTACTGTAGTACAAGTACTACAGCCAATTTGATGAAGGGATAGTTTCACCCCGAAATGCGTCATTATTTTATTGCTGTACATCAAATAAAGTTGCTGCACTTTGCCACTTTATGACCTGAGTGTTGAATACTTCCTCTGGGATCCTGAGCGCCTGCTGCCAAGGTCGTTTTTTCCTATCTGTATGCAGTTTCACAGTATCAAGGCCCTTAAGACTTTAACAGGAACAAAATGGTACACCACTTAGATGTACGCACAGGTTACACTTAATAGAAGACAATATGCTTTTTGTGCTCTGCTCACCCTAACTAGCTGGCTACTATTAGCTTTTCAGTTGTTGTACACACCAGTGCTGCAGCACAGTCGCTGTGTACTACACCCAAAATTGCAATCTCTCTCCCAATCTCACTCCCTTCCCTATCAGTGCTCCTAGGCTGGATTTGGGCTTGAGGTGAATCACTGCCGTAAAAAAAAGCTTTTCTGTGCAACATACTGCTCTCTGTCCCTCTCTCTCTACAAGAGAACACTGACGTGACTGGGAGGTGAATCACTGCTGTAAAAATGCTTTTCTGTGCAACACACACTGTTTCCCTCTCTCTCTGTAATAGAACTCTGATTTGACTGGCCACAAAATGGCTGCCGATTATATAGGGCTGTGACATCACAAGAGTGGCTGGCTGCTGATAGGCTGCATGCTGCATGTGATTCAGGGTCATCCCGCCGACCCTTATTCCCACCTTCCCAGGATTCCTTGCCCCATGTACTCACATGATCATCTGCAATTTTAGATGCCTGGCCCCTGGAGCCTCGACCGCACTAAATGGTGTTTAATGAAGCGATTTGCACGATCGAATCGAGACTATTCGCATTCCTTACGAATCAAATTTTGACTGAAATTCGTAACAAATTTGGCTTCATCAGATTCCCTAATCCCTAAGTCTAGCAGACAGGCTCCCTGTCATCAGCTGACTAGTGAGTCAGGTCTTGGCCACACTGCAACCTGGGAAAAATCTGAGACAACAGTCATTTTGTATGCTATTAAAAATATTGTGGTAAAAATCACATAAGAAATGTGAGAAAAACTGTCACACACAGATACAGACACTATATTATGAACTACACTAACTTTACAACCCCTGTAGCATAGTCAAATAAAAGAAATTCCTGGAATACCCCTTTAAGGTTGCCCTCCCCCCCTCCCTTCTGTATCTTATACTTGCTGAATCCACACATGAGGCAGAGATCAGCACTATTGCCGGCTGCTATGAGCTTTTTATATTCAAGGATTTCTTTCATGGATGTGAAAAGCTCATAATGAGCCAAATTATATCACCACCCACAATAAACACTGCATAAACCTTCTCATATCACTTCATACTTATAATATCTATGGTACAATAAGAGTCGGGAACATTCTTCACATACAGAAGAGAATGCTCAAGAGCTCTGCAAACTTCTCCAGCAGACTATTCCTTAAGACTAGCACTTCCCCCATCATATAATGTCACTGCAGTTCATCCTACCATTATCTTCAGAAATAGTGCTGCTGAGCCAGTGTATCTAAGCCTATCATGTGTGATACTGTATCCTGAGCCAATGTTTTTAGACCTATCATGTCTAAATCGAGGCCTGTCAAATGATAATCTCAGTAAAGTGTATCTAAGCTTCTCTTGTGTGAAAATCACAGTTAAGCTATCTAAGGGTCTATTCACATGGCAGAATTTCTGGTGGCGGAATCCCACCTGAAATTAAAACCCCATACATTTCTATGGGTTTTCACACTCCCATTGAAGGAATTCCATAAGCGGAAGTTCCGAAGTGTCAACGGGAGTGCGGAAACCCATAGAAGTGTATGGGGTTAACATTTCAGGCGGAATAGGGCATAAAAGTGTTACACACCACAGATCTCCTTTAAGCACTATGGGGCAGATTTATAATTGAATTTAGAGCTTTTTCTGCCTACACTAGGCACATGAAATGTCACACTCGCGCTTAAGCACTTTTTTTGCGACTCTTCACAGTATGCAAAAAACAGAAAATGACCTTTAAAAAGTCAATTTCAGGTTTTATTTTGCAGTGGTAATACATTTTTCAAGTGTGAATGTCGCACAAAACATTTCAAAACCCTTCAAAACAAACCAAATCTACACCAATCCAGACCTTGCTTACAAAATGGCCTTTAGACAGCATGTTTAACATGCTGCCATCTCAGGATGAGCCAGCTCATAATTACCGGGCACTTCCCACATTTAGATGAGACGGCTCGTCCTGGAGTTAAAGGGACCCCCAATTCAGCCTCTGGTTGATAAATGTGATTGGTGCTGTTAGTGACTAAAGCTCGTGTCCACCTCCCATTAGTTCATATTCCCCGCCATGAGCCATGACTGGAAATCATGGCTCTCAGCGGGAAATATGAAATCACAGAACTTTTTATTTCATATTTCCTGCCGGGAGCAGTGATTGGTCAGTCGGTGCCGACCTATCATTGATCCCGGCAGGAAATATGAAATTACAGTGCTTTGATTTCATATTCCCTCTTGGGAACCGTGATAGGTCATGACTGTCTCTACCAACATATAAGCTTATGTAAGTAGTTACATACAGTTACTACGTGATACAGAAATTAGTAACTGTGTCACAGTATAACATCAGCTACAATGATAATCTATAGTACTAAATTTGGAGGGATACTTACTGTACGTTTTCTTGTGGATATATTTTTGTATATTTATTAACTGGCAAAGGATCATAGACTATGTTATATGTATCAAATTAATTTACTAAAATGTATAAAACACCCATTTTCTGCAGCAGAAGGAGAAGTGAGCCGCATGCTAGTACTTTATAATCCTCCACCCTAATTAACATTTCTTTAATCCAGATTTTTAAAATGACCCTCATTAAATAAGATCCATTTGTATGCTATCAGTACATGAAACTTTTAACCAATAGGGATACAGAGAGATTATGATTTAGAATTTAGTTAAACTTTGGAAAAACGTGGCCACCAGAGGCAAAATGGAGACTCATGTCTCTCTAGTCCATTTTTACTTTGACAAAACCCTGATTTGCCAAGAACAGCAATAGGTAAACTGCAAATAGGACAGATTATACTAGAGATCCTCCTATAGAAATACCCTCAATGCAGGAATCTGAAGAGAAGTTCAATGGCCAGAACACAGAGTGGATGTGACTTACCAAAAGTTCCAGTTTTGTCTCATTTGTCCAAAGGACATTCTGCCAGAAGCTTTTTGGCTTGTCCTTTGAACAGATAAGCAAAATAGGAGCTTTTTGGCATAAGAACAAAAAATTGGACTATTGTGAAGTGGTCTCTATGAGCCCTGATCTAAATCCTATTGAATATTTGTGAAAGGAGCTGATACCTGCAGTCTGGAGAAGACACCTTCACACCTTAGGATAAGTTTCCACTTGTTTTTTTTCTGGCAGTTTTTGGAATACTGCCATTGCAGTTTTTGAGCTAAAGTAAGAAGTGGATCCATAAGGGAGGAGAAGTGTAAGTCCTTCCTTTTATATGTCCTATTCCTTTGAATACACTGCTGGCTTTGGCTCCAAAACTGCAGTGGCAGTATTCCAAAAACTGCCAGAAAAAAATAAAAAACAAATGGAAACTTAGCCTTAGACATCTGAAGCAGTATCTTATGAGGAGTGGGCCTAGATACCTGCAGACAAGTGCAGAAGTTTTATGAGAGTTAAAGAAATTGCTTTATAGCAGTGATTGACTTAAAGGTGTCCTCCACCATAAGATGATTTTAGTAGGTACCTGGCAGAGAGTAATGGACATGCTTAGGAAGGATCTGCGCTTGTCTTGGGGCTAAATGGCTGTTGTGCCATGTTGTGAGATTACCATAACACTGTGGCTAGCTTTTTGTGAACTGGTATTTCCTGTTTGACTGTTATTTGTTTTGCCTACAAATCCCACAATTCCATTCTCCTCCCTCCGACACATCAGCCACCCCACCCATTGAAACATAAATGAGCTGCATCAATTCAAAAAACCTGTGGTTTTCAATCAGGGTGCCCCACAGCGGTTGCATTAGTTGCAGATTTATCTTTCTCCCACCAAGCGGTTGCTCCACCCATTGAAGCAGACAGGCTCCCTGTCATCAGCTGACTAGTGAGTCAGGTCTCGATCGCATTCCAACCTGGGAAAAATCTCAGACAACAGTCCTTTTTTAGGCAGTTAAAAATAAATATTGGGGGTCAAAATCACATAAGAATTTTGAGAAAATTGTCACACACAGGAACAGACACTATATTATGAACTACACTAACTTTACAGCCCCTGCAGCATAGTCAAATAAAGAAAATCCTGGAATACCCCTTTAAGGTTATACAACAAACTATAAAGTTCCAGGAACCATAATTTTTGTCCAGGAGAGTTTCATAATTTTTTTAAATTTTTTTTTATTATTATTGTTTTATGATTCAGTAAAAGCACAATTCAAAAGCAATTTTAAATTGAATTTTTTTTTTTTAACGTTATAACATCAAGGGACATCAAACCAATAATATATGCAGGATCACCAGCAGTGGCGTTGCTAGGGTTGGTGTCACCCGGTGCGGTAGAAAATGGTGTCACCCCCATACCTCCCCCCCCCCTCAGTAAGTTTTTAGCCTGTTGTGACAGACACCACTGTTGTAGCGCATTGTGAGAAATTCCAGTATAATAATCAGATATACCAGTTGACACAGAATAGGAAAGTGTTAAAGAAGTTTTCACCATTTAAATATACACCTCCCAGAATTACTTAAAGGGGTACTCCACTGGAAAACATTTACTTTTATATCAACTGGTGCCAGAAAGTTAAACAGATTTTGAAATTACTTCTATTTAAAATCTTAATACTTACAGTACTTATAAGCTGGTGTATGCTCCACAGGAAGTTGTGTAGTTCTTTCCAATCTGACCACAGTGCTATTTGCTGACACCTCTGTCCATGTCAGGAACTGTCCAGAGCAGGATAGGTTTGCTATGGGGATTTGCTCCTACTATGGACAGTTCTTGACATGGACAGAGGTGTCAGCACAGAGCACTGTGGTAAGACAGAAAAGAAATTAAAAAAGAAAATAACTTCCTGTGAATCGCTTATACAGCAGCTAATAAGTACTGGAAGGATTAAGATTTTTAAATAGAAGTAATTTACAAATCTGTTTAACTTTGTAGCACCAGTTGATAAAAAAAAAATGTTTTCCAGTAGAGTACCCCTTTGAGCAGTGGTGAGGTTATGCTGGGAGTTGTAGTTTCACTGACCATAACTGTAGAACTGACAAGTGACTACAGCTCTGATAGGACACAGAGAGGAGAATACACAATGATATCAGTGACTACAGGTGACGTCTTCTCTATAGTGAGGAGAATACACAATGATATCAGTGACTACAGGTGACGTCTTCTCTATAGTGAGGAGAATACACAATGATATCAGTGACTACAGGTGACATCTTCTCTATAGTGAGGAGAATGTACAATGATATCAGTGACTACAGGTGACGTCTTCTCTATAGAGAGGACAATACACAATGATATCAGTGACTACAGGCGACGTCTTCTCTATAGTGAGGAGAATACACAATGATATCAGTGATTACAGGTGACGTCTTCTCTATAGTGAGGAGAATACAGAATAATATCAGTGACTACAGGCGACGTCTTCTCTATAGTGAGGAGAATACACAATGATATCAGTGACTACAGGTGACGTCTTCTCTACAGTGAGGAGAATACACAATGATATCAGTGACTACAGGTGACGTCTTCTCTATAGTCTTCCCTTATCTAATTCAGATGGTACATACCGCCTGGTCCAGCTAAAACTTCTCTCTGCAGAATGTGACGCCCAGACGTCTCCTCACTATGTCAGCGCATTCTCATCCTCTATATGAAAACAAGTATTATTATAAACCTGACAGACACTATATCCTCTAAATATAATACTACAATACACTATACTCTTTGATTATAAACCTTTCATACATCATACCCACTGAATATAATACTACCACACACTGTACATTCTGAATATAATACCATCACATACTGTACCCTCTGAATATAAATCTGCCACATACTGTACCCCTGAATATAATACCAACACATACTGTACACTCTGAATATATTACTACCACCCACTGCGCCCTCTGAATATAATACTTAGAGATGAGCAAACTACAGTAAATTCAACTCGTCACAAACTTCTCGGCTCGGCAGTTGATGGCTTTTCCTGCATAAATTAGTTCAGCTTTCAGGTGCTCCCGTGGGCTGGAAAAGGTGGATATTGTCCTAGGAGAATCTTTCCTATGAATGTATCCACCTTTTCCAGCCCACCGGAGCACCTGAAGGCTGAACTAATTTACGCAGGATAAGTCATCAACTGCTGAGCCGAGAAGTTTGTGACGAATCGAATTTACTGTAAGTTCGCTCATCTCTAATAATACTACCACAAACTGCGCCCTCTGAATATAGCGTTGCCATACAGTGCACCCTCTGAATATAATACCAGAACCGCAGTAACACCCCTCAACATCCGTTAGCTGATGCTATTACCACGGGAGGGGGGTATTGGTGGTGTTGCTAGTGGATGATCGGGGTGCTACTACTGGGGGGGGGGGTGTTGCTGAAGGATGATGAGGGTGCTACTGGCCATCCCCCCTGGCAGTATCACCCCCATCATCCATCGGCAGGATCACCCTCCTGGCAGGAGCACCGCCATCATCCACCACCAGGATCTGCTGATGGAGGTGCTGCTGGGGGGGGGGGGGGTAGTTGCTGGTGGATGATGAGGGTGCTACTGCCAGGGGGGGAGCATTAGGTAGGCAGCAGTTCCCCCACATTAGGTAGGTAGCAGTTTCCCCACTTTAGGTAGCATCTTTTCCCCACATTAGGCAGCATATATTCCCCACATTTGGTACCAGTTTCCCCACATTAGGTAGGTACCAGTTACCCCACATTAGGTAGCAATTTCCCCACATTAGGTAGCACAGATTCCCCACATTAGGTAGCAGTTTCCCCACATTCAGTAGGTACCAGTTACCCCACATTAGGTAGCAATTTCCCCACATTAGGTAGCACAGATTCCCCACATTAGGTAGCATAGACTCTGCACATTAGGTAGCATAGACTCCGCACATTAGGTAGCATAGACTCCGCACATTAGGTAGCATAGACTCCCCACATTAGGTAGCATAGACTCCCCACATTAGGTAGCATAGACTCCCCACATTAGGTGCATAGACTCCCCACATTAGGTGCATAGACTCCCCACATTAGGCCGCAGGTTCCCCACAATGCGTCAAAGTCTCCCCCCCCCCCCCCCCACACACACACACAAAAAAAAAACACATACAACACAGAGAGACACACACACAAACACACAGTCAGAGAGACACACACTCACAGACAGACACACAGAGTCACACAGTCACACACAGACACACAGAGTCACACACACACAAACATAGATAGAGACAGACACACACACTCACCCATCCAGCGCAGCGATCCTTCTCACCGGGCGCAATGCGAGTGACGTAACTGACGTCCCCCTGCGCGGCCATGCGGTGTGACGTCAGGCCGGCGCAGACGTGGGAGCGGAGGCCGGGCACAGTACTGGTGAAGGTGAGGGGGGGGGGGGGCGTGATGACGGACGGGCGCACTGAAAGGGGGGGGGGTTGGTTGCTAACGGACGGGCGCACCGCACACACAGCACAGGCGGGGGGGGGGGGGTTGCTGACGGATGGGAGGCCGGTCGGGCACATAGGGGGGTGTCAGTGTAGCTGGGGAGGGGGGGGGTGCTGCGGAGCGTCTTGGTGTCACCCCATTAGGTTGGTGTCACCCGGTGCGGGCCGCACCCCCCGCACCCGGGTCGCAACGCCACTGATCACCAGGGCTATTAGGTACAGTTTCAATGTGATGGCACGCAGGCCATATCATAATAGCATAAACAATTAACCCCTTAAGGACCAGGTCCATTTTCGACTTAAAGGGGTACTCCGGTGGAAAACTTTTTTTTTATGAATATGTTTGGGAAGGTTGTAGAGAGAGCTGTAGAAGCTCAAGAATTTCCTGGTGATATAATCTGTAATAGAAGCTACAAAGCTTGAGGGAGTTTTTATTTCATGGATGAAAGATTGTTTCATTTAATAGGCCTTAGCAGACTGAATGTTTAGAAGGCCTTTAATAGCACTGTGGGCTGATGCAACCTCTTCTTATAAAATCCATCTTTCAGTTTGCAAAATGTTTCCAGTGTGTAAATCTGCGCTAGAGTTCAGTCGAGCTGAACACTGTTTTTTCAAACAGGTAACAAATTAAATACATTCTTCTCTTATGCTATTTCCACTTAGGTTCTTATGGGCATTGTGCCCCAAAAAATGCTAAAAAAACTGCCACATGGTGTTCTTCCATGGGCCAGATGTTAGCAGGGAGTCAATGGGGACACGCCCCTGACCCTGGTTTTGCTGCAATCTGGCAGTTTTTCCAAATCGCAGGAATGCTGAGACTCTGGCATTTTTAAGCAAAAATGCCATAGTTTCAGCATCCTCAGAGAGAAGGAGTGATGCATAGCATCCCTACTTCCATCTGCAGCCATACAGCATTTTCCAGCACAGCATGCTGCGCTGGAAAATGTCCCTGCACAGATCGGGACTTCAGCTGTGCTTTAGGCTACAGAGCCGGGAGAACAGCTGATGCTGAGCTGTGCGCTATGCGCCATCCCAGCAAGTAAATAGTTAACTTACACTGCTGGACAGTGTAGGTTAACCCTTTGGGCAGTATACACTATATACATCTATCTATAGATAGCTGTATATATGGTGTATTCAGAAGACGAGGTCCATTTACCTCCCTCGCTCCTTTCACTGCAGGGTCTGTGTAGCCCCGCCCCCTAGTGATTATGTCATTAGGGGCGTAGCTACAGATGGGAGGGAGAATGGTAATGTGTGTTTACATTGTACGTTTTGTATAATGTGAACAGAACCTTCTGCCAGTGTGTTCCCAGACAGAGAGACTCCAGCTGTTGCTAAACTACAACTTCCAGCATGCCCAGCTATCCAAAGGCTGTCTGGGCATGCTTTGAGTTGTAGTTTTGCAACATTTGGAGACTCTCTGTTTGGTAAGACATTGCATCATGGGCGCTCTCCCAAGCGGAGAGCGCCAAAAATGCAATAACCAATTTTTTGTGTTTCTTCTCATTTCAGATCCGTGTATACAGAGGATTACAGTGGATTCGGAGGACTACTGTGGATGAACTGGATTTTTTTCCTTTTAATAAAATGGTTAATGAGGGCTGTGGGGGAGTGTTTTTTAAAATAATTTTTTTCCCAATGTTTTGTGTTTTTTGGTAAATTAAATTTTCAGGCTTAGTAGTGTAAGACATCTTGTAGACAGAATCCATTACTAAGCCAGGGCTTAGCATTAGCACCAAAAACAGCTAGCGCTAACTCCCAAATATTATCCTGGTACCCAACGCCACAGGGGTGTCAGGAAGAGCCAGTACCAACAGGCTCAGAGCATCTAAAATGGTGCTCCTGGGCCTTGGCGGTAACAGGCTGGCATTATTTAGGCTGGGGAGGGCCAGTAACAATGGTCCTTGCCCACCCTGGTATTGTCAGGCTGTTGCTACTTGGTTGGTATCTGGCTGAGAATAAAAATATGGGGAACCCTATGCTTTTTTTTTCATAAATAAAAAGAAACACAAAGGGTTTCCCTATTTTATTCTCAGCCAGATACCAACCAAGCAGCAACAGCCTTTGGCTCTCTGGGCATGCTGGGAGTTGTAGTTTAGCAACAGCTGGAGTCTCCCTGTCTGGGAAAACACTATCAGAAGGGTCTGTTCCCATTATACAAAACGTACAATGTGAACAGAGCCTCACACTGACCACCCTGCCTCCTGTCTGTAGCTCAGCCCCCTAATGATGTCATCACTAGTAGCGATGCTACACAGATCCGGCAGTGACAGGAGCGAGGGAGGTAAGTGGACCTCTTCTTCTGTATACACTCTATACAGCTATCTATAGATAGCTGTATATACTTTATATAGCCCAAAGGGGCTATAGGAGCAAGGAGTCCTGTCAGTCTGGATTCCCGGCTCCTGTATAGTATACACAAGTACACTATGCCCTCCTGTATACTATACGGCCAGGGGAGGTGAGTAGTGATGCTATACATCACTCATCACCTCCTTACACTCTGTGGACCGGGCGCTCAGCATCTGACTCACAGAGTGGTATCTGAAGGCAGTGAGAAAACTGCCACAGGGGACAAATTTGTCTGTTTCCAAACACCAGGAAAAACGCCAGAAAAACTGACAAAATGCTGTGGCAGTTTTTCTGGCATTTTTTACTGGCGTTTTTTTTAGGTGAAAACTTTTGGGCTTTCCAAACTATTGGGTATGGGACTTCTGTAGACTTGTTTCTTTTTTTTTTTTTTTTTTTTAGCAATTCTAGGACTTGGATGATCAAGCTCACCTGTTGAGAGTTCAGGGTATATAAGATGGCAATGGTGACTGCTGAACTTGCTATGTAGCCTTTAATGAATAAGTATCTCCCTTAACCCCTTAAGGACCAAGTCCATTTACACCTTAAGGACCAGAGCATTTTTTGCACATCTGACCACTGTCGCTTTAAGCATTAATAACTCTGGGATGCTTTTACTTATGAATTTGATTCAGAGAATGTTTTTTTGTGACATATTCTACTTTAACACAGTAGTAAATTTTCGCATAATTTCTTGGTGAAAAATTCCAAAATGTCATGAAAAGTTAGAAAATTTTGCATTTTTCTAATTTTGAAGCTCTCTGCTTGTAAGGAAAATAGACATACCAAATAAATTCTATATTGATTCACATTTACAATATGTCTACTTTATATTTGCATCATAAAGTTGAAATGTTTTTACTTTTGGAAGACATCAGAGGGCTTCAAAGTTCAGCAGCAATTTTCCAATTTTTTAACAACATTTTCTAAATTGGACTTTTTCAAGGACCAGTTAATTTTTGAAGTTGATTTGAAGGGCCTTGATATTAGAAATACCCCATAAATTACCCAATTATCGAAACTGCACCCCTCAAAGTATTCAACATGACATTCAGAAAGTTTGTTAACCCTTTAGGTGTTTCAAAGGAATAGCAGAAAAGTGAAGGAGAAAATTCTAAATCTTAATTTGGCTAAGTTTCCACTTGTTTTTTTCCTGGCAGTTTTTACAATACTGTCACTGCAGTTTTTCAGCCAAAGTCAGAAGTGGACCCATAAGGGAGGAGAAGTGTAAGTCCTTCCTACATATGTCCTATTCCTTTTGAATACACTTCTGGCTTTGGCTCAAAAACTGCAGTGGCAGATATCCAAAAACTGCCAGAGAAAAAACCAAGTGGAAACTGAGCCTTTTTTACACTTGCATGTTCTTGTAGACCCAGTTTTTGAATTTTTACAAGGGGTGATTGAAGACAAAGCCCCCCAAAATTTGTAAACCAATTTCTCTTGAGTAAGGAAATACCTCATATGTGGATCTAAAGTTCTCTGTGGGTGCACTAGAGGGTTCAGAAGCGAAGGAGCAACAATGGAATTTTGGAGAGTGAATTTTGCTGAAATGGTTTTTTCGGACAAGTCGCATTTAGGAAGCCCCTATGGTACCAGAACAGCAAAAAAAAAAAAAAAAGAAAAAAAAGAAAGACACATGGCATCAAATTTTGAAACTACACCCCTCAATGCACGTAACAAGGGGTCCAGTGAGCCTTAGCGCCCCACAGGGGTTTGACAACTTTTTGTTAAAGTCGATGTGTAAATGAATTTTTTTTTCACTAAAGTGCAGTTTTTTTCCCCAAATTTACCATTTTAACAAAGGGTAATGGGAGAAAATACTATTTTGGAAACCACACCCATCAAGAAATGTAATAAGGGGTACAGTGAGCCTTAACACCTCACAGGTGTTAAAGTTGGATGTGTAAATGAAAAAAAAAATTTCACTAAAATGCTGTTTATTCCCCAAATTTTACATTTTTACAAGGGCTAATAGAAGATGCCCCCACATAATTTGTAACACCATTTCTTCTGAGTATGGAAATACCCCATGTGTGGACGTCAAGTGCTCTGCTGGCACACCACAATACTCAGAATAGGAGGAGCGCCATTGAGCTGGAGACAGAATTTGTTTGGAATGGAAGTTGGGGGCCATGTGCGTTTACAAAGCCCTCCATGTTGCCAGAACAGTGGACTTTCCCCACATGTGACCCCATTTTATAAACTACACTTTTCACAGAATTTAATAAGGGGTGCAGTGAGCATTTACACCCCACTGGCATTTGACAAATCTTTGGAACAATTACATTTTAAATTTACACGGACCACTGTTCCAAAAATCTGTCAGACACCTTTGCGGTGTACATGCTCACTGTATGCCTTATTACATTACGTGAGGGGTGTAGTTTCCAAAATGGGGTCACATGTGAGGGGGGGTCCATTGTTCTGGCACCATGGGGCTTTGTAAACACACGTGGCCTTCAATTCCGGACAAATTCTCTGTCCAAAAGTTCAATGGCGCTCCTTCTCTTCTGAGCATTGTAGTTCGCCCACAAAGCACTTTACATCCACATATGGGGTATGTTCTTACTCAGAAGATATGGGCTTTTTTTTCCTATTTTCCCTTGTGAAAATGAAAAATGTAGGGTTTTTATATATACACAAGCGCTACTACAGTAACCCCCCTTCATGCGATGGCCCCGACATATAATAAAATCGACATACGATGGCCTCTCAGAGGACATACGATGCTTTTATATGTCGGGGCCATCGCATTAACTGCTATCCGACAGCGCAAAATGCTTAAGCTGCTGTCGCATAGCAGTTTAAGCATCCCGGGCAGGTTCACTTACATATCCTCGCTGCTCCGGGTCCACTTCGCGATCCTCCGGCGTCTTCTGTATCTTCTCCAGGGTCCGGGCCTCGCTTTCCGGTGTCGTTATTACGTCACTACGCACGCCGTGCCGGCGCAGCAGCGTAATAACGTCACCAGAAAGCGAGGCCCGGACCCTGTAGAAGATGCGGAAGAAGCCGGAGGATTCCGAAGAAGACACCGGAGAAGCGGGACAGCATCGGGGGCCCCTGGGATAGCATCGGGAGCGGTGAGGATGCGGTCCGGAGGGGCGGGGACAGGTGAGTACAGCTTCCTATACTTTACATTGCACGGATCCCTCAACATACAATGGATTCAACAAACGATGGGTCGTTTGGAACAAATTACCATCGTATGTTGAGGGACCACTGTATATGGAATTTATTTAGCAGCTGCCCAAGATTACAGGTGGATCCCTACTCACCACCCAGTACTAGCCAAACAATTAATTAATGAATTCTGTATTTACTGTATTGAAAAATGTAGGGTAACACCAGCATTTTAGTTAAAAAGAAAAAATAATTTCATTTTCTCATCCAACTTTAATGAAAATGTGTCAAACACCTGTGGGGTGTCAAGGCTAACTATACCCCTTGTTAAGTTTCCTGAGGGGTGTAGTTTCGAAAATGGGGTCACACATGGTTAAATTATATATATATTTTTTGTTTATGTCAGAACCACTGTAAAATCAGCCCCCCCTGTGCAAATTACCTATATAGGCCTGTGAAACACACACTGCTCTCTGTCTAACAAAATGCTGACTGGACTAGGAGGTAAATTGCTGCTAGAAAAAGCTTTTCTGTGTAACACAGAGGGCTGTCTGTCCCTATCTATCTCTTTGCAGTGTAAGGATGAAGTAACTGGCCGCAATATGGCTGCCAATTATATAGGGCTGTGATATCACAGGGGTGACTGGCTGCTGATAGGCTGCACCCTACATGTGATTCAGGGTCATCCTACCTACCCTTGTTCCCGCCTTCCCAGGATTCCTTGTCCCATGTCCTCACATGTGAATCCCCCATTTTAGATGCCCTGGAGCCTGGACCGCACTAAATGGAGTTTAATGAAGTGATTTGTGCAATAGAATCGTGGCGATATTCGCATTAATTGAAAACCAAATTTTTCCTGAAATTTGTCACAAATTCAGATTCGTCAGATTCGAGTCGCTCATCTCTACTGACTACAATTGACTTGCCTAAAGATGATGACAGCAGATAAAGATGAATTGACTTACTGACTTGTGGCTGCAAGTTAGGTTGAGGCCTCCAGATGTGCTGGTCACTGGCCCTGAGACGTCTGGACTGGACTTGACCTCAGCAGAAAGTGCGGTGTAAGAGAGAGATTGTAGTACCTCCCCCTCTTATAAAGGGGGGCTGAGCAAGGAGCCCATAGGCTAGCTGCGGGTCATCTGATAACCTGGTGCTCTCTGGGTAACAAAACATGACTTAAACATGTGACAACCATTATCATGTGACTAACAATTAGGTGACCATAGCAAAGGCCATTTACCCTTAATATACAACTTATACACATTATGGGGGAACACTGCAGGAGAGCCCTGAGGATGTACAGGGATTGGGACATCACACAGGAATAAATCTATAATAGAAATACCAGCACTAAATGACCAACATAGTACATGAATATATATCCCCTGCCCAAAGCAAGACAGGTAGCGAGTGTGTCTACAAAACCCACCAGTCTACATAACGATCGAACCTACTGAAATTAAGACAATAAAGTGAAACTTAGTGAGGAGCACAGGACGAGAGGGACAACTACTCAGTGTCGGCATGAGCATGCTAGCGAGGCGGCTGCAGCCTCCTGACTGAGATGCGCTGCGTGCTGGCTGAAAATGCTAGAGTACATGACTCATAAATCACCCTCACCTCCGTGACCTGAGCTTCCTTGTACAAAAGAACTATCACGATTCGGCTTACAGGTTGTGGATCCTCTGTGTCAGCGAGGGATTGGCGTGGACCGTGCTGGTGGACCGGTTCTAAGAGGCTACTGGTGTTCACCAGAGCCCGCCGCAAAGCGGGATGGTCTTGCTGCGGCAGTAGCAACCAGGTCGTATCCACTAGCAACGGCTCAACCTCGCTGACTGCTGAGAAGGCGTGGGACAGAAGGACTAGGCAGAGGCAAGGTCAGACGTAGCAGAAGGTCGGGGCAGGCGGCAAGGTTCGTAGTCAAGATGGATAGCAGGAGTTCAGGTAACACAGGCTTTGGACAACACTAAACGCTTTCACTGGCACAAGGCAACAAGATCCGGCCAGGGAGTGCAGGGGAAGTGATGTGATATAGCCAGGGAGCAGGTGGAAGCCAATTAAGCTAATTGGGCCAGGCACCAATCATTGGTGCACTGGCCCTTTAAGTCTCAGAGAGCTGGCGCGCGTGCGCCCTAGAGAGCGGAGCCGCGCGCGCCAGCACATGACAGCAGGGGACCGGGACGGGTAAGTGACTTGGGATGCGATTCGCGAGCGGGCGCGTCCCGCTGTGCGAATCGCATCCCCGACGGCCATGTCAGTGCAGCGCTCCCGGTCAGCGGGACTGACCGGGGCGCTGCAAGGAGAGAGGCGCCGTGAGCGCTCCGGGGAGGAGCAGGGACCCGGAGCGCTCGGCGTAACAGTACCCCCCCCTTAGGTCTCCCCCTTTTTTTGTCTGACAACTGCTTTACCTGGGACGAGGACACCGGGAGTGAATGGAGGGTTTCCTCAAAGGCAGGCAGTACAGCAGGAGTGGGAATGGGGAGGGAGGGCAGAGGGTGAAGCTTGGCACGGGGCAGTGTGTCACCAGGACGGGGGCCATGAGGAGGCACTGAGGCTTGCCTGACGGGACTGGGAGGGGGGGAGAGGCATTTCTTATGGCAAGCAGAGTCCCAGTTCTTGATCTCCCCGGTGGTCCAGTCAAGGGTGGGAGAATGAAGCCGGAGCCATGGCAGACCGAGGAGGACCTCAGAGGTACAGTTGGGAAGAACGAAGAATTCAATCCTTTCGTGATGGGGTCCAATACACATTAAGAGGGGTTTTGTGCGGTAACGCACGGTGCAATCCAATCTGACTCCGTTGACCGCGGAAATGTAGAGCGGCTTGACGAGACGGGTCACCGGGATGCAGAATTTATTCACCAAAGACTCCAAAATAAAATTCCCAGAGGCACCAGAGTCCAAGCAGGCCACGGCTGAGAGGGAGGAGTTGGCAGAAGGAGAGATCCGCACGGGCACCGTGAGACGTGGAGAAGCAGATTTTGAACCAAGAGACGCCACACCCACGTGAGCTGGGTGCGTGCGTGCGTTTCCTAGACGAATAGGGCAATCCACCAAGAAATGCTCAGTACTGGCACAGTACAGACAAAGATTTTCTTCCCTACGGCGATTCCTCTCTTCCTGGGTCAGGCGAGACCGATCCACTTGCATGGCCTCCTCGGCGGGAGGCCCAGGCGTAGATTGCAAAGGATACTGTGGGAGAGGTGCCCAGAGATCTAAGTCTTTTTCCTGGCGGAGCTCCTGATGTCTCTCAGAAAAACGCATGTCAATGCGTGTGGCCAAATGGATAAGTTCTTGCAGGTTGGCAGGAATCTCTCGTGCGGCCAGCACATCCTTGATGCTACTGGATAGGCCTTTTTTAAAGGTCGCGCAGATAGCCTCGTTATTCCATGATAATTCGGAAGCAAGAGTACGAAATTGGATGGCGTACTCGCCCACTGAAGAATTACCCTGGACCAGGTTCAGCAGGGCAGTCTCGGCAGAAGAAGCTCGGGCTGGTTCCTCGAAGACACTACGGACTTCAGCGAAGAAGGACTGGACTGTGGCTGTGGCAGGATCATTGCGGTCCCAGAGCGGTGTGGCCCAAGACAAGGCCTTTCCTGAAAGAAGGCTCACTACGAACGCCACCTTAGACCGTTCTGTAGGAAACAAGTCCGACAACATCTCCATATGCAGGGAACATTGAGACAAAAATCCACGGCAGAGTCTAGAGTCCCCATCAAATTTGTCCGGCAGGGACAAGCGGAGGCTAGGAGCGGCCACTCGCTGCGGAGGAGGTGCAGGAGCTGGCGGAGGAGATGGTTGCTGCTGTAGCAGAGGCAGAAGTTGCTGTAACATGGCGGTCAACTGCGACAGCTGCTGTCCTTGTTGGGCAATCTGCTGGGATTGCTGAGCGACCACCGTGGGAAGGTCAGCGAGACTTGGCAGCGGCACCTCAGCGGGATCCATGGCCGGATCTACTGTCACGATTCGGCTTACAGGTTGTGGATCCTCTGTGTCAGCGAGGGATTGGCGTGGACCGTGCTGGTGGACCGGTTCTAAGAGGCTACTGGTGTTCACCAGAGCCCGCCGCAAAGCGGGATGGTCTTGCTGCGGCAGTAGCAACCAGGTCGTATCCACTAGCAACGGCTCAACCTCGCTGACTGCTGAGAAGGCGTGGGACAGAAGGACTAGGCAGAGGCAAGGTCAGACGTAGCAGAAGGTCGGGGCAGGCGGCAAGGTTCGTAGTCAAGATGGATAGCAGGAGTTCAGGTAACACAGGCTTTGGACAACACTAAACGCTTTCACTGGCACAAGGCAACAAGATCCGGCCAGGGAGTGCAGGGGAAGTGATGTGATATAGCCAGGGAGCAGGTGGAAGCCAATTAAGCTAATTGGGCCAGGCACCAATCATTGGTGCACTGGCCCTTTAAGTCTCAGAGAGCTGGCGCGCGTGCACCCTAGAGAGCGGAGCCGCGCGCGCCAGCACATGACAGCAGGGGACCGGGACGGGTAAGTGACTTGGGATGCGATTCGCGAGCGGGCGCGTCCCGCTGTGCGAATCGCATCCCCGACGGCCATGTCAGTGCAGCACTCCCGGTCAGCGGGACTGACCGGGGCGCTGCAGGGAGAGAGGCGCCGTGAGCGCTCCGGGGAGGAGCAGGGACCCGAAGCGCTCGGCGTAACAAGAACATACTCACTAGTGGGACTGCCACCAACCCGTGACCGAAGGAGAGAGACAGGAGAGCTCTGGAAGACGCAGCAGCCACGTAGTGCACGAGGAAACCAGAAGCAATCACCAACGTCCGTACCTGCAAAATGGAATTTCCAGTGCCACGCCACTTTTTGGAATGCGGTCATAAGGTTGAGGATATGAGATTCAGTATAATTTACTCTATTCCACGTTCTAGAAGGGGAGGGGATAGAGAAAAGGCTTTGAGACGGAGATAGACCGTGTGGATAAAGAGACTTAATACATTGCAACCACATGGGTTAAATGTAGATCTTAAACTCAGAGTCTTTTTCTAATTTTAGGTTTACCACTGACATCCTCATTGGTAAAGTATTTTACTATATAAAAAAATATTTTTATATATTTTTAGCACAAGCACGTGGGTCACTTTACATTTAGAAAATGGATGTATAGACACTTGATAATATATTACATAATCCTGTAATTATATGGAAATATATGATAGGTGTGGAATATTTTATATATTTGTATATTTATCTTTGTTTATTATAACGAATACACTGCCAACATGGATCCGATTTCTACTACTGGTGGATGGGAGCGGAAGATTGCCTCTTCTTTTGTTTTCTTTTTGCTTTTGTGTAACCTGACCGTTATGCAATATGTGGCCTATGTTTTTCTGGGAATTGATTAAAAATATTGGATAATGCTATATAGGTATAGGTGTTCTTTCATTTACACTGTGGGAGGATCTAAAGCGATGATAGACCGTTATAGAGAGGAGAGTGGGGCTATGTGGGGGCTAGGGAGGTGTTATATACACCCGTTAGACTCTGGCCTAACACTGTCCGTTGTCTCTGTCTTATCGCTACCGCGATCTGCGGTGGTGCTGGACGAGACATGCTATGTAATACTGTCGGTCATATGTTATGTATTTTACCGCCCACAAAGTGTTTTATTTTGAGATGAACAGTTTCTGTAATAAGTACACCACCTTATTTATCTTATAGATGTCTGGAATCTTGCCACATACAGCTTATGGGCAAGTTGCCCTCAGATAAGATGGCTGCGCAAGATTCTTAGTAACGAACTGCGCAGATCTGTGAGGAATGGATTTGACTGCCGGGTACTCAATTCCGGAAGTGGATTAGGCGGCCTGGTGCATGGACATCGTAGTAAGCGAGAAGAATCTAACTCACTGTGCGCATGACCGTTACGTCACTATCCCCAGAGACATGGCCACATCATATGACTAGTCAGGTGACCCAGGCAGTTCCGCTTCTGCGCACCGGCTTTGTTTACAAATGCCGTAGGATCCATGTGAAGAGTTATATGGGCAGTGACATGCAATTTAGGTAACTCCTATCAATCATCCTGTCACGATGCCGGCTGGCAGGTAGTGGATCCTCTGTGCCAGAGAGGGATTGGCGTGGACCGTGCTAGTGGATCGGTTCTAAGTCACTACTGGTTTTCACCAGAGCCCGCCGCAAAGCGGGATGGTCTTGCTGCGGCGGTAGTGACCAGGTCGTATCCACTAGCAACGGCTCAACCTCTCTGACTGCTGAAGATAGGCGCGGTACAAGGGAGTAGACAGAAGCAAGGTCGGACGTAGCAGAAGGTCGGGGCAGGCAGCAAGGATCGTAGTCAGGGGCAACGGCAGGAGGTCTGGAACACAGGCTAGGAACACACAAGGAAACGCTTTCACTGGCACAATGGCAACAAGATCCGGCGAGGGAGTGCAGGGGGAGTGAGGTATAAATAAGGAGTGCACAGGTGAACACACTAATTGGAACCACTGCGCCAATCAGCGGCGCAGTGGCCCTTTAAATCGCAAAGACCCGGCGCGCGCGCGCCCTAGGGAGCGGGGCCGCGCGCGCCGGGACAGGACCGACGGAGAGCGAGTCAGGTACGGGAGCCGGGGTGCGCATCGCGAGCGGGCGCCACCCGCATCGCGAATCGCATCCCGGCTGGAGGCGGTATCGCAGCGCCCCGGGTCAGTGGATCTGACCGGAGCGCTGCAGTGAGGAGAGTGTAGCGAGCGCTCCGGGGAGGAGCGGGGACCCGGAGCGCTCGGCGTAACAGTACCCCCCCCTTGGGTCTCCCCCTCTTCTTAGAGCCTGAGAACCTGAGGACCAGACTTTTGTCTAGAATATTGTCCTCAGGTTCCCAGGATCTCTCTTCTGGACCACAACCCTCCCAATCAACAAAAAAAAAAGTTTTCCCTCTGACCTTCTTGGATGCCAGAATCTCTTTGACGGAGAAGATGTCCGAGGAGCCGAAAACAGGAGTGGGGGAAACAAGTTTGGGAGAGAAACGGTTGATGATAAGTGGTTTAAGAAGAGAAACGTGAAAGGCATTAGGAATACGAAGAGAAGGAGGAAGAAGAAGCTTGTAAGAGACAGGATTAATCTGGCACAAAATTTTGAAAGGACCAAGATAGCGTGGTCCCAACTTGTAGCTAGGGACACGGAAGCGGACATATTTAGCGGAGAGCCATACCTTGTCTCCAGGAGAAAAAATGGGAGGAGCTCTTCTTTTCTTATCCGCAAACTTCTTCATGCGTGATGAAGCCTGTAAGAGAGAATTTTGGGTCTCTCTCCATATGGTGGAAAGATCACGAGAAATTTCATCCACAGCGGGCAGACCAGAGGGCAAGGGGGTAGGGAGGGGGGGAAGAGGGTGACGGCCGTACACCACGAAAAATGGGGATTTGGAGGAAGATTCAGAGACTCTGAAGTTATACGAGAATTCGGCCCATGGTAGAAGATCTGCCCAATCATCCTGGCGGGAGGAAACAAAATGTCGTAAATAATCACCCAAGACCTGGTTAATTCTTTCTACTTGTCCATTAGATTGAGGATGATATGCAGAAGAAAAGTTTAATTTAATCTTGAGTTGTTTACAGAGAGCCCTCCAGAATTTTGACACGAATTGGACGCCTCTATCCGAGACGATCTGTGTGGGCAACCCGTGAAGACGAAAAATGTGTACAAAAAATTGTTTAGCCAACTGAGGCGCTGAAGGAAGACCAGGAAGAGGGATGAAATGTGCCATTTTGGAGAATCGATCAACGACCACCCAAACAACAGTGTTGCCACGGGATGGGGGTAAGTCAGTAATAAAATCCATACCAATCAGAGACCAAGGCTGTTCGGGGACAGGCAGAGGATGAAGAAAACCAGCGGGCTTCTGGCGAGGAGTCTTATCCCGGGCACAGACAGTGCAGGCTCGCACAAAGTCCACGACATCCGTCTCCAGAGTCGGCCACCAATAGAAGCGAGAGATGAGTTGCACAGATTTCTTGATGCCTGCATGACCTGCGAGATGGGAGGAGTGACCCCATTTGAGGATTCCGAGGCGTTGGCGTGGAGAGACGAAGGTCTTTCCTGGAGGAGTTTGCCTGATGGAGGCTGGAGAAGTGGAAATCAGGCAGTCAGGAGGAATGATGTGTTGCGGAGAGAGTTCAACTTCCGAAGCATCCGAGGAACGAGAGAGAGCATCGGCCCTAATGTTCTTATCGGCAGGCCGAAAGTGAATTTCAAAATTAAATCGGGCAAAGAACAGAGACCACCTGGCCTGGCGAGGATTCAGCCGTTGGGCAGACTGGAGATAGGAGAGGTTCTTGTGATCGGTGTAAATAATAACTGGAAATCTTGATCCCTCCAGCAGATGCCTCCATTCCTCAAGTGCTAATTTAATGGCTAGAAGCTCTCGATCCCCGATGGAGTAGTTCCTCTCCGCCGGAGAGAAGGTCCTAGAAAAAAACCCACAAGTAACAGCATGCCCGGAAGAATTTTTTTGTAGAAGGACCGCTCCAGCTCCTACAGAGGAGGCATCAACCTCCAATAGGAAGGGTTTAGATGGGTCAGGTCTGGAGAGCACGGGAGCCGAAGAAAAGGCAGACTTGAGCCGTTTAAAGGCGTCTTCCGCTTGAGGAGGCCAAGACTTGGGATCGGCATTTTTTTTGGTTAAAGCCACGATAGGAGCCACAACGGTAGAAAAATGTGGAATAAATTGCCTGTAATAATTGGCGAACCCCAAAAAACGTTGGATAGCACGGAGTCCGGAGGGGCGTGGCCAATCTAAGACGGCAGAGAGTTTGTCTGGATCCATTTGTAGTCCCTGGCCAGAGACCAAGTATCCTAGGAAAGGAAGAGATTGGCATTCAAACAGACATTTCTCTATCTTGGCATAAAGTTGATTGTCACGAAGTCTCTGAAGAACCATACGGACATGCTGGCGGTGTTCTTCTAGATTGGCAGAAAAAATCAGGATATCGTCCAGATATACAACAACACAGGAGTATAAGAGATCACGAAAAATTTCATTAACAAAGTCTTGGAAGACGGCAGGGGCGTTGCACAGGCCAAAGGGCATGACCAGATACTCAAAGTGTCCATCTCTAGTGTTAAATGCCGTTTTCCATTCATCCCCCTCTCTGATGCGGATGAGATTATAAGCACCTCTTAAGTCCAGTTTGGTAAAGATGTGGGCACCTTGGAGGCGATCAAAGAGTTCAGAGATGAGGGGTAGGGGGTAGCGGTTCTTTACCGTGATTTTCTTAAGACCGCGGTAGTCAATGCAAGGACGTAGAGAGCCATCTTTTTTGGACACAAAGAAAAATCCGGCTCCGGCAGGAGAGGAGGATTTACGGATAAAGCCCTTTTTTAAATTTTCCTGGATGTATTCAGACATAGCAAGAGTCTCTGGGGCAGACAGAGGATAAATTCTGCCCCGGGGTGGAGTAGTGCCCGGGAGGAGGTCAATAGGACAATCATAAGGCCTGTGAGGAGGTAGAGTCTCAGCTTGTTTTTTGCAAAAAACATCCGCAAAGTCCATATAGGCCTTAGGGAGACCGGTTACAGGGGGAACCACAGAGTCACGGCAAGGGGTACTGGGAACCGGTACATTAGAAGGGGCTCCGTGCGGAAACGTATGGTACAGTCCAATCTTTCATTGTTTACACAATTGATGTAGAGGGGTCTGGCGAGACTGGTCACCGGGATGTTGAACCTGTTGACGAGAGAGGCCAAAATAAAATTTCCTGCAGATCCGGAATCCAAGAAGGCCATAGTAGAGAAGGAGAAGGCAGAGGCAGATATCCGCACAGGCACAGTAAGACGTGGAGAAGCAGAGTAGACATCAAGGACTGTCTCACCTTTGTGCGGAGTCAGCGTACGTCTTTCCAGGCGGGGAGGACGGATAGGACAATCCTTCAGGAAGTGTTCGGTACTGGCACAGTACAGGCAGAGATTCTCCATGCGGCGTCGTGTCCTCTCTAGAGGTGTCAGGCGAGACCGGTCGACCTGCATAGCCTCCACAGCGGGAGGCACAGGAACGGATTGCAGGGGACCAGAGGAGAGAGGAGCCGGGGAGAAAAAACGCCTCGTGCGAACAAAGTCCATATCCTGGCGGAGCTCCTGACGCCTTTCGGAAAAACGCATGTCAATGCGAGTGGCTAGATGAATGAGTTCATGTAGGTTAGCAGGGATTTCTCGTGCGGCCAGAACATCTTTAATGTTGCTGGATATGCCTTTTTTAAAGGTCGTGCAGAGGGCCTCATTATTCCAGGATAATTCTGAAGCAAGAGTACGGAATTGTACGGCGTACTCGCCAACGGAAGAATTACCCTGGACCAGGTTCAACAGGGCAGTCTCAGCAGAAGAGGCTCGGGCAGGTTCCTCAAAGACACTTCGAATTTCCGAGAAGAAGAAGTGTATAGAGGCAGTGACGGGGTCATTGCGGTCCCAGAGCGGTGTGGCCCATGACAGAGCTTTTCCAGACAGAAGGCTGACTACGAAAGCCACCTTAGACCTTTCAGTAGGAAACTGGTCCGACATCATCTCCAAGTGCAGGGAACATTGGGAAAGAAAGCCACGGCAGAATTTAGAGTCCCCATCAAATTTATCCGGCAAGGATAGTCGTAGACCAGAAGCGGCCATTCGCTGCGGAGGAGGTGCAGGAGCTGGCGGAGGAGATGATTGCTGAAGCTGTGGTAGTAGCTGCTGTAGCATCACGGTCAGTTGAGACAGCTGTTGGCCTTGTTGCGCTATCTGTTGTGACTGCTGGGCGACCACCGTGGTGAGGTCAGCGACAACTGGCAGAGGAACTTCAGCGGGATCCATGGCCGGATCTACTGTCACGATGCCGGCTGGCAGGTAGTGGATCCTCTGTGCCAGAGAGGGATTGGCGTGGACCGTGCTAGTGGATCGGTTCTAAGTCACTACTGGTTTTCACCAGAGCCCGCCGCAAAGCGGGATGGTCTTGCTGCGGCGGTAGTGACCAGGTCGTATCCACTAGCAACGGCTCAACCTCTCTGACTGCTGAAGATAGGCGCGGTACAAGGGAGTAGACAGAAGCAAGGTCGGACGTAGCAGAAGGTCGGGGCAGGCAGCAAGGATCGTAGTCAGGGGCAACGGCAGGAGGTCTGGAACACAGGCTAGGAACACACAAGGAAACGCTTTCACTGGCACAATGGCAACAAGATCCGGCGAGGGAGTGCAGGGGGAGTGAGGTATAAATAAGGAGTGCACAGGTGAACACACTAATTGGAACCACTGCGCCAATCAGCGGCGCAGTGGCCCTTTAAATCGCAAAGACCCGGCGCGCGCGCGCCCTAGGGAGCGGGGCCGCGCGCGCCGGGACAGGACCGACGGAGAGCGAGTCAGGTACGGGAGCCGGGGTGCGCATCGCGAGCGGGCGCCACCCGCATCGCGAATCGCATCCCGGCTGGAGGCGGTATCGCAGCGCCCCGGGTCAGTGGATCTGACCGGAGCTCTGCAGTGAGGAGAGTGTAGCGAGCGCTCCGGGGAGGAGCGGGGACCCGGAGCGCTCGGCGTAACACATCCTTATATGTTGTACATTTATGTGAAAGTTTACGTTTATATACATATAACATCCAGTACTGTATTATTGCTCTTTGTCACTTTATATATTGTTCACTATTTATTTATGATCTTGGATTGATCTCTTTATATAGCACTTTATAATGTTTGTTTTGACACATGTCATCACAGTGACCACCCACAAAGGGGCTTGGTTTATGTAATTGAATAACATATATATATATATATATATATATATATATATATATACTGTGTGTGAATACTTTGTGATATGCTTGAAAAAGATCCCATTGATAGGATTGAAACGTTGCGCTATGGGTGAATAAATACCACATTGAAGTTATCTTTGCAAGCTGGAGTGCCACCTGATTGTCTTTTTTCTGCTGGTTGTGTATATATTTATATGACGTGTGTTTTTACTGTGTACACACATGTAATATCATCAATTGAATTTTGTCACCTGATCACTACATGTATAAGTATGTTTCGCTTTGATGTGGGGCATCAGAAAAGTTGTGCTTTTCCGTCCGGAAGTGTGAACCCAGCCTTAAATGGCATTAATCTCTGGATATACTATATCTGGTTTTCAGTCCTTTTTGTAGTTTATTTAAAAGGGTACTCCACCCCTAGACATCTTATCCCGTATCCAGATAAGGTGTCTGATCACAGGGGTCCAGCCGCTGAGACTCCTGCAATCTTCGGGCCGACACCGCAGGGTTCTGAATACGAAAGCTTGGGGCATCCATGTTCGTAACGTCACACCACGCACCCTCCATTCATGGGAGGGGGCATGACTGCTGTGTACTAGCCCCAAGCTTCCATGTTCAGAACGCTGCGGTGTGAGCCCAGAGATCAGACATCTTATACCCTATCTAATGGATAGGGTATAAGATGTCTAGTGGCGAAGTACCCCTTTAAGATCAAAGAAGCTCTAGAATCCAGTTGGGGAAGTGTTAAAGTACATAGCATACTGGTGGTGGGGGGGGGGTATAGATTGAAGTGTAACGAGTAAGATCTATATATATTATTGTGCTTCTAAATGCAGTGTCTGCAGCTCCAGGTTATGGGTCTTCATAGAGTAGTGGTTTACAAACTGTGGACCTCCAGCTGGTCCAACTACAACTCCCATTATGCCTGGAGAGTCAAGATTCATAGAATGATTGATGTGTTATTATTTACCTAGGAGAAACGTCAATAAGAAATCTGTAAGTACTTTCCTCACTTGCTTTTGTTGTTAGAGTGAGGAGTGTAAATGGAGAATTACCAGCAGTGGTCTGCATTGACTTATGTCTATTGTGTCACTAATCCCTCATCATCCTGTCTGTATCTGATTGATCCTCTCTGTAAACACAAAGGTGACCAATAAATAGACATAGAACACAGCTGATGTACTTGTTACAATGTGTCAGCCTGGAGTCTAGGGCAGAAGAGATATTTCTGCTGCAGTGTTCAGCTCTCAGAATTCATGGTTCCTATAATAAAACAGAGTTGTCTTTGAGGAGCTATACATAATAGATATTAAAGGGATCCTGACACATTGAACCTACAGTACAATCTGCCAGCAACATGTTACATTAGATTCTTATTTGGTTTTGAGGTAATTAAGGAAGGATATCTTTGTTTTAGCTAATTAAATTCCTGTAGACAGTCCTAATTCGTGAATAACAGCCTTGCCAGTATACATACAGCGCTGACAATTACCATGTAGGACGGCCCTCTGGGCTGCTAAGCATACACAAAGCACACCAAGAAATGAAAAGTTACACTGGGATTTTTCTAACAAATGTACATATCAGTCTGCTCAGCCTGAGGCTCCATATCATGCTGCATGTTTAAAGGGTACCTCTCATCAAATAAACTTTTGATATATTTTAGATTAATGAATGTTGAATAACTTTCCAATAGCATGTTAATGGAAAAATATGCTTCTTTCTATTGTATTTTTCCCGATCAGTCCTGTCAGCAAGCATTTCTGACTCATGCTGGAGTCCTAAACACTCAGAGCTGCCAGCCTGCTTTGTTCACAGCCAAACAGGCTGTGAACAAAGCAGGCTGGCAGCTCTGAGAATTCTCCTTTGTGAACAAAGCAGACTGGCAGCTCGTAGTGTTTAGGACTCCAGCATGAGTCTGAAATGCTTGCTGCCAGGACTGGTAGGGAGACCCCTAGTGGTCATTTCTTCAAAGTGGAAAATTAAATAGAAAGAAGCATATTTTTTAATAACATGCAATTGTAAGGTTATTCTGCATACATTAATCTATAATATATCAAAAGTTTTTTTTGATGAGAGGTACCCTTTAAGGCGAGGGGTTTCCTTTATTACATATCGGATCAATGGACTCATTACATAATTTTCCCTGTCTCAATACTCTTCTGTCCCTCCTTTAGAACACTCTGTCCTCTTCCTGTCTCCTGTTACCTTTCAGACATATCTGTTCTTCTACAGACCCCTCTGTCCCTCTCCAGACCTCACTGTTTTCCTTTCAGACCCTTGTCCTCTACAGACTTATCTGTCATCTTCCAGTGTTCTCTGTCTTTATCTAGTCTCATCTGTCTTTGTCCAATCTCATCTGTTCTCCTCCAGACTTCTCTGTCTTCCTCCAAACTTATCTATCCTCCCTCAGACTCTTCTGTCCTCCTGCAGACTTCTCGGTCTTCCTTCAGACTTCTCTGTCCTTCTCCAGTCTCCTCTGTCCTCCTCCAGTCTCCTTTGTCATTCTGCAGACTTCTCAATCATCCTACAGACTTCTCTGCCCTCCTTCAGTCTCCTCCAGATGTTTCTTTCCCCTTCTGTCCTCCTGCAGACTCCTCTGTCCCCGTTCAGACTCCCAAATTTTTGTGCCCCCTCCAGATTCCTTTGTTTCCTACTCCAAACTCCCAGACCCCTCTGTTCCACTCCAGAACACTTGGTTTCCTTTCAGACTACCCATCCTCTACAGAATCTTATATTCTTCTATAGATTCCAGTTATCTTCAGAAACCTCTTTCCCTTTCAAACTCTGAAACTCTTCTGTCCCCTCCAAACATCTCTTTCCCCTCCAGACTCCCAAAGGCTTCTGTACCCTCCAGACATAGCTACTGACTGGTTCACCAGTCTTTATGTAACCTCCCCTATTTATAAAACATGGCTGAACCATTGTATCAATAAAGCACCTTCTGTCTTTTATTTCAATCCCATACCTTATAGACTGTAAGCACTTGCGAGCAGGGCCCCCACTCCTTCTGTTTGGATATATAGTGTGTAATAATGTAATATCTGATACTTGTCTTTTTTGTATCCCCAAAACTATGGAATCTGTTGGCGTTATATGAATAAATATAATTATTTTTCTTTTCCCCTCCAGCCTTCTCTGTCCTACTCCGAATTCCAGATACTTTTGTCCTCCCCCCCAGATCGCTCTGATCCCCTTCAGACCACTCTGTCCAATATTGAATCCTGTTTTCTTTCATACGCCCCATCCTCTCTACCCATCTCTGTCCCCATCTAGACTCCATCTGTCTCCGCCAGTCTCCCAAACTCTTCTGTCTTCCTCCAAACACATCTGTCCCCTCCAGGCTCCTTTGTGTTGTACTTCAAACTTCCAGACACCTCTGTCCCACTCCAGACCCCTTTGTCCCACTCTATGTCCCCCTTCGCCTCCATTCAGACACACCATCTTTTCCAGACCCCTTCATCCCCTCCAAATTAATCTGTTCTCTCCAGATTCCTTTGTCCTGTCTACTATAAAACTCACCGCAGACGGCAGGTACCCAAGGAGTAGTAGATCCGTAGTTCCACAGTAGTATGGAGCGGGTGATGTAGTGGATTCACTGGACCTGTGTGGCAGATGACGCGGGCCATGCCAGGGAGTAGAGTCTAAGGTTCTGCTGGTTTTCACCAGAGCCCACCGCAAAGTGGGTTGGACTTGCTGCAGCAGGCGACACCCAGGTCACTACCCCTAGCACGACTCGACCACACAGGCGGCTGAGGTAAAGTGTGGCACCAAATGAATAGGCAGGACGCAGTCAGGCTGGCTAGAGGTCAGGGCAGGCGGCACAGTAGCGTAGTCAGAAGGGTAGCAGAAGGTCAATAGGCTGGCAGCTAGAAACACAGTTGGGTCACAGAATACAAAGGTCTGGTACACGGCAAGGAAACACTAAGACTGCTTTCTCTAAGGCGCAAGGCAGACAAAGATCCGGCAAGGGTACTAGGGAGGTGCTAAAACTTATAATAATGGTGCAGGTGTTAATGCTGATTACGGGCGCACTGGCCCTTTAAATTTCAAAGCTCCGGCGCACACGTGCTAGGAGGCCGGGCGCGCGTCGGTGCTGAGAGACAGAGGCCGGGGACGGAGGTGAGTGACGGGCTGGGACTCGCATGCGGGTGCATCCCGCGATGTGAATGCCAGCCCCGCCGGGAGCCAACATACGGGGAGAAATGCGCTCACGGATGGTAAGTCCGGCCGGAGCGCTGTTTATTACAACTACTTTTTACATTTGCTCTATTTTATATCTATTTGGGATTAACATGCTACTATTGTTAATTAGGTGGAAAATTTGTTCTAAAATAGACAATATTTTGTCAGGATATTTTTATCAGATGAAAAAGTGGAAAACCACACTACAGGCTGATCCAACTTTGATGTGGCCTCCACGTGCCCGTATGACCTCCCTACAATGCCTGGACATGCTCCTGATGAGGTGGCGGATGGTCTCCTGAGGGATATCCTCCCAGACCTGAATTAAAGTATCGGCCAACTCCTGCACAGTCTGTGGTGCAACATGGCGTTGGTGGATGGAGTGAGACATGATGTCCCAGATCTGCTCAATCAGATTCAAGTCTGGAGAACGGGCAGGCCAGTCCATAGCATCAATTCCTTCCTCTTGCAGGAACTGTTGACACACTCCAGCCACATGAGGTCTAGCATTATCTTTGCATTAGGAGGAACTCAGGGCCAACCACACAGCATATGGTCTCACAAGGATTCTGAGGATCTCATCTCGGTTCCTAATGGCAGTCAGGCTACCTCTGGCAAGCACATGGAGGGCTGTGCGGCCACCCCAAAGAACCCCCCACACCTTTACTGACCCACAGCCAAACCGGTGATGCTAGAGGATGATGCAGGCAGCAGAATGTTCTCCACTGCGTCTCCAGACTCTGTCATGTCTGTCACATGTGCTCAGTGTAAACCTGCTTTCATCTGGGAAGAGCACAGGGTGCCAGTGGCAAATTTGCCAATCTTGGTGTTCTCTGGCAAATGGAAAACGTCCTGCACGTTGTTGGCTCTCATACACCTGTGGATGTCGGGCCCTCATACCACCCTCATGGAGTCTGTTTCTGACCATTTGAGTGGACACATTTGTGGCCTGCTGGAGGTCATTTTGCAGGGCTCTGACAGTGCTCCTCCTGCTCCTCCTTGCACAAAGGCGGAGGTAGCGGTCCTGCTGCTGGGTTGTTGCCCTCCTACGGCCTCCTCCGCCTCTCCTGATGTACTGGCCTCTCTCCTGGTAGCGCCTCCATGCTCTGGACACTACGCTGACAGACAAAGAAAACCTTCTTGCCTCAGCTCGCATTGATGTACCATCCTGGATGAGCTGCGCTACCTGAGCCACTTGTGTGGGTTGTAGACTCTGTCTCATGCTACCACTAGAGTGAAAGCACCACCAGCATTCAAAAGTGACCAAAACATCAGCCAAGAAGCATAGGAACTGAGAAGTGGTCTGTGGTCACCACCTGCATAACCATTTGCAACAACAGCATGTGAAACTGATTGTAAATCAGTGTTGCTTCCTGAGTGGACGGTGTGATTTCACAGAAGTGTGATTGACTTGGAGTTTCATTGTGTTGTTTAAGTGTTTATTTTTTTGAGCAGTGTATGTACAGTATACACACCCCGTTCCAAATTATTATGCAAATGTTATTTTTCTCATTTACCTAAATAATTGATGTAAATAACACTCAGCATAATTCTCATGTTATCAATTATTAAGAATACAATTCAAAATTTTTGAACAAACCTCCTAATGATAACAGTATTTTTTTAAACATAAATAACTCACACCGCACTGTTACAAATTATTACGCACAGTAAGTTTAAAACACTTTATAGGTTGTAAAGAACTGCAGCATATTTGCAGCATATTTACTGAAATCCAAAGCTATTTCAATCAAACTCTTAACAACATTTTAACTTTTTAAACATTTTACCAGGTCAAGTTACATTTTAACATGGGACCCTTATTTGATGGCAGCTTCACAAGTCTTGCATCCATTCAACTTGTGAGTTTTTGGACAGTTTCTGATTGAATATGTTTGTAAGATATCAGACTAGTCTCCCAGAGCTGCTGTTTGGATGTAAACTGCCTCCCTCCCTCATAGATCTTTGCTTGAGGAAACTCCAAAGGTTCTCAATAGAATTTAGGTCAGGGGAGGATGGAGGCAACACCATAACTTTCCCTCATTTTATCCCCATAGCAACCATTGATGCAGAGGTATTTTTTCAGCATGAGATGGTGCATTGTCATGCATGAAGATGATTTTATTATGGAAAGCATAGTTCTTCCTTCTGTACCAGGAAAGAAAGTGGTCAGTTAGAAACTTCTCATACTTTGCAGAGGTCACCTTTACATCTTCAGGGACCCTAAAGTGGCTGGCCAGCTCTCTTTCCATGACTCTGTCCCAAAACATGACTTCACCACTGCCTTGCTAATGTTGCAGCCTTGTTGGAACAGGGTGGCCGTCCACCAACCATTCTGTTTGAAAATTAGTCTTCATGTATTTTACTGCCCAATGCAGTTGTTTCTGCTTGTGAACATTGGTTCGTGGTGGCCAAATAGAAGGTTTATGCACAGTTGCAAGATTCTGGAGGACTCTACGCCTTGATGTCCATTGGACTCCAGAGGCACCAGCAGCTTCAAATATCTGTTTGCTGCTATATAATGGTATTTTAGCAGCTACTCTCTCAATCTGATGCATGGATTTGGCAGAAATTTTCCTCTCTTAAAAGTGTGATGATCACGCTTACGTTTCCGTTGAATATCTAATGTTTTCATACCTTGTCCAAGGAATTAAACTATTTCACTCTTTTTGGCAGCAGATAGATCCTTTTTCTTCCTCATATTGCTTGAAAATGGTACTTTGCTTAATAATGTGGAACACCCACCTTTAGTAGTTTCTCCTTAAATTGGGCTCACCTGGCAATCTAATTATCACAGATGTCCGAGATTGTTTTCAGTGATCAAAAGAGCCCTGAGACACAATGCCATCCATGAGTTAAACTGAAAAAAAAAATATTTATCATAGAAACCAAAAGTACACAGCAGGGAATGTGAATTAATTTTCAAAGCAAGAAAATAATGCACAATTCCTATTCCTTCTTTTATAATGCATTGTCATCACTAAAGGGGTACTCCCGCAGAAAACTTTTTTTTTTTTTAAATCAACTGGTGCCAGAAAGTTAAACAGATTTGTAAATTACTTCCATTAAAAAATCTCAATCCTTCCAGTAATTTTTAGGGGCTATATACTATAGAGGAAATGCTTTACTTTTTAGATTTCTCTGATGTCATGACCACAGTGCTCTCTGCTGACCTCTGCTGTCCATTTAAGGAACTGTCTAGAGCAGCATATGTTTGCTATGGGGATTTGGACAGTAGAGGTCAGCAGAGAGCACTGTGGTCATGACATCCGAGAAATCTAAAAAGTAAAGCATTTGCTCTTTAGAATATTGCCCCTAAAAAGTACTGGAAGGATTAAGATTTTTTTATAGAAGTAATTTACAAATCTGTTTAACTTTCTGGCACCAGTTGATTTAAATAATAAAAATAAAAAATAAAAAAAGGTTTCCACGGGAGTACCCCTATAAGGACCCAGGCTTTTTCCGTTTTATCATTTTCAATTTTTCCTCCTTAACTTAAAAAAATCATAACTCTTAAAAATTTTCACCAAAAATTCTATATGATGGCTTATTTTTTGCGTCACTAATTCTACTTTGTAATGACATTAGTCATTTTACCCAAAAATCTACGGTGAAACGGGAAAAAAATCAATGTGCGACAAAATTTATGAAAAACACTATTTTGTAAGTTTTGGGGGCTTCCGTTTTTACACAGTACATTTTTCAGCAAAAATGATACCTTATCTTTATTCTGTAGGTCCATATGGTTAAAATAATACAAAAAATTAAATAAAATCATGAATACATGCAGAAAAATGTATGCGTTTAAAATGGTCATTTTCTGACCCCTATAACTTTTAAATTTTTCTGTGTTCAGGGTGCTATGGGGGCTCGTTTTTTGTGCCGTGATCTGAAGTTTTTAGCGGTACCATTTTTGTTCTGATCAGACTTTTTGATCACTTTTTATTCTGGGGTATAAAAAGTGATAAAAAATGCGCTATTTTGGACTTTGGAATTTTTTTGCGCGTACGCCATTGAACGTGCGGTTTAAAAAGCGGTATATTTTTATAATTCGGACATTTAAGCATGCGGCGATACCACATATGTTTATTTTTATTTACACTGTGTTTTTTTTTATTCTTGGAAATGCCGGGTGATTCAAACTTTTATTAGGGGAAGGGATAATTGAAAGGGCTAATGATTTTTTTTACACTTTTCTTATGCAATATTATAGCTCCTATAGGGGGCTATAACATTGCATTAACTGATCTTTTACACTGATTGATCCATCTCCATAGGAATGGATCAATCAGTTTTTTCGGCGATTGAATGCTCAAGCCTGGATCTCAGGCTTGAAGCATTCAATCGGCGATCGGACAGCGCAGGATAAGGTAAGAAGACCTCCTCCTGTGCTACAACTGTTCGGGATGCCGCGATTATACCGCGGCGATCCTGAACAGCTCCCTGAGCTAACCGGCAACTTTCACTTTCGTTTTTAGCTGCGCTATTAGAGGCGGGTCCCGGCTTCACTATGTGTGACCCCGTGTGACCCCGTGTTATATCGCAGGACCGGGACCCAGGACATACCCATACGTCCTGGGTCCTTAAGAGGTTAAGTATTTATCTAAATCTATAGATCAGGTAAGAATATAGGTTATATATATATATATATATATATATATATATATATATATATATAGTAATACACTTGTAACAAAGATATGAAAGGATATCAGGCACTGCGAGAGCTAGTCCATAAGCTAAGCTTTAGAGGATAATCAACTGCTGGTGGACACCTGCTGCATAGGATCTGTGACGGTGCAGATTAGGAGTGCATAGGTAATATTCAATCAGAATGTATGCTGAAGAGATAGCAGAAAATCGCACTCACCACTCAGAGTATCCAATTGTGAAGAACTTTATTCCATATTAATATGGAGTGGCAAACAATGAAAACGGCAGTTCCAAAAAGCGGTGAGTGTAGCCACTCAAGACAAAAGGGCACACCACTGGATGGCAACTAGTTTTGCGTCATGAGAAGCTTCTTCCAGCAAAGTGTTTACGCTTCCTCCCTGTGGTTATAACACTTATATACTTGGAATACACAGAAGTGAATAGTATCATTCATTACAAAACATTAAAGTGAAATAAACATAAATTAATAAAAAAAGATTAAAACCACTATAGAAAGGAAGCCCATTAAGGACTCACAAGAATGCTGATAAGTCGTTAAGTTCATAGAGTCCCAGAGGTCCCATGGCTTTGAGTTTAATAATCCACAGGGCTTCACGGCGTAACAGGTATTTATGACGATCGATACCATCTGGGACTCTGTCAATGCATTTTAAACCTGCAAATTTTAGATCTTCTGTGTTGCCTCTAGAATATTCGATCATGTGTGAGTCAAAACGAGGAGATCCTTTTTTGTTTTAAGAAAATACAAATGTTCTCTTATAGGTATGAACAATTTTCTCTTTGTTTTTCCAATATAATAAAACTTGCAGGGGCAGATAATGCAATAGACAATGTTGGTGGATTGACAGGTAATGAAATATAAAATATAAAATTTAAAAGAAAAATATTAATGCCTCCCAACAGAAAGTTTCTCTTTGCTAGATTATATTGGCAGTAATTAAAATTTTTACATGGAAAATTTTCTTTTGATTGACATTCTCTAAGCTAATTATCATTAGTGTCATGAATTTTTTGTTTACCCTGTTTTAAATAGTCACCAATAAAGATGAGCGAAGTTACAGTAATTCGATTCGTCACAAACTTCTCGGCTCGGCAGTTGCTGACTTTAGTCTGTATAAATTAGTTCAGCTTTCAGGTGGTCTGGTGGGCTGGAAAAGATGGATAAAGTCCTGGGGGAAAGTCTCCTAGGACTAAATCCACATTTTTCAGCCCACCAGACCACCTGAAAGCTGAACTAATTTATACAGGCTAAAGTCAGCAACTGCCGAGCCGAGAAGTTTGTGATAAAACAAATTACTGTAACTTCGTTCATCTCTAGTCACCAATAGTTTTTGATTTTCTGAATGTAATAGGTTTTTCTTTTGCCTGGACGCCCAGATCACTATCTTGTTCAATATGAACCAATTATCATAAATAATTTTCTTTGTCATACTGTTCATGGGAGAATTGGCAAATGAAAAGGTGAAGTGTCTATCACTGTTAGTTTTTTTGTTTTTGTTATTTTGCCTTAGTAATTTTTTGCGAGCTTTTCTCTCAGTTTTTTGTAGGGCCCTTTTGATCACTGGCTGGGGGCACCCTCGCTCAAGGAGACATGAAGTAAGTGCCTATGCTAGTTCAAAAAATTTTCATGACTACTATTGACTCGTTTGAGTCATAAATACTGGCTATAAGGTAGATTATTTTTTATATAGATAGGATGTGAACTTTGGTAGTGCAAAAGAGAACTCTTTGCAATATCCTTGCAGTAGCCGGCAGTATGTAAGATGTTGTCTTTCATTTCTAATCGTACATCAAGGAAATTGAGGGATTTACCCCCAAATTGACTAGTAAAAAGCATGTTAACAGTATTAGTATTGTTCAAAAATTGTACAAAATTATTTAATTCGTCGTTTGACCCCTCCCATATTATCAATACGTCGTCTACATAACGCGAAGAATATTTAATGCATTTGATAAAGGGATTTTGTGTGGAAAAGATGTATTCTTGTTCGTACATGGCGAGAAACACATTTGCATAGGTGCACAATATGTTCTAAGCACTCTGCCATTGACATCATTTCTTTTGATCTCCATAAATAGGGATAAGTATCAGGATAAACCATATGAGACAATTCTAAGAACAAATTGTTGCATTATCTTAAATACTTACCGGATTGGTGCATTTAGATAAATACTTAAATGTGAAAAGGGATTATAGAAGAAGGAATAGGAATTGAGTTTAATTTTCATGATGTTATTTTTATTCCTATTCCCTGCTGTGCAATCTTGGTTTGTGTGATTAACTGCTGCAAAACATCATAATTCACACCTCATCTGCTGAAGAACCTCATAATACACACCTCATCTCCTGCAGAACCTCATAATATAAACCCTTATCTGCTGCAAAACATCATAATATACACTTCATCTGCTGCAGAACCTTATAATACACACCTTATCTGCTTGAAAACATCATAATACAAACCTCATCTCCTGCAGAACCTCATTTTATACTCCTCATCTGCTGCAGAACATCATAATACACATCTTACCTGCTGCAGAACCTCATTATACACACCTCATCTCCTGCAGAACCTTATAATACACACCTTATCTGCTTGAAAACATCCTAATACATACCTCATCTCCTGCAGAACCTCATTATATACACCTCATCTGCTGCAGAACATCATAATACACATCTTACCTGCTGCAGAACCTCATAATACACACCTCATCTCCTGCAGAACCTCATAATATACACCTCATCTGCTGCAAAACATCATAATATACAACTCATCTGCTGCAGAACCTTATAATACGTACATCAGCTGCTGCAGAACCTCATAATAAACACTGCAGCTGCTGCAGAACACCATAATACACACCTCAGCTGCTGCAGTACGTAATACAACTCAACTTCTGCAGTACACCACATTGCATACCTAAGTTGCTGTAGAACATAATACACCTCAGCTGCTGCTGCTCAAGAACATCATATTACTCACTGCAGCTGCTGCAGTACATCATAATACATATTTGTTGCAGAACCTCATAATAATACATAGTTGTTGCAGAACCTCATAATAAACACTTCAGTCTTTACAAATTCTCAGGATACACTTTAGGTATTGAAGAACATCATAATACACACCTCATCTGCAGAAAAATCAGATAATACACAACCTCAGCCACTACAGAACCTCATAAAACACACTGCAGCTGCTGCAAAACATCATAATGCATATCACAGTTGTTGCATAACCTTATAATAAACACCTCAGTCTACAAATATTAAACACATTGCAGCTGCTGCAGAACATCATAATACCCACCACAGATGTTGCAGAGACTCATAATAAACAATTCATTCTCTACAGAGCCTCATGATAATCACCTAAGCTGCTTCAGAACCTCATAATACATGCCTCAGCTACTGTAGAACATCATAACACACACCTAAGCTACTGCAGAACATATTAATACACACTTAAGCCACTGAATAACCTCATGATACACACCAAAGTTGCTGCAGAACCTCATAATAAACACCTCACCTACTGCCGAACATCATAGAACACACCAGTCAACTGCGAACTATTTGTTTGCAGGCATTTGTTATTAATCTATAAACGGTGAACCAGAAGCTTCCTTTCTCAATAGGACATTCTGCAGAAGCTGACTGAATGAATAATGTCCCCCCTACTGTAACTCCTGTTTTCTATTTGTTTTAATACCCCCTCCTACCATTAGAGGGAGGCAGAGCCCTTTATTTTTCAGCAGAGCACTCTCTGTAGTACCTTCTGCTATGCATTGGCTGACATTCAGCTCTGCACCTGTTCTATAAGTGGATAGTCTGGTATGCTGGAGGATGAGGAGGAGTCCGAACTATCAATGAATGTGAAAAGCTGAGGATTGCCTTATAACGCTGCTACACATTGATCCAGTCCAGATGGCTTGCAGCAAGCTGAGAAAAGTGCAATCAAATGCTGCTACATCTGCAAGCGGGCAAAGGGAAAGAGGTAGCTGAAGCAGAACGATAAGAAGAAGAAGAAGCAGTTGCTCGGGGTTTGTGCCAGGGTCTCTCCTCACCAAACTCATTAAAGGGTCAACACGCAAGTCCTGTCACCATAGGAGATCATGCAGGAACATCTGCAAGGATACTGATCTAAAAAACTTTAACCGTTCCTACTAGGAGATCACCACCCCCAGCTCTAAGACCCTTTACAAAGCTTTAGACATGAATGCATCCAGTGACCTCTTCTTCATTCATTCTGCCCAGTTCAATGGGACACTAAAGTCCAATAAGACCCTCTTACACAACAACCAGAGCAGTGAGTTCTGTGAGCAGATCTTCATAAAGTCTGAGGTCTTCTTGACACTAGGAATTATCAGCCTGCTGGAAAACATCCTGGTCATTCTGGCTATCCTGAAGAACAGGAACCTCCACTCCCCCATGTACTTTTTCCTCTGCAGCTTGGCAGTTGCGGACATGTTGGTCAGTGTCTCCAATGCCTTGGAAACTATCATCATTGCTGTGCAGACCAAGTACCTCGACATAGGAGACGCACTCCTCGAGCAGTTGGATGACGTCTTTGACTCCTTAATCTGTATATCTCTTGTTGCTTCGATCTGCAGCCTCTTGGTTATTGCCATAGACCGATACATCACCATATTTTACGCTTTGCGTTACCACAGCATCATGACGGTCAAGAAAGCGTTAGCCTTGATCATGGTCATCTGGGTGTCCTGCATTATCTGCGGTATCGTATTTATTGTCTATTCTGAGAGTAAAACGGTCATTGTGTGTCTCATCACCATGTTCTTCACCATGCTTGTTCTCATGGCCACCATGTACGTCCACATGTTCCTTTTCGCGCGCCTCCATGTGAAGAGGATCGCTGCACTGCCAGTGGATGGCGTGGTGCAGCAGCGGACATGCATGAAAGGCGCCATCACCATCACCATTCTTTTGGGGGTGTTTGTCGTGTGTTGGGCGCCCTTTTTCCTCCACCTCATCTTCATCATTTCCTGTCCCAACAACTCCTATTGCGTCTGCTATGGCTCCTACTTCAATACGTACTTAATCCTCATTATGTGCAACTCTGTCATCGATCCACTGATTTATGCTTTCCGCAGTCTGGAGATGCGCAAAACTTTCAAAGAGATTATTTGCTGCTACGGGATGAACTTTGGAAAATGCGGTTGAGCCAAACATATTTCACAATGTTCATTCACAAATGCGCATTAGTTCATGCCATTCATGCTCTGCTGCTGCTGTGCGTGTGCTGTATGGGCTGGCAGGGGGCTAATTTGAATCATTGATGCAAACCTGAGGTGCGTGTCGGCTCCCAGCCCCCGATCTGACTCCTCTCCATTGCTGCTGTCATTAACATAGTCCTCAGTGGTTGTTATTCACTGGGTCAGCACAGTTCAACACTCAATACTGTTCTTTATAGTAACAAAAGAAATCTCACCAAGGGCATTTTTACTCTTTGTCTGCAGTGCTCGTTTATTGTATGCAGCAAGGAAGCTCCCAGCGTATAAGATAAATGAATCTAATTATTCTCCAACATATACCTCTATCAAAGCTCTTGATATTATCTCAGAGTATGAATTATTATCCCATAGCATTGACTTATTAAGTCAGGGCTACAAGATAATGTTTCAAGTTCTAGGATAATAACTCATGGGTATAAGATAATATTTCTGTCTGTGAGATAATAAGTCAGGGTTATTAAAAAATATATTTTAGGCTCTTAGATAATAGGTCAGGACTATGAGATAGTAATTCATACTCTGAGATAAGTTAGTGCTATAAGGTAATATTTCCGGCTCTGACATAATAAGGCAGGGCTATGAGTTAATATATCAAGCTCTGAGATAATAAGTCAGGGCTGAAAGAAAGTATTTCAGGTTCTGTCATATTAAGTGAGGGCTAAAATATATACTCTCAGAGCCTGAAGTACTAAGAGCTATGAGATAACACTACAAGAGTTTAGGTTCGGTTATGTGATTAATATGTTAAGACTCCAAAATACTTTATCAGTAATATTAGATGATATTCTGCTCTGAGATAATAACTCAGTACCATGATATAATATTACAGGCTAAGTTGTCCATACACATTAATATCTCAGTCTTATGAGGTAATATTTCAGGGCTTTGATATAACACATCATGAGAGTGTTATGAGATAATATTACAGCCTCACAGATAATATATTAGTTTAGTGAGTGCTGACATAATAAGTCAGTGTATGATGTAACACTTGACGCAAAGAGAAAGCTGTGCGATAATTTTTCGGGGGTCTGATATAATAAATCAGAGCAATGACATAGTTCAGACTGAGATTGTCTCATAGCTCTGATTTTATCACTTTAAGCATTTATGTATTGTAGGAGAGTATAAAGTAATATTACATGGCTCTGAGACAGTAAGTCAGTGCTATGAGGTAATAAGTGAGACTGTGAGGAAAAGTTTAGGGTGTTGATGTAATACATCACTATTTTAACAATATAGGCTCTTATATAATTTTTTCAGTGAGATAATAAGTCAGTGTATGATCTGATATTTCATTGATCAGCTACAAATTTAAAGGGGAATTGCCTGACAATCTTCACTTAACTGCCAAAGTCCAAAGAGTCCAAAATTGCTGGAGGCCCAGAACACGGAACCTGAAAGCTCTATGGTTCCTAAGTGGCCTTTTAGATATTTCCATAATTGTTATTCTCATTGGAGTTGCTTATAATCCAGTAAAAGGGTCTGACCTTTAAACTTTAGTTTTCAAGAGGACCCTTAAAGTTTAGTTTTCACAAGTGAAACATAAAAAAAATAAGGATCTACTTCTTTCTTTTTTAGGTGTATGCTCCAACATTCTGTTTTTTTAAGTAGTATTGAACCCTAAGCCAAGAATAGATTATGAATGGAAGAGAACAAATATAAAGGGCAAAACCAAGACTTCTCTTCTTTTTCTTCCTTCTTGGCTTTGAAATCGAAAATTGCATTTGGCTTCAAAACATTCAAGTGGCGTGTGTGAATACACCCTCAAGATTTTCTACTCATTCACAGCACAGTGATACAAGATTTACGCATTGTTAGAGGGCTACATACTATAAACTCTGTAAGGCTAAGTTTCTACTTGGTTTTTTTTTGTAGCCCAAAAAAAGTAAGAAACAAAACGAAAAAACACCACAGCATTTTCCTGTGTTTGGATTTTTTTTCTCGTGTTATTTCAGTCGTTTTTTGCATTTGAGTGGAAATTGTATTTTTGGTCCCTTTGGTGGTTTTTTTGGTACCCAAAATTTGTTGGGTACCAAAAAAAAAAAAAAAAAGGATGCAGTAGTGATGGAAAAAAAAATGTATTTGACAAAATGTATATTTTTTTATAACAAAATTTTAATTAATTTTTAATAGTGTGTGTTTCACTTTTTTAACTCTATTTTTTACATTTTGTAGGTAGTACTACTACTCCCAGCATGGAACACACTGTTCCATGATGGGAATAGTAGTACCTGTACTAATAGACATATCGCCCCGGGTGTCAGTCGTGACACCAGATGCAATCGTCCATAATATAGCAGAGATGTGGAGCAGCTCTATACAGCGCTCTCTGCTCTGTATTCTGGCCAGTGATGTGAATAGAACATCAGTCATTGGTATTTTCCACCCAGAGTGGGGATTGGCCGGATGGTTTCAGCCAATCACAGCTCTCAGAGGGAAATATGAATGAGCTATGTTCTATTCATATCACTGTCCGAAATATAGTGCAGAGATGCAAGCACTGTATAGAGCCGCTCCACATCTCTGCAATAGATAGGACGATTGCATCGGGTTTCAGAAGTGACACCCACTGTGATCTGTTCTTAACTGCAGGTACTACTACTCCCAACATGGAGCACACTCTTCTCCATGTTGGGAGAGGTAGTACCTGCATTAATAGACAGATCGCAGCGAGTGTAACTTCTGACACCTGTTGTGATCTGTCTATTAATGCAGGTACTACAGCTCCTAGCATTGAGCAGAGTGTGCTCATGTTTGGAGTAGTAGTACCAGCAGTTAAGGAGAGATCACGGCGGATGCCACTTCTGACACCCTCTGTGATCCTCCTGTATAATGTATGGATGCGGCCAGCCGCTCTTGTATGGTCCCCTGCACTGACGTATATATACACCTATTCATATTTCCCACACAGTCTTGTGATTGGCTGGAACCATCTGGCCAATCACAGCTCTCTGCAGGAAATATGAGTAGGTATATATACGGCAATGCAGGGGACCATGGAAGAGCGGCCGGCCGCATCTATAAATTATACAGAAGGATCGCAACGGACCCGGGTCATCTGTCAGTTAGTAGAGGAACTATTACTCCCATCATGGAACAATGCACACACTACAATTTTATTATTGTCGGCTAAATTTTTTAGTGCCCTGTCCACACACATAAATTGATCGCTGTTTTAAAAATTAATAAAACTGTGATAAAAAAGATACATTTCGTTAGATACTATTTTTTCCTTCACTACTGTATCTTTTTCATTTATTTATTTTTAATGGTACCCTATGAAATTTTATTAAAAAAGGTATCTGCATCACTTTTTTGGATCGCTAAAGTCCAAAAAAGAATAAAAACCGCCTGCAAAAACGCCAAAATTTAAACCCATATATCGTTTTTCTTGGCATTTTTCATTCCCTTAGACTTCTACGGGAAAAAAAAGCCCCGTTTTCAGGGAAAAAAACGCCATTGGCTCAACATGCTGCAACTTTGCAAAACCACCAAGGAGCTAAAAAAAAAGAGTGAATAAACGGCAAAAGAATAAAAAAAAAAACACCAAACTGAAAAACGCCAAGTGAAATAAGAATTTAGCAATTTCTCATTGATTTACAGCTAACATCTGGCCTCAGCATTTTTTGGCCGAAAAAACGCCATGTGACAGAATTGGCGTTTTTCTTGGCGTTTCCCCCCCCCCCCCCTAAAAAAAAAAAAGAAGTAGAAACTTAGCCTGAGGGGCACTAACACAAAAATCACGAACATAAAGTGCACCATTTTAAGGGAGAGACCGAAATCATTCAGACTTATTGTCACCTGAGAGAAATGGGACCTAAAGTAGTAATCATTGAAGGTAGAGTATTCTACCCCACCTATCATGCATTCCATACTACAGCCATAGCCTCTCCCCAGCCTTAGATGGAACTATATTGCAAAACCTTTGGATGGAGGGTCCTTCTGATAAATTATTTAATGCCTTTTGGAAATTTTAGAGACTGGTGGTAAAATAGTTAAATTCCACCTTTAAAGAATCTCAATGCTATTCATCACTGCCGGGACTGAAGCGCTGCAGAGAGCTTTCCCCAGGGATTAGAGACTTTCAAGTCTGTTCTATCCCGAGTCAATCCTCATCAACTACTTGTAAGACTCATGTAGGATTTCATCTTTCATAGAATAATTCAAATATTTATAAGACAGGATTACCATTGCAAAGTGCCTGACAGAGGTGGAGGTTGTCTTTGTGCCGCTAGAAGATTCCTGAGCATCAGCGGGAATACCAATGTATATAGAGGAATGACAGAGTGTCCAGGAACCACCAGATCTTTTATGAAGGGTCCTGGAAGACGTCACCACATGGAGAAATACAAAGGACTCTTGAAAGTGGTTGACAGGGAGCAGCACCTTCAATTCCATGTCTATTACTATGTCTAAACGTTGGAGGATTCTTAGTAACAGATGAATATTGGATTAAAGTTTCATATGTTTATGAGCTAAAGGGCATAATGTTAATGTTGCAACATGGTTCATGACAATCAATGGATGGTTATAGAAATATGATAGAATGTGTTCTACAAGTGTCAGCCACCTACAGATTATCTACTATTAGTACCCTAAGGAAAGTTATGGACCTGTACACCCCCACAGAGAAAATGTTAGACATGGCAAAGAGCGTCCTCGTATATCCCCCAAAGTTATATCCAACTGACAGACTAAGACTGATAGACAAAGATAGTATTTAGAGATCGACTCTAGAGTTCATGGAAATGCAGATTCTTCACAGACAACCAGTATATTCTACTGCCAGCCAATACCCCACTGGGGATATTGGGTATTTTTAATACGGCTATGAAGTCTTATATTTTGCTATATGACAGGGGAAAAGAAATGTGAATTTTTCATGTTTACAAAAAAAGACCAAAGCCAATATAAAGTATTCTATATATTTATGTGTATACACACTCATGTAGCATGCATTCAATCACTGTTCTTTGCAGAAGAGAAATGTATATGTATGTATGTATATGTACTTCATATTCCTACCACTGGATGCAGCTTTAAAGAATTGTACAACATGTGCCTGAATGAGAGTGCTTTGTGCTCCCTGTAAAAATTCAATGTTTCTCCTTAATAGCACAGCCTGTGGTCAGGTACGGTACTGCAAGTATAAAAATGGTTATAATGTGAAATATTTTCATTGATGTATGATACTGATATAATTAGTAATGGACAATAGAAAAGCACAGATGCAGCTAACAATAACAAATCCTTAAAGGGGTACTCCACCACTAGACATCTTATCCCCTATCTATGGTGTCCATTTGAGGACATCATCAGGTGTCAGCCAAATAGCCATAATTCCTCCTCCCTCATCCTCAGAATCCATCCTCCATCAAAGTAATTCCGCCTCCTCCATCGTACATCATGTTAACCTCTGTTATCCCTCTGCAAAATCTCTCTCCTCCTTCAGACATAAACAAAATCCTCCCACATTCTTACACCCTCAGATTAACCTCCCTCATCCCTCAAACCTCAGACAAACCTCAGTCATACCTCAGACAAACCTCAGTCATACCTCAGACAAACCTCCGTCACACCTCAGACAAACCTCCCTCTGCCCTCAGCCAAACCTCCATCATGCCTCAGACATCAGCCAAACAGCCATTAAAGTTTTCCAGCCTTCCTACGCTAACTGCTTTACTCAGATGGAGGACGGATTTTGAGGATGAAGGAGAATTGATGGCTATTTGCCTGATGCCTGATGATGTCCTAATATGAACATCATACCTATCCAAAGGATAGGGGATAAGATGTCTGATGGAGGGGTCCTGCTGCTGGGGACCCCCGCAATCTCCCTGCTGCACCCTGTGTTCGTTTAGAGCATCGGGTGCACCACCGGAGGCTCATGCTGTCATGGCAACACCCCGCTCGTGATGTCACGGCCACGCCCCATCAATGCAAGTCTATGGAAAGGGGCTGACTGCTGTCATGCCCTCTCCCATAGACTTGCATTGAGGGTGCATGACCGTGATGTCATGAGCTTCCTCCCCGCATCGCCAGTCATCCGGCATGGAGCGAAGTTCGCACTTTGCATTCGATTTCTGGGGTGCCGCAGCCTATCATTTGGATAGGGGATAAGATGTCTAGGGGCAGAGTACCCCTATAAGGTCCTTCAAAGTAATCTCCCCCCGCTAAGATGGTTTTGTCAGTGGGTTTTCTAATTTCTTCTACCCATCTCATTTGTTCTAATTAATTTCTTGTGAATTCATTCCCTAGGTTGTCCTAAATTAGAAAAACATATCAATTTTTCCCCCAGAACAGCGTCACAACTGTTCACAGGTTGTATGTGGTATTGCCGCTCAGCCCCCTTTACTTTATTGTGGCAGAGCTGCAAAACCAGACACAGACAATATAGAGGTGCGGTGCTCTTCTGGAAGAGTGGAGACCTGTTTTTATAATCCTGGACAAACCCTTTAAATTTGGTTACCTTAGGTTGAGGCATTTGTTCTATGAGGAGGAACTAATTATGACAAATCCAGAAGTATCAGAACTGAACTTACATCTAAACATGTAAATATTATTTATTGTTTCCAATGATCATGGTATAATGGTCTTTTTTTGTATATTAGCCTTTAAAATTATGTTGCCAGTCTAAAGTAGGACACGCAGCACAGAAAATTTTCAGCAGATGTGTGTAAGAAGAAGCGGAGCCAAAATGTAGCAATTGTATAATGTGAAACATATAATAATCTGAGTATTCAGCAGACACATTGTTACAGATTATTGTCTATTGTTTCTGTGATTATAATGTCAGCGATAACTGGAAATATGGTAATTTCAGAGACTGGAGAGTGGCACGAAAAACAGATGAATCTATTTTAAAACAAGATTCTTTAAGAGCTTCATAATGAAACAATTATAATATAATTACATATAAAATGCTGTATAAAAGCTTTCTATCTCCATCATGTCTGTCATTTTACTCAATATTCTAGAAGAAAGTTTTTTTTACCCAGGCTCCTCATGGGCGGGGTAAACTATAAAGATTTAAGCAGTTCCACGGGCACTGGTGGAGGGAGTTGTCTGGCAAAAGAAAAAAAATAGGGCCCCTTACCTCTATATACAAACCTGCTACTTACTATATGTTACATTTTGAAATTTTTTTGCTTATTTGTAAAGTTTGTAATGCCTTCCACTTGTGAAGTCTGTACAGGTTAAGCAAAAGTGGCCTTTACTATACCACAACATAATTGTAACAAAAATTATAGCTTTCCACTGTGTGTTTTTTTATTAAAATCGGTAAATATCTTTGTTCTCAGGATATCTATATTCAGCAGCACTGTACAGGACAGCCTCTAGCATCCAGTGTATGTTATCTTTGTGATATGTTATGCACTTGTAAGGTTTCCATAAAGTTACAATTCCTATAACCAATCTCTTGTTATAGTTGTTATTGTTTATCCATATTCGGAATTAGATGTGCACAGAGAAGATAGCAATACATTATTGGGCCAAAAATGGAATTCATGATCTGGTGCCAGCTTTTTTCCTATCTTAGTTCTATTTGTTCTGACACTGTTTGCAACACAGATTTGTATGAAAAAATAAAATGCTGCTTCTATACACGGGTGGACAGAAACTTAATTTGTTCCACTGTTAAAATGACCACACGTTTCAGATAGCTGTTAACCAATTGTTTGTTCTGCCGACAGCTCCATTCTCTGTTTCGGCATATACACCTACTGGGCTCCGGCAGCGGCTTATTACTTAAGAAAACAAAAACAAAAGGGTTGAGCATGTTAAAGCCCAGTATGCCATTGGGGGGGGGGGGGGGGGGGTCAAGAGGCCAATAGACGTAAATTTAAAGGGGTATTTTGGTGGAATTTTAACTTTTTTTTTTCTTCTCTCAAATCAACTGTTGCCAGAAGGTTAAACAGGTTTGTAAATTACTTCTATTAAAAAGCTTAATTCTTTCAGTACTCATCAGCTGCTGCATGCTCCAGAGGAAGTTGTATAGTTCTGTTCAGTCAGACCACAGTGCTCTCTGCTGACACCTCTGTCCATGTCAGGAACTGTCCAGAGAGGTTTGCTATAGGGATTTGTTCCTACTCTGGACAGTTCCTGACACAGATAGAGGTGTCAGCAGAGAGCACTGTGATCAGACTGTAAAGAACTTCACAACTTCCTCTGGAGCCTACAGCAGCTGATAAGTACTGGAAGGATTAAGATTTTTTTTAATAGAGGTAATTTACAAATTTGTTTAACTTTCTGGATATGAAAAAATAGCTTTCCACTGGGACTACCTCTTTAAGAGATATATTAGGTGTCAAGTGACAGCACAAGCCTTCTGAGCTTGAGAGCATTGCATCATTGTGTATCATAAACCATAGAGCTGCATGCTGTAAAATAGAGACAGTGCTTTTTTTTCCTACCTTTTATCATTATAGATGTTGTTTGGCCCTATGAATTGAAAGTCACAGGGTATACAGGGTAAAGAAAGAAAAACACTGCCTCTATATCAAAAACTGACATGAGGTTAATTTTCTATGATACTTTATGTCCACACATTTCAGCAAAGCAGAGAAGTTAACTGCGGGGTCAGAGAGAAGCATTGTGTTCCATGGCTTCATCTTTATATTAGTGAGATAGCAACAACAAAAAAGCCCTAATGCGCATAAAGCTAAGTTATCCAATACAGAGGTTTATTGGATTCACCCCTTAATTCAAGAACCATTCTATGATAAATTATACAATAACTGTTTAGTAACATTTCATCTATTACTGCTGACAATGCATTCGGAAGGTTTTAGACCCTTTTACTTTCTACACCTTTTGCTATGTTGTTGCCCGATACAAAAAAAATAAATAAAAATGCCCCCCATAATTTTACACTTAGCACCCCATAATGAAACACTGAAAACAGAATGTTAGAAATCTTTAGTAATTTATTCAAAAGGACAAAAGTATTCAGACCCTTTACTCAGTACTTACAGCCTTGGGTCTTCTTGGGGATGAGGCCACAAGCCACTAGGTTTTCACATCTGGATTTAGGGATTTTCTGCCATTCTCTGCAGATTCTCTGAAGCTGTCAGGTTGGATGGGGACGGTAGGTGGAAGCCATTTTCAGGTCCAGAGATGTTCGATTGGGTACAGAGCAGTGGCCGAGCCTCTCAAGAACATTCCCCGAGTTAACTCTAAGTCGTTCCTGTGTTGTCTTGGCTGTGTGCTTAGGGTCACTGTCTTGTTGGAAGGTGAACCTTTGGCACATTCTGAGGTCCAAAACTCTCTGGATTGGATTTCCATAAAGAATATTTCAGCATTTCGCTTCATTTAGCTTTCCCTCAACCCTGACCAGTCTCCTTGTCCCAGTCACTGAAAAACACTCCCACAGCATGAAACTGCCACTACTATGCTGAGAAGTGCTAAGGAGGGTCTTGGTTTCCTCCAGACATGATGCTTAGAATTGAGGCTAAAGAGTTCAATCTGGGCTTGTCTTTTACTAACGAGAGGCTTCTTTCTGACCACTCTGCCATAAAGCCCTGAGTAAGAAGTGCTACAGGGATGGTTGACCTTCTGGAAGTCTCTCTGATCTGCACATAGGATCTTTGAAGCTCGGCCAAAGTGACCATTGGGTTTTAATTCATCTCTCTTTCCATGGCCCTTCTCCCTTGATTACTCCAGCTCTAGGAAGAGTCCTGGTTGTTTCAATTTTTTTCAATTTAAGAATTATGTGCTGCCTTACTGCAGATCTGTGTCTCCACACAATTTTGCCAAAGCTCTATAGACAGTTCTTTACTCCTCATGACTTGTGTTTTGCTCTGATATGCATGGTAAGCTGTGAGACCTTATAGACTGGGCTGTGTCTTTCCAAATCAGGTCCAATCATCATTTACCACAGGTGACTCCAATCAAGGTGTTGGAAAGTTTAGTTTTACATTTTTAATAGTTTTGCAAAAAAATCTTAACCCCTTAAGGACAAAGCCCATTTTAACCTTAAAGGGGTACTCCACTGGATTTTTTTGTTTTTTGTTTTAATCTACTGGTGCCAGAAAGTTAAACAGATTTGTAAATTACTTCTATTAAAAAATCTTAAAGGGAATATCCCTTCTGTTTTATAGAGTCTGATCGTGCTCTAAGGCCAGAGCTCTGTGTGAAACTGAAGGATTTGCCATTTATTGAATTTCTTATTTCTTTTTATCCTCTGATAATATTTGACATCTTATGCTAAATCTTAGGCTACAGAATAAATTGGTTTGTTGTTCTTCTAGAAAAAAAGCCCCAATGTCCTTAAAATGCTAAAGGAACAGTAACTACTGTGGACTAAGGGGCAGACTGACGGCCTGCCGTTATAATAAGCTGCCTGCCACTGCTGTGCAGCTTATGATAACACTGCTGTGTCTGCTTGCTACTTGCTGCCTGTCTCCAGAAGCAGAAGAAGCCAAAATGAGTGGCAATGCGTACCCGTATGCATCGCCACTCAGTACTGTACATGAGCAAGGAACAGGAATTCCTGCTCCAGTACTGTACCCAGGCGGCATTCTGCTTTCCTTGCACACAGCGCAATGACATCACCTCACTCAACACGCAGGGGGAAGTCCAGAAGAGGAAGGGAAGGCCATGGCATCAACATTGGAGTGGAGGGAAGGTGAGTGTTTTTTTTTAAACTTTCATTTAAGGAGGAGGAGAGGGGATGATGAGGGGTTTACCTACCTACTTGCCCTTTATCCCTACATACCTGCCCTATATATCTACATACCTGCACTATATTTCTGCATGCCCTGTATACCTACCTGTTTTATATACCTACCTGTACCTATCAGCACTATATACCTACCTAGTTGCACTATATACCTACCTGCCCAATATATCTACCTTTCCTATATAAGTACCAACCTGCACTATATACCTACCTACCTATCCTATATACCAACCTACCTACCCTATATACCTTTTCTATATACATACCTGCACTATAACTACCTTCTTCTGGCCCTATATACTTTCCAACCTGCCCTTAATACCTACCCTATATACCTACCTAAATTCCCTATATACATACCTATCTGCCCAATATAACTACCTACCTCCCTACTGGGGGATTAATATGGTTGAATTATTCGTCCCTTTTACAGAGGTGATATTGATCTATGTATAGTGGTTTTTATATAATAAAAGTATGATGGTATTAGTCACTACTGTAATAATATGTTGTCCTGGTGTGGAGGTATTATTTAATGTTTCTAAACCCTGACAAATCTTGGCGAGCACTCTTCTTTCCATCTCTTCTTGACTCAGTTAGTGATTGGGGGAGCGGCCGTGAGCTACATCACTGCAGACGTTATGCTCTGCAGCTTTGGGAGAAGAAGAGACATGGGCCTGCTGACGGGGCGCCCTGACAACAGTGACCTGCGGGGAGCCAGGAAGGTACAAGCTGTTTTTATTTCAATTGCAAGTCTCTGCCCATAGGTGAAAGTTTATTCTCCCTGGACAACCCCTTTAACAGAACACTATAGGAAATTGTGAAACACTGTGTTATATCTAGTTTAGGGTTTAAAGGGCATCACATGGCTTCTTCTAGTGTATTACCCACTGTAATATTGCATATATTCTTCCTAGAGAGTTCCTAAAAATAATTAAAAAAAATAAAATAATTGGAAATATAACAGGTTCCACATTTCTAAAAGTTGCTTGCTCAGGGTACAATCAAAATTAAAGATGGATCTGGCAACAGTAAGTATACCCGCCTCCCTCCACCCCTCAAATAAACTATTGGTGCATCCCGTGGGGAATTCTGGATGAGACAAGAGAGGCATATGTTTGCTGATGGAAAAGGGTTGATTCATTGCAATTCGCCATGCTCTCCATGCTGCTATCATGTCTCATAAAAGCAGACTACCATGAATCCGCATCGGTAGAGCTCCAAACTTGGTATGGAGGAGTGCAGTAATTGACCAAGGATAAACCATGGCCTCCTCTAACATCCAATTAGAATAATGGCTAGTTTATCCTATCCAATCAATACAATGGCAATAGATGCAGGCCAAATTGTAATGTCTGATGTCTGGAAAATTAAGTCCCCCACCCCCCTTTTCCCTCGGCAACATCAGCTTCCTCAAAGTTATCCGTGGGCATTTATGTGCCCAAATGAATTTGGTAAAAATCGAAGTCAGGGTTGAGACCTCCTTATGAAATAACAGGAGAGGCAATGTCTGTATAGGGTACAAAAGGTGGGGAAAACGTAACATCTTTAAAAGGTTACATTGAGCTAAAAAGGGTAGAGGTAACATAGTAACTAGAGATGAGCGAACTTTTCAAAAATTTGATTCGGCCGATTCGCCGAATTTTCCCGAAAAGTTTATTTCGATCCGAATTTATTCGCGGCGAATCGATGTTAAAAAAGGCTATTTCTAGCCTACATACAGCCTCTATAGGGGTATAGAATACTTTGCTGTGTCCTAAAACGCATATGGAGTGTGCTGGGGTAGTGAAATAATACTGTTATTCAGAATAGCATGCAGATTACCGGCATCGCTATTAGAATCACTGCCGCACAGCAGCATAATGACAGAGCCTGGTGGTGGCATCAGTGTCAGGAGACCATATAGTGACTGGATGACATAGCGTGGACATGTTGGCAGCAAGAGGAGACCATTTAGTGGCTGAATGGCACAGCCTGCAGTTGGCTGATGCACTAGTACACTACACACCAGGGCTTCACAATCCCCCCCAAAAAAACAACACAATATATGAAATTTTTGACAAGGATTTCTCATTGCTAGCACCCGCTATCCAAAAATTAGAAATTTCCAGACCCAGGCCCCACTTCTGCGGCATCAGTAACCCATATATTGCCTGTAGGACACAGCCTGGAGTTGGCTGATGCACCAGTACACACGAGGGCTTCACAATCCCCCCTCCAAAATCAACACAATGAGAAATTTTTGTCAAAGATTTTTCATTGGTAGCACCCGCTATCCAAAAATTTGAAATTTCCAGAACCAGGCCCCACCCCTGTGGCATCAGTAACCCATATATTGCCTGCATGACACAGCCTGGAGTTGGCTGATGCAAGAGTACACACCAGGGCTTCATAATCCCCCCCCCCAAAAAAAAAAAAAACAACAACACAATATATTACATTTTTGTCAAAGATTTCTCATTGGTAGGACCCGCTATCCAAAAATCTGAAATTTCCAGACCCAGGCCCCACCTCTGCGGCATCAGGAACCCATATATTGACTGAAGGACACAGCCTGGAGTTGGCTGATGCACCAGTACACACCCGGGCTTCACAATCCCCTCCAAAAAACAACAACATTTTAGACATTTTTTAAAGAAATACCTTTGTGTAAGAACAAGCGCATATCCAACAGTTCACAAGACTCTATAATGCAGGACGGTGGACCACCCAAAAACATTCTTCTATAATATAATAAACCACACAATATGTTCAATTTTTTTTTAATAATTGAAATTCCAAGACCAAGGCCCCACCTCTGCTGCATCAGTAACCCATATATTGCCTAACGGACACAGACTGGAGTTGACTGATGCACGAGTACACACTACACACTCGTCACCCGGGCTTCACAATCCACCCCAAAAAAACACAACATTTTATCGAAATTGTCAGACAAAATACCTTTTTTTTTTTAAAAAAAAACAAGCGCATATACAGCAGTTCAGAAAACTCTATAATGAAGGATGGTGGACCACCCAAAGACATTTTTCTCAAAAGTAATAAACCACACAATGTTGGAAATTTGGTAAAAAAAATTATTACATGTGTGTAAGTGCATCTGTCTCCCAAAAATCAGATGGCAAAAGGATTCTATTCGCCAAAAATGATTAAGCAGAGTTAATCCCTATCCATCTATTTTTTTTTTTTTCATAAAAAAATCACACGCAACAAGCGTTCCGTTGTGTAACGGTTAGCATTCTGCAAAATTCAATTTTATCACTGATAAAATTACCAGTAAATTTAACAATAACACTACCCAAGAGTGTTTAATTACCCCATACATTGCACCAGGAGCAGTCAGGAGTAGGCCTCAGCAGTACCCAAGAGGCTTTAATAACCCCTTACCTTGCCCGATCAATTGCGAGATCGAGCAATAACAGGTGTGTTATGGCCTCAGATGTCCTGGGCCGCATTAGCCCTCCACTGAACGGATTAGCGTCTCTCTATCTTTCAATCAAAACCGAATGACCAGGGAGTCAGGAGTTTGTCTGGCGCAGAGAGGAACCATCAGGCAGCCAAGTAAAATCAATGGATTTATTAGATGCTAATAAATCCATTGATTTTACTTGGCTGCCTGATGGTTCCTCTCTGCGCCAGACAAACTCCTGACTCCCTGGTCATTCGGTTTTGATTTTACTCTTAGCCAGGAGGTCTGCATTGGACCTTCTTCTATATCTCTTCTGCTCTTAACCTTGTTGTGTGTGGGCGCACAACCAACTTTGGTAAGCGGCTTGGGAATTACCGTCCCCTACCCCCACCTGCAAGATCTACTGATCCCGCACATGAGGCGCCTTCCTCCCTCTCTCTATCTTTCAATGACAGGTGCGTGTTGCACGCTGAAACCAGTTCGTGATAGGGATCTGTGATTGCAATTATTTCATCTTAAAACGAGGAATTACCAGTAAGTGAGGGTCATAAGCTGGCGTTTATTAAGTCCCTGCCCTTTGTACACACCGCCCGTCGCTATAAGCGATTGGATTAGTTAGTGAGTTGGTTAGTGAGGTCCTCGGATCGGTCCAGGCGGGGTAGGAGAAGGCCCTGGCAGAGCGCCGAGAATTTAACGATCATTGTTAAAATTTGCATTAAGCATGTATTTAGCTACTGCTAAACTTCTAAAAATTATAGGCCCAAGGCCTGAGGCACCAGGGAGGCAAGTAGTTTGTGAAAGACACAGAATGAGTCTGGAGCAGTCATTCGCAGTACCGAAGAGGGTTTCATAACCCCTTACATTTAAAGATCAATGTTGACATTTGCATTAAGCATGTATTTAGCTACTGCTAAACTTCAAAAAATTATAGGCCCAAGGCCAGAAGCTTCAGTTTTCCCCATATTAGGAGCATAGTTGTCCCCCAGATTAGGCAGCATAGATGTTCCCCAGATTAGGACCATAGTTGTCCCCCAGATTAGGCAGCATAGATGTCCCCCAGATTAGGAGCATACTTGTTCCCCATATTAGGCAGCATAGATGTCACCCAGATTAGGAGCATAGTTGTCCCCCAGAGTAGACAGCATAGATGTCACCCAGATTAGGCAGTATAGATGTCCTCCAGATTAGGAGCATACTTGTCCCCCAGATTAGGCAGCATAGATGTCCCCCAGATTAGGCAGCATAGTTGTCCCACAATCAGCGCGGGCCGGTCAGAGCCAATCAAAGGGCTGTATGTGTCAAGCGGGCCGTACAATCCCCAGGTCTGCCCCAGAGGGTTTCATAATCAACCACAATAGAGAAAATTTTGTTGTAGGAGCATGGTCAATCTACTCAGACCCATCTGTCATTGGTGGCTGGAAATCCTGGCTGATCCATCCCTGATTCATCTTGACAAACGTCAGTCTCTCCACATTTTTAGTGGACATATGAGTTCACCTTGGGGTGACTATGGCCCCGGCCGCACTAAACACCCGCTCTGATGGCACACTACTGGCCGGGCAGGACAGCTTTTCCAGGGCAAACTCCGCTAGTTGCGGCCATAAATCGAGTTTGGCTGCCCAGAAGTCCTGCGGATCTTCAACGGTTGATGGCAGGGTCATGTCAAGGTAAGCCATCACCTGCTGGTTCAGGTCCTGCTCCATGTCCACCTGCTGCTGATGAGTAGCTTCACTATGCGGCTGAAGGAAGCTACTCATCAGCGACTGTAGACTCAGGCTGCTGCTGATTGAGCCGATACTGCTCCTGCCACCCCTCCCCTCCCCAGCAGCCGTGGCAGTGGAAAGTGAGCGCAGAGGGCCCCCCGAGTCAGACCTGCGAGTGGATGGATCATGTGACCGATAGGCATCGGCCAACCGACTACGTAGAAGCTCCCTGAAGTAGGTCAGTTTTTCCGCCCTCTCAGTGGGTGTAAAAAAGGCCCCCATTCTGGACCGGTAGCGAGGGTCTAATAAGGTGGAGATCCAGAAGTCCTCGCACTTGACAAATTTTGACAATTCGGGGGTCACTACACAAGCAACTCAGCATGCATCGTGCCATTTGTGACAGTGACTCACTGGGACTACCTGCCTCATCTCCACTGCATACTGCCACGGTGTGTCTGGGTCCTCTGTCTCGCCTCCCTCGTAATAACCCTCTAGCTCCTCTGGCTGCTCCTGCTCCTTCTCTCCTGTCCAATGACCAGAAACACCGGCCATCTCATCCACCGTAAACTGTGCTCCGCTCTGCCCCTCATCCTCCTCCTCCAGTTCATCCCCCACAGGACTCATGTAGCCTTCTGATGCAGGCGCATCATCTCCATTGCCGTGACCAGCCATGTTTTCAATAATTTTTTGGAGTAAATGTAGTAGTGGAATTACGTCGTTCATGGCGTAATTCGAGCGACTAACAAAAAATGTGGCTTCCTCAAAGGGCCTCAGCAAACGGCAGGTGTCACATATGAGCTGCCAATCGTTCACATTGAAGTTACACAGGGGAGTACTCCTATCTGCTTGTATCATCAAAAAATCTGTGATGGCTTTTCTTTGTTCGTATAGTCCGTCCAACATATGGAGGGTGGAATTCCAACGTGTGGCAACGTCCCAAAAGAGACTATGTTGTGGGATACCGTTCTGACGCTGCAGCTCAAGCAAAGTGGTTGTATGTATGCTCTTTGCAATGATGAGCGCACTGTTAAGCGTATTTTTTTTTCTTTAATACACCGGCAGGTGTATAACGTGTGGTATAACACTTAATTTAGCACAGAGACAGAAAAAAAGGTGGTATATGGTATACTATTTGCTTGAATTTAGGCCCTTTGCAATGATAAGGCCACTGAAAAAGCGTATTTTTTCTTTAATGCATCGGCAGGTGTATAACGTGTGGTATAAAACAGAAATACAGGGACTAAATAGTACGCTATTTGCTTGTATGTAGGCCCTTTGCAATGATAAGGCCACTGTTAAGCATATTTTTACTCAGGAAAAAAAAAATTCTTTTATACACCGGCAGGTGTATAACGTGTGGTATAACACAGAATTTAGCACAGAGACAGAAAAAAAGGTGGAATATGGTACGCTATTTGCTCGTATGTAGGCCCTTTGCAATGATAATGCCACTGAAAAAGCGTATTTGTACTCAGGAAAAACTTTTTTTTCTTTAATACACCGGCAGGTGTATAACGTGTGGTATAGCACTTAATTTAGCACAGAGACAGAAAAAAAGGTGGTATATGGTACGCTATTTGCTTTTATGTAAGCCCTTTGCAATGATAAGGCCACTGTTAAGCGTATTTTTACTCAGGAAAAACTTTTTTTTTCTTTAATACACCGGCAGGTGTATAACGTGTGGTATAGTTACATAGTTACATAGTAAGTACGGTCGAAAAAAGACATATGTCCATCAAGTTCAACCAGGGAATTGAAGGGTAGGGGTGTGGCGCGATATTGGGGAAGGGATGGGATTTTATATTTCTTCATAAGCATTAATGTTATTTTGTTCCAGGAATGTATCTAACCCTGTTTTAAAGCTATTAATTGTTCCTGCTGTGACCAGTTCCTGAGGTAGACTGTTCCATAAGTTCACAGTTCTCATGGTAAAGAAGGCGTGTCGCCCCTTGAGACTAAACTTTTTCTTCTCCAGACGGAGGGAGTGTCCCCTCGTCCTTTGGGGGGGTTTAACCTGGAACAGTTTTTCTCCATATTTTTTGTATGGGCCATTAATATACTTATATACGTTTATCATATTCCCCCTTAAACGTCTCTTCTCAAGACTAAACAATTGTAACTCCTTTAATCGCTCCTCATAGCTAAGATGTTCCATATCCCATATTAGTTTAGTCGCGCGTCTCTGCACCCTTTCCAGCTCCACAGTGTCCCTTTTATGGACAGGTGACCAAAACTGAACAGCATATTCCAGGTGAGGCCGTACCAATGCTTTATAAAGGGGGAGTATTATGTCCTTGTCCCTCGAGTCCATGCCTCTTTTTATACATGACAATATCCTGCCGGCCTTGGAAGCAGCAGCCTGACATTGCATGCTATTCTGTAGTCTGTGATCTACAAGTACACCCAGATCCTTCTCTACCAGTGACTCTGACAGTTTAATCCCCCTAAGACATACAACACATGCAGGTTATTAGTACCCAGATGCATAACTTTACATTTATCCACATTGAACCTCATTTGCCAAGTGGATGCCCAGACACTTAGTCTATCCAAGTCATCTTGTAACCTATACACCTCCTCTATAGACTGTACCGTGCTACAAAGCTTGGTGTCATCTGCAAAGATAGAAACAGAGCTGTTAATGCCATCCTCTATATCATTGATAAATAAATTAAACAACAGTGGTCCCAGTACAGAACCTTGGGGTACACCACTAATTACCGGGGACCAATCAGAGTACGAATCATTGACCACCACTCTCTGGGTACGATCCATGAGCCAGTGTTCAATCCAGTTACAAACTAAAATTTCCAAACCCAAAGACCTTAACTTACCTGTCAGACGTCTATGGGGGACAGTATGAAACGCTTTAGCAAAATCCAGAAACACTATATCCACAGCCATTCCTCTGTCAAGGCTTCTACTCACCTCTTCATAAAAGCAAATTAGATTGGTTTGACAACTTCTATCCTTAGTAAACCCATGCTGGCTATCACTTATAATACAATTATCCCCTATGTATTTCTGTATGTAATCCCGTATAAGTCCTTCAAACAATTTACCCACAATGCACGTTAAACTTACCGGTCTATAGTTTCCTGGGGAAGACCTAGAGCCCTTTTTGAAGATTGGGACCACATTCACCTTGCGCCAGTCACTTGGCACAATACCAGACACCAGTGAATCTCTAAATATCATGAACAGGGGTACAGATATTACTGAACTTACCTCTCTAAGAACTCTTATGTGCAATCCATCTGGCCCTGGAGAATTGCTTAGATTTATATTACTTAACTTACCTTGTACCATCTCTACATTAAGCCAGTTCAGTACATTACATGATGTGTTACCAGCACTGACCTGTCCAAACACTGAATTTAGCACAAAGACAGAAATAAGGTATGCTATTTGCTTGTATTTAGGCCCTTTGCAATCATAAGGCCACTGTTAAGCGTATTTTTACTCAGGAAAAAAATTATTTTCTTTAATACACCGGCAGGTGTATAACGTGTGGTATAACACTGGATTTAGCACAGAGACAGAAAAAAAGGTGGTATATGGTACACTATTTGCTTGTATGTAGGCCCTTTGCAATGATAATGCCACTGTTAAGCGTATTTGTACTCAGGAAAAACTTTTTTTTCTTTAATACACCGGCAGGTGTATAACTTGTGGTATTACATATAATTTAGCACAGAGACAGAAAAAAAAGGTAGTATATGGTACGCTATTTGCTTAAATTTAAGCCCTTTGCAATGATAAGGCCACTGATAAGCGTATTTGTACTCAGGAAAAAAAATGTTTTCTTTAATACACCGGCAGGTGTATAACGTGTGGTATAGCACTGAATTTAGCACAGAGACAGAAAAAAAGGTGGTATATGGTACGCTATTTGCTTGTATTTAGGCCCTTTGCAATGATAAGGCCACTGAAAAAGCGTATTTGTACTGAGGAAAAATATTTTTTTCTTTAACCCCTTAACCCCTTAAGGACTCAGGGTTTTTCCGTTTTTGCACTTTCGTTTTTTCCTCCTTACCTTTTAAAAATCATAACCCTTTCAATTTTCCACCTAAAAATCCACATTATGGCTTATTTTTTGCGTCGCCAATTCTACTTTGCAGTGACATTAGTCATTTTACCCAAAAATGCACGGCGAAATGGAAAAAAAAATCATTGTGCGACAAAATAGAAGAAAAAATGCCATTTTGTAAATTTTGGGGGCTTCCGTTTCTACGCAGTGCATATTTCGGTAAAAATTACACCTTATCATTATTCTGTAGGTCCATACGGTTAAAATGATACCCTACTTATATAGGTTTGATTTTGTCGCACTTCTGGAAAAAATCATAACTACATGCAGGAAAATTTATACGTTTAAAAATGTAATCTTCTGACCACTATAACTTTTTTACTTTTCCACGTACAGGGGCGGTATGAGGACTCATTTTTTGCATCGTGATCTGAAGTTTTTATTGGTATGATTTTTGTTTTGATCAGACTTTTTTATCACTTTTTATTCATTTTTTAATGGTATAAAAAGTGACCAAAAATGCGCTTTTTTGACTTTGGAATTTTTTTGCGCGTACGCCTTTGACCGTACGGTTTAATTAATGATATATTTTTATAGTTCTGACATTTACGCATGCAGCGATACCACATATGTTTATTTTTATTTTTTTTACACTGTTTGATTTTTTTATGGGAAAAGGGGGGTGATTCAAACTTTTATTAGGGAAGGGGTTAAATGACCTTTATTAACACTTTTTTTTTACATTTTTTTTGCAGTGTTATAGGTCCCATAGGGACCTATAACACTGCACACACTGATGTTTTACACAGATCACAGGCGTGTATTAACACGCCTGTGATCAGTTTTATCGGCGCTTGACTGCTCCTGCCTGGATCTCAGGCACGGAGCAGTCATTCACCGATCGGACACCGAGGATGCAGGTAAGGGCCGTCCCGGTGTCCTGCCAGCTGTTCGGGACGCCGCAATTTCACCGCGGCGGTCCCGAACAGCCCAACTGAGCAGCTGGGTCACTTTCACTTTCGCTTTAAAAGCGGCGGTCAGCTTTGACCGCCGCTTCTAAAGGGTTAATACCGCACATCGCCACGATCGGCGATGTGTGGTATTAGCCGCGGGTGCCGGCCGTTGATGAGCGCCGGGACCGACGCGATATGATGCCGGGACCGACGCTTCATATCGCGGGAGCCGACGCAGGACGTAAATATACGTCCTGCGTCGTTAAGGGGTTAAGGACAATGGACGTACTCCTACGGCCCCGTTTCCGAGTCCTTAAGGACCGAGGACGTAGGAGTACGTCCTGTCCATTCCCGGCCCCCCACCGCTAGCCGGAGGGGAGCCGGTGCCCAATGACTGCTTAAATCGTTCAGCAGACATCGCGGCATATCGCCTAGGGGTGTCATTATGACCCCCCATGTCGGCGATGGCCGCAGATCGCTGGACAATTCAGCCCAGCGATCTGCGGCGATTCCGGTCAATCGGGTCTCCAGTGACCCAGTGACCCGGAATTACTGGCTGATCGGAGCCATCAGAAACGGCCCCGAACAGCCATAGCCTGCAGGGGTGAGGTGGCACTGGTGCCATCTCACGATTGCCCTGATTCGTCGGCCGGTTTACCGGCCGACCAATCGGGGCGCCTGCTGCGGGTGTCACTCCCGCAACCCGCTCCGCCCCTCTTCCGGAGGACGTGAGCGGGTGCGGGAAGTGCACCCCGGGTGCTGGGGACCCCGATCCCCGGCGTTAATGTTGGGGTCGGGGCCCCAGGAGCAGCAGCGGCGAGGGACTGACCTGATGCGGCGTGGAGCAGCAGCAGGAGGTGAGTGACAGCCTCCTGCTGTTGCTTAGCAACAGCTCCCAGCATGCAAAAAGGGCATGCTGGGAGCTGTAGTTATGCAACAGCAGGAGGCAGACCACCACAACTCCCAGCATTCCCTTATGGGCATGCTGGGACTTATAGTTTTGCAACAGCTGGAGGCACATTTTTTCTATGGAAAAGTGTACCTTCAGCTGTTGTATAATTACAACTCCCAGCTTGCACAATCAGCTAAAGTGCATGCTGGGAGTTGTAGTGGTGCATCTGCTGGTTGCATAACTACAACTCCCAGCATGCCTGTTGGCTGTCGGTGACTGCTGAGAGTTGTAGTTTTGCACCAGCTGAAGGCACACTGAGTTAAGTAGCAAACCAGTGTGTCTCCAGCTGTTGCATAACTACAATCCCCAGCATCCCCAGCCAAAGTAGTATGCCTCCAGCTGTTGCATAACTACAAGACTCAGCATGCCCTTCCGCTGTCCGTACATGCTGGGGGTTGTAGCTTTTGCAACAGCTGAAGGCACACTGGTTGCAAAACACTGAGTTTGTTACCAAACTCGGTGTTTCACAACCAGTGTGCCTCCAGCTGTTGCAAAACTACAACTCCCAGCATGCACTGATAGACCGTACATGCTGGGAGTTATAGTTTTGCAACAGCTGGATGTTTCTCCCCCCCCAATGTGAATGTATAGGGTACACTCACACGGGCGGAGGTTTACAGTAAGTATCCGGCTGCAAGTTTGAGCTACGGCAAATTTTCTGCCGCAGCTCAAACTGCCAGCGAGAAACTACTGTGAACCCCCGCCCGTGTGACTGTACCCTAAAAACACTACACTAACACAAAATAAAAAGTAAAAAACACTACATATACACATACCCCTACACAGCCCCCCTCCCCAATAAAAATGAAAAACGTCTGGTACGCCACTGTTTCCAAAACGGAGCCTCCAGCTGTTGCAAAACAACTACTCCCAGTATTGCCAGATAGCCACTGACTGTCTAGGCATGCTGGGAGTTTTACAACAGCTGGAGGCACCCTGTTTGCGAATCACTGGCGTAGAATACCCCTATGTCCACCCCTATGCAAATCCCTAATTTAGGCCTCAAATGTGCATGGCGCTCTCACTTTGGAGCCCTGTTGTATTTCAAGGCAACAGTTTAGGGTCACATATGGGGTATCGCCGTACTCGGGAGAAATTGTGTTACAAATTTTGGGGGGTATTTTCTGCCCGTGTGACTTTTTTTTTTTACATATGCAAAAGTCGTGAATCACCTGTGGGGTATTAAGGTTAACTTAAACCCTTGTTATGTTCCCCGAGGAGTCTAGTTTCCAAAATGGTATGCCATGTGTTTTTTTTTCCTTTTTTTTGCTGTTCTGGCACCATAGGGGCTTCCTAAATGCGGCATGCCCCCAGAGCAAAATTTGCTTTCAAAAAGCCAAATGTGACTCCTCCTCTTCTGAGACCTGTAGTGCACCAGCAGAGCACTTTTCACCCCCATATGGGGTGTTTTCTGAATCGGGAGAAATTGGGCTTCAAATTTTGGGGGGTATTTTCTGCTATTATCCTTTTTAAAAATGTAAAATTTTTGGGAAACCAAGCATTTTAGGTAAAAAATTTTTTTTTACATATGCAAAAGTCGTGAATCACCTGTGGAGTATTAAGGTTCACTTTACCCCTTGTTACCTTCCCAGAGGGGTCTAGTTTCCAAAATGGTATGCCATGTGTTTTTATTTTGCTGTCCTGGCACCATAGGGGCTTCCAAAAGGTGACATGCCCCCCAAAAACCATTTGTCGCTCGTTCCCTTCTGAGCCCTCTGCTGCGCCCGCGGAACAATTAACATAGACATATGAGGTATGTCCTTACTCAAGAAAAATTGGGTTTCAAATACAAGTAAAAATTTTCTCCTTTTTACCCCTTGCAAAAATTCAAAAATTGGGTCTACAAGAACATGCGAGTGTAAAAAATGAAGATTTTGAATTTTCTCCTTCACTTTGCTGCTATTCCTGTGAAACACCTAAAGGGTTAATACACTTACTGAATGTAATTTTGAATACTTTGGGGGTGTAGTTTTTATAATGGGGTAATTTATGGTGTATTTCTAATATGAAGACCCTTCAAATCCACTTCAAAACTGAACTGGTGCATGAAAAATAGCGAGTTTGAAAATTTTGTGAAACATTTCTAAATTTCTGCTGAACTTTGAAGCCCTCTGGTGTCTTCCAAAAGTAAAAACTCATAAATTTTATGATGCAAACATAAAGTAGACATATTTTATATGTGAACCCAAAAAAAAAATTATTTTGAATATCCATTTTCCTTACAAGCAGAAAGCTTCAAAGTTAGAAAAATGCAAAATTTTCATTTTTTTCATCAAATATGGGGATTTTTCACCAAGAAAGGATGCAAGTTACCATAAAATTTTACCACTAAGTTAAAGTAGAATATGTCACGAAAAAACAATATCTGAATCAGAATGATAACTAAAAGCATTCCAGAGTTATTAATGTTTAAAGTGACAGTGGTCAGATTTGCAAAAAACGCTCTGGTCCTTAACCCCTTAAGGACTCAGGGTTTTTCCGTTTTTGCACTTTCGTTTTTTCCTCCTTACCTTTTAAAAATCATAACCCTTTCAATTTTCCACCTAAAAATCCATATTATGGCTTATTTTTTACGTCACCAATTCTACTTTGCAGTGACATCAGTCATTTTACCCAAAAATGCACGGCGAAATGGAAAAAAAAAATCATTGTGCGACAAAATCGGGAAAAAAATGCCATTTTGTAACTTTTGGGGGCTTCCGTTTCTACGCAGTGCATATTTCGGTAAAAATTACACCTTATCATTATTCTGTAGGTCCATACGGTTAAAATGATACCCTACTTATATAGGTTTGATTTTGTCGCACTTCTGGAAAAAAATCACTTTTTATTCATTTTTTAATGGTATAAAAAGTGACCAAAATACGCTTTTTTGGACTTTGGAATTTTTTTGCGCGTACGCCATTGACCGTGCGGTTTAATTAATTATATATTTTTATAGTTCGGACATTTACGCACGCGGTGATACCACATATGTTTATTTATTTATTTTTTTTACACTGTTTTATTTTTTTTATGGGAAAAGGGGGGTGATTCAAACTTTTATTAGGGAAGGGGTTAAATGACCTTTATTAACACTTTTTTTTTACATTTTTTTTGCAGTGTTATAGGTCCCATAGGGACCTATAAGACTGCACACACTGATCTCTCATCCTGATCACAGGCGTGTATTAACACGCCTGTGATCAGTTTTATCGGCGCTTGACTGCTCCTGCCTGGATCTCAGGCACGGAGCAGTCATTCGTCGATCGGACACCGAGGAGGCAGGTAAGGGCCCTCCCAGTGTCCGGTCAGCTGTTCGGGACGCCGCGATTTCACCGCGGTGGTCCCGAACAGCCCGACTGAGCAGCCGGATCACTTTCACTTTCACTTTAGAAGCGGCGGTCAGCTTTGACCGCCGCTTCTAAAGGGTTAATACCGCACATCGCCGCGATTGGCGATGTGTGGTATTAGCCGCGGGTTCTGGCCGTTGATGAGCGCCGGGACCGACGCGATATGATGCGGGATCGCGGATAGGATGCTTCTTATCGCGGGAGCCGGCGCAGGACGTAAATCTACATCCTGCGTCGTTAAGGGGTTAATACACCGGCAGGTGCATAACGTGTGGAATAACACTTAATTTAGCACAGAGACAGAAAAAAAGGTAGTATATGGTACGCTATTTGCTTGTATTTAGCCCCTTTGCAATGATAAGGCCACTGTTAAGCGTATTTGTACTCAGGAAACCCTTTTTTTTCTTTAATACACCGGCAGGTGTATAACGTGTGGTATAACACTGAATTTAGCACAGAGACAGAAAAAAAGGTGGTATATGGTACGCTATTTGCTTGTATTTAGGCCCTTTGCAATGATAAGGCCACTGTTAAGCGTATTTGTATGCAGGAAAAAAATGTTTTTCTTTAATACACCAGCAGGTGTATAACGTGTAGTATAACACTGATTTTAGCGCAGAGACAGAGTAACAGGTGAAAAATGGTAAAAAGGCACTAAAGTCCACACTAATATGACTTATTTCTGAACAGCAGCAGGACCCAACAGTGCAGCACCACAAAAAAAAAATAATCCAGGGATTAAACCCTAAATTGCACTTTGTCACACAATTCTGAGCAGCAGAAGATTTGTGGAGAAAAAAAAACTCAATAGAGCTGAAAAATGAGGAGATGAGATGCTTCAGAAAGTTCAGGCAGCTTGGAGATCTGTATGAGGCAGCTGACAGCTATCTGCCCCTCTCTGCTGCAATGCTCAATAACGTGAATAGGAGGTTTAGCAATCAATGATCCTTCTCAGTGTAACAGCAAAGCACTCTGCACTCCTGTCTTTCCCTAATGCTGATGTGACTAGCAGTTGCAGTGTAACGCTGTGGTATGAGCTATTCACACACACGCAGTCCCGTCCTCTCCATCTGAGTGTATAGATGAAATGAAGAGAAGCAAGATGGCCACCGATTATATAGGGGCTGTGACATCACATGTGGTTCAGGGTCAGCCAGCCTACCTTCATTCCCGCCGCTGTTTCCCGCCCTCCCATAATCCCCTGCCCCATGTACTCACATGTGGATCCGCCATCTTAGCTCTACAATAGCCTGGAACGCTGTAAAATGGAGTTTAATGAAGCAATTCCTGCGATAGAATTGCGGCGATATTCGTATTCGTTGCAAATCGAATTTTTCATGAAATTCGTAACGAATTCGGGTTCGTCAAGTTCGATTCTCTCATCTCTAGTGACAACGGACCCCAATCTGTGTCTCTCCAGCTTTTACAAAGCTACAACTCCCATTATGCTGGAAGCTCTCCGAGCATGATGGGAGTTGTAGATTTACAACAGTTGGAGAGCAACTTAAATTGAGGGGATTGGTCAGGGTCCCAGCAGTCGGACCCCCAACAACAAAAAATGGGCTGGCAGTGGCCCCTAAGGTGTCCTGGCAAATACCCTCATTTCCCAGTGTGGCACCCTTTTCCTGGGGAGCTCCGATAATACGTCATATGATTACATAATGTTTTTCGTGACGTGCTTAGAACAAAAGAAATCCTCTAATTATTTTTACTGTCTCCTAGATTCTAAATTAACCCTGCTGTATATTAATATACACTGCTCAAAAAAATAAAGGGAGCACTTAAACAACACAATGTAACTCCAAGTCAATCACTCTTCTGTGAAATCACACTGTCCACTGAGGAAGCAACACTGATTGACAATCCATTTCACATGCTGTTGTGCAAATGGAACAGACACCATGTGGAAATTATAGGCAATTAGCAAAACATCCCCCAATAAAGGATTGGTTCTGCAGGTGGTGACCACAGACCACTTCTCAGTTAATATGTTTCCAGGCTTATCTTTTGGTAACTTTTGAATGCTGGCGGTGCTTTCACTCTAGTGGTAGCATGAGACGGAGTCTACAACCCACACAAGTGGCTCAGGTAGTGCATCTCATCCAGGATGGCACATCAATGCGAGCTGTGGCAAGAAGGTTTGCTGTGTGTTGTGTACAGAAGTGGAAGAATATTTGCTGTGTGTTGAGTACAGAAGTGGGGGAATATTAAAGAAGGAGGCTGGGTGTGGTTGGGGTATGTCTGAGGTTGGTGATAGGAATGTGGCTGGGCTATAGGCTCTAGTCCTGGGTCTAATGAAAAGATATAGCAATGCCCCTGACTGTTGCTGTTCAAGCCCACTACACAATTTCTGTCTGAACAGAGCGGTGATGAGCCGTGAATTAACCCCTTAAGCACCCAGCCAATTTTCACTGTAGGACCCGGCCATTTTTTGCACATCTGACCACTGTCACTTTAAACATTAATAACTCTGGGTTGCTTTTACCTTTCATTCTAATTCCAAGATTATTTTTTCGGGACATGTTCTACATTATGTTAGTGGTAAAATTTTGTCGAAATTCCAAAATTTGATGAAAAAATTGCATTTTGAATTTTTTTTACTTTGAAGCTCTCTGCTTATAAGGAAAATGAATATTCCAAATAAATTATATATTGATTCACATATATAATATGTCTACTTTATGTTTCCATCATAAAATTAACATGTTTTTACTTTTGGAAGACATCAGAGGGCTTCAAAGTATAGCAGCAATTTTCCAATTTTTCACAAAATTTTCAAAATGGAAATTTTTCAGGGACCAGTTCTGTTTTGAAGTGGATTTGAAGGGCCTTCATATTAGAAATAGCCCACAAATGACCCCATTATAAAAACTGCACCCCTCAGAGTATTCAAAATGACATTGAAAAAGGTTTGTTAACCCTTTAGGTGTTTCACAGGAATAGCAGCAATTTGAAGGAGAAAATTCAAAATTTTACAAGGGGTAAAAGGAGAGAAATCTTCCTAAAATGTGTAACCCAATTTCTCTCGAGTAAGAAAATACCTCATATGTGTATGTCAAGTGTTCGGCGGGCGCAGTAGAGGGCTCAGAAGGGAAGGATCGACAGTGGGATTTTGGAGAGTCAGTTTTTCTAAAATGGTTTTTGGGGGGTATGTCCCATTTAGGAAGCCACTATGGTGCCAGGACAGCAAAAAATAAAAAAACACAAGGCATACTATTTTGGAATCTACACCCCTCAAGGCACGTAACAAGTGGTCCAGTCAGCCTTAACACCCCACAGGTGTTTGACGACTTTTCGTTAAAGTTGGATGTGTAAATTATTATTTTTTTTTTATTAAAATGCTAGTTTTCCCTCAAATTTAAATATAAAGGGGTAATAGGACAAAATGCCCCCCAAATTTGTACCCCCATCTCTTCTGAGTATGGAAATACCCCATGTGTGGATGTCAAGTGCTCTGCTGGCGCACTACAATGCTCAGAAGAGAAGGAGCATCATTGAGCTTTTGGGGAAAAAAATTGTTTGGAATGGAAGTCAGGGGCCATGTGTGTTTACAAAGCCCCTGGTGGTGCCAGAACAGTGGACACCCCCCATATATTTTGGAAACTACACCCCTCAGAGAATTTAATAAGGTGTGCAGTGAGTATTTACACCCCACTGGCGTTTGACAGATCTTTGGAACAGTGCACTGTGCAAATGAAAAATTACATTTCTCATTTTCACGGACCACTTTTCCAAAAATCTGTCAGATACCTGTGGGATGTAAATATTTACTGTACCCCTTATTACATTATGTGAGGGTTGTAGTTTCCAAAATGGGGTCACATGTGGGTATTTCTTTTTTTGCGTTTATGTCAAAACCGCTGTAAAATCAGCCACCCCTGTGCAAATTACCAATTTAGGCCTCAAATGTACATGGTGCGCTCTCACTCCTGAGCCTTGTTGTGCGCCCACAGAGCATTTTACGCCCACATATGGGGTATTTCCGTACAAATTTTGGGGTCTTTTTTTCCTATTAACGCTTGTGAAAATAAAAAGTATGGGGCAACACCAGCATGTTAGTGTAAACATTTTTATTTTTTTTACACTAACAAGCTGGTGTAGCCCCCAACTTTTCCTTTTCATAAGGGGTAAAAGGAGAAAAAAAACACCAAAATTTGTAGTGCAATTTCTCCCGATTACGGAAATACCCCATATGTGGCCCTAAACTGTTTCCTTGAAATACGACAGGGCTCCGAAGTGAGAGAGCTCCATGCGCATTTGAGGACCAAATTAGGGATCACATAGGGGTGGACATAGGGGTCTTCTACGTCAGTGATTTCCAAACAGGGTGCCTCCAGCTGTTGCTAAATTCCCAGCATGCCTGGACAGTCAGTGGCTGTCCGGAAATGCTGGGAGTTGTTGTTTTGCAACAGCTGGAGGCTCCATTTTGTAAACACTGCCATATAATAAGTTTTTCATTTTTATTGGGGGGGGACAGTGTAAGGGGGTGTATATGTAGTGTTTTACCCTTTATTTTGTGTTAGTGTAGTGTAGTGTTTTTAGGGTACATTCGCACTGGCGTGTTACGGTGAGGTTCCCGCTAGGAGTTTGCGCTGTGGCAAAAAATTTGACGCAGCCCAAACTTGAAGCAGGAAACTTACTGTAAACCTGCCTGTGTGATTGTACCCTGTACGTTCACATGGGGGGGGGGGGGCAAACCTCCAGCTGTTTCAAAACTACAACTCTCAGCATGTACTGACAGACCGTGCATGCTGGGAGTTGCACTTTTGCAACAGCTGGATGCACACTGGTTGGAAAACCTTCCGTTAGGTTCTGTTACCTAACTCAGTATTTTCCAACCAGTGTGCCTCCAGCTGTTGCAAAACTACAACTCCCAGCATGTACTGATCGCCGAAGGGCATGCTGGCAGATGTAGTTATGAAATAGCTGGAGGTACACAACTACAACTCCCAGCTTGCCGAGACAGCTGTTTGGGCATGCTGGGATTTGCAGTTTTGCAACATCTGGAGGGCTACAGTTTTAGAGAACACTGCAAAGTGATCTCCAAACTGTTGTCCTCCAGCTGTGGCAAAACTACAAATCCCAGCATGCCTAGACAACAAAAAGCTGTTTGGGCATGCTGGGAGTTGTAGTTAAGCAACATCTGGAGGGCTACAGTTAAAGACCACGGTATAGTGGTCTCAAACTGTACCCTCCAGATGTAGCAAGGCAACTCACCGGCTTCCGTACGATCCAGCTGCACGACATCGCCGCCAGCCGATCTCCGTCGCCCGCTGCCTCCGTCACCCGGGTAAGTGGGTAAGTGGATCTTCGCCGCCCCCGATCTGCTAACCCCCCTGCCCCCACTTCTGGCGACCAATAGCAGGGATAGGAGTGGTGGCACCCTTGCCACCTCACTCCTGTCCCTTCAGGGGGATTGTGGGTGTCTCAACCGTGATCCCCCTTATATTCTGGGTCACCGGGTCACCATAGACCCGTAATGACCCGGAATCGCGTAAATCGCAAGTGTGAATTCACTTGCGATTTGTCGAGATCGCAGACATGGGGGGGTCTAATGACCACCCAGGGCATTTGCACAGGATGCCTGCTGAATGATTTCAGCAGGCATCCCGGTCCGATCCCCGCCCGGCGCGCGGCAGCAGCCGGAATTCTCCATGACTTACGCGATGTCATGGGTCCTTAAGTACTAGGGTGTCATGACGTACATGTACGTCAAAGGTCCTTAAGAGGTTAAGAATGTTTAATTATTGAATAATTATATTATCTGCAAGTTAATAAATACCAGGCAGCAGCAAGTGTAACAAATATGGAATTGACTCTGCTCCCTGATGTAGAGAGCCAGTAAAGAGGAATTATCCTTAATGGTGTTTTTCCATTCTGCATGAATGGAAAATAAACAAATAGTTCCCTCATACTAGACAATTTATACTTTAATATGGGACATTTACTAATCAGCTATCCCTGCATTGATAATAAAATAACAAGATTGGATCCTAAAGTATAGCTATATGAGATAGAAGAGGTTATGGGAGAAAAATCAAGAGATATTGATAAAAAATAAGAAAGCAGTATGGTTGTTGCATAACTACTATAATACTGCTTCTATATACAAGAACAAATACAAGAGCATACTATAGTGCTGCTCCCTATGTAGAATAATTGTAACATTCACATTTCAGAAGACAGCAAAAACGGGAACTTCTATGTGGTGACAGGATTGAGAGCTGCGCTCTCAATCCCGTCACCACATAGGAGTTCCTGTTTTTGCTGCAATTTACCGGACGTGGAGTAGCTGCAGATGCCTCATTATCGATGCCTGTATCCATTGTTGCACTTGGCTGAATGTAACCAGTTGCAGTAAGCACGTTTTTACCTCGAGCACCAACGATATCACACCACGGAGCACTGTCTATTTTCTATTTTAATTACAGAAGACAAGAATCCCGGTGGATGTGGATCCGCTGGACCTGTGTAGCAGATGACTCAGACTGTCCCAGGGAGCAGAGTCTAAGGGCACCAGAGCCTGCTGCATAGCAGGATGGTGACAAATGGACTTCAAAGGTGCAGTGGGTCTTTTGCGGCGCTGACTTGGAACAGGCACATCAGATGAGTATAAAAGGTTTATTAAAATGCAACGCGTTTCACCACACATGGGCGGCTTCATCAGGCCTGATGAAGCCGCCCATGTGCGGTGAAACGCGTTGCATTTAAAAAAAACTTTCATACTCATCTGATGTGCCTGTTCCGAGTCAGCACAGCAAAAGACCCACCGCACCTTTGAAGTCCATTTGTTGCTATCTACTTGGTTGGGAGGCGGCAGACCGGGCTCTAATAATCCTTACACGCTGTCCATTGTTGTGTGTGAGCTCACACAACCACCTGGGGTAAGAGGTTTTAAAAAGAATCCCTCTACCAATACCTAACCAGTCAGTTTTACGCTATGTTTTTTATATTTTTTGCAAAGCAGGATGGACTTGCTGCAGCAGGCGGCACCCAGGTCGATGCCCATGGCACGGTTGCGTAGTCAGGACGAAGCAGTAGGTCAATAGGCAGGCGGCAGAGAAGATACATACATGGCAATACAGATACATGGCAAGGTAGAAAAATGAATGCTTTCTCTCAGGCTCAAGGCAACAAAGATCTGGCAGGGGAGTGAGGAGGGTGGAGGAATATATAAATGAGCCACAGGTGAATCACACTAATGAGCCCACTAGCCCTTTAAATCTTAAAGCTCTGGCACGCGCGTGCCCTAGGGGACAGGGACACATGCGCCGGGCAGTGAGGCAGAGGCTGGGGTAGGAGAAGCATCAGGTGAGTGACAGACTGGGGGTCGCATGCGGGTGCGTCCCGCGATATGAGTCCCAGCCCCGCCAGCAGCAGCAGGTAACGGGACCATGCACTCACAGCCAGCGTGTACGGCCGGAGCGCATAACGTCACAGTATCCCCCCCTCCCTTTGGTCTCCCCCTCCTTTTTTAACTCAGAAAACTTTTGAGAGGGTCACGGTCCAGGATATTCTCCTCAGGCTCCCAAGATCTCTCCTCAGGTCCTAAACCCTCCCAGTCAACCAAAACAAATAGTTTGCCTCTCACAGTCTTTGTAGCAAGAATATCTTTAACCTTGAATATGTCAGAAGTGCCAGAGACAGGTGTGGGGACAAGATTTTTCAGAGAAAACCAGTTTATGACAAGAGGCTTGAGGAGAGACGTGGAAGAAATTAGGAATAAGTAACTTGGCAGTAGACTTGTGCACTAGAAAAATTTTCGTTTAATTTCGTTTCGTTTTTTTGTTTTGGAAAAAAATTTCGGTTCGGCAATATTTTCGGTTTAGATTTTTCGGATACATTCGGTATTCGGGTATTCGTGTTGTTTTTTCGGATACATTCGGTATTCAGGTACATTCGGTAAATCTTTAGTCTTTTTTTGGACTTTAGCGATCCTAATAAATTATGGAGATACCTTTTTTATTAAAATTTCGCAGGGTATCATAAAAAAATCATAATAAAAAAGATACAGTGGTGATGAAAAAAATTGTATCTAACGAAATGTATCTTTTTAATTATGAAATGTTTATTCATTTTTAAACAGGGATCAATTTATGTGAGCGGGTAAAGCACTAAAAATGTAGCCGACAATAATGAAAATGTAGTGTGTGCGTGTTTTTCACTTTTTTTGTAAACATTTTTTAGGTAGTACTACTACTCCCAGCATGGAACACACTCTTCCATGATGGGAGTAGTAGTTACCTGTACTAATTGACAGATTGCATGGGTCCCTTGCGATCCACTTGTATAATGTATAGATGCGCCGGCTGTTCTTCTATGGTCCCCTGCACTCACGTATATGTACACATATTCATATTTCCCGCAGAGCTGTGATTGGCCAGATGGTTCCAGCCAATCACGGCTCTCTGTGAGAAATAGGAATATGTGTATATATACGGCTGTGCAGGGGACCATAGAAGAGCGGCCGCCGCATTCATACATTATACTGGAGGATCGCAGCGGCTGTCAGGAGTAATACCTGTAGTGATCTTCGCTTTACTACAAGTACTACCACTCCCAACATAGAGTACACTCTGCTCCATGCTGGGAGCTGTAGTACCTGTATTAATAGACAGACCGCAGCGGGTGTAAGAAGTTACACTCGCTGCAATATGTCTATTAATGCAGGTACTACAGCTCCCAGCATGGAGCAGAGTGTGCTCCATGTTGGGAGTATTAGTACCTGCAGTAAGGGACAGATCCCAGGGATGTCACTCCTCCTGACACCGCTGCGATCCTCCTTATGTGAATGTCGGGATCAGCTGTTCTCAGGGCTACAGAGCCGGGAGAACAGCTGACGCTGAGCCGTAGGTATACATCATATATCTACTGCCCAGCAAGAACTTACAGTGAGTCTGCAATGTGTATACAGTATACACATTGCTGGCTCACTTAACCCCTTGCTGAGCTGTGCGCTATGCGCAAGCCCAGCAAGGGAAGAGTTAACTTACACTGCTGGACAGTGTAGGTTAACCCTTTGTGCGGTATACACTTTATACAGCTATCTATAGATAGCTGTATACAGTGTATTCAGAAGATGAAGTCCAGCTTACTTCCCTCGAGTCCCGGGCCGGTTTCGTGTAGCTCCGCCCCCTAGTGATGACGTCATTAGGGGGCGGAGCTACAGAAGGGAACAAGGCTAGTTTATCTGAAGCTCTGTTCACATTGTACGTTTTGTATAATGTGAACAGACCCTTCTGGCAGTGTCTACCCAGACAGGGAGACTCCAGCTGTTGCTAAACTACAACTCCCAGCATGCCCAGACAGCCAAAGGCTGTCTGGGCATGCTGGGAGTTGTAGTTTTGCACCAATTGGTGGCTCCCTGTTTGGGTAGACATTGCATCATGGGTGCTCTCCCCAGCGGACAGCGCCAAAAATGTCATAACCAATTTTTTGTGTTTTTTTTTCTTCTCATTTCAGATCCGTGTATGCAGAGGATTACTGCGGATTCGATGGATTACGACGGATTATTTTTTTTCCCTTTAATAAAATGGTTAACGAGGGCTGTGGGGGAGTGTTTTTTTAAATAAAATAATTTTTCCAATGTGTTGTGTTTTTTTTTTTTTTTTTATTGAATTTTCAGGGTTAGTAGCGGAAGCTGTCTTATTGACGGAATCCATTACTAGGCCAGGGCTTAGTGCTAGCCCCAAAAACAGCTAGCGCTAACCCCCAATTATTACCCTGGTACCCACCGCCACAGGGGTGCCGGGAAGAGCCGGTACCAACAGGCCCGGAGCGTCAAAAATGGCGCTCCTGGACCTAGGCGGTAACAGGCTGGCGTTATTTAGGCTGGGGAGGGCCAGTAACAATGGTCCTCACCCACCCTGGTAACGTCAGGCTGTTGCTGTTTGGTTGGTATTGTGCTGTGAATGAAAATACGGGGAACCCTATGCGTTTTTTTTTTTAAATTTAAATAAAAAAATAATTAAAAAAAACGCATAGGGTTCCCCGTATTTTCATTCTCAGCCAGATACCAACCAAACAGCAACAGCCTGACGTTACCAGGGTGGGCGAGGACCATTGTTACTGGCCCTCCCCAGCCTAAATAACGCCAGCCTGTTACCGCCTAGGCCCAGGAGCGCCATTTTGACGCTCCGGGCCTGTTGGTACCGGCTCTTCCCGGCATCCCTGTGGCGGTGGGTACCGGGGTAATAATTGGGGGTTAGCGCTAGCTGTTTTTGGGGCTAGCACTAAGCCCTGGCCTAGTAATGGATTCCGTCAATAAGACAGCGTCCACTACTAACCTTGAAAATTCAATAAAAAAAAAAAAACACAACACATTGGAAAAATTATTTTATTTAAAAAAACACTCCCCCACAGCCCTCGTTAACCATTTTATTAAAGGAAAAAATAAATAATCCGACGTAATCCATCGAATCCGCAGTAATCCTCTGCATACACGGATCTGAAACGAGAAGAAAAAAAAACACAAAAAATTGGTTATGACATTTTTGGCGCTGTCCGCTGGGGAGAGCACCCATGATGCAATGTCTACCCAAACAGGGAGCCACCAATTGGTGCAAAACTATAACTCCCAGCATCGCCAGACAGCCTTTGGCTGTCTGGGCATGCTGGGAGTTGTAGTTTAGCAACAGCTGGAGTCTCCCTGTCTGGCTGGACACTGCCAGAAGGGTCTGTTCACATTATACAAAACGTACAATGTGAACAGAGCTTCAGATTAATTAGCCTTGTTCCCTTCTGTAGCTCCGCCCCTAATGACGTCATCACTAGGGGGCGGAGCTACACGAACCCCGCCCGGGACTCAAGGGAAGTAAGCTGGACTTCGCCTTCTGTATACACTGTATACAGCTATCTATAGATAGCTGTATATAGTGTGTACCGCCCAAAGGGTTAACCTACACTGTCCAGCAGTGTAAGTTAACTCTTCCCTTGCTGGGCTTGCGCATAGCGCACAGCTCAGCAAGGGGTTAAGTGAGCCAGCAATGTGTATACTGTATACACATTGCAAGCTCACTGTAAGTTCTTGCTGGGCAGTAGATATACGATGTATACCTACGGCTCAGCGTCAGCTGTTCTTCTGGCTCTGTAGCCCTGAGAACAGCTGATCCCGACATTCACATAAGGAGGATCGCAGCGGGTTTCAGGAGAAGTGACATCCCTGGGATCTGTCCCTTACTGCAGGTACTAATACTCCCAACATGGAGCACACTCTGCTCCATGCTGGGAGCTGTAGTACCTGCATTAATAGACATATGGCAGCGAGTGTAACCGCTGCGATCTGTCTATTAATACAGGTACTACAGTTCCCAGCATGGAGCAGAGTGTGCTCCATGTTGGGAGTATTAGTACTTGTAGTAAAGGAAAGATCACTGCAGGTATCACTTCTGACGCCCGCTGCGATCCTCCAGTATAATGTATGAATGCGGCGGCCGCTCTTCTATGGTCCCCTGCACGGCCGTATATATACACATATTCCTATTTCTCACAGAGAGCTGTGATTGGCTGGAACCATCTGTCCAATCACAGCTCTGCGGGAAATATGAATATGTGTATATATACGTGAGTGCAGGGGACCATAGAAGAACAGCCGGCGCATCTATACATTATACAAGATGATGGCAAGGGACCCCTGCGATCTGTCAATTAGTACAGGTAACTACTACTCCCATCATGGAAGAGTGTGTTCCATGCTGGGAGTAGTAGTACTACCTAAAAAATGTTTTAAAAAAAAGTGAAAAACACGCACACACTACATTTTCATTATTGTCGGCTACATTTTTAGTGCTTTACCCGCTCACATAAATTGATCCCTGTTTAAAAATGAATAAACATTTCATAATAAAAATGATACATTTCATTAGATACAATTTTTTCCATCACCACTGTATCTTTTTTATTATGATTTTTTTATGATACCCTTCGAAATTTTTATAAAAAAGGTATCTCCATAATTTTTTAGGATCGCTAAAGTCCAAAAAAAGAATAAAAAGATTTACCGAATGTACCCGAATACCGAATGTATCCGAAAAATCAAACTATCTATATCCTTTTTATTATATTTGTTATCAGAATGAATTCTTCACGTTCGTTTACAGATAACAAATGCATTCGTTATTTACAGCATTATGGTTGGGAAATAACGAATGTATTCGTTACTTTGCTATTCGTATTATCGTGGCTATTCGGGAATGTTCAAAATATGTTTTCGTGCATTCGGTTCGGTCCGAATGCACGAAAACGGTAAAATTCGTTAATTTAGACATTCGTGCCGAACCGAATTGCACATGTCTACTTGGCAGGTAGACGATGTTTGTAGGAGACAGGGTTGATTTTTTGTAGAATCTGGAAGGGACCAAGGTAGCGAGGACCGAGCTTGTCACAGGGAATCTTGAAGCGGATGTACTTGGATGAAAGCCACACCATGTCACCAGGAGAAAAGGATGGTGGAGGTCTTCTACTTTGATCCGCTTGTACCTTCATGCATGAAGAAGCCTGAGATAACTACTGTCGGATCTGTTGCCAGATGGTAGAGAAGTCACAGACCAGCTCATCAACAGCAGGGACACCGGAGGAGACTGGGAGAGGAAGAGGAGAACGGAGATGGATTCCGTAGACAACAAAAAAGGGACACGACCTCATGGACTCGAAATACTTATGATTGTATGAGAATTCAGCCCAGGGAAGTGTCACGTACCGGCAGGACTGGTAGCGGATCCTATGGACCAGAGAGGCGATGACGCGGGTTGTACCAGAGGACGGGTTCTAAGTGGTTACTGGTTTTCACCAGAGCCCGCCGCAAGGCAGGATGGACTTGGTGCGGCGGTAACCACCAGGTCATATCCTCCAGTAGCAACTCGACCTCTCTGGCAGCTGATATGGCGTGGTACACAGGGAGCAGGCAAGAGCATAGTCGGACGTAGCAGAGGTCAGGGCAGGCAGCAAGGGTTCACAGGCGAGTATACGGTAGCAATGGGTTCGGCAACTGGCAAGGCAATAAACACAGTAGGGAACGCTTTCTCAGAGGCACAAGGCACAAATATCTGGCAAGGGCAGGAAGGGGCAGGTGCCATTTATTGGGAAAACACAGTGGGAGGTGAGGAACCAGTGCACCAATTACCGGTGCGCTGGCCCTTTAAATTTACTGAAGCCGGCACGCGCTTGCCCTAGAGAGCGGGGTCGCGCGTGCCGGGATCCAGGAGAACAGAGCGCCGTGCGGGGAGCAGGTAAGATGAACGGGGACGCGGCGCGTGAGCGGGGACCAGCCGCCACGCTAGCCGCGTCCCTGCCACAGTGAGACCCGCGCTCCCGGTCAGTGCGTCTGACCGGGAGACGCCGGAACCCCAGAGCGGAGGACAGAGGGAGTGGGCGCTCTGTTACGGAGGTGGAGACGGAGCGCTCGCTGTGACAGTACCCCCCCCCCCCCTTAGGTCTCCCTCTCTTTTTGGCACCAAGGAAGTTGAGGATGAGACTGCAGTCCAAGATGTTATTTTCAGGCTCCCAAGACCTTTCTTCAGGACCGCAGCCCTCCCAGTCGACCAAAAAAAATCTTTTCCCCCGAACAAGCTTGGTGGCTAGGATTTCTTTAACAGTAAAAATATCAGAGGTATCAGAAACAGGGGTGGGAGAAAGAAGTTTGGGAGAGAAGCGATTAAAGATAGCAGGTTTGAGAAGGGAGACATGAAAAGAGTTATGAATTCTGAGGGAGGGAGGAAGATGGAGCTGGTAGGACACCGGATTAATGCGGCTCTTGACTCTGAAGGGACCCAAGTAACGAGGACCCAGCTTGTAACTTGGTACCTTAAATCTGATGTACTTCGAGTAGAGCCACACCTTGTCACCGGGATTGAATTCTGGAGGAGCTCTACGACTTTTGTCAGCCTGGAGCTTCATACAGGCCGAGGCCTTGAGGAGGGCTGAGTTGATCTCTCGCCAAATAGAGGTGAAGTCCAGAAGGAGGTCCTCTACAGCTGGTACAGAGGAGGGAGCGGAGGTCCTAGGCAGAGGAGGCAGAGGATGACGGCCATAAACCACAAAAAATGGAGACTTATTGGTAGCGGAAGATTGTTTGAAGTTATAAGAGAACTCTGCCCAAGGGAGTAAGTCCGACCAATCATCTTGGCGAGAGGACACAAAATGGCGTAGATAATCTCCCAGAGTCTGGTTCACCCGTTCTACTTGGCCGTTGGACAGTGGGTGACATGAGGAAGAATAATCCAGCTTGACTCCGAGTTGACCACAGAGAGCCCTCCAAAACTTGGAGACGAACTGTACAACACGGTCTGAGACGATGTGTTTAGGAAGACCGTGGAGATGGAACATGTGTAGGAAAAACTGTTTGGCCAACTGAAGCGCAGACGGGAGACCAGGCAGGAACACAAAATGGGCCATCTTAGAAAAACGGTCAAGCACGACCCAAATGAGGAGGGAAGATCAGTGATAAAGTCCATGGCAATGTGTGACCAAGGGGTCTCCGGAACAGGGAGGGGCAGGAGAAGGCCCGCAGGTTTCTGACGAGGAGTCTTGTCCCGGGCGCAGATTGCACAGGACTGGCCGAATTCAGTGACGTCTTTGTCTAGCGAGGGCCACCAATATCTTTGAGAAATTAACTGCAGAGACTTCTTAATCCCAGGGTGACTGGCAAGGAAGGAAGTGTGACCCCACTTGAGAACTTGCAACCGCTGGCGAGGAGGAACATAGGTCTTACCCGGAGGAAGAAGCCGTAAGTCCACATGTGCAACCGAGATGAGACATTCGGGTGGGACAATGTGTTGAGGAGTAGATATGTCGCCCACCACATCCGAAGAGCGAGAAAGGGCATCTGCCCTGATGTTCTTGGCAGCGGGACGGAAGTGAATCTGGAAGTTGAAGCGGACGAAGAAGATGGACCAACGGGCTTGGCGGGGATTTAGTCTCTGAGCAGACTGGAGGTACACTAGGTTCTTATGGTCTGAGAAAATGGTCACAGGGTGAGGAGCACCCTCGAGAAGATGTCTCCACTCCTCCAAGTCCAATTTAATTGCCAACAGTTCTCTGTCCCCAATAGCGTAATTCTTCTCGGCGGAAGAAAAGGTTTTAGAGAAGAAGCCACAAGTTATGGTTTTGCCCCTGGAAGACTTCTGAGTTAATACCGCTCCAGCTCCCACCAAGGATGCATCCACTTCAAGATAAAATGGCTTGGAGGAATCTGGCCGGGAGAGAACAGGTGCAGATGCAAAGGCGGCTTTCAGGGACTGAAAGGCCTCTTCAGCGTGAGGAGGCCAGGACTTGGGATTGGCACCCTTTTTAGTCAAAGCCCCAAGTGGAGCCACCAGGGTGGAATAATGAGGAATAAACTGTCTGTAGTAATTGGCAAAACCTAGGAATCTTTGTATGGCTCGGAGACCAGAGGGGCGTGGCCAATCTAGAACTGCAGATAGCTTGGCAGGATCCATTTGCAGACCTTGGGCAGAGATGATATACCCCAGGAATGGCAAGGAGGTACGTTCAAACAGACATTTCTCAATTTTGGCGTAGAGGCGGTTACTTCTGAGTCGGGTGAGAACTTGCCGGACATGGACTCGATGTTGATCCAGATTGGATGAAAAAATAAAGATATCATCCAGGTATACTACAACACAAGTGTAGAGAAGGTCCCGGAAGATGTCGTTCACAAACTTCTGGAAGACTGCGGGTGCGTTGCAAAGTCCAAAAGGCATCACTAAGTACTCAAAGTGACCGTCTGGGTGTTAAATGCTGTCTTCCACTCGTCTCCTTTACAAATGTGGATCAAATTGTAGGCCCCACAGAGATCCAACTTGGTGAAAATCTTGGCTCCTCTGAGATGGTCAAACAGCTTAGAGATTAGGGGCAGAGGGTAACGGTTTTTAATGGTAATTTTATTGAGTCCTCTATAATCGATGCAGGGGCGGAGAGAACCATCCTTTTTTGACACAAAGAAAAACCCGGCTACAGCAGGAGACGAGGACTTCCTAATAAAGCCTCTCTGTAAATTCTCACGTACATAGTCCGACATGGCCTGAGTCTCTAGAGGTCAGAGAGGTTAAATTCTGCCCCGAGGAGGAGTAGAGTCCGGTAACAGGTCAATGGGACAATCATAAGGCCTGTGAGGAGGAAGAGTCTCCGCTTGTTTTTTACAGAAGACATCAGCAAATTGATGTTAAGGCTTGGGGAGACCTGGTGGCGGAGGAACTGGCGGAACCTGTTTGATAGGAGCAGGCTTGAAGCACCGGTCAGAGCAGGAGGATCCCCAACGCAGAATCTCACCAGTGGACCAATTCAAGACAGGAGAATGGCGTTGCAACCACGGTAAACCCAGCAGGAGTTCGGAAGAGCAGAAGGGAAGAACAAGAAATTCCAGAGTCTCGGTATGGAATATCCCAATGTCCATTTGCTGGGGCTGTGTGCGGTATTGTACCGTAGCAGAGAGTTTCTCCCCGTTGACCGTAGAAATAAGGAATGGCTTGGGTAGATGGGTTATAGGAATTTGATACTTGTCGACCAAGGAGGCGTGGATGAAGTTGCCGGCTGAGCCTGAGTCCAACAAAGCCGCAGCAGAGAAGAAGGACTTGGACGAAAGGAACAACTGCACGGATATCATGAGGCGTGGAGAGGAAGAATCCACACCTAGTAATGCCTCTCCCACATCCACTAGGTGCGAGCGTTTCCCGAACGTGGAGGACGAAGAGGACAGTCCTTAAGGAAGTGCTCGGTACTAGCGCAGTACAAACACAGGTTCTCGTCTCTACGGCGTCTCCGTTCTTGCGGGGTCAGACGAGATCGGTCCACCTGCATGGCCTCCACAGCGGAAGACCCAGAGACAGGTAGAGGTGGATGCTGGAACACTGGAGTCAGACGAGGGCAGCGTTTAGAACGAGCTTTTTCCTTTTCAAGATGGAGTTCCTCTTGTCTCTCGGAGAAATGTTTGTCAATCCTTGTGGCTAGCAAGATGAGGTCACTCAGGGTGGTAGGCAGGTCACGTGCAGCAAGGACATCTTTAATGTCACTATTAAGTCCCTTCTTAATGGTGGCACAAAGAGCTTCATTATTCCAGTTGAGCTCGGAAGCAAGGGTGCGGAACTGGACGGCATGGTCACCCACGGTAGAATTTCCTTGGGACAAGTTTAGCAAAGCAGTCTCTGCAGAGGTAACCCGGGCAGGTTCCTCAAAAACACTACGAAACTCCTGACAAAAACTCTGGATAGAAGCGGTGGCTGGATCAGCGCGGTCCCATAGCGGTGTAGCCCAGGCCAGGGCCCTCCCAGAGAGCAGACTGAGGATGAAGGCTACCTTGGCTCGCTCAGACGGAAACTGGTCAGACAGTAGCTCGAGGTGAAGGGAGCACTGAGACAGGAACCCTCGGCAAAGTTTAGAATCTCCGTTGTATTTGTCTGGTAGAGACAAACGTATTCTGGCTCCAGTAGCGAGTGCAGACGGAGGTGATGTAGCAGGTGCAGGGGGAGGTGCAGGCTGTTGCAGAGCAGGCAGGAGCTGTTGCATCATGGCGGTCAACTGGGCCAGCTGCTGACCTTGCTGGGCCACAATGGAAGTGAGGTCCGCTAGACTTGGCAGAGGAACATCAGCGGGATCCATGGTGGGATCTTACTGTCACGTACAGGCAGGACTGGTAGTGGATCCTCTGGACCAGAGAGGCGATGACGCGGGTTGGACCAGAGGACCGGTTCTAAGTGGTTACTGGTTTTCACAAGAGCCCGCCGCAAGGCGGGATGGACTTGCTGTGGCGGTAACTAGAGATGAGCGAACTTTTGAACGAAAATTTGAAATTAACAGGCTGCGGCAGCAGTAACCCATATATTGCCTGAAGGACACAGCATGGAGTTGACTGATGCACCAGTACACACCAGGGCTTCACAATCCCCCCTCCAAAATCAACACAATGAGAAATTGTTGTCAAAGATTTCTCATTTGTAGCACCCGCTATCCAAAAATTTGAAATTTCCAGAACCAGGCCCCACCCCTGCGGCATCAGTAACCCATATATTGCCTGCATGACACAGCCTGAAGTTGGCTGATGCAAGAGTACACACCAGGGCTTCACAATCCCCCCCCCCAAAAAAAAACAACACAATATATGAAATTTTTGACAAAGATTTCTCATAGGTAGCACCCGCTATCCAAAAATTTGAAATTTCCAGACCCAGGCCCCACCTCTGCGGCATCAGGGACCCATATATTGCCTGAAGGACACAGCCTGGAGTTGGCTGATGCACCAGTACCCCCGGGCTTCACAATCCCCTCCAAAAAACAACAACATTTTAGAATTTTTTTTAAAGAAATACCTTTGTGTAAGAACAAGCACATATCCAACAGTTCACAAGACTCTATAATGCAGGACGGTGGACCACCCAAAGACATTCTTCTCAAAAATAATAAACCACACAATGTTTGAATTTTTTTTACAAAAACTAATTCAATATGTGTGTAAGCGCATCTGTCTCCAAAAGATCAGATCACCAAAGGACTTTTTTCGCCCAAAATGATGAAGCAGAGTAAATCCCTGTATTTTTTTTTCATTAAAAAATCACACGCAACAAGCGTTCCGTTGTGTAACGATTAGCATTCTGGAAAATTCAATTTTATTACTGATAAAATTATCAGTAAATAAAAAAAAAAAAACATTGCCCAAGAGTGTTTAGTTACCCCATACATTGCACCAGGAGCAGTCAAGAGTAGGCCTCAGCAGTACCCAAGAGGCTTTAATAACCCCCTACCTTTGCACGATCAATTGCGAGATCGAGCAATACCAGGTGTTTTATATATTTTTTTTTAAACAAGCGCATATACAGCAGTTCAGAAGACTCTATAAGGCAGGACGGTGGACCGCCCAAAGACATTCTTCTCTAATATAATAAACCACACAATATGTTATATTTTTTTAAATAATTGAAATTCCAAGACCAAGGCCCCACCTCTGCTGCATCAGTAACCCATATATTGCCTAACGGACATAGACTGGAGTTGACTGATGCACGAGTACCCACTACACACCCGTCACCCGGGCTTCACAATCCAGCCCAAAAAAACACAAAATTTTATTGAAATTGTCTGACAAAATACCTTTTTTTTTTTTTAAAACACGCGCATATACAGCAGTTCAGAAGACTCTATAATGCAGGATGGTGGACCACCAAAAGACATTCTTCTCAAAAATAATAAACCACACAATGTTTGAAATTTGGTTAAAAAAATTATTACATGTGTGTAAGCGCATCTGTCTCCAAAAAATCAGATGACAAAAGGATTCTAATCGCCAAAAATGATTAAGCAGAGTTAATCCCTCTCCATCTATTTATTAATTTTTTTCATTAAAAAATCACACGCAACAAGCTTTCCTTTTGTGTAACGGTTAGCATTCTGCAAAATTCTATTTTATTACTGATAAAATTACCAGTAAATTTAACAATAACACTACCCAAGAGTATTTAATTACCACATACATTGCACCAGGAGCAGTCAGGAGTAGGCCTCAGCAGTACCCAAGAGGCTTTAATAACCCCTTACCTTGCCCGATCAATTGCGAGATCGAGCAATAACAGGTGTGTTATGGCCTCAGATGTCCTGGGCCACACTAGCGCTCCACTGAACGGATTAGTGTGTCTCTATCTTTCAAGGACAGGTGCGTGTTGCACGCTGAAACAAGTTCGTGATAGGGATCTGTGATTGCAATTATTTAACCTTAAAACGAGGAATTACCAGTAAGTGAGGGTCATAAGCTTTCATTTATTAAGTCCCTGCCCTTTGTACACACCGCCCGTCGCTATAAGCGATTGGATTAGTTAGTGAGTTGGTTAGTGAGGTCCTCGGATCGGCCCAGGCGGGGTAGGAGAAGGCCCTGGCAGAGCGCCGAGAATTTAACGATCATTGTTGAAATTTGTATTAAGCATGTATTTAGCTACTGCTAAACATCCAAAAATGTAAGGCCCAAGGCCAGAGGCACCAGGGAGGCAAGTAGTTCCTGAAAGACACAGAATGAGTCTGGAGCATGCATTTGCAGTACCCAAAAGGTTTTCATAACCCCTTACATTTAAAGATCAATGTTTACATTTGCATTAAGCATGTATTTAGCTACTGCTAAACTTCAAAAAATGTTAGGCCCAAGGCCAGAAGCATCAGTTTTCCCAATATTAGGACCATAGTTGTACCCCAGATTAGGCAGCATAGCTGTCCCCCAGATTAGGCAGCATAGATATCACCCAGATTAGGCAGCATAGATGTCCCCCAGATTAGGCAGCATAGATGTCCCCCAGATTAGGAGTATACTTGCCCCCCAGAGTAGGCAGCATAGATGTCACCCAGATAAACCAGCATAGATGTCCCCCAGATTAGGAGCATACTTGTCCCCCAGAGTAGGCAGCATAGATGTCACCCAGATTAGGAGCATACTTGTCCCCCAGATTAGGCAGCATAGATGTCCCCTAGATTAGGATCATACTTGTCCCCCAGAATAGGCTGCATAGATGTCACCCAGATTAGGCAGCATAGATGTCCCCCAGATTAGGAGCATACTTGTCCCCCAGAGTTGACGGCATGGATGTCACCCAGATTAGGCAACATAGATGTCCCCCAGATTAGGCAGCATAGATGTCCACCAGATTAGGAATTTAGTTGTCCCCCAGATTAGGAGCATAGTTGTCCCCCAGATTAGGCAGCATAGATGTAGCCCAGATTAGGAAGCATAGATGTCCCCCAGATTAGGAGCATACTTGTCCCCCAGAGTAGGCAGCATAGATGTCCCCCAGATTAGGAGCATACTTGTCCCCCAGAGTAGGCAGCATAGTTGTCCCCCAGATTAGGCAACATAGATGTCCCCCAGATTAGGAGCATAGTTGTCCCCCAGATTAGGCAGAATAGATGTCACCCAGATTAGGCAGCATACTTGTCCCCCAGAGAAGGAAGCATAGATGTCACCCAGATTAGGCAGCATAGATGTCACCCAGATTAGGAGCATAGTTGTCCCCCAGATTAGGAGCATAGATGTCACCCAGATTAGGCAGCATAGATGTCCCCCAGATTAGGAGCATAGTTGTCTCCAAGATTAGGCAGAATAGATGTCCCCCAGATTAGGCAGCATAGATGTCCCCCAGATTAGGAGCATACTTGTCCCCCAGAGTAGGCAGCATATATGTCATCCATATTAGGCAGCATAGATGTCCCCCAGATTAGGAGCATAGTTGTCCCCCAGATTAGGCAGCATAGATGTCACCCAGATTAGGCAGTATAGATGTCCCCCAGATGAGGAGCATACTTGTCCCCCAGAGTAGGCAGCATAGATGTCACCCAGATTAGGCAGCATAGTTGTCCCCCAATCAGCGCGGGCCGGTCAGAGCCAATCAAAGGGCCGTATATGGCAAGCGGGCCGTACAATGCCCAGGTCTGCCCCAGAGGGTTTCATAACCAACCACAATAGAGAAAATTTTGTTGTAGGAGCATGGTCAATCTACTCAGACCGATCTGTCATTGGTGGCTGGAAATCCTGGTTGATGCATCCCTGATTCATCTTAACAAACGTCAGTCTCTCCACATTTTTAGTGACTATGGCCCCAGCCGCACTAAACACCCGCTCTGATGGCACACTGCTGGCTGGGCAGGACAGCTTTTCCAGGGCAAACTCCGCTAGTTGCGGCCATAAATCGAGTTTGGCCGCCCAGAAGTCCAGCGGATCTGCTGCTGATGAGCAGCTTCACTACGCGGCTGAAGGAAGCTACTCATCAGCGACTGTAGACTCAGGCTGCTGCTGATTGAGCCGGTACTGCTCCTGCCACCCCTCCCCTCCCCAGTAGCCGTAGTAGTGGAAGGTGAGCGCTGAGGGCCCCCCAGTCAGACCTGCGAGTGGATGGACCATGTGGCCGATAGGCATCAGCCAACCGACTACGCAGAAGCTCCCTGAAGCAGGTCAGTTTGTCCTCCCTCTCAGTGGGTGTAAAAAAGGCCCCCATTCTGGGCCAGTAGTCTAATAAGGTGGAGATCCAGAAGTCATGGCGCTTGACGAATTTTGACAATTCGGGGGTCACTACGCAAGCAACTCAGCATGCATCGTGCCATTTGTGACAGTGACTCGCTGGGACTACCTGCCTCCATCTCCACTGCATACTGCCACGGTGTGTCTGGGTCCTCTGTCTCGCCTCCCTCGTAATAACCCTCCAGCTCCTCTGGCTGCTCCTGCTCCTCCTCTCCTGTCCAATGACCAGAAACACCGGCCATCTCATCCACTGTAAACTGTGCTCCGCTCTGCCCCTCATCATCCTCCTCCAGTTCATTCCCCACAGGACTCATGTAGCCTTTTGATGTAGGCGCAACGTCTCCATTGCCGTGACCAGCCATGTTTTCAATCATTTTTTGGAGTAAATGTAGTAGTGGAATTACGTCGTTCACGGCATAATTCGAGCTACTAACAAAAAATGTGGCTTCCTCAAAGGGCCTCAGCAAATGGCAGGTGTCATGTATGAGCTGCCACTCGTTCACATTGAAGTTACACAGGGGAGTAATCCTATCTGCTTGTATCATCAAAAAATCCGTGATGGCTTTTCTTTGTTCGTATAGTCTGTCCAACATATGGAGGGTGGAATTGTGGCAACGTCACAAATGACACTATGTTGTGGGATACCGTTCTGACGCTGCAGCTCAAGCAAAGTGTGCTTGGCAGTGTACGAGTGGCTGAAGTGCATGCACAGTTTCCTTGCCATTGTCAGGACGTCTTGCAAATGGGGTGAAGACTTGATGAACTTCTTGACGACCTGATTCGACACGTGTGCCATTCAGGGAGAATTGTTCATACTTCCTTGTTGCAGCTCGGCCACAATGTTCTTCCCATTGTCGGTCACCCTGGTTCCCATTTCCAGATTTCGTGGAGTAAGCCATACTCGGATTTCTTCCCTAATGAACTTTTGCAGTTCCTCTCCTGTGTGACTCCGTTTGCCAAGGCAAACCATGTGAAGGACGGCTTGACACCGCTGTGCCCTACACACGTGGTACAATGAAGGGCCACCGAGATTTGGACGTGCAGTGGAGGCTGAGGACACGGGGAGGAGGAGGCGCACACTGTAAAAGGACCAACTGCCTGGGAGCCAGAGCCTGGAGGAGGAAGCGGTGTGACCTGTCCAAGTTGCTGTTGTGGCTGTGCAGGAACAACATTTACCCAGTGGGCCGTAAAAGACATGTATTGTCCCTGCCCGTAGTTACAGCTCCACAAGTCGGCGCTGCCGTGCACTTTTGAACACACAGGCTCAAGGACTGGCCCACCTTCTCTTGTACAAACTTATGCAGGGCTTGAACTGCCTTCTTCGCAAAGAAATGATGGCTTGGGACTCTCCACCTCGGCTCGGCACAAGCCATCAGTCCACCAGTTGGAAAGGGAGGGACTGCAACACCAGCAGCTTGGACAGGAGCACATTCAACTTCTGCGCAGTTGGATGAGTACTGTTGTCTCTTGGACATGGCTTCGCCGATTGATTGTTGGCGGAATGGCTGACTACGAGCGGAAGAAGTAGGTGGTGGAGTCTTGGCTGGATAAAGGAGGGAGAGGATGGCCACTGGGTGATGCGGCAGGCTGGACCACTACCTCAGAGCCACCGTTATCCCAGGCCGCTTTATGGTGGCGAATCATGTGTTGACGCAGGGCCGTGGTGCCGAGATTGGGACCCTGGCCACGCTTCACTTTCTGTCCACAGATTTTGCATGTGACTACGCTAAGGTCCTCCGGATTCTTTATGAAGAACAACCACACCGCAGAGTAGCTGATTTTCCCACCCGCAGTTCGCACTATTTCACTGCTATTGGCGCCGTCTCCAGTAACCCCTGTTCCACCACCTCCCTGATTGGTAGCTTGCCGTGAAGCAGGTGGTCTCCCCCTAGCACGTTTGGCTCCTGAATTTCCACTACTGCCACCACCACGCTGATTGCCAGCCGTGCTACTGCCTTGCTGCCTCATAGACAAAGAGCAAATATCTTCTCCTGATGATGATGAAGCCCCGGCTTCATCATCCGGCTCCCAAATGCGATCGGCTTCATCATCATCAAAAGATGTGTGCACGTCACTGATGTCCTCCTCGTGTTCCACAACAGTGTCTGCCTCAGGACCCTGAACAATTGAAACACCGCCTCCCACGTCACTCTCCGCATCACTACTTGCCCACCTTGCGGAGCAAGTGACGCATGTCTCCTCACATTCTTGGCTGCCCATTAGATGCTGACTGTCCTCTATTACATCGTCCTTGCTAAATAGTGGAGCTGAACCCAAAGCATGAGATACTTCTTTGGGAGAGGGAACAGCATAGGACAAAGGCAATGGGATTACGGGGACTGCTCCTGGGCCATGCCAACTGAGGGTTGTGTCTGAGGAACCCACCGACTCTTGACTGGGGTTGTCAGATGTCGCTTGTGATGATGGGGATGAGTGAGCAAACCAATTGACCAGGAGAGATGGGTCGACGACAAGACTGCTAGGTGTTAACGGGAGCTCAGGCCTATTGCTGCGACTCCTGCTTCCACTTGCCCCAAGTCTGCTGCCAACTCTGCCTGACGTATGTATGCTTCTGCCCCTTCTCTGTGCACGTCCTGGCACTTCCCTGCCTGACATACTTAGTGCGTTTATGAGGGTATAGAACAGCAGCAGGCGATTACTTACGGCTGTCCTTTCAAAGTATATAGGCCCCTGACAGAATAACAGCTACTAAATAGTACACTCCTTTGTTGTATGTCTGCCCTTTGCAATGATGAGCGCACTGTGTATTTATACGCAGAAAAAAACTATTTTTTTGTTGTATACACCAGCCAGTGTATACTAATGTGTGGAATAGCACTGAATTTAGCACCGAGACAGAAATACAGGTACTAAATAGTACACTACTTGGTTGTATGTATGCCCTTTGCAATGATAAGCGTATTTGTACGCAGGAAAATATTTTTTTTCTTTAATACACCGGCAGGTGTATAACGTGTGGTATAACACTTAATTTAGCACAGCGACAGAAAAAAAGGTGGTATATGGTACGCTATTTGCTTGCATGTAGGCCCTTTGCAATGATAAGGCCACTGAAAAAGCGTATTTGTACTCAGGAAAAAACTTTTTTTCTTTAATACACCGGAAGGTGTATAACGCGTGGTATTACACTTAATTTAGCACAGAGACAGAAAAAAAGGTAGTATATGGTACGCTATTTGCTTGTATTTAGGCCCTTTGCAATGATAAGGCCACTGTTAAGCGTATTTGTACTCAGGAAAAAAAATAATTCTTTAATACACCGGTAGGTGTATAACGTGTGGTATAACACTGAATTTAGCACAGAGACAGAAAAAAAGGTAGTATATGGTACGCTATTTGCTTGAATTTAGGCCCTTTGCAATGATAAGGCCACTGTTAAGCGTATTTTTACGCAGGAAAACCTTTTTTTTTCTTTAATAAACCGGCAGGTGTATAAAGTGTGGTATAACATTTAATTTAGCACAGAGACAGAAAAAAAGGTGGTATATGGTACGCTATTTGCTTGTATGTAGGCCCTTTGCAATGATAAGGCCACTGAAAAAGCGTATTTGTACTCAGGAAAAAAAAAATTCTTTAATACTCCGGCAGGTGTATAATGTGTGGTATAACACTTAATTTAGCACAGAGACAGAAAAAAAGGTGGTATATGGTACGCTATTTGCTTGTAGGTAGGCCCTTTGCAATGATAATGCCACTGAAAAAGCGTATTTGTACTCAGGAAAAAACTTTTTTTTCTTTAATACACCGGCAGGTGTATAACGTGTGGTATAACATTGGATTTAGCACAGAGACAGAAAAAAAGGTGGTATATGAAACGCTATTTGCTTGTATGTAGGCCCTTTGCAATGATTAGGCCACTGTTAAGCGTATTTTTACCCAGGAAAAAAAAAAACACTTCTTTAATACACCGGCAGGTGTATAACGTGTGGTATAACACTGAATTTAGCACAGATACAGAAAAAATGTGGTATATTGTATGCTATTTGCTTGAATTTAGGCCCTTTGCAATGATAATGCCACTGTTAAGCGTATTTTTACGCAGGAAACCCTTTTTTTTCTTTAATACACCGGCAGGTGTATAACGTGTGGTATAACACTTAATTTAGCACAGAGAGAGAAAAAAAGGTAGTATATGGTACACTATTTGCTTGTATTTAGGCCCTTTGCAATGATAATGCCACTGTTAAGCGTATTTGTACTCAGGAAAACCTTTTTTTTTCTTTAATACACAGGCAGGTGTATAACGTGTGGTATAACACTTAATTTAGCACAGAGACAGAAAAAAAGGTGATATAGGGTACGCTATTTGCTTGTATGTAGGCCCTTTGCAATCATAAGGCCATTGAAAAAGCGTATTTGTACTCAGGAAAAAAATGTTTTCCTTTAATACACCAGGAGGTGTATAACGTGTGGTATAACACTTAATTTAGCACAGAGACAGAAAAAAAGGTGGTATATGGTACGCTATTTGCTTGTATGTAGGCCCTTTGCAATGATAAGGCCACTGTTAAGCGTATTTGTACTTAGGAAAATCTTGTTTTTCTTTAATACACCGGCAGGTGTATAACGTGTGGTATAACACTGAATTTAGCACAGAGACAGAGTAACAGGTGAAAAATGGTAAAAAGGCACTAAAGTCCACACTAATATGACTTATTTCTGAACAGCAGCAGGACCCAACAGTGCAGCACCACAAAAAAAAAAAGAAATCCAGGTATTGAACCCTAAATTGCACTCTGTCACACAATTCTGAGCAGCAGAAGATTTGTGGAGCAAAAAAAAACTCAACTGGGATGAAAAATGAGGAGATAAGATGCTTCAGACTGCATTGAACACATCTTCCCTCTACAAAACCTTTTGCCCTCCCCCGCTCAATAAATAACGACAAACACCGTGCTTCTCTTTTAGTGGGCTGAGGTGGTGGTCACAGCTCCAATTTTATTAATAGTAATAAACAGCACTATAGCGTGCAACTCTAACTCAACACTGCATAGCAGTAACCATATAACAAAAACGGTGATATTGACCTGTTCTACAGCCGCAGAGGAATGCCAACCTTCGGGTCCCCGACGGGCATGACTGCCCACGGCATCTTTCATCTTCTAAGGTCATACCATTTCCATGCCAGCTGTGACTAAAAGGAAGACAAACAAAACAATTCAAACACAGTACAGAAGTAAGCACAAGAAGCAAAAAACAAGCATAAACACCACGGGAGCAGACAAGCCTTCAGTACGGCCTCCCCAAACGTAAAAATCCCTTATTTATTTTTTTTTTTTTTTTTGTTATAACAAATTTTTTTTGAAGTGTCGTATATATATATATAATTTTTTAAATTTTTTTTTATCCTTTTTAATTTTTTTTTTAAAGGGTGAACAAGCAAGCCCACGCGCCGAACAACCGGAGCGCGGGCCTAAATAGACAGAAATACAAGAAAACATTACAAATCATAACAAACAAAAGGGGGCGGGAGGGCGGACGTCTCTCGCTGCTGGTGAGGTAAGAAGAGGGGAGGAAGCAGGAGAGTCTCCTATATCCCCTATGGGCGTAACTACCCTCCCCTAGTTCCCACCCCGACCTGTGGGAGGGCCTAACCTTCTTCGGCACCTGTTAACCCCCCAGTGTCAGTGGGACCTATTCCCAGTCAGTGGGACCTATTCCCATTACAGGACAGGTCCCATACAGACTGCATTGAACACATCTTCCCTCTACAAAACCTTTTGCCCTCCCCCGCTCAGTAAATAACGACAAACACCGTGCTTCTCTTTTAGTGGGCTGAGGTGGTGGTCACAGCTCCAATTTTATTAATAGTAATAAACAGCACTATAGCGTGCAACTCTAACTCAACACTGCATAGCAGTAACCATATAACAAAAACGGTGATATTGACCTGTTCCACAGCCGCAGAGGAATGCCAACCGTCGGGTCCCCGACGGGCATGACTGCCCACGGCATCTTCCATCTTCTAAGGTCATACCATTTCCATGCCACTAGGAGCCCGTGTATCCCTACACGGAGCTCCGACCGCCACTCAACAGGAACAGGGCCTGCTCCAAACCATCCTGCAGGCCCGATAGAAAAATGTCCAGCCCAATATCATTGAGGTGGACCCCATCCGCGATCATAAATCGCCTGTTGTCATCCTCCAGCTCGCGGTGATGGACCACCACCCCGCCCTTGGACCGAAAAAAACGAGCCATTCTAGCATTAACCAGGCGGCGAGACCGCTCAATGGCCTCAGCGTCCCTGGCCCCTTGCCACTTGACCCGAGGAACAATCTCTGACCATACCAAAACCAGCTCCGTAAAGAAGCCAGATAACCTCTCCACATCAACTTTCATGACGGTGATGAGCTCTGGAAAACGGGTAAAACAAAGGTCATTCCCACCGGCATGTACAACCAAAATCACCGGAGAGCGAACCATTCCGGCAATAACCACTGCTTCCGAAAGAATTTGCTGCCAACGCATGCTCGGAATCCCACGCCAGTGGGCATCAATGTTCAGAACACCCAACGATCTTCTGCCAGGACGGCAACTCGCCCTCTGGGCCACCCGGTGGATATACGAATGCCCCAAGAAGAACACAGAAGCCACCGGAGACTCTGAAACAGAAAACAAGTTAAAGAAACAGTTCCAGACGAACGTATCCCGCATAACATGCCGAGCGCCATCTCCCAATTCGCTGAATGTCCGCTACGGCCAGCCCGGCACGCGACGCCTCCGTCGCCGCACCAATCCGAAAAGAATGTGTGCCAAATTCAGCCACCGGGGCACCAACAACCCCAAGGCACCGCTTAAAAACTGCCTGGAACTGCGTCAGGGGGGAATCATCAGCATGCGCGAAAAAATGCTTCCCACCCGCGTGAACCGCCAAATAACCCAAAAAGGCCCGAACAGGACACACTTCCCCGTCCACAGACCGCAAGCTAACCCACGCCCCCTGGCCCATCTGATCCGTCTTGGACCTGCGGATACGTAACTGCAATACGCCGTTCGAGCAAACAACATCCTCAAACAACAAACCACCCACGCCCGACTTGGACGCAGGAACCATCTCACCGACCCGAAAAGCACCAAAAAACGCGGCGCAAAAAGCAGCAGAAAAAAGCAACGACTCAAATTGAGAAGGACAACACTCCCCCGTAGCCGCCAGCAGAGCCACCAACAAAACATAGGAAACCGGGCGCCTGCGCTCTCGCCGGACGTGGGTACTCTGCCAACCCTTCAGCGCCTGCTGAATTAAAAAACGCTTAGTCAGATCTTCCCAACCCAAAAGTTTAAAGTAAAAACTCACGCCCGCCAGCCGCCGGCGACCACCACTGCGGAAACAGCAACTGCGCGCAAAGATAACAAATAGTCAATGGTTACCGATAAGCGGGACCCCCCACAGACTTCCACCGGTCGTCCAGCAACCATGCCCCACCAAGCAGCCCACGCCTTACCATGTCCTGACCAAGTAGCGGCCGCTACCGATAATTGGATGAGGGGCATCAATCGACCGTCACCAAGTCCCACACCAACCGGGGGCAAGGAGTTCCCTCCTGGGCCGCGTCCGGGCACATCTTCCGAAAGGCCTGAAACTGAAAACGGGACAAAGCATCAGCAATCACATTGTCAACTCCAGGGACGTGGCGGGCCCGGAACCAAATATTCAGCTCCAGACAGCGAAGCCCCAGATGACGAAGCAGGGACAACACAGGAAGAGAAGAGGATGTGAGACCGTTAACACAGTGAACCACACTCACATTGTCAGACCAGAAAACAACCCGGCGGTTACTAAAAAGATGCCCCCAAAGTTCCACCGCAACCACAATGGGAAAAAGCTCCAGCAACGTAAGGTTCCGGCATCGCCCATCTTCACGCCACTCCCGAGGCCACTCCTCGACACACCACGCACCATCAAAGAAAGCCCCGAAACCCAAAGACCCGCTGCGTCCGTGAACAGTTGTAGTTCACCATTGGGCAATTCAGCCGCCTGCCAACAAGTGTGACCATTGTAGCATCTCAAAAATTCCCTCCAAACCAAAACATCAGCCCGCAACTGCTGGGAAATGCGTATCCTGTGGTCCGGGTGCCGCACCCCTCTCGTGGACAAAGACAGCCTCCGGGAAAAAACCCGCCCCATGGGCATAACTCTGCACGCAAAGACAAGGTGACCCAACAACACCTGCATTTGTAGCAACATAACCTTCTTAACCTCACAAAAAACTTCCACTAAACCCAACAAAGATTCCAACTTCTAACTCGGCAGGCGAAAAACCATTGCAACCGAATCGATCTCAATGCCCAAGAACGACATCACAGTAGCAGGACCCTCCGTCTTGTCCGCCGACAAAGGAACACCAAATTTACGCATAAAGAAACAAAAAGAATCCAAAAGAAAACGACCCCTGGAAGACCCAACTAGGGCAACAAACAAAAAATCATCCAAGTAATGAATAATAGAGGAACTGCCTGTTTCCACTCGAACCACCCACTCCAATAATGAACTAAACAACTTAAAGTAGTGGCACGAAATGGAACAGCCCACAGGTAAACAAACATCAAAGTAAAACAACCCGTCAACCCGACACCACAGCAGGTGGTGACATTCCGGATGAACCGGCAGCAACCTGAATGCCGATTCAATATCGGATTTGGTCATCAAGGCCCCAGCTCCCGCACCTCTAACCAGGGCAACTGCCCTATCAAAAGAGACATAGGACACAGACGCATCCTCCTTGGGAATTCCGTCATTCACCGAAGAACCCTTCAGGTACGATAGGTGATGGATGAGCCGGAACTTCCCTGCCTCCTTCTTGGGCACCACGCCCAAAGGGGATACCCGCAGATTGTGAAAAGGCGGAACGGAAAAGGGGCCCATAAACCTACCCAGAGCCACCTCCTTGCCAATCTTTTCCCGAAGCACGTCAGGACGCTCACGGGCCGATTTCAAGTTATCCGGAAAAACACCACCAATCGTACTCAAAACAAACGGAATAAAGAAACCACATTCAAAGCCATCTTTCAGAACCACAGCGGCCTCCCTAATGGGGTACCGCTCTAACCACGGGCGCATCTCGGCTACCCTCATTGGGGTCCTTCCCTCCGGCAGCAGACGCCGGGCGGGCGGGCGTTTTTGCAGCCCTGGGACAGCGCACTGCTGCATGTCCCCCGCCGCAGGAGGAACACTCGTGCTTGTACTTGCACAAGCTGAGAAATCGGCAGTGGCCCTCATTGAAGAGACAACAAGCCCCGGGCCTTTGCACGGCCACTGACCCCGTAGCCCCGGGCTGACCAGCGGCCCCTGACTGAAAGGACGGCCCTTTTTGGGACATCATTAGGCGCAACCAGACATCAGTCGCCTTAACACCCCAACCAACCTCCGGCTGCAACACCAGCCGCCGACGAAATTCTTCATCGTAACGCCACCAGGCAGAACCCCCATGAGCCTTGTAGGCATTGTAAACAGAATCCATATAAATAAAAAGCTCCGAACAGCGTTCGGGATGCTTTTCACCCATAACACACCCCAAGACAGCAAAGGCCTGTAACCAGTTACCCATGGACTTGGCAACCTTGGGCCTAAAGGGGCCCGCCTTCTCAGACTGAGGTCTCCGCTCCTTAATTATGGTATGTTGGTCCATAGAAACAAGGGACCACAAATCCACATATGCATTACCCCAAATCTTCTCCTTAACCGCTTCGTCCACATGCACCCCCAAAGGGCTAAGCCCACAAAAAATAGCCTCCTTGTGCACGCCCGCCCTAACCGGGGATGCACGACGGGCTGGGGCAGCTAATTTTTCCCCTGGCGGCCCTTCCAACTTGGAAAGAACGGCCTTCAAAACAGACAAAACATCAGCAGACCCACCCCCAGCATCCCAAGCCCCCGCAAAGTTGAACTCACCAGTCCGCGCAGGAGCACCAGAAGAAGTCGACGGACCACTGGAGGAAGCATCAGGCAATGGATCTGACACCGGAGCAGGAGGTGGAGCAGTATCCGGAGTCAGAGCTGGAGCCGCGCTGGGCCGCTCGCATCCACACGAAGACCTCCTAGGGGACCTGGAATGTCGCCGACGACTGTCACGCCGGCGAGCCCTCCTGTCTGGGCTCGCCGAGCTCCAGGAGCTGTCTCTTGAAGAAGATGGCGATCGCCAGCGGGACGAGCGGGACCTCCTAGACCGCGCTCTGCACCTATGGTCCCGGCGACAACTGCGGTGTGACCGAGCACGAGACTCAGCAGCCCTGTACCACCGAGAGCGGCCAGAACCCTGGGAGGATGACCTGGAAAAATGCCTGAGTGCACTCCTCAAAGACCCCCTTGAAGCCCGGTCACGCGGGGGCTGGCTGACCCGCTGCTCAAACACCTGATCCCCAGCAAGAGACAGTGAAGGGCCGGTGATAGGGAGGGGAGGGGGGGCGCTACCTGAGGGACAGTCATAGAAGAGGGGCCAGCAGCCTCAACCCTGGGGCCCATGCTATCTCGGGCATCCTCAAATAATGAGTGCTCCTCCCCCAAGTCTACAGGTAGAGGTTGGGGCGCAGCCAGCCCACCACCATGTGGCAGGCTGACCGCCGATACCCGCGCCGGCAGCGTGTCCGGAACCTCGTCAGCCGACGAGGAGGCACGAGATCCGGCCGAGGGGGCATGATGATTACCCATCTCACCGCACTGCCCGGGGACCGCCGCAACTACCGAGGATGCGCGCGCGACTACCGGAAGCGCGCGCGCAGGAAGGGGAGGAGCCATCCCCCGTACTCCGGCACCAACAGTAGCAGGCCCGGGTCCCGATGAAGAGGCCAAAACCTGCGCCACTGCACGTCCCCGCCGCCCGCTGGTATTAACCCGCGGCGGGCTGGGACTCAATCTAGAAGGGGGGCGGGATTGCCTACCAGTCCGGCGGCTCGCTGCAGGCACCAAAACCGCCGCCGATGACAGGGACTGGGCCGAGGATGGAACCCCAGCGGAGGCCATATCAGGAAGGAGCCGGGACAGGAGCCCAGGATCAGCCAGCAACCGCTCCCGGATCGCCAACCACACAGCCTCGTCAGCCATAGCGAGCACCTACGTCTCTCATTGCTGGTGAGGTAAGAGGAGGGGAGGAAGCAGGAGAGTCTCCTATATCCCCTATGGGCGTAACTACCCTCCCCTAGTTCCCACCCCGACCTGTGGGAGGGCCTAACCTTCTTCGGCACCTGTTAACCCCCCAGTGTCCATACAGTCAGTGGGACCTATTCCCATTCTATTCCCATTACAGGACAAGACCCATACAGAAAGTTCAGGCAGCTTGGAGATCTGTATGAGGCAGCTGACAGCTATCTGCCCCTCTCTGCTGCAATGCTCAATAACGTGAATAGGAGGTTTAGCTATCAATGATCCTTCTCAGTGTAACAGCAAAGCACTCTGCACTCCTGTCTTTCCCTAATGCTGATGTGACTAGCAGTTGCAGTGTAACGCTGTGGTATGAGCTATTCACACACACACAGTCCCGTCCTCTCCATCTGAGTGCATATATGAAATGAAGAGAGGCAAGATGGCCGCCGATTATATAGGGGCTGTGACATCACAGGGGTCAGTGAACACTGATAGGCTGCATCTCACATGTGGTTCAGGGTCAGCCCGCCTACCTTCATTCCAGCCGTTGTTTCCCGCCCTCCCATAATCCCCTGCCCCATGTACTCACATATGGATCCGCCATCTTAGCTCTACAATAGCCTGGAATGCTTTTAAAATGGAGTTTAATGAAGCAATTTGTGCAATAGAATTGCGGCGATATTCGTTGCGAATCGAATTTTTCATGAAATTCGTAACGAATTCGGGTTCGTCAAGTTCGATTCGCTCATCTCTAACAATATCAGTACACAAGGCAATTTCATGCACAGCAACACCACTTCATATCCCTTAACCCTTTGTCGGCTGGCTCACAGTCCTCTGCAGCATCACCAGTGCTCTCAGACCCCTCACATGCTGTATATGGGTGCAGTGATCCCCCAGTATAAGTACCCCCATGTCTTACAGCTTCTCCCTGCTCCACAATGTCATCATCAATGTTTCCAATGGTTTCTCTCCTCCTCACACGCTGGTCTCTGGTCTCCCTTCTTCTCTCTGTCCCCCAGTTTTGCACTTTTGGCACCATCTTTGTGCCCCCTCCAGCCTTTTCTGCAGTATGGTGCGCTTCCTCATACAGTCATCCAACCTCTCACATTTCATCAGCTTTATCGTAGGATCAGTCTCCTTCTTAATTTTTTCTCTTAACTTACAGATCTGCATTTTCTTCATAAAGAAACATTTTCTTGTCACTTTTGCGCTAAATTCAGCAACATCACAAGATTGATATAGCTTACCAGCCACCATCTCCAGATCTTTACTAGTGTTGGGCACGAATATTCGCATTTCGAATTTTTATCGCGAATGTCGCAAATTTGCGTATATTACGAATATATTCGCTATATATTCGAAATTGCAAATATGAGTTTTTCCCGCATATGCGCATATTCGCATATGTGAATATTCGCATATGAGCATATTGGTATATGTGAATATTCGCATATTCCTTCTTTTCACTTGTGGGCCAATTAGAATGATGCAAATACACTTGGCGGAGTTTATCATCAACATCCCTAGCAACCAATAGTAAAGTTGCCCACCTCCTCACTGTTTTCTTCCTCAAATATGCAAATTTTCGCATATGCGAATATGACGAATACGCGAAATTCACGAATATAGGACTAATATTCGTCTATATATTTGCGAAATATCGCAAATTCGAATATGGCCAATGCCACTCATCACTAATCTTTACCATCACCAGCTCGATGCTGCAGGCCGCCCTCCAGATCTCATCCTCTCCCAGGATCCTCTGCCCAGCGTCCCTCCCCTCCTCCTGTGTCAGAAGCCATGCCTCCTCCCCACAGGGAGTTTCCCCAACACACGTCTATCCTCTCCTATGGACAAGAATAGAACTTCTACAATACTGCCTCCCATGTACAAGAATATTGCTACTATAATACTACCTCCTATATAAAAGAATACAACTACTATAATACTACCTCCTAAATATAAGAATAAAACTACTATAATACTGTCCCCTATGTACACAAATTTTAAGTCGTATTCCAGTAAAAAGAAATTTTTCTTTTCATATGAAATGGATCCAGAAAGTTAAACAGATTAGTAAAGTTTAGAGTTAATAGACTTTTATTTAAAAAAAATCTTAATCCTACCAGTACTTATCAGCTGCTGAAGTTGAGTTGTTCTTTTCTGTATGACAACAGTGCTCTCTGCTGACACCTCTGTCTGTCTCAAGAACTATCCAGAGTATACGCAAATCCCCATAGCAAATCTCTCATGCTCTGGACAGTTCCTGAGACAGACAGAGGTGTCAGAAGAGATAACTGTTGTCAGACAGAAAAGAACAACTCAACTTCAGCAGCTGATAAGTACTGGAAGGATTACAATTTTTTTAATAGAAGTAATTTACAAATCTGTTTAACCTTCTGGAGCCAGTTGATATGAAAAAAAAAAAGTTTCTTACTGGAATACCCCTTTAACCCCTTCCTGACTCATGGTATACATAATATACACCAAAAAAAGAGAGTTCAAACAACACCTAATATAAAAATCAAAACATCTTTTATTGAAGACATATGTAACAATCACGTTTAAGAAGACAGGAACCCTGGTGGATGTGGACCCGCTGGACCTGTGTGGCAGATAACTCGGACCGTACCCGGGAGCGGAATCTAAGGTGTCGCTGGTTTTCACCAGAGCCCACCACAAAGTGGAATGGACTTGCTGCGGCAGGCGGCACCAGGTCGCTACCCCTGGCATGGCTCGACCACACAGGTGACTGAGGAGATGCGAGGCACAGGAGGGATAGACAGCTCGTAGTCAGGATAGCAGAAGGTAAGGGCAGGTGGCACAGTAACATAGTCAGCAACGTAGCAAATGATCAGTAGGCAAGCAGCAAGGAGTAAAGTCTGGTCACGGAGCAAAGGATCAGATACACGGCAAGGCAATAACAGGAATGCTTTCTCTCAGGCTCAAGGCAACAAAGATCCGGCAGGGAAGTGAGGAGGGTGGAGGAATTTATCAATGAGCTACAGGTGAATTACACTAATGAGCGCACTGGCCCTTTAAATCTTAAAGCTCCGATGCACACGCGCCATAGGGGACGGGGACATGCGCGCCAGAGCAGAAAGGCAGAGGCGGGGGCAGGAGAAGCACCAGGTGAGTGATGGACTGGGGCTCGCATGCGGGTGCTTCCCACGATGCGAGTTCCAGCCTCACCGGCAGCAGCAGATAACGGGACCATGCGCTCACATTACGCATAACGTAACAACATATTTAAAATGACATATATATATATAATATGTATTTATATATATATATATATATATATATATATATAAAATATATATATATATGTATATATATATATATATATATATATATATATATATATATATAGACGCTAAATGGATTAGTAATGTGACAGTAACCAATACAAAAAAAAGGGGCTCACAGAAAAAATGCTACATATGCAAGCTCATTTGCTGCCAAGGATTACAGGTAAAGTGCATGCAATAGCCATATGGGCTCTAAATCCTATCCTAAAGAATACTGCAAACGTAATGAAATAATGTACTTAAAGTGCCAAAACTACAACACTCACACCCTGGTAACCATTGCACATATAAACAGCATACCTAAATAGGGGTAAACAGTGCCCACTGGTATGTGACACCATTAATACTATTCCAAGCTACAGTGAGTGGTAATACACATATGCAGATATATATCAGGGAAATAGATGGCAGCAACAAGTAAAAAGTCATGCAAACACAAATTTCTTACCCATGTGGAATAGCAGCCTGTGCCCCAACCCCTACGATCATTTAGGTTTCCCTTTCTCAAGAGGTACCTCTTTACAATGTCATCGGTCACCGGGACCTAAATAACCCTTGGGTGGGTCCTGGCAGCTGCTTGGACCCCCCCCCCCTCCCGAGCCTGAGTAACCTGCCTATCCTTACCTGTGCCCCCCATGACTAAGTACCCCAGTCCCGGCAGTATTTTTAAACTACGATTATTCTGAACTGAATCAGTCACCCACTGTGACAAATATCCATTAATAGAGGACATCTAGTAGGGGGCAACATACTTTTTTGTATTAGTCTGTAGCAAATTTTGCACATAGAATTTAGCTGGAATTTAGCTGGAACATAAGGTAAACTAGGAGTAAAACAAATGAGCATTTCTATATTCAGCAACCATCTAACTTGGCATCAATTGACTGAAGACGGGGAATTAATCTCTGAGAGGTTCTACATTGTCAGAAAGAATTTTGTAAAATGAACAAAAGCCGGAGACAGTCATATTGTCAATTAGATTGTAAATATCTCCCTCATTATGGTGTCCACTAAGCAAAGTACTTTAATTTGTTGTGCAGCAAGTGCACAATGACAAGAACCTGAAGAATTGTATCTACTCAAGGTCTTTTTCCCCCCGAAGGCCGACATATTCTCGATAATGGCTTCCTGGAATACTGGATTGTTTATCACAAATGAAGAATTGCATTTTTTTTTTCAAATTCAAAAAACTTTTTATTAATTATTCAACATACAAAGAGTACAAAGAGCATGTAATGCAAGGCAGTGAAATAGCGAACGTGACCATGTAGGTCCAGATATCACGTACAATGCTCACATTGTGTAAGAAACATAAAATAAAATGATCAGTGTTCTAAGGAGGAAGGGGGGGGGGATGAAAACAGAGGGGAAATGCATTGAAAAGGTGAAAAAGAGTTAACCAGGTAAGGATGAGCAAGAGGGAAGAAGTAGGGGCAATGAGGGGTCGCAGCGTAAAGACAGGAAAAGATTAGACGCTAAGAAGAAACATGAGGCAGCAAAAGGTGCAAAAGTAGACAAGGAATGGAGAGAGAAGGGTAAAGAGGCTTGAGAGGGTGAAGAGCAGGGTATGAGTAACAAAGGCAATGAGAAGGAAAAAAGAGAACGAAGGGAGAGATTGAGAACAGGGAGAAGGAGAAAACAGAAAGTCTACCTGTTAGCGGCTCCAGGAGCAAGAAATGCAGAGTGAAAAGTGTCTGAGGAACAGAAGCTAGACCAGGGTAGCCAGGTGGAGGTATAGCATGAGAGGTCAGAGGGAGAAACAGCAAGGAGTTACTCCATGCGTTGGGTGGATGCAACTTGGAGCTGGCCATCAGGGAGCCCCACCCGAAAGTCTCTGTTGGGTCAGGAGGAGCCTATTAATCCAGGGTCGGGAGGACAACCACACAAAAGAACTGAAACATCTATGGAGTTGCTGCCAAAACCCAGTGTGTATGTGTATCAGGAGCATTTGAAGCAAATACAACAAACGTGGCATGATTGTCATCTTCAGTATGGGAAGCCAACCAAACCAGGAAAACTCTCTGTGATACCAGTTAGCGAGGTCAGAGCAGATCCGGGCTAACAATGTCGAGAAATTAAGGGAGAACAGTGTGGACCAGTCAGCAGGGATGACAGTCCCCAGGTAGGAGATATCCCAGGAAGGCCAAGTGAAGGGGAAGGAAGAGTGGAGGACCGTCTGCAAACGGTCTGGCAATGAAACACCCAAAGCCTTAGATTTGGAGTAATTGATTTTAAACTTGGACCAGCATCCAAACTCAGAGAGCTTGGCCATCAGGGTGGGGAGAGATACTATTGGATTAGTAAGATAAACCAGAAGGTCGTCCGCAAAGGCCGCACATTTGTATTCATGTGCGCCTACCATGAGGCTGCGGATATTGGGATCAACATGGATGGAGGAGAGCAGGTGTTCCATCACCAGAACGTACAACAGGGGAGAGAGAGGGCATCCCTGCCTATTACCATTTCGAATGGTGAAAGGAGAGGACATGAAGCCATTGATTTTCAAGCGCGCTGATGGGGAATTATATATTGCTAAGATTTTGGTGATGAAGGCATGGCCCAGGCCACAACTTGGAGAGTTTGTGCTAGGGAGGACCAGGACACGCGGTCAAAGGCTTTTTTGGCATATAAAGAGAGGATCCGTTTTGAGCGGGCATAATGGATGAGCTCTAGAGTTTTTAGTATGTTATCCCTAGCTTCTCTCCCCGGTACAAAGCCTACTTGGTCCAAGTGAATAAGGGAGGGGAGTACGATGTTATGGCGATTGGCTAAAAGTTTGGAATATATTTTCAGGTCCATGGTTATCAGGGAAATGGGTCGATAGCTGCCACAAATGTGTGGATCCTTACCTGACCTGGTTTAGGGAGAACCACCACGTGTGCCAGGGTGGATTCGGGCGGGAATGGAGTTGTAGGGGAAATAGAGTTAAAGGTAGTGAGCATGAGGGAGGAAAGAGAAGATTCTAAAGTTCTGTAAAACTGGGCCGTGAAGCCATCGGGGCCTGGACTCTTACCATCGGGAAGGTCCTTGATCACCTGGGATAACTGGGATAACTCCTCGGCTGAAAAAGGCCTCCAGTTGGTCTATCTGGTCAGGAGAGAGGGAGAGGAAAGAAGGAGGGATGTGAGGGGGAGGGGGAAAGGGGAGAGGACAAAGGGATAGAAGGAAGATTATAGAGCTCAGAGAGAGAAGAACGTATGAAAGACCGAGAGAATGTCAGGGGTGGTATGAACTAGGGACCCAGAGGGAGATTTAATGCATGGGATATGGGATTGAGCAAGCCTTGAGCGCAGCGCCTTAGCCAAAATGCAACCACTCTTATTGCCGTATTCGTAGGATTTACTACGGCCGACCTGTACTAGGCGACCCCAGGAGGCCTCAAGCAGACGCTTCACTTCCAATTTGGCATTTTCCAGATCCCGGAGGACTGGTGTGGAGAGGGATCGCTTGTGGGCTAGTTCAAGGGAGGCAACTTTGGAAAGGGCATTGCGTAGATCAAGAGCCTTCTGACGTTTGAGGCAAGCACCATGGCACATGAGTACTCCCTGGAGAACACACTTGAGGGCTTCCCAGCAAACCGGGGGTGGGGTGGGATCATTAGTATGATCAGCGTAGAAGTTGGCAACAGTCTGGGAAAGACCAGCAACACATCTGGTATCTAGGAGTAAAGATTTGTTCAACCTCCAAGACCATGCAGGGCGGGTCAAGGAGGGAACGGGAAGCGAGCAGTACACGGGTGCGTGATCCGACCACAGAATGTGCCCAACCGAAGCCGAAGTCAACCAAGGGAGAGAGCTATGTTGGATTAGGATGAGATCTATTCGGCTGTAGGAGGCATGAGGGGGAGAATAAAAACTGTAGTCCCTGTCAGAAAGATGTAGGAGGTGTCAGGCGTCACATAGCTGGAGCAGGGCTAAGGACCTTCTTGATCGCAACATAGGAGAGACAAGAACGGCCAGAGGAGTTATCCATAACAGAATCGAGGGTAAGGTTAAAGTCTCCGCAAAGTAACGCAGTACCTCGTAGTAAGTGGAGGGCAGTATCGACTAAGGAGGCAAAACATTAAACTTGGCCTTGATTAGGGGTGTAGGAATTAATGATAGTAAATTCACTGCCTCCTAACGTGAGAGTCAAGATAAGGTAGCGGGCGGCCGGGTATGTCATAATTGAGTGGAGATGATGGGCCAGGGATTTGTGCAAGGCAATAGCCACCCCCTTTGAACGGGAGTTGGGATTGTCAGCACAAAACCACACGGGATATAATTTGTTCTCTAGGGAAGGAGTGTGTCCTACCTTAAAATGCATCTCTTAAAGCAGACTCTGGGTCTTATGCATGTGGAAGTGCTGAAGAATCTGGTCTCGTTTGGAGGGGACATTCAGACCCTTGGCATTGAAGGAGGCCACGTTGAGATTCGCCATGAGAGGAAGGGAATCGGAGGAGCCCTAGTATTTAGACCAGGGGGTGAAGCTGAGGAGGAGAGAGCAGGGGAAAGAAAGGAGAGAGAAAGAAGAGTAGAAGAAAAGAAGGGGTAGAAAAGTAGGAGCAAGAAGGAAGAGGGAGGGGAGAGGGGAGGGAAAAGGAACAGAGGATAGAGCGAAAGACCGAACAAATGAAAGGGAAACATAAAGAACTATAAAAGCAAACAAGAAAAACCAGGGGGAGAAAGGGACAACAGGTACGGAAAAAAGGAAAAGAACTCTAAGCAGCAGGGGCTACTGCTGCACCAGAAGCTAAGGCAGACAAAAGTCCAACGAGGAGGAAAACACCAAGGCACGCCCTGGCTGTACCTCTTGACTACTCTGAGAAAGTGGAAGACCGGCAACTGGGAAGAGAGCTCCCAGATATGAAAAACTGTGAGAAAAGGTGGAGAAAACATGGAATGGCTTGAGCGGGGCACTGAAGAGAGAACAAGATAAACACAGGCGTGAGGGGGAGGATTTATAGGCAGGGTAGAGAACATAATTAATGAAGGGGAGGGTGGACAGGAAGCAAAAAGAAAGACGGGAGAGGGGAGAAGTGGATAAGGGGACACTGGAGCAACTGCAAAGCCTGAGAACCTATGAAATAAACAAGAAACAAGTAACACCAGTAAATCATTGAGAAGCAATAGGATGCAGTAAACCCCATGCGACCCCCCACACACAAACACACACTCACACACACAAACACACACACTCCGCGACCATCTGTTTAGCTATTGAAGAAAAGTCCAGAGAACGGAGATCGGCAAGGGTGACTAGGCGGCTATCTGGAGGCAGCAGAGGAGCACCTTGCACCGAGGTCATTGGAGTGGTTGTGACGGAGCTAGAGGGCCCCAGGGTGGGGGAGTGGTGCCGGAACTCAAATGGGGTACCCATCAAGCTAGAAGGTCCACCAGGGGAGGGGGTGGGTGAGGAGTGCAGGTCTTGCAGGAGCTGCGGAGTGGAGACCACCTGAAGGGGCCCCTGATGTTGCTATAGGGGTGGAGGAGTATGCGCCCAGGAAGAGCCAGAGGACCAGGAGGAAGAAGTAGGCAGTGGACCTCGGGAGCATTCCGGAGCAGGTGCCATAGCGTGGTGGAACAGGTTCCCTGAAGAGGAGCCATCATGCAGGGTGGCCTGGCACCATATCATGGAGCGGGGAGAGCTCAATAGCCCACAGACGGCAGGACACCGAGGCGGCAGGACTGGAGCTTGAAGAGGGGGGCCTGCGGACTGAGCAGGACCCCCTCCAGGAGAAGCTCCATCATAGGGCCCCTAGGGAGCATGGCAGAGCTCAGGCAGGCAGTCCATGGGGACCATATCAAGAAGCTCATGACTGGTGCTGACAGGAGCAGAGGCAGGAAGGGACTCCAGGGATGGATAGCTCTTATGCAGCACCTCGCTCACCTGTGGGTCCTGCAGTGGAGTAGAGGGTCTGGCGGTGGTATGTGGAGGAGGCAGAGGACCAGACCATCCAGGGCTGCACTCTGTCTGCGGTGCCGGATGGAGAGAAGAGGCGGCAGTCACGGCGGGCAGTGCACCAGCCACTGTGGAAGGAGAAGTCCCGGAGGCCTGCCCGCCATCTTGAGCGCCCGCGCCAAGAACCAGCTCGCTCCGGTATGATGCTGCAGGAGCTCCGGAGCCCGTCGAGGACCCGCGGTGTGTGCCCAGAGCTGCGGAGGGCAACGAGGCGTCTGGGTTGCGGTGAGTGGGGGCAGCAGGAGGTGGGCGGGAGCCCATGGAGCCAGAGAGCGCAGGCTGTGGAGCGACAGCGGCCTCCAAGTGGCACCGCGGCAGTGCATGTCGGCTGCGAGCAGGTAAAATAGGAGGAGAGGTCCTGCTGGGGGGATGGGGGACCCGAGGAGGCCTCCTTGCTGTGCTTTTTAGATGTCCTCCCCATAAAGAAGTGCCAAAATGCTGTAGTTAGTGGTCTCACTAAAAGCCCGACTTCACAGCGCCATTTCCAAGCTACGCCCCTCGAATTTCACTATTTTTTACACAATTAGCCATATGTATTCTAGTTTCTTTAGGCTCATTTGCTTAAAGGGAACCTGTCATCAGTTTTATGCAAACACAGCCAGAATAAAACGAGTATAAACAACATAGTCCGGGAACACTATTTTGTACTCTCACATGCTCAGGCACTATAGAGTAATCATAGTTGGTAACTAGTCATGGGGGCAGGTCTTGGTGGCTGCTCGGACAACGATCATTAACAACCACAACCACAACCCCCCCCCCATTACTGAGTGGTGTGCCTCTCCGTATACACAGATAGAAAAATAAATGCCCAGGACTAGGCCCCCTTTTCCAAGGTTCCCATTGCAGATATTTAATCAGCCCTAGAACTTTGGTACCTTTGTCTTTGGTGATTTGTGGACTACTAAATGAACATACCTAGATGTAATTTTTTTATTCTGTACTTCCAAGATAATTCTGTCATAGCTGAGACCAGGAGGAGGTGATATAACAGATTGCAGGAAGTTAGTCAGTGCATGTCTGAACATATACTCATAGATTACCATTAAGGCAATCTAAAAAAAAACAAAAACAAAAAAAAAAACTGTCTTTCCCATATATTTAAAAGAACCCATATGCTTTAATGTATTTTTTTTTTTTTTATTGCCTCAATGGTAATCTATGGGTATGTGTATTGCAATTTACCCTCAATATACTGTGTTGGTCTGTATAATGGAAAAGGGAGTGTCTGACGTCACTTTTAGTGGTAAGGTGAGGTTGTGTTGAAGACCTACATTCAACAATAGATTTAACCAAAGATTTTATATATATATTTTTTAATTACTGAGGTGCAGCCTCTCCTTCAACCCTGCTGTCCTAGGCACCGGCCCACGGGTGCCTAATGGCAACTACAGCCCTGGGAAGATGAATACCCCCTCCCATAGAGACATGCATTGAGTGGGCGGGGGGTGACATCACAAGGGGCGGAGCATGATGTCACGAGGGGGTGGGGCAACCCCTGATGCCCGCACCAGTGTTCGGAACTAAATGTTCCGAACGCTGGGGAGTGGAGTACTCTTTAACATGGTGCTGCACATTTGCCCATGAGTGATTTCTTTTAGGAGAAGGTCTTATGAGTAATATAGAGGAATTAGGCCAACGCTTTTCCATCAAGGGCTTTTGTCACTGAGAGAAAGTCAGTGAGTTGGCTTTGGACAGTGCCCTGTAGACTGCGTAGGCTGTGTGAGATTTCAGTCTTGTGAGGATTCATTACTGAGATGGTGTGAGTTATCTGAGTTGGGTCACCATGAGCTGTGTAACACTTTAGCCCTGAGTGGGTGAGTGAATAAAAATAACTGGAAAAACACTAAAACATAACTTTTAACCCCTTAAGGACCCAGTTAATTTTTCAAATCTGGGATGTATAACTTCTTTAATAAAGAAAAACTCTGGTAATATTTTGCCAACCACGACTGACATTGACATTGTTTTTGTTTTGTTTTTTTGTCACAGGTTGAACATAGTAAAAGAAAGCCAATGTCATTTGTATGATTGCAAAAAATAATAAAATTTTCAAGAATAGAGACAATTTTTTTTGTATTTTAACACTAATATGTTGCATATATACCGTATTTATCGGGGTATACCACGCACCGGCCTATAACACGCACCCTCATTTTACCAAGGATATTTGGATAAAAAAAGTTTTTTACCCAAATGTCCATGGTAAAATGAGGGTGCGTGTGTGCGCGTGTATACCCCGATACACCCCCAGGTAAGGCAGGGGGAGAGAGGCCGTCGCTGCCCGCTTCTCTCCCCCTGCCTTTCCTGGGGTCTAGAGCCCTGCTGCCGGCCCTTCTCTCCCCCTGGCTATCGGCGCCGCTGCCCCTTCTCTCCCCCTGGCTATCGGCGCCGCTGCCCGTTCTGTCCCCCTGACTATCGGTACCGGCGCCCCATTGCCGGTGCCGATAGCCAGGGGGAGAGAAGCGGCGCCGACAGCCAGGGGGAGAGAAGGGGCAGCGGCACCCATTGCCGGCGCCGCTGCCCCATTGCCTCCCCCCATCCCCGGTGGCATAATTACCTGGGTCGGGTCCGCGCTGCTGCAGGCCTCCGGCGTGCGTCCCCTGCGTCGTTGCTATGCACGGCGCGGCGCACTGACGTCATGCGGCGCGCCGTGCAGCGCATAGCAACGACGAAGGGGACGCACGCCGGAGGCCTGCAGCAGCGCTGACCCGACCCAGGTAATTATGCCACCGGGGATGGGGGGAGGCAACGGGGCAGCGGCGCCAGCAATGGGTGCCGCTGCCCCTTCTCTCCCTCTGGCTATCGGCGCCGGTACCGATAGTCAAGGGGACAGAACGGGCAGCGGCGCTGATAGCCAGGGGGAGAGAAGGGCCAGCAGCAGGGCTCTAGACCCCAGGGAAGGCAGGGGGAGAGAAGCGGGCAGCGACGGCCTCTCTCCCCCTGCCTTTCCTGGGGCGGTATCGGCGTATAACACGCACATAGACTTTAGGCTAAAAATTTTAGCCTAAAAAGTGCGTGTTATACGCCGATAAATACGGTAATGTTGCATATATTTATACATTCTGAGCACATATTTTTTTTAAACTAATACTATCATATGACTAATATGTCAGCATTTTTTTAATCAACATTTTAAATGTATTAGAAACCTAACAGTTTTTCCTGATCACGGCATCTGCGGCAATGTGGTGCTTATAATTGCTGGTCAAATCACTGCGGGTCTTCTGTAGGTCTTCTTCTCTGGTCTGACATCTAGCAGACCAGAGAAGTAGATGGCTGTTGATAATACCAATGATAGCACTGAACAGTATTAGCAATCTAAAGATTACAATAAATAGTTCCCTATAGGGACATAAAAAATGTAAAATAAATGTAAAAAAAAGTGTAATAAATTGTGAATAAGCCCCTCCCCAATACAATTTTAAATTGCCATGTTTTCCATTTTACCCAAAAAGTAAAAAAAAAATTACAATTACCTGTATGCCCTCGGCCCTCTCCCAGTCTATGACGCGGGGTCATGAGCTGACCCTGCGTCATAGCTGGGTGGTCCTGACAGCTATCAACTGCCGGGACCCATGGCTAATAGTGTTGCTCGCGAATATTCGCAATTCGAATTTTATTCGCGAATATCGCATATTCGCGAATATCGCATATTCGCGAATTCGCGAATATTCGCGAATATAGCGCTATACAGGGGCGGACATATCGCCTGTGCAGCCGGTTCAGCTGCACAGGGGCCCAGCGTGAGAGGGGGCCGCTGCCCTCTCCAGGTCCGGCCCCAGAGGTGAGCATTAGGCCACATACCACCGCATACTCCCCGACCACAGCAAGTTTGACAGCACCCAGATGGACGCTGCGTTCAACCACCCCTGCAGCCAGTGGCGTCTCTAGGGGAGGGGGGCACAGCCCCCCCTACATCATGATTGGCCCCCCCTTGTGTCCCCCCTAGCAGCAGTAGGTCACTAGCAGCTCTTATGGCCATCAGGGGGGTACAGCTAGTTCACCAGTAAGGGGCCCGAGCCCCCGCTGCACCCCCCGCCCCCGGAGCCATCTACTCCAGCATCCTTTTTTTAAAATAAATCTTCAGCCAGCAGCCCTGTCACCACGCAGGGGCCGCGCTATGCAGACTGGGAAGAGCAGACAGGAAGCTCCTCCCCCTCTCTCACTCCACTGTATGCTGCTGCTGGACCTTGTGGAGCAGGCCCGCTGTGTGTATACAGGCCCGGACACCACCAGTATGGAAGACTTACCTGCCCAGTGCCCACTGCTGATGCTGCCCTTTTAAAGTAAGTAACTTGCTTGGGGGAGAGGGGGAAAGTTGTAGTTCGGGAGACAGTGGGAGGTAGTTCAGTGTTTCCCAACCAGGGGGCCTCTAGCTGTTGCAAAACTACAACTCCCAGCATTCCTTTGGCTTTATGAGCATACTGGGAGTTGTAGTTTTGCAACAGCTGGAGGCCCCCAGGTTGGGAAACACTGATCTATCTATCAATCATCTATCTATCTCTCATCTATCTATTATCTATCTATCCATCTATCTCCTATCTATCTATATCCATCTATCTGTCTATCTCATATCTATCTATCTATATCATATCTATCTATATCATATCTATCTATCTCATATTTATCTATCTCATATCTATCTCACATCTATCTATCTCATATCTATCTATCTATATCATATCTATCTCATATCTATCTATCTATCCATCTATCTATGTATCTATCTTTCTATTTATCTATCAATCTCTCATATCTATCTCAGATAGATGAGAGATAGATGAAAGATAGACAGATATGAGAGATAGATAGATGATAGATAGATATATAGATAGATATGAGATAGATAGAAAGATAGATAAATAGATGACAGATAGATGATAGATAGATATGATATAGATAGATAGGATATAGAAAGATAGATAGATAAAGAACAATATGATGCAGCACGCCACAAGTTTGCAGAAAATGGTGGTTTATTCCATCATGTGCATAGACTATGCACATGATGGAATAAACCACCATTTTCTGCAAACTTGTGGCGTGCTGCATCATATTGTTCTTTGTCCCGACTGAGGAACCAGTGGACCCAGGTTCCAAGTATGTGGGCACCCCGACTTCTATCTAATTTCTGGATTTTGGTTGTGCCGTTTTTATTTGTTTTAGATAGATAGTATCTATCTATCTATCATCTATTTATCTATCTTTCTATCTATATATCCATCTATTTATATATCTATCTCTCATATCTATCTATCTTTCATCTATCTATCTCTCATCTATCTGAGATAGATATGAGATAGATAGATAAATAGAAAGATAGATACATAAATAGATAGATGGATATAGATAGATGGATGAATAGATAGATAGGAGATAGATGGATAGATAAATAGATAGATAGATGATTGATAGATAGAACAGTGTTTCCCAACCAGGGGGCATCCAGCTGTTGCAAAACTACAACTCCCAGTATGCTCATAAAGCCAAAGACATGCTGGGAGTTGTCGTTTTGGAATAGCTAGAAGCCCCCTGGTTGGGAGACACTGATCTATCTATCTATCTCATATCTATCTATCTCTCATATCTATTATCTATCTATCAATCACACGTCTATCATCTATCTATCTCATATCTATCTCATATCTATCTATCATCTATCTATCTATCTCATATCTATCTATCATCTATCTATCTCATATCTATTATCTATCTATCTATCTATATATCATCTATCTATCTATCTACAAAACTAAAGATCCAGCGGCACTCCCAGATAAGGTGCAAAAACAAAGTGTTTTATTCCCCCATGTATGTGTGACATTTCGATAGCATCCCGCCATCTTTATCATACGTACAGTTGTACATTCTGTAGTCTCTGTGACATCACTGTGCTTCATAATAAACTGTGACATCACTGTGCTTCATAATAAACTGTGACATCACTGTGCTTCATAATAAACTGTGACATCACTGTGCTTCATCCTGTAATTTGATGTCACTGTGTATAACAACCCTGTAGTAACATCACAGTTTATTATTCTTGAATGCTGACTTCACTGTGTATATTTTCCCGGTATAGTTACCCTCTACTGTGACAACACTGCGTTTATTAACCTTGTAGTGGCAAAACTGTTTATTGTCCCTGTACAGAGACATTACTGTTTATATTAACTCTGAACTGTGATGTCACTGTGCATATTTACCCTGTATTGTCACTCGCAGTGCAAGGTAAATATGTACAGTGACATTAGGGTATACAGGCTTAATATATACAGTGATGTCACAGTGCAGTGTAAGTATCAACAGTGATGTTGCAGTATAGAGATAACACACAGTGATGTTATAGTTCAGAGATAATATAGACAGTGATGTCACAGCACAGGGATAATATACACAGTGATGTCACAGTACAGGGATAATATACACAGTGATGTCACAGTACAGGGATAATACACAGTGATGTCACAGTACAGGGATAATACACAGTGATGTCACAGTACAGGGATAATACACAGTGATGTCACAGTACAGGGATAATACACAGTGATGTCACAGTACAGGGATAATACACAGTGATGTCACAGTACAGGGATAATACACACAGTGATGTCACAGTACAGGGATAATACACACAGTGATGTCACAGTACAGGGATAATACACACAGTGATGTCACAGTACAGGGATAATACACACAGTGATGTCACAGTACAGGGATAATACACACAGTGATGTCACAGTACAGGGATAATACACACAGTGATGTCACAGTACAGGGATAATACACACAGTGATGTCACAGTACAGGGATAATACACACAGTGATGTCACAGTACATGTATAATACACACAGTGATGTCACAGTACAGGGATAATACACACAGTGGTGTCACAGTACAGGGATAATATACACAGTGATGTCACAGTACAGAGATAATACACACAGTGATGTCACAGTACAGGGATAATACACAGTGATGTCACAGTACAGAGATAATACACACAGTGATGTCACAGTACAGGGATAATACACACAGTGGTGTCACAGTACAGGGATAATATACACAGTGATGTCACAGTACAGAGATAATACACACAGTGATGTCACAGTACAGGGATAATACACAGTGATGTCACAGTACAGAGATAATACACACAGTGATGTCACAGTACAGGGATAATATACACACAGTGATGTCACAGTACAGGGAGGTATAATATACACAGTGATGTCACAGTACAGGGATAATACACAGTGACGTTACAGTACAGGGATAATACACACAGTGATGTCACAGTACAGAGATAATACACAGTGACGTCACAGTACAGGGATAATACACAGTGATGTCACAGTACAGAGATAATACACACAGTGATGTCACAGTACAGGGATAATACACACAGTGGTGTCACAGTACAGGGATAATATACACAGTGATGTCACAGTACAGAGATAATACACACAGTGATGTCACAGTACAGGGATAATACACAGTGATGTCACAGTACAGAGATAATACACACAGTGATGTCACAGTACAGGGATAATATACACACAGTGATGTCACAGTACAGGGAGGTATAATATACACAGTGATGTCACAGTACAGGGATAATACACAGTGACGTTACAGTACAGGGATAATACACACAGTGATGTCACAGTGCAGGAATAATACACAGTGACGTCACAGTACAGGAATAATACACAGTGATGTCACAGTACAGGGATAATACACAGTGATGTCACAGTACAGGGATAATACACAGTGATGTCACAGTACAGGGATAATATACACAGTGATGTCACAGTACAGAGATAATACACACAGTGATGTCACAGTGCAGGAATAATACACAGTGACGTCACAGTACAGGAATAATACACAGTGATGTCACAGTACAGGGATAATACACAGTGATGTCACAGTACAGGGATAATATACACAGTATTGTCATAGTACAGGGATAATATACACACAGTGATGTCACAGTACAGGGATAATATACACACAGTGATGTCACAGTACAGGGAGGTATAATATACACAGTGACGTCACAGTACAGGGATAATACACACAGTGATGTCACAGTACAGAGATAATACACACAGTGATGTCACAGTGCAGGAATAATACACAGTGATGTCACAGTACAGGAATAATACACAATGATGTCACAGTACAGGGATACTATACACAGTGATGTCACAGTATAGGAATAATATACACACAGTGATGTCACAGTACAGGGATAATATACACAAAGTGATGTCACAGTACGGGGATAATACACAGTGATGTCACAGTACGGGGATAATACACAGTGATGTCACAGTACAGGAATAATACACAGTGATGTCACAGTACAGGAATAATACACAGTGATGTCACAGTACTGGGATAATACACACAGTGATGTCACAATACAGGGACAATACACAGTGATGTCACAGTACAGTGATAATACACAGTGATGTCACAGTACAGTGATAATACACAGTGATGTCACAGTACAGGGATAATACATAGTGATGTCACAGTACAGGGACAATACACAGTGATGTCGCAGTACAGAGATAATACACAGTGATGTCACAGTACAGAGATAATACACACAGTGATGTCACAGTACAGGGATAATACACAGTGATGGCACAGTACAGAGATAATACACAGTGATGTCACAGTACAGGGATAATACACAGTGATGTCACATTATAACCATCTCACAGCCGGACCACCATGTAATTTCAGCAGAAAATAAAGCAGGGCCTCATGTTCAAGTTTCGCCTAAGGCCTCACAAAGTCTAGAGCCGCCTCTGGTTGGCCCTACCATGGGACCCGGTGGGACCATAAGTCCCAAGTGGCACTTTTCAGGGGCGGCATTTTGCTGCCCCCCTTTTTTTTGTGCCTAGTAGGTTCATGGTAGGGTTGGCGCCGCCGCTGCTCACTGTTCTAAAGCAGCTGCGGGGTATAATAGCACAGCGGGCACTTTAGACAGTGAGTCTGCCTCCGGCCGACCGGGTCTGACGAGGGACGTCGCACAAGTGACGTACTTCTGCAGACCCGCTCAGGAGGACGTCAGTGACGTCACTCGTCAGGCCGCCGCCGGGGAGGAGAAGCGCTGTGCAGGGCAGTTAAGTGTGTCTGTGTGTGTGTCTGTGTCTCTGTGTGTTTGGGTGGGGGCTATGGCTACCTAATTTGGGGAAACTATGTTACCTAATGTGGGGAATCTGTGCTACCTAATGTGGGGAATCTGTGCTACCCAATGTGGGGAAACTATGGTACCTAATGTGGGGAATCTATGCTACCTAATGTGGGGAATCTATGCTACCTAACATGGGAAAGCTATGCTACCTAATGTGGGGGGCTTGAATGAGCTGCGGCATATGGGAGCCCTTAATAAATAATTAGATACTTATAGAGGGGGGGTCTTCCGAGCAAGTGACATATGGGGGTCCACCTGAGTAGGTGACACATGGAGGGGGGGTCCTGAACAATTGATTTTTTTTTTTTTTTGGGGGGGGGGTGCCCAGGCACATTCTTTGCACAAGGGCCCTCTGCTGTCTGTGTCCGCCTCTGGCGCTATATATTCGTAATTACGAATATTCGTTTTTTTTATTTTTTTTATTTTATTATTTTTTTCACAGTACACATCACAGTGATCATCCCTCTCTGCTTCCAGCTTATGTGGTGTAAAGAAGGCTCTAATACTACTGTGTGAGGCCGGCGTGCGAATTTTCGCATATGCGAAAATGTGCATATGCTAATTTTCGCATATGCGAATGTTCGCGTATGCGCATTTTCGCACACGCGAATATTCACATATGCGAAAATACAACGAGAATATTACGAATATGCGAATATTCGCGAATATGACGAATATTCGTCCATATATTCGCGAATATTCGCGAATTCGAATATGGCCTATGCCGCTCAACACTAATGGCTAATACCGTACATCACCGGGAGTAAGTGTGCCAGCTCTCTGAGAATTAAAGGGCCAGCACACAGGTAATTTGCTATTGCCAGGCACTGACCCTAAAAAAGTGTTCTCACTTCCTTTGACCCCTATCTTGTCTTTGTGCTACTTTGACATTTAGAAAGCGTACCTTAATTGTGTTTTGCTATACCGTATACCAGTTCTGTCTACTACGTTCCTGTCCATTGTATCTTGCCGCCGGTCCTGACCTTCCTGCCTGTCCCTTACCAAGAGTCCTTCCTTATTAGTCGTACCTTGCTTCACCTTAGCAGCCACTGTTGGCAAGTCATGCCAGGGGTAGCAACCTGGGAGTTCGCCTGCCGCAGCAACTCCGTCCCACTTTGCGGCGGGCTCTGGTGAAAAGCAGCGACTCCTTAGACTCCGCTCCCTGGTGCGGCTTTCACCATTGCCCTCAGTCGAACAGCAGATCCACTATTCCAACTTGAGATCACAGCATAAAAAATGAGCTCTCACACATCCCTGTATACGGAAAAATTAAAAAGTTATAGGGGTCAGAAGATGACAATTTTTAAATACTAATTTTGGTGCATGTAGTTATTTTTTTTTTTTAAGTAGTAAAAGAAAAGAAAACCCATTGTAACTGTATGACCCTACAGAATAAAGATAAGGTGTCATTTTTACAGAAAAGTGCACTGCGCAGAATCGGTGTTACGCCGAGCGCTCCGGGTCCCTGCTCCTCCCCGAAGCGCTCGCAGCGTTTCTCTCCCTGCAGCGCCCCGGTCAGACACGCTGACCGGGAGCGCTGCACTGACATTGCCGGCGGGGATGCGATGCGTATAGCGGGACGCGCCCGCCCGCAAATCGCATGCCAAGTCACTTACCTGTCCCGGTCCCCGGCTGTAATGCTCTGGCGCGCGCGGCTCCGCTCTCTAGGGCGCGCGCGCGCCAGCTCTCTGAGATTTAAAGGGCCAGTGCACCAATGATGGTGCCTGGCCCAATCACCCTGATTAGCTTGCACCTGTGCACTCCCTACTTATACCTTACTTCCCCTGCACTCCCTCGCCGGATCTTGTTGCCTTGAGAAAGCTTTACTGTGTTACCCATACTGTGTTCCTGACCTCCTGCTATTTCACCATTGACTACGAACCTAGCCGCCTGCCCCGACCTTCTGCTACGTCTGACCTTGCTCTTGTCTACTCCCTTGTACCGCGCTTATCTCAGCAGTCAGAGAGGTTGAGCCGTTGCCAGTGGATACGACCTGGTTGCTACCGCCGCTGCAAGACCATCCCGCTTTGCGGCAGGCTCTGGTGAATACCAGTAGCAACTTAGAACCGGTCCACCGACACGGTCCACGCCAATCCCTCTCTGGCACAGAGGATCCACCTCCAGCCTGCCGAATCGTGACAGTAGATCCGGCCATGGATCCCGCTGAGGTTCCCCTGCCAGTTGTCGCTGACCTCACTACGGTGGTCGCCCAGCAATCCCGACAGATCGCCCATCTAAGTCACCAGCTGACGCAAGTGTCCACCATGGTACAGCAATTTCAGTCGCAGCTACAGCAACTGCAACAGCAACTATCATCTCCTCCGCCAGCTCCTGCACCTCCTCCGCAGCGAGTGGCCGGTCCTAACCTCCGCTTGTCCCTGCCGGACAAATTTGATGGGGACTCTAGACTCTGCCGTGGTTTTCTGTCACAATGTTCCCTACATTTGGAGATGTTGTCGGACCAATTATCTACAAAACGGTCGAAGGTGGCTTTCGTGGTCAGTCTCCTGTCTGGGAAGGCTTTGTCTTGGGCCACACCGCTCTGGGACTGCGACGAATCTGTCACCACCACTGTACACTCCTTCTTCTCTGAGGTTCGCAGTGTCTTCGAGGAACCAGCCCGAGCTTCTTCTGCCCAGACTGCCCTGCTGAACCTGGTCCAGGGTAATCCTTCAGTAGGCGAGTACGCCATCCGATTTCGTACTCTCGCTTCCGAATTATCTTGGAACAACGAGGCTCTCTGCGCGACCTTTAAAAAAGGCCTATCCAGTAACATCAAAGATGTGCTGGCCGCACAAGAGATTCCTGCCAACCTGCATGAACTTATCCATTTGGCCACCCGCATTGACATGCGTTTTTCGGAAAGACACCAGGAACTCCGCCAGGAAAAAGACCTTAATCCCTGGGCACCTCTCTCACGGTATCCCTTGCAATCTACCCCTGTGCCTCCCGCCGAGGAGCCTATGCAAGTAGATCGGTCTCGCCTGACTTTTGAAGAGAGGTCTCGCCGTAGGGATAAAAATCTATGTCTGTACTGCGCTAGTACCGAACATTTCTTGGTGGATTGCCCTATTCGTCCTCCACGTCTGGAAAATGCACGCACGCAACCTGCTCACGTGGGCCTGGCGTCTCTGGGTACGGAGTCTGCTTCTCCATGTCTCACTGTGCCCGTACGGATTTCTCCTTCTGCCAACTCCTCCTTCTCTGCCGTGGCCGTCTTGGACTCTGGTTCTTCTGGAAATTTTATTCTGGCCTCTTTGCTTGATAGGTACTGCATCCCGGTGACCTGTCTCATCAAGCCGCTCTACATTTCCTCAGTCAACGGAGTCAAGTTGCACTGCACTGTGCGTTATCGCACAGTGCCCCTGCTGATGAACATTGGACCACATCTCGAGAAGATAGAATTTTTGGTTTTGCCCGGCTGCACCTCTGAAGTCCTCCTCGGTCTGCCATGGCTCCAGCATCATTCTCCCACCCTTGACTGTACCACCGGGGAGATCAAGAATAGGGGTCCTGCTTGCCTCAAGAAATGCCTCACTTCTGCTCCCAGCCCCGCCTGTCGAGCTTCAGTGTCTCCTCCTGTGCCTGATCTCCCAAAGGCTTATCGGGACTGTGCCGTGCCTCCTCATAGTCCCCGTCCTGGTGACACTCTGCCCCGTGCCAAGCCTCACCCTCTGCCCCCCCCCCCCTCCCCATTCCCACTCCTTCTGGACTGTCTGCCGTGCATGGGCATACCCAGGACTTCGCTGTCCCCCAGAGGGAGACTCTACAGTCGCTCCCGATGTCCTTGTCCTGTGTGGAGCGACATCCCGACAAAAAGAGGGGGACACCTAAGGGGGGGGGTACTGTCACGCCGAGCGCTCCGGGTCCCTGCTCCTCCCCGAAGCGCTCGCAGCGTTTCTCTCCCTGCAGCGCCCCTGTCAGACCCGCTGACCGGGAGCGCTGCACTGACATTGCCGGCGGGGATGCGATTCGCATAGCGGGACGCGCCCGCCCGCGAATCGCATCCCAAGTCACTTACCTGTCCCGGTCCCTGGCTGTCATGCTCTGGCGCGCGCGGCTCCGCTCTCTAGGGCGCGCGCCAGCTCTCTGAGATTTAAAGGGCCAGTGCACCAATGATGGTGCCTGGCCCAATCACCCTGATTAGCTTGCACCTGTGCACTCCCTACTTATACCTCACTTCCCCTGCACTCCCTCGCCAGATCTTGTTGCCTTGTGCCTTGAGAAAGCTTACTGTGTTACCCATACTGTGTTCCTGACCTCCTGCTATTTCACCATTGACTACGAACCTAGCCGCCTGCCCCGACCTTCTGCTACGTCTGACCTTGCTCTTGTCTACTCCCTTGTACTGCGCTTATCTCAGAAGTCAGTGAGGTTGAGCTGTTGCCAGTGGATACGACCTGGTTGCTACCACCGCTGCAAGACCATCCCGCTTTGCGGCGGGCTCTGGTGAATACCAGTAGCAACTTAGAACCGGTCCACCGACACGGTCCACGCCAATCCCTCTCTGGCACAGAGGATCCACCTCCAGCCTGCCGAATCGTGACAATCAGAAGCCCCTGAAATTTACTAAATGGCTTTTCAGTTTTTTTCAATTTTGCCTCACAAATATTTTTTCAGTTTTTGCAGTATATTTTGTGGTGAAATGATTGATGTCATTACAAAGTAAATTGGTGGCGCAAAAAACAAGCCCTCATATGGGACTGTAGTTGGAAAATTGAAAGTGTTATGATTAGAAGGCGATGAGGAAAAAACTAAAGCGCAAAAATGAAAAATGTCCCAGTCCTTAAAGGGTAGCTCCCACCATCCTATTTTTTTTTTTGCTAGCCCGTTTACCGCAACCCCCCCACGGCACTAGCCCGTTCCCTCCCCACCGCCCCGCATACCCCATTCCCTCATTACACTTGCAGTTACTGCAGAGTCCGGCAGCGGGCGTGCAGGGACAGCGGCGGCAACGAGGCGGCGGCGATGTGCGGGACCACTGGCCTCCCAGCCAGTGGCCGGGGAGCCAATGCGCTCGCTCCAGCCTGTCTGATTGACAGGCAGGGAGCGAGTGCAGCCTAACTGAAAAAGGACTGATTGCCACTCCAAAATCAGTCCTTTTTCAGTAGCCGTTTTTTAAATGTAAATTAAACCTTTTTAATGAAAAAAATAAATAAAAGTATATTAGAGATATGTTGTAGTACATAAGTACTACAACATATCAAAAAATAAAGTTGGTGACAGTACCCATTTAAGGGTTTAAAAGTACTTGAATGCATTTCAGGAAATTCTTTAGACATTAGAGAGAGAGTACTTTACAGTGGAGTTATCTCTTCCAGAAACAGAATCAACCCCTTAAGGACTCAGCCCTTTTCACCTTAATGACTCTTTTTTGCAATTCTGACCACTGTCATTTTATGCATTAATAACTCTGGGATGCTTTTACCGTTTATTCTGATTCCAAGATAGTTTTTTTGTGACATATTCTACTTTAACATAGTGGTAAATTTTCGGCGTTACTTGCATTCTTTTTGGGTGAAAATCCCAAAATGTAATGAAAATTTTGAAAATGTAGCATTTTTCTAATTTTGAAATTAGCAATTTTCAAAATTTTCACGATAATTAAAAAATCTGAATTTTTCAGGGACCAGTTAAGTTTGAAGTGGATTTGAGGGGCCTGTCTGTGAAAACACCCCCCCATAAATGACCTCATTATAGAAACTACACTCCACAAAGTATACAAAATGATATTCAGAGAGTTTTTAATTCTTTAGGAGAAAAATCGAAATCTGCATTTTTTACACTAACATGTTCTTGTGGCCCCATTTTTTTCACTTTTAAAATGATGGTGTTACCACAAATTTTTCTTTTTCACAAGGGGTAATAAGAGAAAATGGACCACAAAATTTGAAGCACAATTTCTCCCAATTAAGAATACACCCCATATGTGGACATTAAGTGCTCTGCTGGCGCACTACAGGTCTTAGAACAGAAGAAGCGCCATTGGACTTTTGGAGGCAGAATTTTGATGAAATTGAAGTTGGGTGCCATGTGCATTTACAAACCTTCCATAGTGCCAGAACAGCAGAAACCCCCCATGTGTGACCCCATTTTGGAAACTACACCCCTTACATAATTTAATAAGGGGTGCAGTGAGTATTTACACCCCACTAGCGTTTGACAGATCTTTGGAACACTGTTCAAAAAATCTGTCAGACACTTGTGGAGTGTAAATACTCACTTCACCCCTATTTACATTCTGTGAGGGGTGTAGTTTCCAAAATGTGGTCACATGTGGGGGTTCCACTGTTCTGGCACCAAGGGGGGCTTTGTAAACAAACATGGCCTTCAATTCCAGACACATTCTGTCTCGAAAAGCCCAATGGTGCTCCTTCTCTTCTGAGCATTGTAGTGCACCCGCGGAGCACTTTACATCCACATATGGGGCATTTCTATACTCAGAAGAAATGGGTTTACAAATTTTGGGGGCTTTTTTCCAATTACCTCTTGTGAAAATTAAAAATTTGGGATAACACCAGCATTTCATTGAAAAAAAAAAATTTTTAATGTCCACCTTTAATGAAAATTCTAAACAGAAAAAAAGTGGGTGGTGCAGCTCACAATTATATACTGACCGAGGTAAAGTAGGCTAGAAAACACCTATACCCTAGGTGTGAGAGCAAAATAAAATATTTGATACAAAGATTGCCTACACCTCAAGGGCAGTATTTACATTAATAGATTGGTTGACTGAGACCGTGCTTCAATTATGAACCAAATTTTAGTAAAAGTACAGCTTATGTTGCATGAAATATAGTGCATAAAATATTTCCCACACAGGGCCCTTGTGGGGAAAATAAAAGTTGCAATAAGAATAAGTGTGGAGAGCATAAAACAAAAATTAATAGACAGTAAAATTGTATTGTGACCGATAGTCTGGCAATTTGGAAAATCTGAAAACCAGATGGAATAGTCCAGCAAATAAGAAGATGAAATGGTCCAGAGAATAAGAATAGTATTTCAAGATGGTGGATTAATGTGACATGAAATTAATATTACTGGATAATTGGAGGTCGGATAATCGGGCTTTCACCACTATCGAGGTCCGCCTGCTATGGGAGAACTGCTGATCCTGTGATCTGTTTCCGTCCACTGCTGACATCACACGCTATCACCACGTTTGAGTGCCATCAGAACCAGACGTGCCGGCGCATGCAAGCGCTCGCAAAGCAGCCCACCAGACCTCCGATTATCCAGTAATATTAATTTCATGTCCAATTAATCCACCATTTGGAAATACTATTCTTATTCTCTGGACTATTTCATCTTCTTATTTGCTGGACTATTCCATCTGGTTTTCAGATTTTCCAAATTACCGGACTATCGGTCACAATCCAATTTTACTGTCTATTAATTTTTGTTTTATGCTCTCCACACTTATTCTTAATGCAACTGTTATTTTCCCCACAAGGGCCCTGTGTGGGAAATATTTTATGCACTATATTTCATGCAACATAAGCTTTACTTTTAATAAAATTTGGTTCATAATTGAAGCACGGTCTCAGTCAACCAATCTATTAATGTGAATACTGCCCTTGAGGTGTAGGCAATCTTTGTATCAAATATTTTAATGAAAATTCGTCAAACACCTGTGGGGTGATAAGGCTCACTATAGTTACGTTCCGTGAGGGGTGTAGTTTCCAAAATGGGGTCACATGTGTTTTTTTTTTTTTTTGCATTTATGTCAGAACCGCTGTAACAATCAGCCACCCTTGTGCAAATCACCTCAAATGTACATGGCACTCTCACTCCTGAGCCTTGTTGTGCGCCCGCAGAGCATTTTACGTCCACATATGGGGTATTTCAGTGCTCAGAAGAAATTGGGGGTAATTTTTTCCTTTTACTTCTTGTGAAAATGAAAAGTATGGGGCAACACCAGCATATTAGTGTTAAAAAATACTTTTTTTTACAATAACATGCTGGTGTAGAACCCAACTTTACCTTTTCATAAGGGGTAAAAGGAGAATAAGCTGCCCAAAATTTGCTAGGCAACTGTAGCCTTGAAATACGACAGGGTTCCGAAGTGAGAGAGCGCCATGCACATTTGAGGCCTAAATTAGGGATTTGCTTAGGGACTGACCCGGATGCAAGAATTACACTTGCCTCCGCTACCAAAATTACCCTACGGCAGTGTTTCCCAAACAGGGTGCCTCCAGCTGTTGCTAAACTCCCAGCATGCCTGGACAGTCAATGGCTGTCTGGAAACACTGGGAGTTTTTGTTTTGCAACAGCTGGAGGCTCCGTTTTAGAAACCATGACGTACCAGATGTTTCAAATTTTTATTGGTGGGGAGGGGGGGGGTAACTGTGTAGGGGTATGTGTATATGTAGTGTTTTACCCTTTATTTTGTGTAGGTGTAGTGTAGTGTAGTGTTTTTAGGGTACATTCACACGGTCGAGTTCACAGCGAGTTTCCCGGTGGGAGTTTGAGATGCAGCTGAAAATTTGCTGCATCTCAAACTTGCAGCGAGAAACTCACTGTAAACCCAACCGTATGAGTGTACCCTGTACATTCACATGGGGGGGGGGCAAACCTCCAGCTGTTGCAAAACTACAACTAGCAGCATGCCCTTTGGCTGTCCGTACATGCTGGGGGTTGCAGTTATCATCTGGAGTGCTACAGTTTGGACACCACTGTAAAGTGGTCTCCAAACTGTGCTCTTCCAGATGTTGAAAAACTACATCTCCCAGCATGCTGAGACTGTCTGCCTTTGGCTGTCTGGACATGCTGGGAGTTTTAGTTTGGCAACTTATAGAAGGAAGCAGTGAAGGTCACTTACCACTGATCTTCACTGCTGCCTTCACCGCTGCTCCGCCGCCGCCTCCTGACTGCCGCAGATCCCGCCGCCGTTCCCGCCGCTTCCTGCGCCGATCCCGCTGTGATCGCCGGTCCCGCTGCCATCCTCCACTGCTCAGGTACCCACCGCCATCTTCCCCCCGCTCTTCCCGACATCCAGGGGCAGGCAGAGCAGGGATTTTAACTGCAACCCCCCCCCCCCCCCCCCGCCCCCAACTGCCATTGGTTGGTTAGTCTCAACCGACAAATGGCAGGGGATGGGAGGTAGCATCACTGCCACCTCACTCATATCCTTCAGAATGATCGGGGATGTCTGTGACATCTCCGATCATCCCTATTTTCCGGGCTATCGGGTCATCAGAAACTCAATCAGCCCGGAATCTCCGCAAATCGCCGATCTGAATTGATCAGCGATTTGTGGCAATCGCCGATATGGGGGGACCTCAGGACCCCCCTGGGCGATATGCCGGGATGCCTGCTGAAAGATATCAGCAGGCATCCCGGTCCGGTCCCCACCCGGCGAGTGTCAGGGGCCGGAAGAACACAGGGCGTATCTGTCACTTAAGGACTCTGAAACAGGGGCGTATGGGTAGGCCCTGCGTCCTTAAGGGGTTAAAGGTGAGAAGTCACAGGGGGTAATTTATCATTGTGTTCTATTCCTTTTTTTGGTCTACATTTGCAAATTTCTTTTATTTTTGTGCAAATTGCGGGGTTTTTGTGTTTTTTTTTCAAAGTTCTAAAAGTTGACTTTTTGGTGTTGCTAGACCATTTTTTGAAGTGATGCAGTGGTCACAAATTTATTATCAACATGTTTTTGATTTTAGTGCAAATTTTGCCGCAACTGGTGCAAAAAAACTCACAAATCTAGACCACCTCCTGACCAGGTCTAAAAAAGATTACTACTCCTGTCTGTTTGCCAAAAATAAGAAATCATTCGCCAGAATGAAAGAGAGGGAGAGAGGAGGGGAGCGATATAGTAAGGTAGAGAATACGAAGGTTTAAAGTCATAAAAAGTTAAAAATGAAAAAAAAATGTGCAAATGAAAAGTAAAGCAGTTCTTCATATGAAACAATCAGATATATATTTTTAAGGTACAAAACAGGAATGGTAAAGATGTATGAAACAATAAGATTGTTAGCAATGGCCAAAATCTAACAATTTCATGTGCCCAAGTTTAAAAAAATATCCGATAAAGTAATAATAACATAATAAAAAAAAAAAAGGTGAAAGGTAAAAAAAAAATCTGATCAACTAAAACTTCCATCTTTTTTTGAAACCGCTATTCAAATGTGAGGGAGACTCTCTTTGCAGAAATGCTTTTAGACATTAATTTGCCTTACAATTAAAACTAAAACAAATAAAGCCAAACACTCAGACAAACAAGCTCCTCAGAAGCAGGGTAGACATGATTTGAAAATGGCGGTAGAAAATTATCTGGGTGCAGATCTGCATGAAATTTATCATGGTCACTGCGACAATATGATAAATTTAGAGCAGCAACGTCAAAAAAAAAAAACACATGTAGACAAACAACAAAAAATTATCTAGCCAAGACCATTATTGATTAAAGAAAAAAACACAGTATCTAAACATACTAGCCTCTTCTTAAAGGGGTTATCCGGTAATAGAAAAACAGCGCCAACAAGTGATCAATGCACATGTAATGTTCTCCTATGGACTAAAAAATAGTGAATAAAATGGAAAGAAAAGGGAATTATTGTGAATAATCCCTGTATCTATTAAAATATTGAATCTCCCCCTTTTCCCTTTTTTTTAAATAAAATTATGTAAAAAAATAAATAAACATGAATATATGTAGTATCACTGCATGTGTAAATGTCTGAACTATCAAATTATGTTTATTAAAATGCATTGTCAATGGTGTAAACATAAAAAAATACTGAGAAAAAAGCTTAGAATCAGCAAGTCCAGAAATTGCTGATTTATGTCACTTCATATATCATATAAAAAGTTAATAAAAAAAAAATAAAAAAAAAGTACAATGAAATCTAAAATGATAAAAACTACAAATCACAGCACAAAAGATAAGCCTCACACATCCCCCTGTACGGAAATATAAAAAAGCTATAGGGGTCAGAAGAGAACAATTTCAAGCATACTAATTTTCACACAAAAAGTTATTTTTAAAAGTAGTAAAATAAAACCTATATATATTGGCTGTCCTTTTAATCATATGGACCTACAGGATAAAGGTAATGTGTCATTTATACTGAAAAGTGAACTGCATAGAAATGGAAGCAGCCAAAAATTTGCAAAATGGCAATTATTTGGTCAATTTTCTTTTTAGTTTCCTAGTAGATTTTGTGGTACAATGAGCGATGTCATTGTAAAGTACAATTGGTGGCACAAAAAAAAAAAAAAGCCTTGATATAAGTCTGTAGGTGGAAAATCGAAGGGGGGAAAAAACGAATGTGCAAAAAAAAAAAAAAACCTGGTCCTTACAGGGTTGAATACATTTATTTATAACCTCCCTTCCATGTAGGGTTAAGGGGGTTGGCCGACTTTTAATATCTTTATTTAACCATTTCCTCTATCCACTTCTGGGGCCCCCAACAGGGTACTAGAGCCTTCATGTATTCCTCACACATGTGGTGTATATATAAGTGTTTTCCAACGAGAGTGCCTCCAGTTGTTGCAAAACTATAATTCCCAATATGCCCTGACAGCCAAACTCAGTCTGGGCCTGCTGGGAGTTGTAGTTTTGCAACAGTTAAAGACACACCAGTTGTTCAACACACACAAATACACTTACATCCCCCTCCCCATTGGTACCGGCTCTTCCTGACAACCCTGTGGCAGTGGGTACCGGGGTAATAACTGGGGGCTAGCGCCAGCTGTTTTTGGTGCTAATGCTAAGCCCCAGCTTAGTAATGGATTTGGTCAATAAGTCGGCTTCCACTACTAAGCCTGAAAATTCAATAAAAAAACACGACACATTGGAAAAATTATTTTATTTAAAAAAAAACCTCCCCCACAGCTCTTGTTAACCGGTTGATTAAAAGAAAAAAAAAATCCAATTCATCCGCAGTAATCCATCGAATCCGCCATAATCCTCTGAATATATGAATCTGAAATGAGAAGAAGAAAGAAACACCAAAAATGGGTTAGGATATTTTTGGCGCTCTCCACTGGGGAGAGCGCCCATGATGCAATGTCTTCCCAAACAGAGTCTCCAATTTTTGCAAAACTACAACTCCCAGCATGCCCAGACAGCCTTTGGCTGTCTAGGCATGCTGGGAGTTCTAGTTTAGCAACAGCTGGAGTCTCCTTGTCTGGGAAGACACTGGCAGAAGGGTTTGTTCACATTATACAAAAGGTACAATGTGAGCAGAGCCTCACACCCTTACTAGCCTGGCTCCCATCTGTTTCTCCACCCCCTAATGATGTCATCACTAGGGGGCGGAGCTACACAGACCCGGCGATGAAACGAGCAAGGGAGGTAAGTGGACCTTGTGTTCTGTATACACCATATACAACTATCTACAGATAGCTGTATATATAGTATACCACCCAAAGGGTTAACCTACACTGTCCAGCAGTGTACGTTAACTATTTTCTTGCTTGGATGGCGCACAGCGCACAGCTCAGCAATGGGTTAAGTGAGTCAGCATTGTGTATACTGTATGCACATTGCAGGTTCACTGTAAGTTCTTGCTGGGCAGTAGATATAGGACATATATCTACTGCTCAGCATCAGCTGTTCTCCTGGCTCTGTAGCCTCAAGCACAGCTGAAGTCCAGATCTGTGCAGGGACATTTTCCAGTGCAGCATGCTGCGCTGAAAAATGCTGTATGGCTGCGGAGGGAAGTAGGGATGCTATGAATCACTCCTTCTCTCTGAGGATGCTGAAACTGGCTTTTTTGCTTAAATATGCCAAAGTCTCAGCATTGCTGCGACTTGGAAAAAGTGCCAGATCGCAGCAAAATGCTGGGGTCAGGGGAAAAAACGCCAAACCCCAAAACGCAAAGTGGGTTTGGCGTTTTGCGTTTCCCCATTGAATCCATGCTAACATCTGGCTGGGAAACATCTTTCCCAGGGAAAAACGCCATGCGGCAGTTTTGGCATTTTTTTGGGCAAAATGCCCCCCCAATAAAAACAAGTGGAAACTTAGCCTAAAAGAAAAAAAAAAGATCAAATATAAATTTGTTGTGTAAGCCCAAGCTGTAAATTTCCGTGGCAATACAATTTTTTATGGAAACAACACTCTTGTTGTTGGTCATTAGAGATGAGCGAATCAAATCTGACGAAGTCGAATCTGAAAAATTTCATTCGGAATGAATCCAAACTTCGACTCGATTCTAAATAACAAATGTCTTCATTAGCGACACCCCTGCAATCGCCCTGTATAATGTAAAGATGCGAGCGGCTTTCTCCTGTGCTCGCATCTCTGCAATTGAAAGGATGATCGCAGCGGGTGTCAGGAATGACAGTCACTGTGATCTGTCCTCAACTGCAGGTACTTCTGCTCTCAACATGGAGCACACTCTGCTCCATGCTGGGAGCTGTAGTACCTATAATAATAGACAGATCACAGCGAGTGTCACTTCTGACAACCACTGGGATCGTCCTGTATAATGTATAGATGCAGGTGGCCGGCCACTCTTCTCTGGTCCCACTGTAGTATGAATATATGCCGTATATATACCTATTCTTCATATCAGAGAGCTATATTCCCGCAGAGAGCTGTAATTGGCTGTAACCATCTGGGAAACCATGCTCTCTATTGGAAATATGAATAGGTGTATATATACGCAGTGCAGCGGACCATAGAAGAGTGGCCGGCCGCATCTATACATTGTACAGGAGGATCGCAACGGGTGTCAGAAGTGACATGGGCGATCTCTCAATTAGTACAGGTACTATGGTAATACTACTCTCATCATGGAACAGTGTGTTCCATGTTGGGAGTAGTAGTACTACCTAAAAAATAAAGAAAAATAAAAAAAAGTGAAAAATATTCACACACTACATTTTTATTACTGTCGGCTACATTTTTTGTGCCCTGCCTGCCCACATAAATTGATCCCTAATAAAATTTAAATTAATTTAAATTTCGGCACAATAAATATAGATTTCGTTTAAAACTATTTTTTCCATCACTACTGTTTCTTTTTAAATTTTTTTTTAATGGCATCCTAATTTTATTAAAAAAGGTATCTCCATCACTTTTTTGGATCGCTAAAGTTCATATTTTCTTTGTTATTGCCTCCTAAACGGACCATTCTAATAACTGATGCAAATTGATGCACAGGATGCCATTTATTGGCATCCATTTGCAACAGTTTTTCATCCATTGGTATCGACCGGCGGCAGACTCCCGCATCCAGGACTACTACTACTCCCATCATGGAACATACTTCTTTCCATGATGGGAGTAGTAGTTCCCCGGCTGCGGGAATCTGCAGGTGGCTAGGGAGGCTACATTAGTGTCTGTACTACTACCCCTATCATGGAACAAACTCTGTTCCATGATGAGGGTTGTAGTACAGGGGCAGAGGAATTGATCGCACTGGGTCTCACTTCTGAGACCCGATGCGATCAGAAGTTGTTAAACGGGGGAGTGGGAGGCATGCTCCACTCCCCCGCAATGTACGGTGTATTTTTACTTTCATTTTTAATTAAAAATGGCCGGTACGGAGGAGCCATTCAGGGCTCCTGGCGGGGTTTTTAAACTTACAGTGTGCCTATTTACGGTATGGTCACATTCCCCCTGACTTATGTATATTAATTTTATTCCAATTTATCCCCCCATGTGTATATGTATGATTCCCCCCTGTCTGCTGCCCGGCCATCTTCTAGCGCTGTCACAGCGCACAGCAGGGACATGCCATTCCATTCCCTGCTGCTCATCTCCATATCTGACAGAGAGGAGCAGCCGGGAATGGAGGGACCTGTCTCCCCTATGCGCTGTTATAGCGCTCCATTCCCCGCCGACCCTGGTATCTGACCTGTCTCCCCTGTGCGCTGAGATGAGCAGCAGGGAATGGAATGGCATGTCCCTGCTGTGCACTGTGACCACGCTAGAAGATGACCCGGCAGCAGGCGGGGGGGGAATCATACATATACACATGGGGGGAATAAAATGAATATACTTAAGACGGGGGAATGTGATTATACAGTAATTATGCACAATGTAAGGTTAAGAAACTCTGCCGGGATCCGGGAATAGCTCCTCCGTACTGGCCATTCAGGGCTCCCAGCGGGGAATTTAAATATGAAATTAAAATACATCGTACATCGTAGGGGAGTGGAGCATGCCACCCACTCCCCTGTTTAATAATGTCTGATCGCATCGGGTCGCAGAAGTGACACTCAGTGCGATCAATCCCTTAGCCCCTGTACTACAACCTCCATCAAGGAACAGAGTCTGTTCCATGATTGTAGAAGTACAAACACTAATGTAGCCTCCCCAGCCACCGGCAGACTCCTGCTGCCGGTGGACTACTACTCCCATCTTGGAAACAAGTCTGGTCCATGATGGGAATTGTAGTAGTCCCGGCTGCGGGAGTCTGTAGGCAGAGGTGTTAAAACTGCCATAAAATAACTGTACATGACGGATGTTATAACGGGTCTTAAGGACAGATCACAGCGGGTGTCACTCCTGACACCCGATGCGATCATCCTTCATCCCTTAGATACGATCACCATTCATATTTCCAGCTGAGAGCAGGGATTGGCTGCCACCATCCGGCCAATCCCCTCTCTGGGTGGAAAATATGAATGAGTGAGGTGAATTTCTATTCACATCATTGGCCGGCCTTTAGTATAGTGCAGAGATGCGAGCGCTGTATAGAGCTGCTCTGCATCTCTGCTATATTATGGACGATCGCATCAGGTGTCAGGAGTGACACCCAGGGCGATCTGTCTATTAGTACAGGAACTATTACTCCCATCATGGAACAGTGTGTCCCATGCTGGGAGTAGTACTACCTAAAAAAATATAAAGAATAAAGAAAAAAAAAGTGAAAAACACACAATACATTTTTATTATTGTCGGCTGCATTTTTTAGTCCCTGCCCGCCCACATAAATTGATCCATGATTAAAAATGAACATTAACATTTTTAATTTTTTTTTGTCTTTCAATTTTTGGGAGCAGGCAGGGACGAGAAAATTCAATGCTCAATATTAAAAACGAATGAGGAGTGCATTTCATCATTTTTTTTTCTAGTTTTCGTAAATCATAATTTTTTTAATATTAACTTTGCTTTTTTAGCCCCATTTTTAATATTGAGCGCAAAATTTTTTGGTCCCTGCTCGCTCCCGAAAATTGAAAGACAAAAAAAAAATGTAGCTGACAATAATAAAAATGTAGAAAGGGGCCATTTAAATGTAAAAATAATATGTTTTTTATAATTCGTTTTTTTTTATTAGTAATATTAGTAATGTATTTTAATATTGTGTTTAATAAAGTGTGTGTGTATGTGTGTTTAATTTTTTTTTTCTCAACTTTAATTTTTTTTAGATAGTACTACTACTCCCAGCATAGACAGATCACAGCAGGTATCACTCCTGACACCCGATGCCATAATCCTATCTAGAGATGAGTGAACTTTAGAAAAATTTGATTTGGCCGATTCAACCAATTTTCTGAAAAAATTTGGTTCGGTACAAAGTTATTTGCGGTGAATCTGTATTAAAAATGGCTACATCTGGCCTACAGAGAGCCTCAATAGGGGTGTAGAATAGTTTGCTTTGTTTTTACATGCATAGGGAATGTGTTGTGTTAGTGCAATAAAACTGTTATTCAGTATAACATGCAAATTACAGGCATCGCTATTAGAATCACTGAGGCAGAGTGTCTGAATGTGGCAGCAGGGAGACCATATGGCGTAAAAATTAAAGAGAGTAAATAGATTTTTAAAGTAATTTTATTTAATTTAATTAGAATTTATTTACATTTTTTGAGTACCCATTCTGGTGAGCATCGAGCTGGTGGTTTGCCGCAAGGCGGGCTACCACCTGTTCCAGCCTGTGCCTCTAACCGCCCCCATTTGTGGAACTGCAAATGTTTCATTTATTCAGTAATGGTTCATTGTGATCGCTCCAACCTGTTTAATTGAATTCTTCTGGTAATTCCACAGCTACTATATGACGTCGATGACAATAGGGCCTCAGTCTTGAAAAGGTTAAATCGGCTGAAGCATGAGGAGACCATATAGTGGTTGAATGGCACAGCCAGGAGGTGGCTGAAGCATGAGGAGAACATATAGTGGCTGATTGGCCCAGCCTGGAGTTGTCTGAAGCATGAGTAGACCATATAGTGGCCGAATGGCATAGCCTGGAGTTGGCTGAAGCATGAGGAGACCATATAGTGGCTGAATGGCACAGCTTGGGGGTGGTTAAGCATGAGGAGACCATATAGGGGCTTAATGGTTCAGCCTGGAGTTGGCTGAAGCATTAGGAGACCATGTAGTGGCTGAATAGCACAGTCTGGAGGTGGCTGTATTTATGTGAGACCATATAGTGGCTGAATAAGACAGCCTGGACTTGGCAGCAGCAGCATCAGGAGTCCTGAAAGTGACCCGGTGACAGAGTGGTGCGGTGGGTGGCAATACCAGTACCCGGTGACGAAGGTGGGTAAAAGAAGGAGAACTTGGCATCAGATGTGTGGCATCAGGAGTCAGACCTTGTAAAGTGTTGCAGTTGTTCCATGCTGTTTTAAAGAGGATTTACAATAAAGCTGTGAATATTCCAAGTGCTGGATCATTTAGTCTTTCTTCATTGTGGGTAAAAACTTCCCCTGTAAGGCCCTACTCTCACACTATTAATTCCCTTATTGGCAAGTGTTACTCATTCTAAAAAGGGGGGCCCCACACAGGAACCTATCCCTATTTCTCTCTACAAACACTGCCATTTCCCATGGTTTTTAGGGAAATAGGGAGAGGTTCTTGTGGGGGGGGCTCCCTTTTTAGGACGAGTAACACATGCCAAGAAGGGAATTAATAGTGCGAGAGTAGGGCCTTACAGGGGAAGTTTTTACCCCCACCTTCTACAATGGACTATACATTGTTCCCTTCCACCTTTTAGAGGTCTTTGCATCACATAAATAATTGGTGGTATAGGTGGCACATGGTGTTTTTTTCCACACCTTTCCTTTTGTTAGATTTAAAAAAAAATTGGGGTCCATATATTTTATCCTAAGAAAAGTTACGTTTTACGTAATGCATATCCTCAATACTTACTTGTGGTCTAATGCAGAGGAATTTCTGAAACTGGGGACCAGCACCTTAATTATGTTTTGCAGTATCCATGGCAGCAAATGAGAGAGCCTGGAGGTGGTAGCATCAGCATGAGGAGACAATAGAGCAGCACAATTAGAGAGCCTGGAGGTGGCAGCATCAGCATGAGGAGACCATATGGCGGCACAATGACAGTGCCTGGAGATGGTAGCATCAGCATGAGCAGACCACATGGTGGCACAATAACAGAGCTTGGAGGTGGTAGCATTAGCATGAGGAGACTATAGAGCACAATGAATGAGCCTGGAGGTGGTAGCATTAGCATGAGGAGACCATAGAGCAGCACAATGACAGAGCCTGGAGGTGACAGCACCAGGAGGGCCATGCCAACTGAGGGTTGAGTCTGAGGAACCCACCGACTCTTGACTGGGGATGTCGGATGTCACTTAGGATGAAGTAGATGACTGAGTGAACCGATCAATCACAACTGCTGAGTTGCTGGTCGAGACACGACTGCTAGCTGACACCGGGAGCTCAGACCTCTCGCTGCGACTCCGGTTGCCACATGCCCCTACTCTGCTGCAACCTCTACCTGCGCCTGATGAATTTAAGCCTCTGCCACTCCTCTGTGCATGTCCTGGCACTACTCTGCCTGACATACTTATTGCATATATGAGGGGAGTACAATATCTTTCACTACGCTTAAAACAGTATTTGTCTAGAACAGCAGCAGGTGTGTACTATTGGCTGCCCTTTCACAGTATCTAGGCCCTTGACAAATTAACAGGTATAAAATAGTACACTACTTAGATGTATGTATGTGGTATGTACTTCTGAGGGCAGAAAAATGCGCTACAGTAAGATTAAAAAATGTATTGGAGTAAAAAACCAGCCAGTGATTACTTTTTCCTGGACTTTCACAGTATCTAGGCCCTTGACAGATTAACAGCTACAAAATAGTATACTACTTAGTTGTAGGTATGTGGTATGCACTTATGAGGGCAGAAAAATGCGCTACAGCACGTTTAAAAAAATTTTTTTTGCACAACACCAGCAGTACACAACAGCGCTGGAGTACACAAAAGCTGTGTAGTAAACCCAAAATTGCACTCTGTCAAAGACTGTTAGGATGGACTGCTGGGTATTATAACCAGCAGAGGATTTGTTGTGTAACAAAGACACAGAATTGCGCTGAAAAATTATTCCTGCCTCCTCTGCTAAGGTTTATGTAGTTGAGGCAGCTTGTTGAAATTTATGAGGCAACACACAGCTCTCTGCCCCTCTCTGTAATACAATGCTGTAGAAAGTGACTGAGAGGTTAATAGTTGCAGTAAAAATCCTTTTCAGTGGAAAAAAGCACTACTCTCTGTCCACCAGAACCCTGATGTGACTTGGAGGTGAAACGCTGCTGGAAAAAGCTTTTCTGTGTAACACACACACAGGCTGTCCGTCCTATCTCTCTGCAGTGTAATGAATGAAGTGGATGGCCGCAATATGGCTGCCCATTATATAATGCTGTGACATCACAGGGGTGACTGGCTGCTGATAGGCTTCATCCTGCATGTGATTCAGGGTCATCCCGCCTACCTTCCCAGAGTTCCTTGCCCCATGTCCTCACATGTGTATCCGACAGCGTTATTCGCATTTGTTGCGAATCAAATTTTTCATGAAATTCTTAACAAATTCGGGTTCATCAGCTTCGATTAGCTCATCTCTAATCCTATTTGTAGCAGAGATGGAGCTGCTTTCTCTTGCACTCGCATCCCTGCACTATACCCTGGCCGGCCAGTGATGTGAATAGAATTCACATCACTTATTCATATTTCCCGCAGAGGGCTGTGATTGGCCGATGTTGGGTGCATGTTGGAAGCAGTAGTACCTGCAGTTAACGACAGATCACAGCAGGTATCACTCCTGACACCCGATGCGATCATCCTATCTAGATGCGAGAAAGCCGCCCGCATCTATACAATACACAGTCCGATCGCAGCAGGTGTCAGCATTCTATCAGCATACAGTCTGTTCCATGTTAACGAGAATTTATTCGGATCAAAATGATTTTAAAAAAAAGTGACAAATCTCAATTTGCGTTACTAGCTAGAACAAAAATCATCTGTGTAATCGTAAGGGATTGAAGCTCAAGTATCTTAACAAGATAGCGTAATTGCTGAAATGATAGAGATATCTTTAAGTGTTTCTCCATGTCATCATATATGCAAAACTGATTGTATCAAAGATACAGCGGATATACTTCATCAGCGATAGCAGAAAATGAGAACAATCCACTGCCGGTCTTCACAAATGCCAAACAATTCATGGGTAAGAAAGTAGGTAGGTAGGAATAGTTTATTCATTTTCAAACATTTATAGTGTCACAGAAATATGTGGTCATTGTCACTTGCTGCTGTACTGCACATTATATAAGCTAAAGAGTAGGGATGCACTGAAATTTCGGCTGCTGAAATCATAGTACAAAAATGCCCCTTTAGGCATTTTCGGCTGATTGAATTTTCTGCCGAAAATTTCAGGGGGGCATGGCTTGACCAGTGGGACATGATGCAGGCCCGCGGGTCGGGTTCGGAGTCATACACAGAAAAAGCCTGCTGCTATCAGCAGCTGACATCTGCCTGCAATGACGAACATCGGAGATTGCTCTGACGTCCATCATCAACCATACCCCGTAGCCCCCTGTTAATTCTTGTAACACTTTAGACCGCCGCTGTCAAATTTGACAGCGGTGTCTAAAGGGACATGTAAATGCTCCTTGGTGGTCCATTGGGGTTTATCCCTTGTGGAGGTAGCCAGAGAGCTTACCTCTGCACCATTGGCATCCGTGGCTCTTCATTTGATTGAGCCAGGATTAGCCAGGCTCAACCAAATGAGCACAGTTCACACAGATCGATGGAGGTCTATGGAACTCCATTGACCTATATGAGGAATCTAATGATTTCTCCTAAAAGTCCCCTAAGGGGACTAATAAAGTGTAAAATAAAAGTTAAATAATAGTTTAACAAACACCCATTAACCCCTTCCATATTAAAAATTTGTCATCCTCCTTTTCCCATTTTCCATATAAAAAATATGAAAAAATTATAAAGATAAACATATTTAGTATCACCATGTGCGTTATCATCTCAGCTATTAAATTATTATGTTTCTGATCCTGCACTGTGAACGGCGTGAAAGCAAAGAAATTCCAAACGCAAAATTGCTGATTTTGATCACATTCCAAAAAAAAGTAATAGAATGTAACAAAAACTATATTTAAAAAAAAGGGGCGGGGCAATGCATTTTCAGTTTCGGTTTTCGGCCAAGCACAGTCTAAATTTTCGATTTCAACCGAAAATTTCATTTTAGGTGCATCCCTACTAAAGAGTATAACTACTATAATTCTGCCACCAAGAATATACTTACCATAACACTGTCTCCTATGTACACAAATATAACAACTATAATACTGCCCCCTGTGTACAAGAATATAATTACTATAATACTGACTCCAATGTACAACAATATAACTACTATAATACTGCCCCTATAATAATAAAAACTACTACTATAATACTGCCTCCATGCACAAGAATATACCATATTTATCGGCGCATAACATGCATTTTGTAGGCTAAAATTTTTAGCTTAAAATCTATCTGCGCGTTATACACCGATAAACTGTTTTGGGCCTCACAGAAGCCGATGCAGTTCAATGATTGAAAGCGGGCAGCATGTTCTGGGGACCGTGCTCTTTCAGGCTCCGGCAGCATCCTGAGCTGTCACTGTGCACTGCGCAATAACGCGTGATGTCCTCAACACGACGTCACTCGTCAGTGCGCGGCACACGGTGACAGCTCTGGACGCCGCCGAAGCCTGAAGGAGCGCAGTCCCCAGGACATGTAACTATTAAACATGAAACGGGGAGGGAATTAGGCAGCGGCGGCGGTGGAACTCTGGCCCAGCAGAAGACACTGCAGTACAATGATTTAAAGCTCCCGCACACACAGACACAATCTTTGTTTACCACATTTCCTGGGAAAAATGAGGGTGTGTGTTATAGGTAATTACGTGGTATACCCCCGATAAATACAGTAACTACTATAACACTGTCTCCAATGTACAAGAATATACTATAATTCTGCCCTATGTACAAGAATATAACTACTATAATACTGCCTCCTATATACAAAAATATAAATACTATAACACTGCCTTGTAGCAATTAATGATTTATTATTACAAGTCATGAGCTATATAGACTGTATATTGTCTGAAATGATTACAAATCGAGACCTGAGAGGTCATTTGCAGTTAATAGCTAATGAGCCCATGTATAGCATGGACACTGGGACTAGGACATCAATGCTTTGCACAAGTTCTATGCTCAATGAGTGTCACGATGCCGGCTGGCAGGTAGTGGATCCTCTGTGCCAGAGAGGGATAGCGAGGACCGTGCTAGTGGACCGGTTCTAAGACACTACTGGTTTTCACCAGAGCCCGCCGCAAAGCGGGATGGTCTTGCTGCGGCGGTAGTGACCAGGTCGTATCCACTAGCAACGGCTCACCTCTCTGACTGCTGAAGATACTGAAGATAGGCGAGGTACAAGGGAGTAGGCAGAAGCAAGGTCGGACGTAGCAGAAGGTCGAGGCAGGCAGCAAGGATCGTAGTCAGGGGCAACGGCAGGAGGTCAGGAACACGGGCTAGGAACAGACAAGGGAACGCTTTCACTAGGCACTAAGGCAACAAGATCCGGCAAGGGAGTGCAGGGGAAGTGAGGTAATATAGGGAAGTACACAGGTGATCACACTAATTGGAAATTGGGAAGATTGGGCCAGGCACCAACATTGGTGCACTGGCCCTTTAAATTGCAGAGACCCGGCGCGCGCGCGCCCTAGGGAGCGGGGCCGCGCGCGCCGGGACAGGACCGCCGGAGAGCGAGTCAGGTACGGGGACCGGGGTGCGCATCGCGAGCGGGCGCAACCCGCATCGCGAATCGCATCCCGGCTGGAGGCGGTACCGCAGCGCACCCGGTCAGTGGATCTGACCGGGGCGCTGCAGCAACGAGGATGAGGCGAGCGCTCCGGGGAGGAACGGGGACCCGGAGCGCTCGGCGTAACAGTACCCCCCCCCCTTGGGTCTCCCCCTCTTCTTGGGGCCAAAGAACCAGAAGAAAAAAAAGTCAATTTTTCCGTGATGAGGTCCGATGCACATTAGGAGGGGTTCTGTGCGAAAACGCATGAGACAGTCCAATCTTTTATTGTTAATACAATAGATGTAGAGGGGTCTGGCGAGACTGGTCACAGGGACGTAGAACCTGTTGATAAGAGAGGCCAAAAAAAATTTTCCTGCAGATCCGGAATCCAAGGAGACCATAGTAGAGAAGGAGAAGGTAGAGGCAGATATCCGCACAGGCACAGTAAGGCGTGGAGAAGCAGAGTTGACATCAAGAACTGTGTCACCTTTGTGCGGAGTCAGCGTACGTCTTTCCAGGCGGGGAGGACGGATAGGACAATCCTTCAGGAAGTGTTCGGTACCGGCATAGTACAGGCAAAGATTCTCCATGCGGCGTCGTGTCCTCTCTAGAGGTGTCAAGCGAGACCGGTCAACTTGCATAGCCTCCGCGGCGGGAAGCACAGGAACGGATTGCAGAGGACCAGAGGAGAGAGGAGCCGGGGAGAAAAAACGCTTCATGCGAACAAAGTCCATATCCAGGCGGAGCTCCAGACGCCATCCGGAAGAACGCATGTCAATGCGAGTGGCAAGATGAATGAGTTCATGTAGGTCAGCAGGAGTCTCTCGTGCGGCCAGAACATCTTTAATGTTGCTGGATAGGCCTTTTTTAAAGGTCGCGCAGAGAACCTCACTATTCCAGGACAACTCGTAAGCAAGAGCACGGAACTGAATGGCGTACTCGCCAACGGAAGAAACACCCTGTTCCAGGTTCAGCAGGGCAATCTCGGCAGAAGAAGCTCGGGCAGGCTCCTCGAAGACACCACGGACCTCAGCGAAGAAGGACTGGACTGTGGCTGTGGCAGAATCATTGCGGTCCCCATCAAACTTGTCCGGCAGGGACAAGCAGGGGTTAAGAACGGCCGGTTGCTGCGGAGGAGTTGCAGGAGCCGGCGGAGGAGATGGTTGTTGCAGCTGTAGCTGTGACTGAAGTTGCTGTATCTGCGGCAGCAGCTGCTGTGACTGAAGTTGCTGTATCTGCGGCAGCAGCTGCTGTAACTGTGACTGAAGACGCTGTGTCTCGGAGATCAAGTATGCCAGCTGTTGATCTCGTTGGGCGATCTTTACGCCAAATTTGTCCGGCAGGGACAAGCAGGGGTTAGGAAGGACCGGTTGCTGCGGAGGAGTTGCAGGAGCCGGCGGAGGAGATGGTAGTTGCAGCTGTAGCTGTTGCTGTATCTGCGGCTGCAGCTGCTGTATCTGTGACTGAATACGCAGTGCCTCGGAGGTCAAGTATGCCAGCTGTTGATCTCGTTGCGCTATCTGTTGCGACTGCTGGGCGATCTGACGAGCTTGCTGGGCGACCAGCGTAGGGAGGTCAGCGACAACTGGCAGAGGAACTTCAGCGGGATCCATGGCCGGATCTACTGTCACGATGCCGGCTGGCAGGTAGTGGATCCTCTGTGCCAGAGAGGGATAGCGAGGACCGTGCTAGTGGACCGGTTCTAAGACACTACTGGTTTTCACCAGAGCCCGCCGCAAAGCGGGATGGTCTTGCTGCGGCGGTAGTGACCAGGTCGTATCCACTAGCAACGGCTCACCTCTCTGACTGCTGTCGATACTGAAGATAGGCGAGGTACAAGGGAGTAGGCAGAAGCAAGGTCGGACGTAGCAGAAGGTCGAGGCAGGCAGCAAGGATCGTAGTCAGGGGCAACGGCAGGAGGTCAGGAACACGGGCTAGGAACAGACAAGGGAACGCTTTCACTAGGCACTAAGGCAACAAGATCCGGCAAGGGAGTGCAGGGGAAGTGAGGTAATATAGGGAAGTACACAGGTGATCACACTAATTGGAAATTGGGAAGATTGGGCCAGGCACCAACATTGGTGCACTGGCCCTTTAAATTGCAGAGACCCGGCGCGCGCGCGCCCTAGGGAGCGGGGCCGCGCGCGCCGGGACAGGACCGCCGGAGAGCGAGTCAGGTACGGGGACCGGGGTGCGCATCGCGAGCGGGCGCAACCCGCATCGCGAATCGCATCCCGGCTGGAGGCGGTACCGCAGCGCACCCGGTCAGTGGATCTGACCGGGGCGCTGCAGCAACGAGGATGAGGCGAGCGCTCCGGGGAGGAACGGGGACCCGGAGCGCTCGGCGTAACAATGAGATGTGTAGTGAAGCACATTATCCAGAGAAGAATAAGTATACGAGCAGAAGTATAAGTGACAGCATTGACCATCAAGAGCTTTTTAAGATGCTGGGAGTCTGAATCGCAACTTTAGGAATGTAAGTTCTCCAGCAAAGCAGTTTTCTGTCGCTGACTATAGATAAGCACTAGAGATGAGCGAATTTTAGAAAAACTAGATTCAGCCGATTAGAGGCATCTGTTACGCCGAGCGCTCCGGGTCCCCGCTCTTCCCCTGAGCGCTCGCAGCGTCCTCTCATTCGCAGCGCCCCGGTCAGACCTGCTGACCGGGTGCGCTGCGATATTACTCCCAGCCGGGATGCGATTCGCAACGCGGGACGCGCCCGCTCGCGTTGCGCATCCCGGCTCCCGTACCTGACCCGTTCCCTGTCTGTGTTGTCCCGGCGCGCGCGGCCCCGCTGCTTAGGGCGAGCGCGCGCCGGGTCTCTGCGATTTAAAGGGCCACTGCGCCACTGATTGGCGCAGCAGGCCTAATCAGTATCCTCACCTGTGCACTCCCTACTTATACCTCACTTCCCCTGCACTCCCTCGCCGGATCTTGTTGCCATTGTGCCAGTGAAAGCGTTTCCTTGTGTGTTCCTAGCCTGGGTTCCAGACCTCCTGCCGTTGCCCCTGACTACGATCCTTGCTGCCTGCCCTGACCTTCTGCTACGTCCGACCTTGCTCTTGTCTACTCCCTTGTACCGCGCTTATCTCAGCAGTCAGAGAGGTTGAGCCGTTGCCGGTGGATACGACCTGGTTGCTACCGCCGCTGCAAGACCATCCCGCTTTGCGGCGGGCTCTGGTGAATACCAGTAGCAACTTAGAACCGGTCCACCGACACGGTCCACGCCAATCCCTCTCTGGCACAGAGGATCCACCTCCAGCCAGCCGAATCGTGACAGTAGATCCGGCCATGGATCCCGCTGAGGTCCCGCTGCCAGTTGTCGCCGACCTCACCACGGTGGTCGCCCAGCAGTCGCAACAGATAGCGCAACAAGGCCACCAGCTGTCTCAACTGACCGTGATGCTACAGCAGCTACTACCACAGCTTCAGCAATCATCTCCTCCGCCAGCTCCTGCACCTCCTCCGCAGCGAGTGGCCGCTTCCAGCCTCCGATTATCCTTGCCGGATAAATTTGATGGGGACTCTAAGTTTTGCCGTGGTTTTCTTTCGCAATGTTCCCTGCATTTGGAGATGATGTCGGACCAGTTTCCAACTGAAAGGTCTAAGGTGGCTTTCGTAGTCAGCCTTCTGTCTGGGAAAACCCTGTCATGGGCCACACCGCTCTGGGACCGCAATGATCCTGTCACTGCCTCTGTACACTCCTTCTTCACGGAGATTCGAAGTGTCTTTGAGGAACCTGCCCGAGCCTCTTCTGCCGAGACTGTCCTGCTGAACCTGGTCCAGGGTAATTCTTCTGTTGGCGAGTACGCCATCCAATTCCGTACTCTTGCCTTCGAATTATCCTGGAATAACGAGGCCCTCTGCGCGACCTTTAAAAAAGGCCTATCCAGTAACATTAAAGATGTGCTGGCCGCACGAGAAATTCCTGCTAACCTGCATGAACTTATTCATCTTGCCACCCGCATTGACATGCGTTTTTCCGAAAGGCGTCAGGAGCTCCGCCAGGATATGAACTTTGTTCACACGAGGCGGTTTCTCTCCCCGGCTCCTCTCTCCTCTGGTCCTCTGCAATCCGTTCCTGTGCCTCCCACCGTGGAGGCTATGCAAGTTGACCGGTCTCGCTTGACACCTCAAGAGAGGACACAACGCCGCATGGAGAATCTTTGCCTGTACTGTGCCGGTACCGAACATTTCTTGAAGGATTGTCCTATCCGTCCTCCTCGCCAGGAAAGACGCACGCTGACTCCGCACAAAGGTGAGACAGCTCTTGATGTGAACTCTGCTTCTCCACGTCTTACTGTGCCTGTGCGGATGTCTTCTTCTGCCTTCTCTTTCTCTGCTATGGCCTTCTTGGATTCCGGATCTGCAGGAAATTTTATTTTGGCCTCTCTCATCAACAGGTTCAACATCCCGGTGACCAGTCTCGCCAGACCCCTCTACATCAACTCTGTTAACAATGAAAGATTGGACTGTACCGTGCGTTACCGCACGGAACCTCTCTTAATGTGCATCGGACCCCATCACGAAGAAATTGAATTTTTGGTCCTCTCTAACTGCACTTCAGAAATACTTCTTGGATTACCGTGGTTTCAACGCCATTCCCCAACCCTTGATTGGACCACAGGGGAAATCAAGAACTGGGGTACTTCTTGCCACAAGGACTGTCTTAAACCGGCTCCCAGTACTCACAGTCGAGACCCTGTTGTTCCCCCGGTATCTGGTCTTCCTAAGGCCCATCTGGACTATGCTGATGTTTTTTGCAAAAAACAAGCAGAGACTTTGCCTCCTCACAGGCCTTATGACTGTCCTATTGACCTCCTCCCGTGTACTACTCCACCCCGGGGCAGAATCTATCCTCTGTCTGCTCCAGAAACCCAAGCCATGTCGGAATACATCCAGGAGAACTTAAAAAAGGGGTTTATCCGCAAGTCCTCCTCTCCTGCCGGAGCTGGATTTTTTTTTGTCTCCAAAAAAGATGGCTCCCTACGCCCTTGCATTGATTACCGCGGACTTAATAAAATCACGGTAAAAAACCGCTACCCCCTACCTCTTATCACGGAACTCTTTGACTGCCTACGAGGCGCCGACATCTTTACCAAGCTGGACTTAAGAGGTGCTTATAATCTCATCCGCATCAGGGAGGGGGACGAATGGAAGACTGCATTTAACACAAGAGATGGACACTTTGAGTATCTGGTCATGCCCTTTGGCCTTTGCAACGCCCCTGCCGTCTTCCAAGACTTTGTAAATGAAATTTTTTGTGATCTTCTATAACCTGTGTTGTGGTTTACCTGGACGATATTCTGATTTTTTCTGCCAACTTAGAAGAACACCGCCAGCATGTCCGCATGGTTCTTCAGAGACTTCGGGACAATCAACTTTATGCCAAAATGGAAAAATGTCTCTTTGAATGTCAGTCTCTTCCTTTCCTAGGATACTTAGTCTCTGGCCAGGGACTACAAATGGACCCAGATAAACTATCTGCCGTATTAGATTGGCCACGCCCCTCCGGACTCCGTGCTATCCAACGTTTTTTGGGGTTCGCCAATTATTACAGACAATTTATTCCACACTTTTCCACTATTGTGGCTCCTATCGTGGCTCTAACCAAGAAAAATGTCAATCCTAAGTCCTGGTCTCCTCAAGCGGAAGACGCATTTAAACATCTCAAGTCTGCCTTTTCTTCTGCTCCCGTACTCTCCAGACCTGACCCATCTAAACCCTTCTTATTGGAGGTAAACGCCTCCTCAGTGGGAGCTGGAGCAGTTCTTCTACAAAAAAATTCTTCCGGGCATGCTGTTACTTGTGGGTTTTTTTCTAGGACCTTCTCTCTGGCGGAGAAAAACTACTCCATTGGTAATCGAGAATTACTGGCCATAAAATTGGCGCTTGAGGAATGGAGGCACCTGCTGGAGGGATCCAAATATCCAGGTATTATATACACTGATCACAAGAATCTCTCTTATCTCCAGTCTGCCCAACGACTGAACCCTCGCCAGGCTAGGTGGTCGTTGTTCTTTGAAATCCATTTTCACCCTGCTGACAAGAACATTAGGGCCGATGCCCTCTCTCGTTCTTCAGATGCCTCTGAAGTGGAAGCCTCTCCGCAACACATCATTCCTCCGGACTGTCTGATCTCCACTTCTCCAGCTTCCATCAGACAAACTCCTCCAGGGAAGACCTTCGTTTCTCCACGCCAGCGCCTCGGGATTCTCAAGTGCGGACACTCCTCCCACCTCGCAGGCCATGCGGGCATCAAAAAATCCTTTCAACTCATCTCTCGATTTTATTGGTGGCCTACTCTAGAGACTGATGTTGTTGATTTCGTGCGGGCTTGTACTGTCTATGCCCGGGATAAGACTCCTCGCCAGAAGCCTGCTGGTCTCCTTCATCCTCTGCCTGTTCCTGAACAACCTTGGTCACAGATTGGTATGGACTTTATTACTGACCTGCCCTTATCCCGTGGCAACACAGTTGTTTGGGTGGTCGTTGATCGATTTTCCAAGATGGCACATTTTATCCCTCTTCCATGCCTTCCTTGAGCGCCTCAGTTGGCAAAGCATTTTTTTATACACATTTTTCGCCTTCACGGGTTGCCCACGCATATCGTCTCGGATAGAGGCGTTCAATTTTGTCTAAATTCTGGAGGGCCCTCTGTAAGCAGCTCAAGATCAAATTAAACTTCTCTTCTTCTTATCATCCCCAATCCAATGGGCAAGTAGAAAGAATTAATCAGGTCCTGGGTGACTATTTACAACATTTTGTTTCCTCCCGCCAGGATGACTGGGCAGATCTTCTACCATGGGCCGAATTCTCATACAACTTCAGAGTCTCCGAATCTTCTGCTAAATCCCCATTCTTCGTGGTGTACGGCCGTCACCCTCTTCCTCCCCTCCCCACTCCCATGCCCTCTGGTTTGCCCGCTGTTGATGAAGTGACTCGAGATGTTTCCACCATATGGAAAGAAACCCCAAATTCTCTTTTACAGGCTTCATCCCGGATGAAAAAATGTGCTGATAAAAAAAGAAGAACTCCCCCCATTTTTGCTCCCGGAGACAAGGTATGGCTCTCCGCTAAGTATGTCCACTTTCGTGTCCCCAGTTATAAACTGGGACCACGCTATCTTGGTCCTTTCAAAATCTTGTGCCAGATCAACCCTGTCTCTTACAAACTCCTTCTTCCTCCTTCTCTCCGTATTCCCAATGCCTTCCATGTCTCTCTCCTTAAACCACTCATCCTTAACCGCTTCTCTCCCGAAGTTGTTTCTCCCACTCCTGTTTCCGGTTCGTCTGACGTCTTCTCGGTGAAGGAGATTCTAGCATCCAAGACAGTCAGAGGTAAAAAATTAATCTTGGTTGACTGGGAGAATTGTGGCCCAGAGGAGAGATCTTGGGAACCTGAGGACAACATCCTAGACAAAAGTCTTATCCTCAGGTTCTCAGGCTCCAAGAAGAGGGGGAGACCCAAGGGGGGGGGGTACTGTTACGCCGAGCGCTCTGGGTCCCCGCTCCTCCCCGGAGCGCTTGCAGCGTCCTCTCATTCGCAGCGCCCCGGTCAGACCTGCTGACCGGGTGCGCTGCGATATTACTCCCAGCCGGGATGCGCATCCCAGCTCCCGTACCTGACCCGTTCCCCGTCTCTGTTGTCCCGGCGAGCGCGGCCCCGCTCCTTAGGGCGCGCGCGCGCCGGGTCTCTGCGATTTAAAGGGCCACTGCGCCACTGATTGGCGCATCAGGCCTAATCAGTATCCTCACCTGTGCACTCCCTACTTATACCTCACTTCCCCTGCACTCCCTCGCCGGATCTTGTTGCCATTGTGCCAGTGAAAGCGTTTCCTTGTGTGTTCCTAGCCTGTGTTCCAGACCTCCTGCCGTTGCCCCTGACTACGATCCTTGCTGCCTGCCCTGACCTTCTGCTACGTCCGACCTTGCTCTTGTCTACTCCCTTTTACCGCGCTTATCTCAGCAGTCAGAGAGGTTGAGCCGTTGCCGGTGGATACGACCTGGTTGCTACCGCTGCTGCAAGACCATCCCGCTTTGCGGCGGGCTCTGGTGAATACCAGTAGCAACTTAGAACCGGTCCACCGACACGGTCCACGCCAATCCCTCTCTGGCACAGAGGATCCACCTCCAGCCAGCCGAATCGTGACAGCATCGCTATTAGAATCACTGTTGCAGAGCGGCACAATGATAGAGCCTGGAGTTGGCATCAGCATGAGTAGACCATATAGTGCCTGAATGACATAGCGTTGAGGTGGCGGCAACAAGAGCAGACCATATAGTGGCTGAATGACACAGCCTGGAGTTGGCGGCAGCATGAGGAGACTATATAGTGGCTGAATGACAGCCTGGAGTTGGCTCAGGCACAAGGAGACCCTATAGTGGCTGAATGAGACAGCATTTAGGTGGCAGCAGCATGAGGAGAACATATGGTGACAGAATGAGACAGCCTGGAGCTGGCATCAGCATGAGGAGAACATAGGGTGGCAGTACTGAAACTGACACGGTGACATAGTGGGGCGGTGAGTGGCAATACCAGTACCCGGTGACAAAGGTGGGTGAAAAAAGGAGAACTTGGCATCAGATGTGTGGCATCAGGCGGGTGGCAGGATCAGAATAGTAGCTTAGGCAGGTAGACAGAAGAAAATGGTCTCTTTTCTAAAAGTGGCACAAATACAAATGTGTGTGCCGCTCACAACTGGTATCTGAGGTTAAGTGCGGTTCATAATCGGTCCCCACCGACCAAGAAAAATATATTTAAAGAAAAAATTTCAACCACCATTTACCCAGTAAATTAATGGTTTAGAAAACAGTTAGTTTGAAAAATGCTAAAGATTTTTTATAAAAACACAATAAATAAAAAAGGTAATTTCACCAAATTAAAAACATAACTGACAGAGCAATAGTATATATAATATTTTACCATTGGGTCCTAATGGTAAATAGATGGATATGGCACTGCTGATATTGGCCGGCTATCCGGAATGGACTATTAATCCAGCAATTAGATGTTTAAAATAGTGGAACAGTCTTTGAAATTAACTGACTGGGCTGTTCATAGTCATTTAAGGAGTTAAATGTTTCTCACCCTGTCCGCTGGTACCCGTACTGTGACGGGCCGAAGATAATGTAGGTTACAGTTGGTATATTGCAACTGAAAGCTTGGCTGCTGTGCGTTAGTTGGAGTCCATCTGGATGCGGAGCTCTGGCATGAGACTCCCACGTTGGAGGTCCGCAGCAGCGGCATGTGGCTGCGATGGTGTTGGACCTCTGTTGAATTCGTCAGAGCGGAGCACTCGTGGAGATGGCAGCATGCAAAAGTAAATCAATGCGGCAGGTAGGTGAGATCCCCGGCTAGGGCAGCAGGTGTGTAGATGGCTTGTTCAAATTAGTGTGCTGGCTTCTATACAAGCAGTGCGTCTCTGTATTGCTCTGTTCAGACAGAGTCAAAGCCTAGACGCATGTCAAAGTGCTCAAATCGACCCCTTCTTCAGTAGGCAAAATTATATCTTTTCTAAAAGTGTTAGTGTGAACAAGTAAGTAATGAGGACATGCATTAGGTAAAACTTAACTTTTAATAATATTCTTAGTATAAAATACTTTACATGTACCCACATTATTTTTTTATCAAACAAAAGGAAAGGTGTGCAAAAAAACACCATGTGCCACCTACACCATCAAATATTGATGTGATGCAAAGACCTCTAAAAGGTTGAAGAGAACATCGTATGGTTCATTGTAACCGGTGGGGGTAAAAACTTCCCCTGTAAGGCCCTACTCTCGCATTATTAATTCCCTTCTTGGCAAGTGTTACTCGCCCTAAAAAGGCCGGCCCCACACAAAAACCCTGTGAAATGGCAGTGTTTGTAGAGAGAAATAGGGATAGGTTCCTGTGTGGGGCTGCCCTTTTTAGGGCGAGTAACACTTTCCAAGAAGGGAATTAATAATGCAAGAGTAGGGCCTTACAGGGGAAGTTTTTACCCTCACCGGTTACAATGGACCAAACATTGTTCCCTTCCACCTTTTAGAGGTCTTTGCATCACATCAATACTTGGTGGTGTCGGTGGCACATGGTGTTTTTTGCAGACCTTTCCTTATGTTTTATTTAAAAAAAATTTGGGTACATTTATCCTAAGAAAAGTTCAGTTTTAGCTAATGCATACCCTCAATACTTACTGTATATACTCGAGTATAAGCCGAGTTTTTCAGCACGATTTTTCGTGCTGAAAACACCCCCCTCGGCTTATACTCGAGTGAACTCCCCCACCCGCAGTGGTCTTCAACCTGCGGACCTCCAGAGGTTTCAAAACTACAACTCCCAGCAAGCCCGGGCAGCCATCGGCTGTCCGGGCTTGCTGGGAGTTGTAGTTTTGAAACCTCCGGAGGTCCGCAGGTTGAAGACCACTGCGGCCTTCAACATCATCCAGCCCCCTCACACCCCCTTTAGTTCTGAGTACTTACCTCCGCTCGGCGCTGGTCCGGTCCTGCAGGACTGTCCGGTGAGGAGGTGGTCCGGTGGGATACTGGTTCCGGGCTGCTATCTTCACCGGGGAGGCCTCTTCTAAGCGCTTCGGGCCCGGCCTCAGAATAGTCACGTTGCCATGACAACGACGCAGAGGTGCGTTCATTGCCAACGTACTTCTGCGTCATTGTCAAGGCAACGCCTCTATTCCGGGCTGGAAGCGCGGAGAAGAGGCGCCCCCGGTGAAGATAGCAGCCCGGACCACTTCCTCACCGGACCACCTCCTCACTGGACAGCCCTGCAGGACCGGACCAGCGCCGAGCGGAGGTGAGTACTCAGAACTAAAGGGGGTGAGAGGGGGGCTGGATGATGTTGAAGGCCGCAGTGGTCTTCAACCTGCGGACCTCCGGAGGTTTCAAAACTACAACTCTGGGAGTTGTAGTTTTGAAACCTCTGGAGGTCCGCAGGTTGAAGACCACTGAGGGCGAATTATGAGAAGAGGATGATGAAGGGGGGGTGTGGGGATGATGAAGGGGGGTGGGGATGATGAAGGTGGGGGGGTGTGGGATGATTACAAGGGGATGATGAAGGGGGGATGTGTGGGATGATAAGGGGATGATGAAGGGGGGATGTGCGGGATGATAAGGGGATGATGAAGGGGGGATGTGTGGGATGATAAGGGGATGATGAAGGGGGGATGTGCGGGATGATAAGGGGATGATGAAGGGGGGATGTGTGGGATGATAAGGGGATGATGAAGGGGGGATGTGCGGGATGATAAGGGGATGATGAAGGGGGGATGTGTGGGATGATGACAAGGGGATGATGAAGGGGGATGTGTGGGATGATAAGGGGATGATGAAGGGGGGATGTGTGGGATGATGACAAGGGGATGATGATGAGGATGTTAATGACGGGTCTGGATGATGACAGGGGGGGATGAGGTATTTCCCACCCTAGGCTTATACTCGAGTCAATAACTTTTCCTGGGATTTTGGGTTGAAATTAGGGGTCTCGGCTTATACTCGGGTCGGCTTATACTCGAGTATATACGGTACTTGTGGTATGATGCCGAGGAATGTCTGTAACTGGGGAGCAGCACCTTAAATATGTAATATGTTTTGCACTATCCATATTTGTGAAGTGTTGGTGTGGCACCATAGGGAATCTACTCTGATGCATCAGGCATTGGTGGGTGGAAATCCTGGCTGATCCATGCCTGATTCATCTTCACAAAGGTCAGTCTCTCGACGAGTTCTCCTTGGGGTTACTATTTGTGCAAGTTACTCGTTGGGACTCCGTGCCACCATCTCCACTGCATACTGCCATGATGTGTCTAGGTCCTCTGTCTTGCCTTACTCATAACCCTCTAGCTCCTCTGGCTGCTCCTGATCCTCCTCTCCTGTCAGATGACTAGAAAAACCGCCCATCTTGCAACACCTAAACTGTGCTCCACTGTGCCCCTCCCCCTCCTCCTCCTCCAGTTCAGCCATTGCATTCACTTCCAGGCAGTGGAAGAGAGAGGTGGTGTCTGGTAACTATAAAATAAAGTATACTAAGTGATTGTCTGAGCTAATGATGTGTCTGTGTACAAGTGTGTGAAGTATACAAGTGAGTGTAAGTATAAAAGAGAGAGGGAATTAAAATGAAGGAACTTTAAATTCAAGAAGTTTAATTTTTGCAATCCCCAAATCTATTACGGCCTGGAAAAGGCAGTCCAGTGTGCATCTTGCACAATGTAGGCAATCCTTGAACAGCAGTTTGACGGTGCATATTGTTGTGGAAGATGTGTGCGAGTTGGAAGCCCAGATCCTGGATCTAGAGGAGCAACTGGCAGCACTGAGAAGCATTGACAACTTGGAGAGGAGTCTCTGGCTCACTGAGCAAATACTCTCTGTGGTAGAGTTGGGGGAGGATAGTGGGACGGAGGTGCAGGACAGTCAGGCAGCTAGCTGGGTTACAGTTAGAAAACGGGGTAGAGGGAAAAGTGTCAGGGAGGCTAGTCCTGATCTGGTACACCCCCAACAAGTTTGCCCAGTTTTTCAGATGAGGGGGATGCCACTTCAGAGCTAGCAGTACTGCAGCACGACTCTGTCTCTGACCGCCATGGAGGTGTCTGCTCCAGTAAGGAGGGAAGGAGGAGTGCAGGGAAGGAAAGACAGGTACTGGTAGTCAGGGACTTAATTATTAGGGGGAGGGACAGAGCAATCTGTCACCAAGACCGGGATCGCCAAACAGTGTGTTGTCTTCCTGGCGCTCGTTTGTCACATCGCGTTGACAGGTTGCTGGGTGGGACTGGAGAGGACCCAGCAGTCATCGTACATATTGGCACCAATGACAAGGTAAGAGGAAGGTGGAGCGTCCTTAAAAATGATTTCAGGGACTTAGGCCGCAAGCTTAAGGCAAGGACCTCCAAGGTAATATTTTCTGAAATATTACCTGTTTAAGACTCACCGCAGACAACTGGAACTCGGGAGGTAGTAGATCCACAATATCACGGTGGTCTGGAGCAGGAAATGTTGTGGATCCGCTGGACATGTATGGCAGATGATGTGGGCCGTGCCAGGGAGCGGAGTCTAAGGTGCCGCTGGTTTTCACCAGAGGCCGCTGCAAAGCGGGATGGATTTGCTGTAGCAGGCAGCACCCAGGTCGCTACCCCTGGCACGACTCAACCACATAGGTGGCTGAGGTGAAACGTGGCACAGAAGGGACAAGGCATTAAGTAGTCAGGCAAGCAGAAGGTCAGGGCAGGTGGCACAGGAGCGTAGTCAGTAGAAGAGCAGAAGGTCAATAGGCAAGTGGCTAGGAACACGGTCAGGTCACAGGATGCAAGGTCTGGTACATGGCAAGGAACACGGAACTTATAAGCAAGGTACAGGTGTCAAGTAATTATGGCGCACTGGTGCTTTAAATTTCAAAGCCCCTAAGAGGCGGGGGCACGTGCACCAGAGCTGAGACGGACTGGGACTCGTATGCGAGCGGGTCCCGGGATGTGAGTCCCAGCCCCCCGGCGGCTGACAAAAACGGGGAGATGCGCTCACGGCTGGTATGTCCGGCCGGAGTGCAGGGCATAACAGTACCCCCCCCCCCATTGGTCTCCACCTCTTTTTATGGGACAAACATTTCTTGAGGAGATTATGGTCCAAGATGTTCTCCTCGGGCACCCAGGACCTCTCCTCATTACCAAGTCCCCTCCAATCAACAAAAAAAAATTCTGCCATGTACCACTTTAGAGGCCAGGATTTATTTAACCCTAAAAATATCTGAGGAACCGGAGACAGGAGTGGGAGCCGAGTTTTTCCATTAAGAGTAACGGTTGATAACCTGTGGTTTGAGGAGAGATACATGAAAGGAGTTGGGTATGCAAAGAGAAGGGGGTAAACGGAGTTTGTATGAAACTGGATTAATCATTTGTATGACCTTGAATGGACCTAGGAAACGAGGACCTAATTTATAACTTGGGATCTTGAAACGGATGTACATAGAGGATAACCACACTTTATCACCAGGAGAGAAGGATGGAGGAAGTCATCTTTTCATGTATGCTTGGGTTTTCGTGCTGGAGGAGGCAAGAGATAATGACTGCCGAGTCTGTCGCCAAATGGAAGAGAAATCACGGACAAGTTCATCTACAGCTGGGACACTGGAAGAAACTGGAACAGGAAGATGAGATCGGAGATGATGACCAAAAACAACAAAAACCAGAGATGTCCTTGTGGCTTCAGAATCTTTATGATTATAGGAAAATTCGGCCCAGGGAACCAAATCTGCCCATTTGTCATGACGAGTTGAAACAAAATGACGTAAATAAGTCTCTAAGATTTGATTTACTCTCTCCACCTGGCCATTGGACTGAGGGTGGCAGGCAGATGAGAAATCCAAGCTGAGGCCAAGACAGGAACAGAGAGCTCGCCAGAATTTGGACACAAACTAAACTCTGCGATCCGAAACAATATTTTCAGGAAGACCATGAAGACGAAAGATATGAAGTTAGAAGTGCTTAACCAGTTGTGGAGCTGATGGGAGACCGGAGAGTTGTATAAAATGGGCCATTTTAGAAAACCGATCAACCACAACCCAGATGACTGTGTTACTATGAGATGGCGGGAGATCGGTAATAAAATCTATAGCAATGTGAGTCCAAGGAGTCTCAAGAATGGGCAAAGGCTGCAAGAGTCTTGTGGGTCCCAGTCAAGGGGTCTTGTCATGAGCGCAGGCTGCGCAGGAACGTACGAATTCAGAGACATCGTGTTCCAGATGTAGTGATGTCGCAAAAGTTGACTTCAATAGGCAGGCGGATTTTAAAACCCACAGGGACGCTTTCTGTCCACAATAGTGATTTAAAAGTTGTTTCAAGGGGACTAACACCTGGACTGTGGTGTGCCGGAGTGGGATCCATGGCAAAACTGCCATGGAAAATTACATAGTTGATGCAGAGTCTGGTTTTAATCCATAAAGGGCATAAATCACCTATTATTCCTAAATGGTTTGGAATAATGTGCTTTAGCCCCCTTTAGGCAGCACATAGAGCCCCCCTTTAGGCACCACATAGTTAGATTCCCCCCTTTAGACAGCACATAGATTCCCCCATATTAGGCAGCAGATAGTTGGAGCCTCCCTTTAGGCAGCACATAGTTAGATCCCCCCTTTAGGCATCACATAGTTAGAGCCTCCCTTGAGGCAGCACATAGTGGGATTTGAACCCAAGGCCCCAGCGCTGCAAGGCAGTAGTGCTAACCTCTGAGCCCCCATGCTACCCTTAGCATACATCTAATATCCACGGTTGCAAAAATGGACAGAGATGTCAGCAGAGAGTAGCTGAAAAATTAGGCATGTACGCATACCTGAAAAATGTGGTATTGTTGCAGCCGCTTCTGTAGCAGCGGCCATAAAAATTGCAGCACCATAACAATTGCAGCAGCAGGGGCCAGGAAAATTAGGCATGTACACATGGATGAAAAATTGGGTATTGTCGCAGCCGCATCTGTAGCAGATGCCAGAAAAATTGCAGCACCAGAAAAAGTGCAGTAGCAGAGGCCAGAAAAATTAGGCATGTACACCTGGCTGGAAAATTTGGTATTGTCGCAGCTGTAGCAGCGGCCATAAAAATTGCAGCACCATAGCAAGTGCAGCAGAAGAGTCCAGAAAAATTGGGCATGTACACATGGATGAAAAATTGGCTATTGTCGCAGCCGCAGCTGTAGCAGCGGCCATAAAAATTGCAGCACCATAACAAGTGTAGCAGCAGAGGCCAGAAAAATTAGGCATGTACACCTGGATGGAAAATTTAGTATTGTCGCAGTCGCTGCTGTAGCAGCGGCCTGAAAAATTTCTGTTTGTTTTGCCAGGCAGAAAGTGTCCTAAAACATTGCGGCTTGAACCCTAGTTGGTGGCGGATAAGTCACGCAAGTCATCCGACATTCAGAGTTCAAATACAGCAGCGTGTGGACCATTTTTAGGCCAAGGCAGCTCATCTGATCAGGCCTTGTTCAGTCAAATGTATCGCCCAGTGTCAGTCCCTTCGGGATCCATCCTTCATTCATCTTAAGAAAGACTTTTTTGACCAAGGCGACTCCTCTTCTCAGTGACAATACCTCCTGCTGCATTGAAGGTCCTTTCTGACAAGACACTTGAAGCGGGACAGGCCAGAAGTTCGAGCGCAAATTGGGATAGCTCAGACCACAGGTCAAGCCGGAACACCCAGTAGTCAAGGGGTTCATCGCTCCTCAGAGTGTCGATATCTGCGGTTAAGGCCAGTTTGTCTGCTACCTGTCGGTCAAGTCGTTCTCTGATGGTGCACCCCGAAGGACTGTGGTGATGCATCTGTACAGCTTCCAATGTGTCTGTACAGCTTCCACGTTGAATTCCAACGTGTCGGGCTGTCGCAAATCAAGCGCCTCATTGGCATGTTGTTTCGCCTCTGGATATCTGAAAAGTGCGCCATGGCCATGCAGGAACACCTGAAACGGCCACACACCTTCCTGGACTGCTTCAGGACATCCTGTAAGCCTGGGTACTTGAGCACAAAGCATTGTAAAATCAGATTACACACATGTGCCATGCACGGCACATGTGTCAACTTGCCCAACCTCAATGCCGCCAACAAATTTGTTCCATTGTCACAAACCACCTTGCCGATCTCCAGTTGGTGCGGAGTCAGCCACTGGTCCACCTGTGCGTTCAGGGCCGACAGGAGCGCTGGTGCGGTGTGACTCTCCGCTTTGAGGCAAGTAAACCCCAAGATGGCATGACACTGCCGTAACCGGGATATGGAATAGCACATGGGGAGCTGGGGGGGTGCCGGTGATGTGGAGCAAGACGCAGCAGTGGAAGAGGACTCGGCCGAGGATGTTATGGAAGAGGATGGAGTAGGAGCAGTAGAGGAGGTGGCAGCAGGCCTGCCTGCAAGTCGTGGCGGTGTCACCAACTCCTCTGCAGAGCCACGCATTCCATGCTTGGTAGCCGTCACCAGGTTTACACAATGAGCAGTGTAGGTGATATACCTGCCCTGACCATGCTTTGCAGACCAGGTATCAGTGGTCAGATGGACCCTTGACCTTACACTGTGTGCCAGACATGCCATAATTTCCTTTTTCACAATGGAGTAAAGGTTGGGGATTGCCTTTTGTGCAAAATAATTTCGTCCGGGTACCTTCCACTACGGTGTCCCAATTTTTTTAAAGGCCTCAGATTCCACCAGCTTGTATGGTAAAAGCTGGCGGGCTAGCAGTTCCGACAAGCCAGCTGTCAGATACCGGGCTAGGGGGTGACTTTGAGACATTGTCTTCTTGTGCTCAAACATCTCCTTGACAGACACCTGACTGTGGGCAGATGAGCAGGAACTGCTCAAGGCGAGAGACGGAGAGGCAGATGGTTGAGAGGGGGGCAAGGAGGGCAGCAGTGGTTGACCTGGCTGAAGATGCTGGACCAGGAGGAGGATGGCGGCTTTGACTTTGTGTGCTGCTTGTACTGACGTGTTGATCCCATAGGCGTTTGTTATGTGACATCACGTGCCTTCGCAAAGCAGTTGTGCCTAGGTGGGTGTTGGACTTCCCACGACTCAGTTTCTTCTGGCACAGGTTGCAAATGGCCTCGCTGTTGTCAGAGGCAGACACACAAAAAAAATGCCCCACTGCTGAGCTCTGCGATGACAGCATTCTGGTGGTGGAAACAGCATGCATTGATTGGCGTCCCGTCTGGCTGACCCCGGGTGCCGATGCATGCTGTTTGACTGTGCCACTAGCTCCTTGCGATGACCTCCCCCTGCTTCCAACTCGTCTCCTCCTCCTCTCTGTCTCCCCATCTGAACTTTCCTCCTCTTCTTTTCTTCTAGCGGGCACCCACGTGGCATTCATGGACACATCGTCATCATCAACACGTCATCATCAACACCTTCACTGCTATCTGACACCTCAAGAAAGGAAGCAGCAGCGGGTACAACATCATCATCACACCATACGTCCATTTGTGTAATGCTGCCTGACTGAGACATATCCCTGTTAACTACATCCTCTGGCAATAATGGTTGTGCATCACTCATGTCTTCAAACTGATGTGTAAATAACTCCTCTGACCGATCAAGTAAAGCTGCTGTGGTGCTAGTGTTGGTGGTGGCGGCAGGCGGGCAAGTGGTAGCATGAGAGGTGCCCAAAGCTAAGCTAGAGGAAGAGAAGGACGGTGCGTCAAGGTTCCGAGCGGAAGCTTTAGTAGTAGATTGGGTGTCTTGTGATAGCCAGTCAACTAAGTCCTCAGAACTTTGTGGGTTCAGGGTATGTGGCCTCTGAACACTGGCCATTCTAGGGCCAAAGGGAATCCCAGCACCAACATGGCCCCTGCGGGGTGGCCTTCCTCTGTCATTTTGTTGGTTAAATTTACACAAGTGTCACACCTAATGTGATTTGCACTAGGGTGACACAATTTGCCCTGCAGGCAAGAAAAATGGCAACTATGACATGAACTAACAGTGACGGCTGATTTTATTTAACAGCCAAAAAAAGTTTTTTTTTTTAAATTTGCACAACTGTCGCACCTAATGTGATTTGCACTAGGGTGACACAATTTGCCCTGCAGGCAGGAAAAATGTCAAATGTGACGTGAACTAACAGTGACGGCTGATTTTATTTAACAGCCAATAAATGTTGTTTTTTTTTAATTTGCGCAACTGTCACACCTAATGTGATTTGCACTAGGGTGACACAATTTGCCCTGCAGGCAGGAAAAATGGCAACTGTGAAGTGAACTAACAGTGACGGCTGATTTTATTTAACAGCCAAAAAAAGGTATTTTTTTTTTAATTTGCGCAACTGTCACACCTAATGTGATTTGCACTAGTGTGGCAATGAGCAAAAAAACTGGCCAGCGGAGTTCCCCTTTTATGCAGTGGTCCCCAGCCAGGGTGCATTCAGCTGTTGCAAAACACACGGACTGATATATTTCAGCCCTTTGAATACTGTAGTAGTTAGTTGCTTTAAAGAAAAAAAGCTTGCCAGCGGAGTTCCCCTTTTAAGCAGTGGTCTCCAACCAGGGTACCTACAGCTGTTGCAAAACACACAGACTGATATCTTTCAGCCCTTTGAATACTGTAGTAGTTAGTTTCTTGAAGGAACTTAAGTTTGATTCTGGAGTACCCCTTTTAACCAGCGGTTCCCTCCCAACCAGGGTGCCTCCAGCTGTTGCAAGACTAACATGACTGATATCTTTCAGCCCTTTGAATACTGTAGTAGATAGTTGCTTGAAGGAACTTAAGTTTGATTCTGGAGTACCCCTTTTAACCAGCGGTTCCCTCCCAACCAGGACTGATATCTTTCAGCCCTAAAAAGGGCTTTTTTGGGTGCTGTCCTTAAAGCAGATGTTACAATAGTGCTTTAGGAGTAAACTGGACCCTGAATACACCACCTAGCAGCAACCTAGCTATCGCTTTCCCTATACAGCAGGAGCAGCTTCTCTAATCCTCCACTTCCTAAGCCTGCAGCATGCTGAATGAGGCTAAAATGGCATCCGTGCAAGAGGTAGGAGGGTCTGGAAGGGAGGAACTGATGCTGATTGTCTGTAATGTGTCTTCTAACTCTGACTCACAGGGTCAAAGTTTACTGCAATGTTAAAGTATAGGGGGCGGATCGAACTTCACATATGTTCGCCCGGCGATGTGAACGCGAACATGCTAAGTTCGTCGGGAACTGTTCGCGGGCGAACAATTCGCGACATCTCTATCCAGATGTGGCCACCAATAATGCCGGGAGATTAAAAGAAAAGTCTTGCGTACTCCAGGATGACCAGCCAATAAAGAATGACCCCATTTTAGAACTTTGCGTCTCAATCTGACTGGCACAAAGGTTTTACCAGGAGGTACCTGTAGAAGATCGGCAGGAGCTGCGGCAATCAGACAGTCAGGAGGGATAGTATATCTAGGTGTAGGATCCAAACCCACAACGTCAGAAGATCTGGAAAGGGCATCTGCTCTGATATTCTTGTTAGTTGGATGGAAATTAATGAAAAAATTAAATCTGGAAAAGAACAATGACCAACTTGCCTGTCGAGTGTTCAAACGTTCAGCAGACTGAAGGTACAGGAGATTTTTGTGGTCAGAGTAAATACTGATCAGATGAGGAGATCCTTCTTACAAATGTCACCACCCCTCTAAGGCGATTTTTATAGCGAGCAGTTCTCGATCTCCGATGGAGTAGTTCCTTTCTGCTGGCAAGAAGGTTTTAGAAAAGAATCCACAGGTTACAGTTTTACCCTTGGCGTTTTTCTGGGTAAGAACGTCACCAGCTCCTACGGATGAAGCGTCAACCTCCAAAGCAAAAGGTCTTTCCGGATCAGGTCTTGTAAGTACGGGAGCTGACGCAAAGGCAGACTTAAGGCTGAAGAAAGCCTCTTCGGCCTCAGAAGGCAATGACTTAGGGTTAGAGTTCTCTCTGGTGAGGGCCACAATGGGAGAGACCACAGAAGAGAAATGTGGGATGAACTGACGATAATAGTTGGCAAATCCCAGGAAATGTTGAATAGCCCGAAGACCGGTACGGCGAGGCCAATCCAACACTGCAGACCGTTTTACTGGATCCATTTGCAGACCTTTATGAGAGACAATATAACGAAGAAATGGGAGACTGGATTTATCAAAAAGGCATTTTTCCAGTTTGGCGTAGAGATGATTCCTCCGGAGGTGCTGAAGAACCAGACGAACATGAGTATGATGCTCCTCCAAGCTGGAAGAATAGATCAAAATGTCATCAAGATACATGACAACACAGATATAGAGAAGGTAGCGGAAGATATTGACAAATTCCTGAAAAACAGTTGGAGCATTACAAAGACCGAAAGGCATCACGAGATACTCAAAATGTCCATCTCGGGTATTAAAAGCTGTTTTCCACTCCTCTCCCTCTCGGATTCGAATCAGATTATAAACTCCACTTAAATCCAATTTGGAGAATACTTTGGCCCCCTGGAGACTATCAAAAAGTTCAGAGATCAGAGGAAGAGAAAAACGATTCTTGACCGTGATTTTGTTGAGACCTCTGTAATCAATACATGGGAGGAGAGAACCGTCCTTCTTGCCCACGAAGAAGAACCCAACTCCGGCAGGTGAAGAGGACTTTTGGATAAATCCTTTTTGGAGGTTCTCCTGGATACATTTTTGCATGGCTTGAGTCTTAGGGACTGACAAGGGATAGATTCTACCACAAGGAGGCATAGTCCCAGGCTGTAAATCAATGGGGCAATCGTAACGACGATGCGGAGGTAAAGTTTCAGCCTTTTTTTCACAAAGGACATAAGAAAAATCTTGATAAGGGGAAGGCAGACCAGGCATAGGAGAAAAGGAAGAAACAATTTTAGGCTGGACCGGCACAAGACAACGATTTTGACAGCACTTTCCCCAGCGAGTGATTTCTGCAGACCTCCAGTCAAGCTGCGGGGAATGGCGTTGGAACTAAGGAAGTAACGAGAAGTAACGAGAAGTAACTGAGAAGTACAATGAGGAATCACATAGAATTCAATCCTTTCTGTATGCAAGACTCCCACCTGCAAGAGAAGAGACTCTGTGCAGTAAAGCACTCTACAGTCCAGATTTTGTCCATTGACGGAAGAGATAAACAGAGGCTTGACATAGGCTTCACAGGAAGACGAAATTCATGCACGAGAGAGGCATCAATGAAGTTGCCAGCGGAACCAGAGTCCAGGAATGCAGAAGAGAAGAAAGAAGTCTGAGCAGAAACGTGGACTTGAACAGAGATATTAAAACGAGGAGAGGTAGTATTCACACCCAGGAACGCCTCTCCTACACGTCCTAGGTGCGAGCATTTTCCCGGACGCTGAGGATGGGAACAACAGTCTTTGAGAAAGTGCTCCGGACTGGCGCAGTATAAGTACAAATTCTCAATGCGTCATCGGGTTCTTTCCTGCTGGGTTAGGCGAGTACGATCGGCAGAGGAGGCATGTGTGGGTTCTTCAAAAACGCTGTGGAACTCAGCTAAGAAGGCCTTGAGATTAGAGGAAATTGGGTCACTGCGATCCCAAAGAGGAGTAGCCCAGGCCAGGGCCTTTACAGACAAGAGATTGAGCACAAACGCTACCTTTGCATGTTCTGTCGGGAACTGATCTGCCATGAGCTCCAGGTGCATGGAGCACTGACTCACCAAGCCTTTACACAACTTAGGATCTCCGTCAAACTTCGTGGGAAGGGGAAGACGAAGCTTTGATCCAGAAGGAACTGAAGGAATGGGTGGAGAGGCCGGAACAGGTTGTGACTGCAGTTGTATGGTCAGAAGTTGCTACATAATGGCGGACAGTTGATTTAGTTGCTGCGCCTGACGGGCCAACTGTTGTGACTGACGAACCACAATGGATGGGAAATCTGAAACCTCAGCAGGCTCCATGGCCGGATCTTACTGTAAGACTCACCGCAGATGACTGGAACTCGGGAGGTAATAGATCCGCAATACCACGGTTGTCTGGAGCAGGAGATGTAGTGGATCCGCTGGACCTGTGTGGCAGATGACGCGGGCCGTGCCAGGGAGCGGAGTCTAAGGTGCGGCTGGTTTTCACCAGAGCCAGCCGCAATGCAGGATGGACTTGCTGCGGCAGGCGGCACCCAGGTTGCTACCCCTGGCACGACTCGACCACACAGGCAGCTGAGGTGAAGCGTGGCACAGAAGGGACAAGGCAGGACGCAGTCAGGCAAGCAGAAGGTCTGAGCAGGCAGCACATGAGCGTAGTCAGTAAAATAGCAAAAGGTCAATAGACAGGTGGCTAGGAATATGGTCAGGTCACTGGATGCAAGGTCTGGTACATGGCAAGGAACACAGAATACTGCTTTCTCTTAGGCACAAAGGTAAACAAAGATCCAGCAAGGGCAAGAGGGAGGAGCTAGAACTTCTAAGTGAGGTACAGGTGTCAAGTAATTATGGGCGCACTGGCTCTTTAAATTTAAAAGCCCCGGCACACGCGCACCCTAGGAGGTGGGGGCATGCGCACCGGAGCTGAGGAACAGAGGCAGGGGATAGAGGTGAGTGACGGGCTGGGACTCAGTCTCAGCCCCGCCGGCGGCTGACAAAGACGGTGAGATGCGGGTATAACAATTTGTACCATGAGCCACACCAGAGAGGCAGCTGGAAAACAGGGAGATAAACAAGTGGCTCAGAAGCTGGTGTAGGAAGGAGGGGTTTGGCTTGGAGGGGTGTGTACTTTTGGCTGGCCTTTCAGAGTATCTAGCCTCTTAAGATTTTAACAGGTACAAAATGGTACACCACTTGGATGTATGTGTGTGATATGCACTTATGAGGGGAGGACAATGCGCTCCAGTACGCTTAAAACAGTATTTGTCTACAACACCAGCAGGTGTGTACTTTTGCCTGGCCTTTCACAGTATCTAGACCCTTAAGACTTTAACAGGAACAAAATGGTACACCACTTAGATGTACGTTGTGGTATGCACTTATCAGTGGAGGACAAGGTGCTTCAGTAGGCTTAAAACAGTATGTGTCTACAACACCAGCAGGTGTGTACTTTTATCTGGTCTTTCACAGTATCTAGGCCCCTAAGACTTTAACAGGAACAAAATGGTACACCGGTTAGATGTACGCACAGGTTATACTTAATAGAGGACAATATGCTTTTAGTGCTCTGCTCAACTGGCTGGCTACAATTAGCTTTTCAGTTGTTACACACACCAGTGCGGCAGCACACAGTCGCTGTGTACTACCCCCAAAATTCTCAATCTCCCTTCTCTATCAGTGCTTCTAGGCTGGATTTGGTCTTGAGCTTTTCTGTGCAACACACTTCTCTCTGTCCCTCTCTGCAATAGAACGCTGATGTGACTGGGAGGTGAATTGCTGCTGTAAAAATACTTTCCTGTGTAACACACACTGCTTTCTGTTCCTCTCTCTCTGTAATAGAATGCTGATGTGACTGGCCGCAAGATGGCTGCTGATTATATAGGGCTGTGACATCACAGTGGTGTCTGGTTGCTGATGCTGCATGTGATTCAGGGTCATCCCGCTGATCCTTGTTCCCGCCTTCCCAGGATTCCTTGCCCCATGTCCTCACATGTGGATCCACCATTTTAGATGCCCTGGAGCCTGAACCGCACTAAATGGAGTTTGATGAAGCGATTTGCGTGATCGAATGGCGGCAATATTTGCATTCTTTACAAATCAAATTTTTGCTGAAATTCGTAACGAATTTGGATTCATAAGATTCGATTCGCTCATCCCTAATAGAAACGTACTGGTTCTCACCCTCAAGGACACAAAACTTGCTGTCTGAATGGTTTTATTATAGTTCTTTATTTATTTGTTTTTTAGATAGAAACTGTTGTTCGGCTTCCTGAATTTCATAGCCCAGCAGTAAATGGCAAGCACTTCTCCAGAATAATTATTTCTGCCTGATTCAGAATTCTTTCTATCTTGTGTGCTAAAATCCTATTTGAAGAAATTGTAGTGTGTGACTCATGGCTCTTACTGCCTGCAAATGTAGGAAAAGCTACTCTAACCACAGATCTTCAGCTGCCATCTTATAGGGCATAGATTAAACATTGGGCTCCAAGGGCACTGTTCACAGTAAAGATCACCATACACATCAGATTAATTTTGGAGGGATCTGCTTAACATTTTTTATATACAGTGGGGCAAAAAAGTATTTAGTCAGCCTCCGTTTGTGCAAGTTCTCCCACTTTTGGGTGAGGAGGAGAACATCGAAGTGACGTCATGGCGTAGTGCGGCTGCACGAAATCCTCCTCCCTGAAATCCCTTACCTGACCCTCTCGTGATGCTGCAGGCCCGCTGGGGTCTTGAAGCGGATCCGGACAGGGGGAGGCAGCTGTGCGGTGGAGTCACTCCCGATCGGTGGAGTCCATCTCTCTGAGGGTAGGTGGGGGAGTCTGGATGGGGGGCCGTTTTCTGGCTTTCCCGGCTTTCTGGCTTTCTCTTTCTGTCTTCCCCCCTCCCTGCTTCGGTGTGTGGACTCGACCAGTGCTCTATGACAGGCGGACGGGCAGGTCACCTGATCAGGACACGTGGGCGGAAGCAGGGAGACGAGTGCTGGAGGAGAGTCGCGGTGTCCACACTCTCTGCCTGGTCTGGGACGGATGGAAATCAGCGGCGCGGGATATGTAAGTGAGCAGCGCTGGCATTTGAACTGTTCTCTTTCCCCGGACAGTGAATGGGACAAGAGGAATATTTAGGACTGTGATAATGGGGTGCAGGTCTTGGACTTCTATAGGCTGGTTGGCTGGTTTTCCTGCACAAACCGCCCTCCCTCCCTTTCTGGGGATTTGGTCATCTTTAAAGGACTGCAACTGATGAGCATGATGCACGGGCAGTGTGATTTGAGGATTGGTCTCAGCTCTTTCTATGGAGAACAGAGTATAGGGTCTTGAGACGATAATGTGTAGTGTATAGGTATGACATTGACCATGTTGCTGCTGATTTTGTGCTGTTCGCTTTCCTCACCTCCCCCCCCCCTCTCTTGGTCGTTGGCTTTGGGGGGGGGGGGGGGGGTATGGGTGCAGCCGAGGGCAATAATGACTAATGATGCCCCTGAGCGCCTCAGTATCCTGAACCATAAGTCGAACCATTGCTGATATGATACTCCCCCACTTCTTATAACAGACTCTGAGCACCCTCAAGAGACCGCTGCTGGAAGGATCGGCCAACCTGTGAACATTTCAGCGCAACAGGGAGGTATGTTGAGTGAGGATGGAGTTGGAGGTAAGACACGCAAGAAAATAATGTGTCAACTAAGCCCTCTCTTTTTCTCTGTTGCACCATTATACCATCAGGATACTAGTAACACATACTTAGTGGGGCGAAGGAGAGATCATGCCTCCCAAACCTAATGTCAGAAGATCTGTCTCTCCTAAGGGGGCTACTGGGATTGGCAAGATGGATAAATTTGTGAAGGCTTCACCAGGGAGTACTAAAACGAGAAGTAATAAATCTTCCCCCCCCCCCTAAGGCTGGAGTAGAGAACATGGGCTCTCGTTATACCATATTACAGGATATATCTGATGATGGGGAGGAGGAGGCGTCAGGAGTGTATAATAGCAAAGCTCTTCTGTTCTAACGATCGGGACATTATAATTCGGAAGGCACGTGAAAGGGGCCAGCTTCTCTACAATGGAGCGAAGGTCTCAATATACCCGGACTATGCTAGGGCTACTCAAATTAAGAGGGCCTCCTTTAGAGATACAAAAAGAAGGTTGGCGGCAGCAAAAATACAGTTTTCTCTGTTATTCCCTGCTAGGTTACCTGTGGTGCATAAGGAAAAGTTTTTTTTTTTTTGTAGATTTGTAGTACCGAAGCAGGGAATTGGTTGGATTAGGAGGGAATAAAGTGATCCTTTATTGTTACTATCTTTGTTAGTAGAGGGGAGGAGGGGAGGAGGGGGGGGGGTTAGGTGACGTTGGATAGAGACCGGCTAATGTTAGCAGGTCATGATAAGAAGGGGTGGAACTGTCAGAGGGGGGATGTTTTTTTTTTTCTTCTTTCTTTTTTTCTTCTTTTTAGATGTCAAGGATAGTGTCGGATAAATTTAAGGTGTGTTTTTGGAATGTGAGGGGAATGGGGGAGAGACGCAAGAGATTGGCCATATTTGATAGGGTACAAAATTATTTGCCAGCAATAGTATTGGTTGAATTGCCTGTTACTAAAGAAACTTTAGGGAAGATTGCCAGGAGATGGGCACAATTGGAGCTCCACTCCTCGGTATCTAGTCATTCAGCAGGGGTTTCAGTATATATACATAAGGCCATACAATTAAAAATTCTTGGTAAGAAAACTGACAAAAGGGGACAGTATGTTTTTTTATATGCTAAATTTTACGATTGGGAGTAGTGGCCTTTGTCCCTCCCCCATTCTCCAATCGTCCTCTTCTGGAGCTAATAGATTTTCTTAGAGGGAAAGAACACCTCCCCTTATATCTGTTAGGGGACTATAATTGTGTATTGACTTCCGCCTTGGATAGATCGTCAACTGGGATGAGTAGAGAGTTGGAAACCCCCTTTATAAGTTATGTGTAGAAATGGGTTGGAGAGACCTGTGGCGTATTATGAATCCTGAGAGGAGGGTGTTTTCATGTTTTTCAGCTTCCCATAAAGTAGCATCACGTATAGACATAGTTCTTTCAAACGACAAGGGGTTGTGCTTTATTCAAGGTATAAGATATGAAGGAAGGACTATTTCAGACCACTCTCCAGTGGTAATGGAATTGAGAGTTGGGCCCAGGGGAAAAAACAGTGAGAGGGTTTTCTGTCTGAATCCGCATTGGCTTAATTTGATAGGAAAGAAGGAAGAAATTGTGACAGAAATGAATGTTGGGAAATCAATAAACACACGACAGCACTCCCAATGGTGTGGGACACTATTAAGGTGGTACTACGGGGAATCCTGTATAGGGAAATACAAAGTAAAAAAGGGAATTTAAAAAGATGGAACAGGACCTGAAAGAGAAGGTTAAATTTGCAGAGGAAAGATATGAAGAAAATTTTAAGGTGTTAGAATTAGCACAAGACAAATTGGCAGAATACTATTTAGGAAAAGCCCAACATAAGGTTTTTTTTTTAGGTCAGAAAGATTTTGTGGAAGGGGCCCGCCCAGGGAAATTTTTGGCAAACTTGGTCAGAGCTCACAGGGAAAGTAATGAAATCCTAGCCCTACAGGATAGTACTGGAGTTATGCAGACATCATGGGAAGAGTTAAAAAAGATAGCTCAATTATATTATCAACAGCTATATAGTACAGAGGGAGCAGCAGGGGATGGGGAGATAGATGAATATCTTAAAGAATTTGAATTATTAAAGATCAAGAAGGAAGACCTGGAAAGCCTTAATAAAGAAATTAAAGTACAGGAGTTAGGAGAGGCATTGAGGTCCTGTTCTGGTACATCAGCTCCAGGGATGGATGGTCTTCCTTATGCAATCTATAGAGAGTATGGGAAAGTTTTATTGCCTATCCTCTATATAGTACTGAAGGAAGCTAGGAAGGGAAGGGAATTGCCTCCCTCCATGCTTGAAACTAAAATAGTGTTAATTCCTAAAAAATAGAAGGATAAAACAAAGATTGAATCTTATCGCCCAATCTCCTTGATAAATTCAGATGCCAAGATTTTGGCGAAACTCCTGGCTAGGAGATTATCTCCACTTTTGCCTGGCATAATAGGAGCTGAGCAAACTGGGTTTGTACCGGGGCGCTTAATTCACAATAATCTGCTGAGAGCAATGGCAAACATTCAGTTGGGTTCGGGTCCCTTCCGCTCCACCCTGTCACTCGACGCAATGAAGGCGTTTGACAGGGTGGAGTGGAGGTTTCTTTGGAGGGCTCTTAAAAAGTTTGGGATAGAGGGGGAGTTTGTAGAGTGGATTAAATTACTATATAAGTATCCTAGGGCCAAGGTGGCAGTGAATGGGTCTCTATCACCACAATTGTCGATCGGAAGAGGTACAAGACAAGGCTGTCCGCTTTCCCCCGTGTTATTCGCGTTCTTTAGAAGTTTAAGAAAGCGGGAGGTATCAGGGGGTTTGGTATTAAAGGAGCAGAAGAAAAATTGCTTATGTATGCAAACGATATTCTCTTGTTTCTAGAAAATGCATTGGAGGGGGTCCCAGAGGCAATTAAAGTTGTGTAGGAATTTGGGAAGGTCTCTGGTCTTAAAATCAATTGGAGAAAATCGTCTTTGATGCCACTGGTTCCGGGTAACGTTAAAGGAGATATGGGGGTGAAGATCTTGTCAGACGGGGAGAATTTGGATTATTTAGGAATCATATTGTCACCCTCAGTAGGTTCCTTTATACAGTGTAATCTAACTAGGCTGATGAGTAAGCTAAGGAAAAAAGTTGATGCTTGGATAAAACTTCCTCTCTCGATGGCAGTTAGGATGGGTCTTATTAAAATGGTGGTTCTTCCGCAGGTGTTATATGTTTTGGGAACATCCCCATGTTGGATCCCGGGGAATGGTTTCGGGGATTGGAGGCTTTGATGGGTAGTTTGATTTGGGGGAGAGGTAGGGTACAAATGAAATATGTTAGGTGGGCACAGCTGGAAGGAGAAGGTGGAGTGGGATTACCAGATTTTATGTTGTATTTTTTGGCTAGGAACCTTCAGAACATAAGACATGGGTGGAGGAAAGCAATTTGGGCAGATATATTTAAGGAATATAGAGGTCAATATGAGAATTGTTTTAAATTTGAGGAAGGGGGGGGCTTCTGGTGAAGAAAGATGTGCCCAACATTTCATTAATAGGGTTATTTAGGAGAACGTGGCAGGTAGTTAAAAAGAGATGTAATTTTGAAGGTAGTATAAGGAATACTGTTATTTGGGATAATATAGAATTGGAACAATTTAAGAAAGGGTTGGGGAGGGATTTTTGGAAAAGCAAGGGGATTAAATATGTAGCAAAGATTTTTCAAAATGGAGAGATTAAAAAATTTGAAACACTACAGAGTGAGTATGGTCTCAAAAATGAACACAAGTTTTGGTATATACAGCTGTGTGAAGCATATAGATGTACTAAAAATAAAGAAAAATGTAAGATATTTACACATGAAGTGATAGAGTATATGAATTTAGAGGGGGGTAGGAGGTTACATTTTGTATATAGATTAATCTTAAAAACTGTGCCTGTCAAGTTCCAAGAAAATAAAAAGAGGAGATGGGAGACCGTCCTTGGTCCAATTTCAAAGGAAACATGGGATGACATTCTCAGGAACGTCAAAAAATGCTCGATTAATAAAAGGCACCAGATTATGCAATTAAGAATAATTCAACATTTGTATTACTCACCGGTACAATTAAAAAAGATAGGATGTTAGGAGAAGTCAGACTGCCCTAAGTGTGGTACATCAGATACTGATTTGATTCATTTATTGTGGACATGCCCAATAGTGAGAGAATTTTGGGCAAAGATATTTCAGACTATTGGGAATAAAATTAATCTTAAGAAAGAATGGCTGGGCACAGAGGTTATTTTAGGTAATCTGTGTAATGTTGGGAAAGGTCGAGACTTAGTAAATCGTATTCTTATGTTGGCTAAGGTTGTTATCGTGAGAGGACTTTTTGAGAGTACGGGGCCAAATATAATTGAATGGAACAGGTTAGTCCTTAAGGTTAAGAAATATGAGGAATGGCACACTGGCAACTCCAGGAGAGGTTTAATTAGGCATAAGGCAATTTCGGCAGAATGGGAGGAGTAAGAAGATTAGGGATTTCACATTCTCCTTATTAGTTTAGTTTAGTGATTTTTTTTTTCTTCCTTTTTTTTTCCTTCTCCTCATCTGACAGGGACAGGGAGGGCAGGAGGGAAGGGTTGTATAAATGATGTGTCATATTATATTTTGTTTATGATATTTTGTATGTGGAAATTGTAATAAAATGTAACTTAAAAAAAAAAATAGATGAGCTTGGCCTGTAATTTTCATCATAGGTATACCTCAACGATGAGAGACATAATGAGAAAAAAATCCATAAAATCACAATGTCTGATTTTTAAAGAATTTACTTACAAATTATGGTGGAAAATAAATATTTGGTCACCTACAAACAAGCAAGATTTCTGGCGCTCACAGACCTGTAACTTCATCTTTAAGAGTCTCCTCTGTCCTTCCCTCGGTACCTGTATTAATGAAACCTGTTTGAACTTGTTATCAGTATAAAAGACACCTGTCCACAACCTCAAACAGTCACACTCCAAACTCCACTGTGGCCAAAACCAAAGAGCTGTCGAAGGACACCAGAAACAAAATTGTAAACCTGTACCAGGCTGGGAAGACTGAATCTGCAATAGGCAAGCAGCTTGGTGTGAAAAAATCAACTGTGGGAGCAGTTATTAGAAAATGGAAGACATACAAGACCACTGATAATCTCCCTCGATCTGGGGCTCCACACAATATCTCACCCTGTGGTGTCAAAATGATCACAAGAACAGAGAGCAAAAATCCCAGAACCACACGGGGGGACCTAGTAAATGACCCGCAGAGAGCTGGGATCAAAGTAACAAAGGCTACCATCAGTGACACACTACACTGCCAGGGACTTAAAGGGGTACTCCGGTGGTAAACATGTTTTTTCCGTTTTTGACTTACTCTATTTGTTTTGTTTCATTTATATTCTTGTTGTTTAGCCTACTCTATTTCTTTTCTTTGTTGTCTTTTTATCCCCCACTTTGTTTTCCTATCTTTGCTTCTATTTCCTGTTTCTTACTATGCTGAAAACTACAAATCCCAGCATGCCACATGCCTTGCAGGTTTGGGGCGACCCCTTTTTTTTCCCCGCCCTTTACCCACGCTACTATTTTCCCAGATTGTCCCCCTTATACACAGCACACTAATATAATCAGCCCTGGTTGGGATACACTGGCATACACACACAAAATGGATTACAACTCCCAGCATGTGTCATTCAGGAGTCTTCAGTCTGTGGTATAACACCAGCATGCTGCCTGTTTGTAATATACTGAATAGGCTAGGCCAGTTTTTCCCAATCAGTGTGCCTCCAGCTGTTGCAAATCTACAACTCCCAGCATGACCAAAGTCTAGCTGGGAGTTTGCAACAGCTGGAGGCAAACTGGTTTGTAAACACTAGCATACACACACATAACAGGGACTACAACTCCCAGCATGTGTCATTCAGGAGTCCCCCCCCCCCCTTCACACACAGAAATCACCCCAGTCCGAGATTTATTCCCGTGCAGTCTATACATCCCCAGCCCGTGCACTTTGTTATCCTCCCCTTCAGATAACACTCTTATCGTCTTTGTCTTCTTTCAGTGCAGACCTGCGTCCTCAGAAGACAGAGCAGGGGGAGGGGAGATGAGGAGCTGTGTATGTCCTCTCTCTCCCCCTGCTCTAGCTTCTTTCTCTCATACAGACCTCCGTCCTCCAGGAGGGGGAGATGAGGGTGTGTGGCTTCTCTCTCTCATGCAGACCTCCGTCCTCCGGGCTCTGAAAGAACAGAGAAAAAAAAAAGCCCAGACGTGTTGTCCAGAGCCTAATCCTAACATGGCCGACGCTGTGGACAACAGTAAGAGATCCAACACAGAACTACAGACCCACAAACAGGTAAGACAAATAGACACATGCTACACAAACATATAATACATGTCAATTGCAAAAAACATGAACATTAAAAGATGCAATATAGCCAAAGATCTTAACCACCGGAGTACCCCTTTAAATCATGCAGTGCCAGATGTGTCCCCCTGCTTAAGCCAGTACATGCACAGGCCCATCTGAAGTTTGCTAGAGAGCATTTGGATGATCCAGAAGAGTATTGGGAGAATGTCATATGGTCAGATGAAACCAAAGTAGAACTTTTTGGTAAAAACTCAACTCATCGTGTTTGGAGGATAAAGAATTCTGAGTTGCATACAAAGAACACCATATTTACTGTGAAGCATGGGAGTGGAAACATCATGCTTTGGGGCTGTTTTTCAGCAAAGTGACCAGGACGACTGATCCGTGTAAAGGAAACAATGAATGGAGTCATGTATCATGAGATTTTGAGTGAAAACCTCCTTCCATCAGCAAGGGCATTGAAGATGAAGTTTGGCTGGATCTTTCAGCATGACAATGATCCCAAACACACCGCCGGACAACGAAAAGTGGCTTCCAGATCTCAACCCCATAGAAAACCTTTGGAGGGAGTTGAAAATCCGTGTTGCCCAGCGACAGCCCCAAAACATCACTGCTCCAGAGGAGATCTGCATGGAGGAATGGGCCAAAATACCAGCAACAGTGGGTGAAAACCTTGTGAAGACTTACAGAAAATGTTTGTCCTCTGTCATTGCCAACAAAGGGTGTATAACAAAGTATTGAGATGAAGTTTTGTTATTGACCAAATACTTATTTTTCACCATAATTTGCAAAGAAATTCTTAAAAAATCAGACAATGTGATTTTATGGATTTTTTTTTTCTCATTATGTCTCTCATAGTTATAGGTATACCTATGATGAAAATTACAGGCCTCTTTCATCTTTTTAAGCGGGAGAACTTGCACAATTGGTAGCTGACTAAATAGTTTTTTGCCCCACCGTATGGGGGAGCTACTAACTCTCTTGACTGTGAATTTTCTGGGAGATAAGCCATGTCTGTAGAGGGAGGGGGGCAGGGGAATGAGGGTGACATAGGAAACTAAAGGTGGGCAGAGAGATCTGAAAAAGGACCAAAAAGTCTGGAAGGGATTGAAGTTGCTAGAAATGGACAGAGGAGTCTGGAGGAGACCCAGGAGTTGTTAGATGATCAGATGCATCTGAAGGAGAACGGCGAGGCCTGGGGAAGACAAAGGGGTGTGGGTAAGAAAAGAGGTGTCTGAAGGGGGCATAAGAGTTTGAAGGCGAACATAAAAGTCTGGAGGAGAAAAAGGAGTCTAAAGGATTGCAGAGGAGCCAGGAGGAGGGCAGAAAGGTCTTTAGACAAGACTTGAAGAGGACACAGAGGGATTAGAACATAGGTGTCTGGAGGGGGACAGAGGGGTCTGAAGGGGACATAGGCATCTGGAGGAGAGCAGATGAGTCAGGATGAGGACAGAGGGTGATGGAGGAGTCAGGTAGGGCAGCATGTTTTAAAGGGATAACTAGGACTGTGAATGGAGCAAAAAAAAAACAAAGAGGATAATGGAGTATAGAGCAGGACCATGGAGTCTTCTGGATGGATCTTGATGAGGTGACAGAGGAGTCTGGAAAGGTTGGGAAAAAGGAATCTGGAAGGGGAGTCTTGACGGAACAGGCTTGGCTAGCAGCAGCTTTCTCACTATTGACAATATCTGCATGCTTGGCCAAGCATGCATGTGTATAGTACCAACTTATTGCCCTTAGTGCCAGCTTCATAGTCCTTGCCATACAGTAGTCTCTGTAGAGCCAGCCTTCCAATCTCATTGCAGTTTACACAGTTTTGAATACAAAGCAGAAATAGATAAAATGGCACTCACCATCTGTGGTAGAAAAATCTTCTCAAGTCTGTATTTTCTAATGTGCATCAGCGAACTTGTTAGCAGGGAGTTGCTAACAGACCAGCAGGGGACTAATCAACACAACCGTTGTTTCGTACGTAACCTGCTTTCTCAGCATCTGATGTCTGATACAGGTAGGTTTTTAACCCGCTCCACACCTCATTGTGATTAATACAATATTTTGTCTGCAATACATCTTATAACATATACTGAGAAACATGACTGTGTCAGAAGACGTCAGATGCTTGAGAAAGTACATTACGTACGAAAGAGCTGTTGCGTTGATTATTCCTTGTCGGTCTGTTAGCAGCAGCCCACTGCAAGGTTCATTGATGCTCATAAGAAAATAAAGCCTAGAAAAGTTTTTTCTGCCACGGATGGTGAATGACATTTTTTCTATTTCTGTTTTGCATTCTAAATTGGACACTATCTTACTATGATTAACAGAGCACCACCAATATAGTGGCCTTTTTGTGCATCAATGTGCATTGTATAGCCCTTCTACTTATGTGTACTTAGCCCTAATCACAGTAGTGCCAGACTTTACCTATCTTTGCATTGTCAGCAGTTTACACAGTGCCTGCTTTACAATAGTTCCAAAAAGTTATCTTCCTAGTAATACCCACAGTGTAGGGGTTAAACCTTGGAGCTATTTGGGACTATTAAAATCAACCCACAGGAGCGATTGCACAGCAGTAGAACAAAGTTCAGACACAGACATTTACCCAAATATTAAGGTAACTTAGCAGTTACAGTATATAGAAGGTGCACAAGCTTGTGGTATTCAGGATTAGGGATAATATTTAAATTACAACAGCCTGAATGAGGCGCTTCATAACCATCAGCCAGACCCTAATCCTGGGTCATGGGCAGCATCTTATACAAGCTACAATTAGTATTTTGGAACGTTAAAGGGGTAGACTGGTGGAAAACACATTTTGTCTAATCAACTGGAGCCACAAAGTTATACAGATTTGTAAATGACTTCTATTTAAAAATCTTAACTCTTCCAGTACTTTTCAGCTGCTGTATACTACAGAGGAAGTTGAGTTATTCTTTCCAGTCTGACCACAGTGCTCTCTGCTGACATCTCTGTCCGTGTCAGGTACTGTCCAGAGTTGGAGCAAATCCCATAGCAAACTTCTCTTGCTCTGGACAGTTCTTGAGATGGACAGAGGTGTCAGCAGAGAGCACCATAGTCAGACAGAAAAGAACTACATAACTTCCTCTGTAGCATACAGCAGATGATAAGTACTGGAAGGATTAAGATTTTTAAAGTAATTTACAAATCTGTTAACTTTCTGGCACCAGTTGATTTAAAAATAAATGTTTTCCACCGGAGTTCTCCCCTTCAAGGAACTGTGACCCCCCCCCTAACAAGAGAATGCAAGTGTTGTGTCAATGTTCTATGCATGAAAAATTCTTAGTAGCTGACTTGTTTAGTGCCTCCCCCCCTGATGGGAAAAAAGTAGTGATTGTTAGCTTTCGTAGAGGTTTTAGGAACACAGTTCTATCACATACGTCTGACCAAGAGGAGATGAGTTCACTTAGTGTTGGGCACTGATGGTAGGGAATATAGTTTGTGCAATATGAACTACACTTATGGAGACCAAAAAAATTTTTTCCATTCTACTAAGAGCATCGAGGAGACCTCAATACTGTTGCCAACATTTCGGAGGACCACAAGGACGGTGTAGGACTGGCCCGAGGGGTGAGCCCCAACAAAATATTTCCACACTTCAGGGAGACTTCTGATCTCAGTGATGCTTGGAGACTTTTTCATCCTGACAGCAGAAATTTCTCCCACTATTCGCTATGTGGAGTGGTCTGACATACTATACTTCTTTGTGGCCTGGGCCTAGTAATTGAATGCTTGAAATTTCATGACATGGTAATCTCTGACCAATCCTCACTATCTCCTACCTTGCTTGATTCCTATCCAAGCGGTATTGACTTTCCGTGGCATTTTCCATCTTATATGATGAAGGACAATGGGTTATTAATGCAGGGTAGTGGGTTAAGTCTGTCTTGATTAACCATCTCCATGAAAGTGATCCAGTTTTATTCTCTGGTGAATGCATATATCTTGGTTCTCAAAAAAACATACGCTCCTCCACTATCAGGAGGATAGTTTTAAACTTAGGGCCGATTAAACAGCTTATTTAGCTTCCCAATCTAGAGAGTACTAGAGAAAAACAAAAAGTGAATTTGACCCGTGATCTAAGAGAAGGAGTGGGGCTAGTGTCTTTTGTACATGTGAACATTCTGAGTTGTTCTACTTAGACAAGTCAAGCCAGATGCTAACCCACTTACAGTACCTTGCAAAAGTGTTAACCCCCCTTGACTTTTGGTGCCTTACAACCCTCAATTAACATGGTTTGTTTGAGGATTTTGATCACTTAATTTACAGAACATACCCTGGGCTTTGACTAGGCCATTCCAACACATTTACATGTTTCCCCTTAAACCACTCAAGTGTTTCTTTAGCCTCAAATCATGCACAGATTGGTTCAGGTTTTGCTCAAGAATATCCCTGTATTTAGCACCATCCATCTTTCCCTGAACTCTGACCAGTTTCCCAGTCTCGTATGCTATAAAACATCTCCACAGCATGATGCTGCCACCACCAGGTTTCACTGTGGGGATGGTGTTCTTTGGGTAATGTGATGTGTTGGGTTTGTGGCAGAAATAGCATTTTCTTTGATGGCCGAAAAGTTCAATTTTAGACTCATCAGACCAGGTCACCTTCCGTCATACATTTTGGGAGTCTCCCACATGCCTTTTTCACAAAGTCGCAATGTGCATTTTTGTTTTTAGCTGAAAGTAATGGCTTTCTTCTGGCCACTCTGCCATAAAGCCCAATTCTATGGAGCATACGGCTTATTGTTGTCCTATGTACAGATACTTCAGTCTCTGCTGTTGAACTCTGCTGCTCCTCCAGGGTTACCTTAGGTCTCTGTGTGGCCTCTCTGATGCCCTCCTTGCCCGGTCCGGGAGTTTTGGTGGGCGGCCGTCTCTTGGCAGGTTTGCTGTTGTGCCATGTTCTTTCCATTTGGTTATGATAGGTGGTGCTCCTGGGGATCATCAAAGATTTGGATATTTTTTTTATAACCTAACCCTGACTTGTACTTCTCAACAACATTGTCCTTTACATGTTTGGAGAATTCCTTGGTCTTCATGGCAGTGTTTGGTCACTGATGCCTCTTGCATGGGTCTTGCAGCCTCTGGGACCTTTCAAAAATTGTGTGTTTATGTAATGACAGATCATGTGTCATGTAGATTGCACACAGGTGGACATCATTTAACTAATTATGTGACTTCTGAAGGTAATTAGTTGCACCAGAGCTTTTAATGGGCTTTAATGGGCCTAACAAAGGGGGAATCTGCCAAATAATCAAGAAGTATCTTTTCATGTCTTTTTCATCATGTCCTTGATTTGGCTAATGGCTCTGACTTTCATTCTAACTTTAGCCTTGAACTTGACTTTATAGCTCCATTTCCTGCCTCCTTTACTGGCTTTCACCCTTTCATCTCCCCTGGCCCTAAGGAAATCACTTTTAGTGAAAAACTCTGTGTTTGGGTTCATTCACACAAGCGTAAAATCTGCTGTCCATAGGGTCTGTGGCAGATTTTCCACGCATAGAGCCCGCCGCTTTCAAACTCCCAGCTGCGAGTTTGAAACTAAATATGCTTATGTGAACAAGACCTTTGCATGGAAGGAAGCCAGGAAGGCTTATGGCCTTTCTTTTTTTTATGTCACTTCCCCAGCCCCCCCCCTCCCCCTCCTCCTATGGGACTATTCACAGTGAAAGGATAGTGCCCTCTTTCAGGAATAGAAAAGGGGGAGGACCTCTTGTGATGGACAGCTTATGCCATAAGGTGAAGAAATGGCTACTCCACTAGAGGTTTCTGTCCTCTTAGAGCTCTCCTTAGGACGCCTGTGTTACGGTTTGACAGGCATACCGCACCTAGAAAGGTTTTGTTGCAGCAGGCTTTACAAAGCTTACCATGGAGTTTCCTTAAAACCCATGGAAAATATTGTTAAAACTTGTAAAATAACTTTGTCATCTCTCTATAGGGCTCAGAACGATCATTATCTTTGGATCCTAATTTATACAGTTTTCTCTAAATGGGAGTCATTAACAGGTATTCCTGAGGCTAGGGACAAGAGGGAGTGGGCTCGAGTGCATTCCTCAAATCTAAGGGAAAGCTGATGATTAACTTTCTTCAAAATGATGCACTGTGCTTATAGAGGCTTCAACACTCCCACCACCATTCATTTTTCAAATAGGCACAGCAACTGGTCATGCCATCAGACACAAAAGTTCTGGAACCAAGGGGGAAATTCATCGAGACCTGTGCAGAGAACATGTTGACCAGTTGCCCATAGCAACCAATCAGATCGCTTCTTTAATTTTTCAGAGGCCATTTCAAAAGTGAAAGAAGTGATCTGATTGGTTACTATGGGCAACTGGTCAACTTATCCTCTGCACAAGTTTTGGTGAATCTCCCTGCAAGTCCTTAAAGGGGTACTCTGCCCCTAGAAATCTTATCCCCTATCCAAAGGATAGAGGATAAGATGTCTGATCGCGGGGGTCCTGACGATATCCCTGCTGCATCCGGCATTTGTTAAGAACATTGGGTGCAGCGCGGGAGGCTCATGACCTGATGGCCGTGCCCTGCTTGTGACGTCATGGCCATGCCCCTCAATGCAAGTCTATGGGAGTGGGGCATGACCGTGAAGTCACAAACCTCTGCCCTGCATCACCATTCATCTGGCATGGAGCAAAGTTCGCTCAGTGCATCAGATGTCTAGTGTGCCACAGCCTAATGCCAGGGGGTCCGGAGTGGCGGGACCTCCGCGATCAGACATCTTATCCTCTCTCCTTTGGATAGGGGACAAGATGTCTAGGGGCAGAGTACCCCCTGTAAGCTTTCTTAAGGATAATTGATTTATTGCCTTTGAATTGGGTTATAGAATGATTCTGATTACACCTGCAATACTGTCCTACCTTATTGACCTCTGGGGTCAATAAGTCCTTCCTTATGTCCTTCCTTTGTTTTTGATTTTTCTTTTCTTTACTTTCCCCATATCCCTTGTTTCTTTTCTGTTCTCTTTTTCTCTTATGGCACTGACTGGCTAGTAGGTGCAGTGTCACCAGATACCTTGCACTGCCTTCTGTCTATTGTTATTCTTTGAAAATAAAAATTACTAAAATTCCTTTTAAAAGATTTAATAAAATAAAATAAAACAGTACCTACAAATAATATCAGATTGGCATAAAAAGACACATGTCCAACATATTTTCTGTATTTCCTCTTGACCTATCCTTACAGCAGTCATAGTAAGTGCCGCATATTAGTCACCACAGTGCTAATCTCAAAGTAGTCCTCACAATAGCAACCTCAGTTTCTGTATAGCCATCTGGCGACTTTAGCTGCATCACATGCAATGTCATCATCTGTCAGTCCCACTCGTAACTCCATGTACACATAAACAACATGATAATGTGTAAAGTCTCTGTAATTTGATCTAATTTTCTATAATCTGACAATTCTCTTTCATCCACCATGAGGTATAATTGATTTGTCCTTATATTAAAGTAACTATTACCCAGAAATGGAGACCGTTGCGTGCCTGACTGAAGGTAATGGGCTCGGACTCGCACAGTGTGAGGTTTCACAGACTAAGTGGAGCAAGGAGGTCTGCCAATCTTACAAAGTATTATTATGGTCATCGCCAATAGGCAAAAATAAAATAAAATAAATACAACAACCTGTAAACAACCTATATGTGTCTTCCTTGACAAAGCCACATATACAGTGGCAAAACATGTAAAAGGTGGCATGGTTTTCTGGTTTTAATATCACACTCCTAATATTATGTGCAAAAACATGCATTGATAGTGTGACAATACAGTGGCAGCGCACACTGCAGATGCGTCTGCTTAGAAGCAATATTTACACCTTTATTGATTCCAGGCTAGGGTTTTGTACACTACAAGACCCAGAGGGGAATAATACTGGTATGCCAGTTAAAGCACGATATAATAGGGTACAATCAATACCCAATATATTTACTATTCCCTATCCTGTAGGAATTTCTTCCCTCCCTTTGGAGTGGGCTGCACAGTACTGTTTAGGAGTGTTATTTTAATTCTCACTTTGTGCATTAATGGTATAATGTAATTTTAATAGACTAACAATAAAATTGAAGTCTAATGAGAAACTATAATGGTTTTCGTGCCTTTTGGGCACATCATCGTGTTAGTCAAACAAAGAACATAGACACACGTGTGAATGTACACACAAAATATGTGACAAATGAGCCCTGGTGAAAATGCCAAGTGTGAATGTGCACTGTTTAATAAGTGAGTATAATGAAAAGAAAAGTGACAAATTATAGAAAAATGCAAAAGCATGTGTGGTGGCGGATGAGAGGATACTGTCTTGTGGGAGTGTAGGGTGTTTAGGGTGTCATAGTGCAGGATAGTTAAGGGCGCTGTTAACCCTTGTCACTCATGACACCAGGGTGAGGGTTAAATGCTGGGTTCTTGATAGGCCTATTGCCACCCTTCCCAAGAGCAATAGGTGATGAAGAAATAAAGGATTTTCCACAACCGCTGTTAACTGAAAACTTGCAGGAACTTTCACTGAGGAGTTTCTGTGCATGTAGTAACAGTAACAGTCCAGATAACAAAGTCTCTTTACATATGGCTTGAACAGCGATAGACAGTCGGTTGGGATCAGGTAAGCCCAATTTAGCTTCTTGAGGATTATATAGCAGAGATCCGCTGGATTTAGGGGAGTAATTAGGTCCAGTGATCTTGCGATGAGTAGCGAGGAATTGCTTAGTCTATCAGCTAGGTTAGAGGCCTAGGCCGCAAGGCTTTGGCCTAGTAAATTGTCTTGTAAGCTGTGGAGGTCCTACCTCTTCCAGAGTCAGCAACCTAAGAGAAGGATCAAGATGGCACGGGTCCCTTATATGGGCAGGGGCCGGCCATCTTGGATTGGTCCGTAACGACTGTCACTCACCGTTACAGTGCATTGTGGGTGAACACGTCACGGGAACCTCCAAAGGTCCTGTAGCAAAACCATAGAGTTTCAACCTATTCACGTGACCCGCAGGTCCTTCTACGCTCCGAACAGATAGATAACTAAATATTTACATATATATCCTTATACTTATATTAATATTGAATAGAACGACTATATAGTTATAGACTAAATGTGAGGTGACAAGGGGAGATCTACAAAAGAGGGACCCTAACGTCCTAGGGACTCTGGCTATGGGGACCTCTATACAGGTAATGTATATAATACGGTACCGGGACACCACACATGCATAAAAAGCAGAAAAGTAAATATGGATATAATAATAAATAAACCGAATGCAAAGTGAAAAATACAAACAAACAAAGGTGAAAAAAATTAATAAATAGAAATTAGAAGATAAAAAATAAAAAGTAAAACTGAAAAATGAATGTGTTAATAAGAGTAATTGTCACGATGCCGGCTGGCAGGTAGTGGATCCTCTGTGCCAGAGAGGGATTGGCGTGGACCGTGCTAGTGGATCGGTTCTAAGCCACTACTGGTTTTCACCAGAGCCCGCCGCAAAGCGGGATGGTCTTGCTGCGGCGGTAGTGACCAGGTCGTATCCACTAGCAACGGCTCACCTCTCTGGCTGCTGAAGATAGGCGCGGTACAAGGGAGTAGGCAGAAGCAAGGTCGGACGTAGCAGAAGGTCGGGGCAGGCAGCAAGGATCGTAGTCAGGGGCGACGGCAGAAGGTCTGGAACACAGGCTAGGAACACACAAGGAACGCTTTCACTGGCACAATGGCAACAAGATCCGGCAAGGGAGTGCAGGGGAAGTGAGGTGATATAGGGAAGTGCACAGGTGAACACACTAATTGGAACCACTGCGCCAATCAGCGGCGCAGTGGCCCTTTAAATCGCAGAGACCCGGCGCGCGCGCGCCCTAGGGAGCGGGGCCGCGCGCGCCGGGACAGAACAGACGGAGAGCGAGTCAGGTAGGGGAGCCGGGGTGCGCATCGCGAGCGGGCGCTACCCGCATCGCGAATCGCATCCCGGCTGGCAGCGGAATCGCAGCGCCCCGGGTCAGAGGACGTGACCGGAGCGCTGCAGCGGGGGGAGTGAAGCGAGCGCTCCGGGGAGGAGCGGGGACCCGGAGCGCTCGGCGTAACAGTACCCCCCCCCTTGGGTCTCCCCCTCTTCTTAGAGCCTGAGAACCTGAGGAGCAGACTTTTGTCTAGGATGTTGTCCTCAGGTTCCCAGGATCTCTCTTCAGGACCACAACCCTCCCAGTCCACTAAAAAAAAATTTTTCCCTCTGACCTTTTTGGCAGCTAAGATTTCTTTGACCGAGAAGATGTCCGAGGAGCCGGAAACAGGAGTGGGAGGAACAGATTTGGGAGAAAAACGGTTGAGGATGAGTGGTTTGAGAAGAGAGACGTGAAAGGCATTAGGGATACGAAGAGAAGGAGGAAGAAGAAGTTTATAAGAGACAGGATTAATTTGACACAAAATTTTGAAAGGACCAAGATAGCGTGGTCCCAACTTGTAGCTAGGGACACGGAAGCGGATATATTTAGCGGAGAGCCATACCTTGTCTCCAGGGGAAAAAACGGGAGGGGCTCTTCTTTTCTTATCCGCGAACTTCTTCATGCGTGATGAAGCCTGTAAGAGAGAATTTTGGGTCTCTCTCCATATGATGGAAAGGTCACGAGAAATTTCATCCACAGCGGGCAGACCAGAGGGCAAGGGAGTAGGGAGGGGGGGAAGAGGGTGACGGCCGTACACCACGAAAAATGGGGATTTGGAGGAAGACTCAGAGACCCTGAAGTTATACGAGAATTCGGCCCATGGGAGGAGATCTGCCCAGTCATCCTGGCGGGAGGAAACAAAATGTCGCAAATAATCACCCAAGATCTGGTTAATTCTTTCTACTTGTCCATTGGACTGGGGATGATATGCAGAAGAAAAATTTAATTTAATCTTGAGTTGTTTACAGAGAGCCCTCCAGAATTTAGACACGAATTGGACGCCTCTATCCGAGACAATCTGCGTAGGCAACCCGTGAAGACGAAAAATGTGTACAAAAAATTGTTTAGCCAACTGAGGCGCAGAAGGAAGACCAGGAAGAGGGATGAAATGTGCCATTTTGGAGAATCGATCAACGACCACCCAAATAACAGTGTTGCCACGGGAAGGGGGTAAATCAGTAATAAAATCCATACCAATCAGAGACCAAGGCTGTTCGGGGACAGGCAGAGGATGAAGAAAACCAGCGGGCTTCTGGCGAGGAGTCTTATCCCGGGCACAGATAGTGCAGGCTCGCACAAAGTCCACAACATCCGTCTCCAGAGTCGGCCACCAATAGAAGCGGGAGATGACTTGCACAGATTTCTTGATACCCGCATGACCTGCGAGATGGGAGGAGTGACCCCATTTGAGGATTCCGAGGCGTTGGCGAGGAGAAACAAAGGTCTTTCCTGGAGGAGTCTGCCTGATGGAGGCAGGAGAAGTGGAGATCAGGCAGTCAGGTGGAATGATGTGTTGCGGAGAGAGTTCAACTTCTGAGGCATCCGAGGAACGAGAGAGAGCATCGGCCCTAATGTTCTTATCGGCAGGACGAAAGTGAATCTCAAAATTAAATCGGGCAAAGAACAGAGACCACCGGGCCTGGCGAGGATTCAGCCGTTGGGCAGACTGGAGGTAGGAGAGGTTCTTGTGGTCGGTGTAGATAATAACAGGAGAACTTGATCCCTCCAACAGATGCCTCCATTCCTCAAGTGCTAATTTAATGGCTAGAAGCTCTCGATCCCCGATGGAGTAGTTCCTCTCCGCTGGAGAGAAGGTCCTAGAGAAAAAACCACAAGTGACAGCATGCCCGGAAGAATTTTTCTGTAGAAGAACAGCTCCAGCTCCCACTGAGGAGGCATCAACCTCCAATAGGAAGGGTTTGGAAGGGTCAGGTCTGGAGAGGACGGGAGCCGAAGAAAAGGCAGACTTGAGTCGTTTAAAGGCGTCTTCTGCTTGAGGAGGCCAGGACTTGGGATCAGCATTTTTTTTGGTTAAAGCCACGATAGGAGCCACAATGGTAGAAAAATGTGGAATAAATTGCCTGTAATAATTGGCGAACCCCAAAAAGCGTTGGATAGCACGGAGTCCGGAGGGGCGTGGCCAATCTAAGACGGCAGAAAGTTTGTCTGGATCCATCTGTAGTCCCTGGCCAGAGACCAAATATCCTAGAAAAGGAAGAGATTGGCATTCAAACAGACATTTCTCAATTTTGGCATAGAGTTGGTTGTCACGAAGTCTCTGAAGAACCATACGGACATGCTGGCGGTGTTCTTCTAGATTGGCAGAAAAAATTAGGATATCGTCCAGATATACAACAACACAAGAGTATAACAGATCACGAAAAATTTCATTGACAAAGTCTTGGAAGACGGCAGGGGCGTTGCACAGGCCAAAGGGCATGACCAGATACTCAAAGTGTCCATCTCTGGTGTTAAATGCCGTTTTCCACTCGTCCCCCTCTCTGATGCGGATGAGGTTATAGGCGCCTCTTAAGTCCAATTTAGTAAAGATGTGGGCACCTTGGAGGCGATCAAAGAGTTCAGAGATGAGGGGTAAGGGGTAGCGGTTCTTAACCGTGATTTTATTAAGACCGCGGTAGTCAATGCAAGGACGTAGGGAGCCATCTTTTTTGGACACAAAGAAAAATCCGGCTCCGGCAGGAGAGGAGGATTTACGGATAAAGCCCTTTTTAAGATTCTCCTGGACGTATTCGGACATGGCAAGAGTCTCTGGGGCAGAGAGAGGATAAATTCTGCCCCGGGGTGGAGTAGTGCCCGGGAGGAGGTCGATAGGGCAATCATAAGGCCTGTGAGGAGGTAGAGTCTCAGCTTGTTTTTTGCAGAAAACATCCGCGAAGTCCATATAGGCCTTAGGGAGACCGGTTACTGGAGGAACCACAGAGTTACGGCAAGGGTTACTGGGAACCGGTTTTAGACAGTTCTTGGAACAAGAGGACCCCCAACTCTTGATCTCCCCAGTGGACCAATCCAGGGTTGGGGAATGAAGTTGAAGCCAGGGAAGTCCAAGGAGAATTTCCGAGGTGCAATTGGGGAGGACCAAAAGTTCAATCCTCTCATGATGAGATCCGATGCTCATAAGAAGGGGCTCCGTGCGGAAACGTATGGTACAGTCCAATCTTTCATTATTTACACAATTGATGTAGAGGGGTCTGGCGAGACTGGTCACGGGGATGTTGAACCTGTTGACGAGAGAGGCCAAAATAAAATTTCCTGCAGATCCAGAGTCCAAGAAGGCCACTGTAGAGAAGGAGAAGGCAGAGGCAGACATCCGCACAGGCACAGTAAGACGTGGAGAAGCAGAGTAGACATCAAGGACTGTCTCACCTTTGTGCGGAGTCAGCGTACGTCTTTCCAGGCGGGGAGGACGGATAGGACAATCCCTCAGGAAGTGTTCGGTACTAGCACAGTACAGGCAGAGGTTCTCCATACGGCGTCGTGTCCTCTCTTGAGGTGTCAGGCGAGACCGGTCGACCTGCATAGCCTCCACGGCGGGAGGCACAGGAACAGATTGCAGGGGACCAGAGGAGAGAGGAGCCGAGGAGAAGAAACGCCTCGTGCGAACAGAGTCCATATCTTGGCGGAGTTCCTGACGCCTTTCGGAAAAACGCATGTCAATGCGAGTGGCTAGGTGAATAAGTTCATGTAGATTAGCAGGAATTTCTCGTGCGGCCAGAACATCTTTAATGTTGCTGGATAGGCCTTTTTTGAAGGTCGCGCAGAGGGCCTCATTATTCCAGGACAATTCTGAAGCAAGAGTACGGAATTGTACGGCATACTCGCCAACGGAAGAATTACCCTGGACCAGGTTCAACAGGGCAGTCTCAGCAGAAGAGGCTCGGGCAGGTTCCTCAAAGACACTTCGGATTTCCGAGAAGAAGGAGTGTACAGAGGCAGTGACGGGGTCATTGCGGTCCCAGAGCGGTGTGGCCCATGACAGGGCTTTTCCGGACAGAAGGCTGACTACGAAAGCCACCTTAGACCTTTCAGTGGGAAACAGGTCCGACATCATCTCCAGATGCAGGGAACATTGGGAAAGAAAGCCACGGCAAAACTTAGAGTCCCCATCAAATTTATCCGGCAAGGATAAGCGTATCCCAGGAGCGGCCACTCGCTGCGGAGGAGGTGCAGAAGCTGGCGGAGGAGATGACTGCTGAAGCTGTGGTAGTAACTGTTGTAGCATAACGGTCAGTTGAGACAGCTGTTGGCCTTGTTGCGCTATCTGTTGTGACTGCTGGGCGACCACCGTGGTGAGGTCAGCGACAACTGGCAGAGGAACTTCAGCGGGATCCATGGCCGGATCTACTGTCACGATGCCGGCTGGCAGGTAGTGGATCCTCTGTGCCAGAGAGGGATTGGCGTGGACCGTGCTAGTGGATCGGTTCTAAGCCACTACTGGTTTTCACCAGAGCCCGCCGCAAAGCGGGATGGTCTTGCTGCGGCGGTAGTGACCAGGTCGTATCCACTAGCAACGGCTCACCTCTCTGGCTGCTGAAGATAGGCGCGGTACAAGGGAGTAGGCAGAAGCAAGGTCGGACGTAGCAGAAGGTCGGGGCAGGCAGCAAGGATCGTAGTCAGGGGCAACGGCAGAAGGTCTGGAACACAGGCTAGGAACACACAAGGAACGCTTTCACTGGCACAATGGCAACAAGATCCGGCAAGGGAGTGCAGGGGAAGTGAGGTGATATAGGGAAGTGCACAGGTGAACACACTAATTGGAACCACTGCGCCAATCAGCGGCGCAGTGGCCCTTTAAATCGCAGAGACCCGGCGCGCGCGCGCCCTAGGGAGCGGGGCCGCGCGCGCCGGGACAGAACAGACGGAGAGCGAGTCAGGTAGGGGAGCCGGGGTGCGCATCGCGAGCGGGCGCTACCCGCATCGCGAATCGCATCCCGGCTGGCAGCGGAATCGCAGCGCCCCGGGTCAGAGGACGTGACCGGAGCGCTGCAGCGGGGGGAGTGAAGCGAGCGCTCCGGGGAGGAGCGGGGACCCGGAGCGCTCGGCGTAACAGTAATAATGAAAATTTGTATGCGTGAACATGAATGCGAAGTGATCATGTTGAAAATCAAACAGGCTACTGAAGAAGGGGACCCCCCCCCCCCACCCCGAAACATATTTAGCACTACCCATCTGTTACTTATGTACCCCAATCCAGCTTAAGTGAAAAACTGCAGCATGGCCGGAAGCCCAAGCTATTGCACTCCTACTAATTCTTACAGTATCAGAGCGCTCAAAGTATATCACAGTGAACGTTTATGCGGGACATCTCTTACACGTCTACTTGGGACTTCTGCAATCTGCATGGAGGCGGCTAACTCGCCCGCATTGCCTAATCCTCATTAAGACCCAGGGCGGGTAAGAGGTACTTTGTACCAACCCCTTCCCTATAAACTTTGCGACACACAGTCAACAGGTCTGGATCTGTCTGGACCATTCCAGGGGTCTAAATTACCTGTATCTCCAGCGTTGTTGAGCGCTACTGTTTCACTTTCACTTTACTGTAGCGTGCTAAGCTTGTGTCGGGACACATAGGGAGAGATTCATCAAGACCTGTGCTGGGGAAAAGTTGACCAATTGCCCATAGCAACCAAACAGATCACTTCTTTCATTTTTGAAAGGCCTTGTCAAAAATGAAAGAAGCGATCTGCTCTGATTGGTTGCTATGGGTAACTGGTCGGCTTTTCCTCTGCACGGGTTTTAATGAATCTTCCCCATAGTGTCCAAACAGCCCAGTGCCATCTGAGCCAAGGAACTACAGACGTACAATTTATTTGTACCTACAGCACTGCCGAGCGCTACCATTCCTCATTTCCTTCTTAGGAGACCAGCCTGAAAGATATTATTTGTGCATCACAGTTCTATAAAGGAGTTAAAGCTCCTTCTCATCTAAAGACTAATATGATATATCTATAAGCACACTCTTTTATATGCTAACATACATTGTATAAATACGGTACTATAGTTGGTGGTACCATTTTATTTATTTATTGTATTCATTTAAATGTTTTAGATATAAGCATATGCATGCCATCATAAATTGTGTTTTTACAAGATCTGGTTACAATATTTCATTCAATATATATTTTGCGATTTAATTTTGTTGTACATATCCTCTCTATACACAGTATACTGCACCTAGAGGACCTGTTATGATTAATCAAGGGTAATTAATTATTTATTGTATACAATTAGGCACGTGGGTATGGTGCAACACCAAAAGCTTGGTACAGTTTGTTTTAGTGTGATTCCCCCAGCATCAAAGTTGTTTTTTTGAAAATCAAAAATTTATGTCTACAAGAGTGTAATATAAATCTATGTGACAGATATACACATAAAATGTACAAATAGTCCCGTCTAAAAACCATACATGTGAAAATATATCCACAATTGGAATAAAAAATAATTATGTACCAAATGTGTGATTAACAACAAAAAGATAAAAATAATTAACATGGTCTGGCACCCCATATGCAAAGGTAGACGGTATAAACACTAATAGGACTATCTATGTGCAGAGATGGAAAAATATGCACAGCTGTAAAAAGTATACGTGCAAGCAGAGCATCCGCAATAACAGAGAGAGGCAACACAGCAGAAAAACTGTTAAAAAGAGGGAGGAAAAAGAAGAACATTAAAAAAACAAATAAACAAAGGATAAAAAAAAACACTAAAAAGTTAAAAACCATGGGCTAGTCCCTTGGGATGAGATATAAGAGACATACTAGTAATAATAGAGAAAATGAGGACAAGATCCGTTAGATGGCAGAATGCTAATATCCGAGAGTATTATAAAAATGGAACAAAGCTGACCAAACCGTTCAGGCCCAACGGGTGGAGAGTTTTAATGGGGTACTCCGGTGCTTACACATCTTATCCCCTATCCAAAGGATAGGGGATAAGATGCATGATCGCGGGAGTCCTGCAGCTGGGGACGCCCGGGATCATGCACGTGGCACCCTGTTTGTAATCAGTGCCCGGAGCGTGTTCGCTCCAGGTCTGATTACGGACGACCGCAGGGCCGGCGGCGTGTGACGGTGATAGCTGTCACGCCCCCTCCCGTAGGCTTGCATTGAGGGGCGGAGCGTGACGTTACACGGGGGTGGAGGCGTGACATCACACGTCGCCGGCCCTGCGGTCGACCATAATCAGACCCGGAGCAAACACGCTCCGAGCACTGATTACAAACGGTGTGCCGCATGCATGATCCCGGGCGTCCCCAGCTGCGGGACTCCCGCGATCAGGCATCTTATCCCCTATCCTTTGGATTGGGGATAAGATGTGTAAGCACCGGAGTACCCCTTTAAGTTTATAGATCCACTGAACTTCCCACTGTGCCAACAATTTTTTCCAAATTCCACCTCTAGGACTGGGAAAGACCCAGTCAATGCCTATCACTAGAGATGAGCGAATCGAAGCAGACGAACCCGAATTCATTACGAATTTCAGGAAATATTCGATTTGCAATGAATGCGAATATCACCGCGATTGTATTGCGCAAATCACTTTATTAAACTCCTTTTTCCAGCGTTCCAGGTTCCAGAACACCTAATATGGCGGATCCACATTTCAGTACATGGGGCAGGGGATGCTGGGAAGGCGGGAAGGCAAGGTGGGAAGGGAGGTAGGCGGGATGACCCTGAATAACACGCAGGATGCAGCCTATCAGCATTCATTCACCCCTGTGATGTCACAGCCCTATATAATCGGCAGCCATTTTGCGGCTGCTCATTTCATGCCATACACTGCAGAGGGATAGAACGGCTGCCTGTCTCTGTGTGTTACACAGACATGCTGAATTGATCATACCGCAGCGTTCCACTTCCAACTGCTAGTTACATCAGCGTTGTGGACAGAGAGCAGTGCAGTGCTTTGCTTGTTCTCACTGAGAAGGATTTTTATGCCAGCCATTAACCTCCCAGTCACTTTATTCAGCATTTTATCAGAGGAGCAGATAGCTTTTCGTTGCCTCAAACATTTCAACAAGCTGCCTCAACCTCATGAATCGTATCACAGGAGCAAGAATGATTTTTCAGCGCAATTCTGTGTATTTTTTCCACAAGAAATCATCTGCTACTTATACTAGTCTGTAGACGGTATAATAACTAGTGTTGGGCATGAATATTTGCTTTTTGAATTTTTATAGGGAATATCGCTAATTCGCGATTTCGCAAATATTGCGAATATATTCGCTATATATTCGAAGTTGCGAATATTCACTTTTTTCACATATGCGCATATGTGAATATTCGCATATGTGGATATCCGCATATGTGCATATTCACATATGTGAATATTCGTATATGCGCATATTTGCATATGTGAATATTTGCATATTCCTTCTTTTCAATTGTGGGCCAATTAGAATGATGCAAATACACTTGTCAGAGGTTATCAACAACATCCCTAGCAACCAATAGTAAAGTTGCCTACCCCCTCACTGTTTTCTTCCTCGAATACGCGAATATGTGAATATTCTCATATATGAATATAAGGAATACGCGAAATTCGCGAATATAGGACGAATATTCCTCTATATATTCGTGAAATATCGCAAATTTGAATATGGGCAATGCCACTCATCACTATTGCTTATCCCCAATAATTTTCCATTCCTACTTCTTTAGTGTATAGAGCACACTAAATCCCCATTTCATGTTTTAGCATCTCACAGATGACTGCCTAGTGAGTAGCTATTTAGAGCAGATACCCAAAAAGAGGTGGGTAAGGGGCCCTAAATATACAAACACGTAATCCCTGGCCGGATATCCGCCAAAAAATATAACTTTTATTGTTATCATATAAAATGTAACCCCAGAAACAATGAATTAAAACTTATACCAAGACAGAGCTACAAATTAGTGACCAAGTAATTAACAGGGTATGCTCTTTGTTATCAATTAGTATGCGGTACTGCAGTTCGCCGCTTGACTGTACTCTGTCTCAGTATGTAGATAAAATATTACTGTCATGCTCTCATCTACATGTTTCAGCGTAACAACGGTGTTCTCAAGAAGCATATGAGGCAATGGCAGTCAAAAATGGCCGTAGGGGTATTTATAAACATACCTGATGACGTCATTATTGGTTACCCATCAATCACAACCAATAACTTAAGAGCTTACAATTGTCACAGGGTGCCTACCAATAGTAAGTATATCAAATACTTCCTAGGTCTGGAAGACCTTTACTCCTATTACCAGCAATCTACATATTCAGGCCATCGGAGCGCCTCTGTTCTTGTCTCTGACATTATGTTAAGGTGCCAGATTGGCCGCTCACCTCATCTGTGAGCGCAGCACATGCGTATGTATAGTGCTAAGGGACTTAGTCTCCTGTGCTGTTAAACCAGGGCCAGCTCTGCCTTTAGGCAAAATAGTCAGCTGCCTAGAGTGCCCTCTTGATGGGGGGGGGGGGGTGTGATGCTCTGCCTGCCGAAAAAAGTTAGACAATCAGCGTCCAAACCACTTCAGCCAGTATCATGAGGAGGAGGTTTGTTACGGTGTGTCACCCCAGTAGTAAACTAATTACAAGGTGGAGAGCCAGAAGTCATCCCGCTGCCGAATGGTGACAATTCGGCAGTCACTACGCAAGCAAGTGTGCATGCATCTGCCTCCATCTCCACTGCATACTGCCACGGTGTGTGTCTGGGTCCTCTGTCTTATTTTACTGATCACCCTGTAGCTTCTCTGGCTGCTCCTGCTCCTCCTCTCGTGTCAGATAACTATAAAAACCACACATTTGGATCATCAAGAAATCGCTCTCAACACCACCTCCCACTCCACTCTCCTCCTCACTATTTGCCCGCCTAGGGGAGGAAGCAGCGGATGTCTCCTCCAATTCTTGGCTGGGCAGTAGCTGCTGACTGTCCTCTATTAGATCGTCCACACTAAATAGTGGAGCTGAACACACAGCATACTATATTTCTGTGAGGGAGGGAACAGCATAGGACAGAGACAATTGGAGGACAGAGACTGCTCCCAGGCCATGCCAACTGAGGGTTGTGTCTGAGGAACCCACCAACTGTTGCCTAGGGTTGTCAGATGTCACTTGGGATGAAGTGGATGACCGAGTTAACCAATCAATGATGGCAGATGGGTTGCTGTTCGAGACACGACCGCTAGCTGACACCGAGAGCTCAGGCCACTTGCCCCTAGTCTGCTGCGACCTCTGCCAGTGCCTGATGAATTTAGGCCTCTGCTACTCCTCTGTGCACACCACCTAGGTGTACGTACAGGTTACACTTATGAGAGGACAATACGCTCCACTAGGCTTACAACCTGTATAAGGCACTAATAGCAGGTGACTATGGCTTTTAGTGCTCACCCTAACTGGCCCTTATTAGCTTTACAGTTGTAGTACACCCCAGTGCAGCAGTACAGAGTCGCTGTGTAGAACACCCATACGGCTGGCTGCTGAGAGGCTGCATGCCACCATGTGATTCAGGGTCATCCCTCAGTCACATCTTGCCAGAATTGTTATCACATGTGGATCCACAATTTTAGCCCCTCAGCCTGCAGAAAATGGATTCCATGGAGCACTTCATTAAAACGAATTGCATTGATATTCGGATTTGTTACAAATCAAATTTTTCATGAAAGTCGAGCGAATTCGGATTTGTCATATTTGATTAGCTCATCTCTAGTGCTGAGATGTTGTGACATTCCTTTGTGGTTTTGCCCACATATAATTTGGGGCATGTGCATTGAGCAATGTAAATGATGTTCATAGTTTCACGGTTAATAAACTGTCAGATTTGATATTTACATTGGTCAACAGGATTGATGACTTCCTTGGTTTTCAAAACAAATTGGCAGAAACTGCAGTGGCCGCATGGATATGATCCCACTGTATTGCTGGTTTGTCTTGCTAAAACTAGATTGTAGGTGACTATGCACCATTTGGTCTTTCAAGCTAGGTCCCTTCCGAAAGGTCAAACTGGGTCTTGTACCTATCAAATTTTTTAGATCTTGATCTCTTGATAACAAATGCCAATGCTATTGCAGAATTGCCATAACTTAGTTGGTGTAGCCCTAATAAGTTCCAATGCATCTCACTTTCCTGGATGTGGCTATTTCCCTAGATTCTACCCCAAGTTCACTCCTCTCGCTATTACAGCCTCTATGAAAAGCCTGTTGCAGGCACCTGTGGGCATAACCCCTTTGTTTAAATCTTTGATATAGATTCCCGCTTTCACATAGGAAACTCTCCTCCTCCAGTCAATTCCTCCGTGCCTTGAGATATTGGCCAACCGGAATACTCCTCTTGAGAGAATCCGGATGCCAATTCTCCCAGTGCAGGAGTGAGTTGGTGGAAGTGGGCTTCCGTAAAATATCTGTTTGAATTTGATTCTGTTCATCAATGTACATTTTTTAGGTCCAGAAAATTGATGGACCGCCCACCAATTTCTGAAGTAAAGGCCATACCGATATCGTTACGATTAAGTACATCTACAAAATCTTTAAAAAATTTGCTCGTGCCCCACAAAATGAGAACGTCATCTATGTAACATCTCCAAAATTAAATGTGCTCAGTGAACAAACTCATCTCAACTTATGTATTGGAACTTATGATGGCTACCCCAACCAAGTTATGGCAATTCTGCAATGGCATTGACATTTATTATCGAGAGATCAAGATCTATTACAAGTTATAGGTACAAGACCCAATTTGACCTTTTGGAAGGAACCTAGCTTGAAAGACCAATTGGTGCATAGTCACCTACAATCTAGTTCTAGCAAGATGACTTGGTTAACCAGCAATACAGTAGGATCATATCCATGCGGCCATTGCAGTTTCTGCCAATTTATTTTAAAATTCAAGGAAGTCATCAATCCGACAGTTTATTAACTGTGGAACTCTGAACATCATTTACATTGCTCAATGCACATGCCCCAAATTATATGTGGGCAAAACCACATAGGAATTTTGTCGACACAGGTTTAAACATCTCAGCACTATCAAATCTACAGTTTGTGGACTTATGTCAGCTCAAGTTAGGAACCAGAAAGGTTGATATTGATGCCCCTCTTTTGAGGGAGGAAGCTAAATGGATTTTTCGACTATGAAGTCAAGCACCTGTAGGTATTAATGAGGGCTTCTCATTTGCTGCTTTTCTATAGGCTATTGATGGCATACTAATATTTACAAGTTATTTTACATCCTAGTAATCAGTAATACCTTTTCTGTCGATAGTCTGTCATTGGCGGCATTTGGGAAATAAACATTTTGGCCATTTGGATCTGTGGTATTTTATGTGAATATGGGTTTATACCATATCATTATGTATATAGTTTGAGTGAGGATTTGGATTTGACACAATCCTATTTATCACAGACATTAATTACCTTCAGGGTATTGGTAGTAGTGACATCATTATGATATGTATGCCTACCCTGTTTAGGCTGTTAAGTTATATCATGTACATAATCAATTATTTTCTAAAGAGTTTGTTCTATACACTTCAAGGGAATTGATTGTTCTATCTTTAAGCATTTGAACCTGTTTCATCTGTACAATGTTGTTTTATTAGTATACATATCTTCTTTATACATATAAGGAGAAATAGATGCATTACTTCCAGATATACATATACTTACCTATTATTACCATTGTTATGCTTATAATAGTGACTCTTCTGTTGTGTATAAGTATGCTAGTGATTATCACTTTATTTCATATTTTATACATACCAGCTGTAATCTCTGTGGTATACATGATTAGCACTCCAAGTCCTATGACATGCGCACTACAGAGCTGGGGCGCGCTGGACTCTAAGTAACACAACATGCACCGCTCACTGTTTTACAGAGCAGGAGACTAAGTCCCTCAGCGCTATGCATGCGCATGTGCTGCGCTCACAGATGCATTGACAGATGTGCTTTGATTACGTGAATATTTAGATTGCTGGTAATAGGAGTAAAGATGTTCCTGACTTAGGAAGTATTTGATATACATGCAATACTATTGGTAGGCACCCTGTGAAAATTGTAAGCTCTTATGTCATTGGTTGTGATTGAGGGGTAACTAACAATGATGTCATCAGGTATGTTTATAAATACCCCTACTCCCATTTTTCACAGTCATTGCCTCATATGCTTCTTGAGAACACCGTTGTAACAGCGAAACATGTAGAGGAGGGCATGACAGTATTATTTTGTCTACTGTACTTGAGTACAGTCAAGCGGAGAACTGCAGTACTGCATACTAATTGAAGACAAGGAGCATACCCTGTCAATTACTTGGTCACTAATTAGTTGCTCTGTCTTGGTATAAATTTTTAATCTGTTGTTTTTGGGATTATATTTTATCTGATAACAATAAAAGTTGTATTTTAGGGGAGATAATTTTAGGGGTGTTCTTTACCCCAGGCTACAGCCCAGTGGTTATGTGTTTGCTAGTGAGTAGCCAGACATTCTTTAGGACAAAATTTTGGAAAATGTTTATATTTTTTCCATGCATACTCTATTCAGCAATATCCAACAGATGTTTGTATCAAGTCAAGTTTAGCAAGAAGCCAATTTATCAATATTATATGTCCCGAAGCGGCTTCCTAATTTAATTTTATATTTTAATCATTGATAGGAGTCTCTTGGAGCCAATTTAGAGCAGTAAGTTACCTCCCTGGATCGTTGGCTGAAAAATTGTTCATGAGAATAATAGATGCAAAGAACTCTGAGTAAACAAGCTAACAAGATGTGCACAGAATACAAATGTCCTAAGACATTGGTCTAAGGAAGTCTAAGGAATAGTGTGTTCTTACGAACATGCAAGTAGGTGTAGACTTTAAACAGGTTCCTTCCTAAACAATAATTTGAATTTGTAACAGTATGTGTTTAGATGGAGAGTAGATATCAGGTCACCATACCAAGCAGGAAGGTAGGAATCCTTGTCAGAGCACAGGGCAGGTATAGTTTGGTCATAAACAGTAGTCAGACCTAGGTCAGGATTAGCAGCAGATGGGTAGATGTGGTCAAATATACACAATGGATTAGTATCAGTAAATGCAAGGATAGACACTTTGTAGACAGAAGGGGCTAAATCTAGTGATGAGCGGCAAAGGCCACATTTGAATTTTCAATATTTTGCGAATACATGGATGAATGTTCGTCCTATAGTTGCGAAAATCGAATATGCAAATCTTTTGTAATTTGTAATGAAATTTGCATAGTGCGCATGCACAATTATACCTTTCACCTAAAAGAAGGGAGAGATCAGTGTCCTCTGCTTGGAAGTGCCGATATTCACGAATATTCGCATATTCGCTAAAGAAAGAAAAAAGAATATTCTTCATTGTGAATATATGTCACCATATTCTAAATATTCACGAAATCACGAAGTGCTGATATTCACAGTAAAAATTAGCATTTCGAATATCCGCGCTCAACTCTAGCTAAATGGATCTTATTGGTCTGACCCAGGAGCTTGTAATTAAAGTTCTTGAAAAGGACCAAGGCACAACATGAGGTTAGGAGCATCTAGAGCACATTATCTCTTTAAGAGGCTGAAAGCTGGCACATGCACCACCCCTGAGCCATGTGGCTGGATGCCAGAGCATGGCAGCAACGTTCCTGCAGGTAAGTTGTTGTAGTGTGAGAACGTTCATATAAATAAAAATAAAAAACATTATGCAATAAAACACAAATGCAATAACAGAATAGACTCTCACTCTCACTCTTGAGCCTTGTTGTGCGCCCGCAGAGCATTTTACGCCCACATATGGGGTATTTCCATACTCCATACAAATTTTGGGGGTCTTTTTTTCCTTTTACCTCTTGTGAAAATAAAAAGTATGGGGCAACACCAGCATGTTAGTGTAAAACATTTATTTTTTTACACTTACAGGCTTTTGTAGACCCCAACTTTTCCTTTCCATAAGGGGTAGAAATTTGTAATGCAATTTCACCCAAGTACGGAAATACCCCATATGTGGCCCTAAACTGTTTCCTTGAAATACTACAGGGCTCCGAAGTGAGAGAGAGCCATGCGCATTTGAGGACAAAATTAGGGTTTTGTATAGCGGTGGACATAGGGGTATTCTGCGCCAGTGATTCCCAAACAGGGTGCCTCCAGCTGTTGCTAAATTCCCAGCATGCCTGTACAGTCAATGGCTGTCCGTAAATGCTGGGAGTTGTTGTTTTGCAACAGCTGGAGGTTCCGTTTTGGAAACACTGCCGTACGTGACGTTTTTCACCTTTATTGGGGGGGGGGGGGCAGTGTATGTGTAGTGCTTTACCCTTTATTTTGTGTAGTGTTGGGGGTTTACGGTGAGTTTCCCGCTAAGAGTTTGTGCTGTGGCAGAAAATTTGGCGCAGCTCAAACTTGAAGCAGGTAACTCACTGTAAACCCACCCGTGTGAATGTACCCTGTACATTCACATCGGGGGGTGCAATCCTCCAGCTATTGCAAAACTACAATTCCCAGAATGCACTGACAGACCGTACATGCTGGGAGTTGTACTTTTGCAACAGCTGGAGGTATACTGGTTGGAAAACCTTGAGTTAGGCTCTGTAACCTAACAGTATTTTCCAACCAGTGTGCCTCCTGCTGTTGAAAAACTACAACTCCCAGCATGTACTTATCGCCGAAGTCCAGGCTGGGTGATGTAGTTATGCGACAGCTGGATGTACGCTACTACAACTCCCAGCATGCCGTGACAGCTTTGCTGTTTGGGCATGCTGGGAGTTGTAGTTTTGCTAGATTTAGAGGGCCACGGTTTAGAAACCACCGCACAGTGATCTCCAAATTGTGGCCCTCCAGATGTTGCAAAACTACAAATCCCAGCATGCCCAGAAAGAAAACTGATGTGTGGGCATGCTGGGAGTTGTAGTTTTGCAAGATCTGGAGAGCCACAGTTTAGAGACCACTGCACAGTGATCTCCAAACTGTACCCCTCTAAATCTTGCAAAACTACAAATACCAGCATGCCCAAAAAACTGTCTGGGCAGTGGGCATGCAGGGAGTTGTAGTTTTGCAACATCTGGAGTGCTACAGTATAGAGACCACTGCATAGTGGTCTCCAAACTGTAGCCCTCCAGATGTTGCTAGGCAACGACTCACCAGTTTCCGTAGGTTCACCGCACCAGGGAGACACCTCCTCGCCGCCTACCGCCACTGATTGGCCCGGTGAACGGCGGGAACCAGAATTCCCACAGGCATACAGGTACTGGGTCCTTAAGTCCCAGGGAACCAGGGCATACCTGTACGCCCTGTGTCCTTAAGTGGTTAAAGAAAACTGTCATTCTGTTCATCCACACTAAACCTAATACACTGGGTTATAGTGTGGGTGAACAAGAGTCCAAGGAGGGGTCACTTGCTTAAATATGTCCATTAGGTCCTGAGCTATGTACCCCAGAAGATCCTCTGCTAAATTCAGTGAATCACGTACAGCGGGCACGGCTTCTCCGGCCCAATCTACATAATCATTGTCTGGTCTGTGACTCTCCACATACTAGTCATGTGGACCTATAACGTACCACCACATGCCAGTTTTAATGCTGGAATCTTTATTATGTGGCCTAGGGGCCTCAGAAGCCAGGCTCAATGTGTTGTATGAGTGAGACAAACAGAACAAAGTAGGAAAATTTGTTCCATATTTTGTTCTGGAAGGGAGATAATATGCATACTTTTTTCCCAGGGAGAATTGCACGGCCCACAAGACTCCCTATGCTCCCTAGTGCAATCTCCTTTAGAAGATACATAACACTCTAAGAAACAGAACAGATAGAATGTTTTATGTCTGTAATGTATGATGACCCCTAGTGGTCATACAGAATACATCTGCACGCTTTACTTTTCAGAAAGTTTCACTGCAGCACATGTAAGTACACATGTTAAGTTCCTATAGATGTAACAATTAAAGCATATTTTAGTCATGCTGCCCTGACAACATGATGGTCTCCATATGAACAAGCTGCCATATGACCCGCACTCTGACAGAAGCGGTGATCTATTCCTTGGCAGCATCAACACCAGCATGCAGCGTCCTTAATTTCCTGCAAATTGCTTGTTTATAAAGTAGCGGCAGTGTTTCCTTGGTAATTTCTTTAGAATCCAATCTGCAGCATATCTTGACATTTACACACACTATTTGTTGAGTTCTCTGCCGCTTGTGTGGAAAGCCTTTTGTTCCATCATTTCCCCAAGCATTTAAAATAATACAGACGCATGGCAGGATCTAATCATAAGTTCTCTCAATATTCCTTACGTACGATGAAATGGCTCAAAAAAATAACATTTTATAAATATGGAATAAGAATAATAATAAAAAAATGAATAAATACAACAGATTGCTGGTGTGGTAGCCCTTGGGGGTGTATGGTAGTTGGGGTGTTGTTACGGTAGATGAGGGGTTAAGATTAACCCTATAGTTCGTGATGCCAGGCTGAAGGCTAGTATGCTGAGGTAATTCTCCGGCCTATCAGCGCCCTTCCCAGTAATGATAGGTGCATGCATAAAATGACTGAAGGTCCACAAGGTACTTGAACTTGAACTTGGATAACTTTACTTAAATGCTTGCGGTACATCCAATGAACAGTAACAGTCTCAGGAATACAGTCTTTATCTAGTGCAATGACTGACAGTTGTTGCGGACCTTGACTTCTCACAAAAGTCTCTGAATTAGGGAATATTGCGAAGATCCGTCCGGATTTAGGGGATAGATAAGGTCCGGTAAATCTTGCAGAGTGTTTAGGGATTGATACACTCGCAATATAGAAGATATCAGCCGTCGCCGCAAGGCTCAGGCCTAAACTCACTGATAACAGCAGCGCAGATCCTTCACCATCAACAGCCCACGAGGAAAGAGAGTGAGCAATGGCCACCGCTCCCTTATATGGGCAAGGGCAGGGCCGTTTTTACTGGTCCAATCAACTGTCACTCACCGTTACAAGGAGTGATGGGAGATAAACGTCACAGGGGCCTCCAAAGGTCCTTAAGCATAAAACCATAGAGTTCACCAGGTCATGTGACCCGCAGGTCCTGTTACGCTATTCATAGGTAATTAACCATTTATATACAGTTGTACAATCCTATATGTATACAAATTGTCACGATGCCGGCTGGCAGGTAGTGGATCCTCTGTGCCAGAGAGGGATTGGCGTGGACCGTGCTAGTGGATCGGTTCTAAGTCACTACTGGTTTTCACCAGAGCCCGCCGCAAAGCGGGATGGTCTTGCTGCGGCGGTAGTGACCAGGTCGTATCCACTAGCAACGGCTCAACCTCTCTGACTGCTGAAGATAGGCGCGGTACAAGGGAGTAGACAGAAGCAAGGTCGGACGTAGCAGAAGGTCGGGGCAGGCAGCAAGGATCGTAGTCAGGGGCAACGGCAGGAGGTCTGGAACACAGGCTAGGAACACACAAGGAAACGCTTTCACTGGCACAATGGCAACAAGATCCGGCGAGGGAGTGAAGGGGAAGTGAGGTATAAATAGGGAGTGCACAGGTGAACACACTAATTGGAACCACTGCGCCAATCAGCGGCGCAGTGGCCCTTTAAATCGCAGAGACCCGGCGCGCGCGCGCCCTAGGGAGCGGGGCCGCGCGCGCCGGGACAGGACAGACGGAGAGCGAGTCAGGTACGGGAGCCGGGATGCGCATCGCGAGCGGGCGCTACCCGCATCGCGAATCGCATCCCGGCTGGAGACGGTATCGCAGCGCTCCGGGTCAGTGGAGCTGCCCGGAGCGCTGCGGTAGCGAGAGAGAAGCGAGCGCTCCGGGGAGGAGCGGGGACCCGGAGCGCTCGGCGTAACACAAATCCTGAAGAATTATTAGATAATTAATACCTAAATGAGAGGTGACTGGGGCGGGCTAGTTAAGAAGAACCCCGACGTCCTAGGGACTCTGGCAATGGGGACTTATATACAAAGGTACTTGATAGGATGCGGTACCGGGACACCACACTGGTGTACAAGGATACAAAAAGACTGCTGGCATACATAGGCCCTGTTCACATAACTGCTGAGCTCCACTGAAGGGAGTTGAGTGGAGAACAAAAGTACTGCATGTCGTGTATTTTTCCCTGCTCAAATCCTCTAAAATAATGGATACCCGGTGGACCCTACCCAAGTCAATGAGATCCATAGGGACCCGGCGGTGTCAGTTGTGCTCCTACCCATTCAGGGTCCAATCGGTGCAAAAAAAAGAGCCAAATGGACTCAGCAATGAACTTAGCCTTAAAGGGGTACTCTGCTGCTCAAACTGTTCCCAACGATTGGAGCCAGCGCCAGGAGTTAGTGACGTCATATCCTCGCCCCCTCATGCTATTTGCTTGTATGTATGCCCTTTGCAATGATAAGGGCACTGTTAAGCGTATTTGTACGCAGGAAAAACTTTTTTTTCTTTAATACACCGGCAGGTGTATAACGTGTGGTATAACACTGAATTTAGCACAGAGACAGAGTAACAGGTGAAAAATTGTAAAAAGGCACTAAAGTCCACACTAATATGACTTATTTCTGAACAGCAGCAGGACCCAACAGTGCAGCACCACAAAAAAAATCCAGGGTTTAAACCCTAAATTGCACTCTGTCACATAATTCTGAGCAGCAGAAGTTTTGTGGAGCAAAAAAAAAAAAACTCAATTGGGCTGAAAAATGAGGAGATGAGATGCTTCAGAAAGTTCAGGCAGCTTGGAGATCTGTATGAGGCAGCTGACAGCTATCTGCCCCTCTCTGCTGCAATGCTCAATAACGTGAATAGGAGGTTTAGCAATCAATGATCCTTCTCAGTGTAACAGCAAAGCACTCTGCACTCCTGCCTTTCCCTAATGCTGATGTGACTAGCAGTTGCAGTGTAACGCTGTGGTATGAGCTATTCACACACACGCAGTCCCGTCCTCTCCATCTGACTGCATAGATTAAATGAAGAGAGGCAAGATGGCCGCCGATTATATAGGGGCTGTGACATCACAGGGGTCAGTGAACACTGATAGGCTGCATCTCACATGTGGTTCAGGGTCAGCCCACCTACCTTCATTCCCGACGATGTTTCCCACCCTCCCATAATCCCTTGCCCCATGTACTCACATGTGGATCCGCCATCTTAGGTCTCCAATAGCCTGGAACGCTGTAAAATGGAGTTTAATGAAGCGATTCGTGCGATGGAATCGCAGCGATATTCGTATTCGTTGCAAATCGAATTTTTCATGAAATTCATAACGAATTCGGGTTCGTCAACTTTGATTCGCTCATCTCTAATCAATATATATGATATCAACTTATTATCTTATTATCACAAACATTTCTACATATGCATGATTATAATATATATTTATTTATTTAACAATTTTTTGCCATCCTTACATCATTTATTACTATCTTGATCCCCATGTATATATACAAATAATGTTTCAACATATTTCCACATATGTTTTTTTTGCAATCAAATACACTCAAGAAGAAGTTGACAACGAATTTTCCACATCCAGGTTTTGCATCACAACACCAGACAATCAGTATCACCTGTACAACGATCCAGTACACAATTTGTATATAACAATGAGAATTATCTAATTACAGGGCTGCTGCGGGTATAAATAGCACCTCTTCCCAACCAGTCAGCCATTGCTATTGAAAAAGAGGTAGATGAGTACCTCGAAACGTGTCTAGCCTCCATCACCTGTACCCCAGTATTGGCAAACCCTGTGATCTTTACCATCTTTACTGGAGCACGCTTCCGGGGTTGTACGCATCCAGCCTGCCAGCGGACGTCTCCCCGGCGAAAACCTTTTTCCGGCAACTAGGCTCCAGGACATTTCTGATAAGAGGCACAGTGTGCAAAATCCCCAAATCCACTCAAAACTTTACTTGTGCCGCCGGGGTCCACATTTGAGGGGCCTCCAGCACTGCAGAACGCAGCCTCAAGCACCCACAGGATTACAATTAAGAGACTATCTATATCCCACTCACCAACCTCTATCCCTGTGCCACCAGGGTAGAGTGGGACACATATAAGGAATCTCCAGTGCTGCAGAGCCCATTGATTTTAACCCCTTACCAACACGCTGCTGCATGCAGTATCAAGACCAGATACGACCTATACAGAGACATCGCTACTCAGACTATAAGATATTTGTAATCAACCATACAAGGCACGATCTCCATGCATACATCTATAAGCGCTACAGACTATTTGCCACACTGGAATACCAGCACTTTTTACACTGAATATTATATTTCTATATTTTTTTTTTTTTCATTGTATGAATATTTTATACATTCACTACCTTGCTTATCATGGTGAGTCCGATGTAAGGGCCCTACAAAGGACGCCACAAGCACTATCATTGTAATAAATTGTTTTAAAATAATTCACTGGATCTACATCATTTTTTTTACATATATCTTTTCTATACCCATTTATTGGTGACAATCAAGCTCAGACTTGAGAAAAGTGTACCCCCACGTTATACACTGATTGAGAGATTGTTTTTCAGTGTCATATTCTACTTTATGTTAGTGGTAAAATTTCGTCAATACTTGCATCATTTCTTGGTGAAAAAGTAAAAAATTTAGCATTTTTTATTTTATTTTGAAGCTCTCTGCTCGCATGTTCTTGTAGACCCAGTTTTAGAATTTTTACAAGGGGTAAAAGGAGAGAAATCACCCTAAAATTTATAACCAAATTTCTCTCGAGTAAGGAAATACCTCATATGTGTCACAGCCCGCGCCGTGTCCCGGTGCCCTGTGCGGGGCCGTCTGCGCCTTCTTCCCCGCTCCTGTGTGCCTGTGCCCCGGCATTCTCCTCCCCGCCACTTACCTTCCTCCTCTGTCACTCCCGCTGGGCAGCCTCCTTGCCCCGCTCGCACGGGAGCCGCGTCCTTGGGCTTCTCTCGGCGCTTCTCCCGTGCATCCTCCTGCAGTGCTGGTGCGCGCGCGTCTCTCCCCCAGGGCGCGCGCGCGCCACTCTGTGAGATTTAAAGGGGCAGTGCCCTTTCTATTTGTCACCTAGTTGGTCCCACCTTATTTAAGCATGTCACTTTCCTTGTTCCCTGCCGAATCTTTGTGCTATTGCCCTAGAGAAAGCGTACCACTACTGTTTGACTACCTGTGCTACCTGACCTTTTAGCTACGTCCCTGACTTCGTACCTTAGCCGCCAGCCCTTGACCTTCTGCTACGTCCCTGACTACGCACCCAGTCTCCTGCCTCAAACCTTAGGTTGACCCAGCCCACGACCTACCACCAGTCCGACAGGTTGCCCACTCCCTACCTCCCGGTGACTCCTTTCTGTGCCAAGTACCACCTCGGCTGCCCGCGTGGTCGAGTCGTACCAGCGGAAGCGACCTGGACGTCGCCTGCCGCAGCAAGTCCATCCTGCTTCGCGGCTGGCTCTGGTGAAGACCAGCGGCGTCTTAGATTCCGCTCCCTGATGCGGCTCTCTACATCTGCCACGCGGTGCTCAGCGGATCCACCTCCAGTCCTCTCCGGTGAGTGTCACATCATGTGGATGTAAAGTGCTCCATGGGTGCACTAGAGGGCTCAGAAGGAAAGATGCAACAATAGGATTTTGGAGAATTAATTTTTCTGAAATGGTTTTTGGGGGGCATGTCATATTTAGGAAGCCCCTATGGTGCCAGAACAGCTAAAAAGAAAACACATGGCATTCTATTTTGGAAACTGCACCCCTCAAGGAACATAAAAAGGGGTCCAGTGAGCCTTAACACCCCACAGGTGTTTGACAACTTTTCATTAAAATTAATTTACATGTCCAACTTTATTTTTTTTCCACTAAAATGCTGGTTTTTCACTTAATTTTAAATTTTTACATGGGGTAATAGGAGAAAATGTCCCCCAAAATTTGTAACCCCACCTCTTCTGAATATGGAAATACCCCATGTGTGCACATCAAATGCTCTGCTGGCGAACTACAATGCTCAGAAGAGGAGTCACATTTGGCTTTTGGAAAGCAAATTTTGCTGAAATGTTTTTTTGGGGGCATGTTACATTTAGGAAGCCCCTATGGTGCCAGAACAGCGAAATAAAACCACATGGCTTACTATTTTAGAAACAACACCCCTCAAGGAACATAACAAGGGGTACAGTGAGCCTTAACACCCCACAGGTGTTTGACGACTTTTCGTTAAAGTCGGATGTGTAAATTAAATATTATTTTTTTTCACTAAAATGCTGTTTTTTCCCCAAAATTTTTACCATACTCAGAACAGAAGGAGCACCATTGAGCTTATGGAGAGAGAATTTGGTTGGAATGGAAGTCGGGGGCCAAGTGCGTTTACAAAGCCCCCCCGTGGTGCCAGAACAGTGGACCCCCCCACATGTGACCCCATTTTGGAAACTACACCCCTCACAGAATGTAATAAGGGGTGCAGTGAGTATTTACACCCCACTGGCTTTTGAAAGATCTTTGGACCAGTGGGCTGAGCAAATGAAAAATTCCATTTTTAATTTTCATGGACCACTGTTCCAAAAATCTGTCAGACACATGTGGGGCGTAAATGCTCACTGTACCAATTATTACTTTATGTGAGGGGTGTACTTTCCAAAATGGGGTCACATGTGGGGGGGGGTCCATTGTTCTGGCACTATGGGGGATTTGTCAACACACATGGCCTTCAATTCCGGACAAATTTTCTCTCCAAAAGCCCAATGGCGCTCCTTCTCTTCTGAGCATTGTAGTGCACCCGCAGAGCACTTTACATCCACATATGGGGTATGTTTTTACTCAGAAGAAATGGGTTTACAAATTTTGGGGGACTTTTTTCCTATTTTCTCTTGTGAAAATGAAAAATTTTGGGTAACACCAGCATTTTAGTAAAAAAAAAAAATTTCATTTTCCCATCCCAAAATTTGTCAAACACCTGTGGGGTGTTAAAGCTTACTATGGTGCCAGAACAGCTAAAAAGAAAACACATGGCATTCTATTTTGGAAACTGCACCCCTCAAGGAACATAAAAAGGGGTCCAGTGAGCCTTAACACCCCACAGGTGTTTGACAACTTTTCATTAAAATTAATTTACATGTCCAACTTTATTTTTTTTCCACTAAAATGCTGGTTTTTCACTTAATTTTAAATTTTTACATGGGGTAATAGGAGAAAATGTCCCCCAAAATTTGTAACCCCACCTCTTCTGAATATGGAAATACCCCATGTGTGCACATCAAATGCTCTGCTGGCGAACTACAATGCTCAGAAGAGGAGTCACATTTGGCTTTTGGAAAGCAAATTTTGCTGAAATGGTTTTTTGGGGGCATGTTACATTTAGGAAGCCCCTATGGTGCCAGAACAGCGAAATAAAACCACATGGCTTACTATTTTAGAAACAACACCCCTCAAGGAACATAACAAGGGGTACAGTGAGCCTTAACACCCCACAGGTGTTTGACGACTTTTCGTTAAAGTCGGATGTGTAAATTAAATATTATTTTTTTTCACTAAAATGCTGTTTTTTCCCCAAAATTTTTACCATACTCAGAACAGAAGGAGCACCATTGAGCTTATGGAGAGAGAATTTGGTTGGAATGGAAGTCGGGGGCCAAGTGCGTTTACAAAGCCCCCCCGTGGTGCCAGAACAGTGGACCCCCCCACATGTGACCCCATTTTGGAAACTACACCCCTCACAGAATGTAATAAGGGGTGCAGTGAGTATTTACACCCCACTGGCTTTTGAAAGATCTTTGGACCAGTGGGCTGAGCAAATGAAAAATTCCATTTTTAATTTTCATGGACCACTGTTCCAAAAATCTGTCAGACACATGTGGGGCGTAAATGCTCACTGTACCAATTATTACTTTATGTGAGGGGTGTACTTTCCAAAATGGGGTCACATGTGGGGGGGGGTCCATTGTTCTGGCACTATGGGGGATTTGTCAACACACATGGCCTTCAATTCCGGACAAATTTTCTCTCCAAAAGCCCAATGGCGCTCCTTCTCTTCCGAGCATTGTAGTGCACCCGCAGAGCACTTTACATCCACATATGGGGTATGTTTTTACTCAGAAGAAATGGGTTTACAAATTTTGGGGGACTTTTTTCCTATTTTCTCTTGTGAAAATGAAAAATTTTGGGTAACACCAGCATTTTAGTAAAAAAAAAAAATTTCATTTTCCCATCCCAAAATTTGTCAAACACCTGTGGGGTGTTAAAGCTTACTATACCCCTTGTTACATTTCCTGAGGGGTGTAATTCCCAAAATGAGGTCACCAAAATGGGGTCACATGTGAGTATTTATTATTTTGTGTTTATGTCAGAACCGCTGTAAAATCAGCCACCCCTGTGCAAATCACCAATTTAGGCCTCAAGTCTTGTTGTGCATCTGCAGAACATTTTACGCCCACATATGGGGTATTTCCGTACTCAGGAGAAATTGTGTTAAAAATTTTGGGGGTCTTTTATTCCTTTTACCACACCAGCATGTTAGTATAAAAATGTACATTACAACAGGCTATTGTAGACCCCAACCTTTCCTTTTAGCCCCCCAGAAATACCCAATATGTGGCCCTAAACTGTTATCTTGAAATACGACAGGGCTCTGAAGGGAGAGAGCACCATGCGCATTTGAGGACAAAATTAGGGATTGCATAGGGGTGGACATAGGAGTATTCTACACCAGTGATTCTTAAACAGGGTGCCTCCAGCTGTTGCTAAACTCCCAGCATGCCTGGACAGTCAGTGGCTGTCCGGAAATGCTGGGAGTTGTTGTTTTGCAACAGCTAGAGGCTCTGTTTTGGAAACACTGCCGTACGATATGTTTTTCATTTTTATTTGGGGGGGGGAACAGTGTAAGAGGGTGTATATGTAGTGTTTTACCCTTTATTATGTTTTAGTGTAGTGTAGTTTTTTTGGGGTACATTCACACAGGCGGTGGTTTACAGTTAGTTTCCCGCTAGGAGTTTGAGCTACGGTGGAAAATTTGCCGCAGCTCAAACTTGAAGCAGGAAGCTTACTGTAAACCCGCCCATGTGAATGTAGCCTGTTCACATAGCCTGTTGCAAAACTACAACTCCCAGCATGCACTGACATATGCTGGGAGTTGTACTTTTGCAACAGCTGGAGGCACACTGGTTGGAAAACCTTCAGTTAGGTTCTGTTACCTAACTCGGTATTTTCCAACCAGGGTGCCTCCAGCTGTTGCAAAATTACAACTCCCAGCATGTACTGATCACCGAATGGCATGCTGGGAGATGTAGTTATGCAACAGCTGGAGGTACTTAACTACAACTCCCAGCATGCTGAGACAGCTGTTTGCTGTTTGGGCATGCTGGGATTTGCAGTTTCGCAACATCTGGAGGGCTACAGTTTAGAGACCACTGCACAGTGATCTCCAAACTGTGGCCCTCCAGATGTTGCAAAACTACAAATCCCAGCATGCCCAAACAGCAAACAGCTGTGTGGGCATGCTGAGAGTTGTAGTTTTGCAACATCTGGAGGGCTACAGTTTAGAGACCACTGTATAGTGGTCTTCAAACTGTAGCCCTCCAGATGTTGCTAGGCCACAACTCCCCGGCTTCCGTAGTCTGCAGCACGCTGCACCAGGGAGGGGATCGCCACCCGCCGCTGCCGATCGCCACTGGTAAGGGACCACCACCGCCTGTACAGTTCCCTGTTCTGCCCTGACTACCTTGGGTGGGCAGAACGGGGGAACCGAACTTTAAACCCCCCCCCTGCCCCTGATCTGCTATTGGTCAGTTGTTTCTGACTGACCAATAGCAGGGATAGGAGGGGCGGCACCCCTGCCACCTCACTCCTATCCCTTCAGGGTGATCAAGGGTGTCTTGGACATCCCAGATCCCCCCTATTTTCCGGGCGGGTCACCAGAGACCCCTTTGACCCAGAATCTCCGCAGATCGCCGGTCTGAATTGTCTCTGCCCCCCCCCCCAGGGGTTTGCACGGGGTGCCTGCTGAACGATTTCAGCAGGCATCCCAGTCCGATCCCCACCCGGCGAGCAGCGGGGACTGGAATTCCCACGGACGTACAGCTATGTCCTGGGTCATAGGTACCAGGGCGTCAGGGCGTACCTGTACACCATGGGTCCTTAGTTCAGCTATTCGGTGCTCCGGTGGGCTGGAAAAGGTGGATACAGTCCTAGGAAAGAGACTCCTAGGACTGTATCCACCTTTTCCAGCCCACGGAAGCACCTGAAAGCTGAACTAATTTATGCAGGAAAAGTCAGCAACCGCCGAGCCGAGAAGTTTGTGACAAATTTACTGTAAGTTCGCTCATCTCTACTTCCAACCCTAATAAAAGAAACTACTTGGTGATTACTAATAAGATTAAAGAGGAATGCTTTGATGCCTTCTAATATCACTAAAGGGGAACTCCATAATGACACTAATATTCTTAAAGAAGAACTCAATGGTGAATACTATTAAAGAAAAACTCATTGGTAACTATTAATTGTAACGCTGTCAGTTGGCAGTCGCCAGCATGCAGTGCATCTACTGCAGACTCCTCCTCTCCGCTACAGACTCCGGACATCCTCCTCTGAACTGATGCAGGCATGGACAGTTTCTGGTGCACCCCATAGGGGCCACGTTTTTTAAGGGTTTGCACACGTCCTTGATACCTGTCCTCCTCCAATCCCTACCAGGCACCAGCTATATGAAAGCATTCCTCCCTTCCTGGGTGCCTGAGCAATAGTGTAGAGTACTAATGAAGGTATCTGTTGCTGTTCATATCTTCTGTGTTCCTGACCAAATCCTGTTACCTGACTCAGCCTTTGTTTGATCCTGCTTGTACTTTCCAGTGCATGACCCAAACTGTCTACTACACCCCTGTGTACTGAGCTAAATACCACCTGGCTGTTTCTGAGCTATTTAGCTCTTCTACTAACACCAAGTCAGCTCTGCTTGGCACCAATGCTTTCTGGTTCGCTAAGCCAGCTGCCACCTAACCAGGACCACTCTTGTGGTAGGGACCTGGTATGTCCCCTGCAGCTGAAGTCCAGCCTCCGCATACTGAAGCAGGATAATGCATAAAAACCAGGGGAATAATTAGACTCTGCTCCCAAATTTGGCCCAAAGCCAAACCAATAGTTGGTGCAGGGTAACAACACATTAGTATTACTAAAGGGGAACTCCTTGGTGACTAGTAATATTCTTTCAAGGAAGCTTCTTGATTTCTATTAATGTTCTGTACTGCTGCATATCTAGCCATTTATCTCTTGCATATTATCTAGGGTTACCACCACTACCGTTTGGTTTTTGCCCAGCTTCTGCTTAAACTAATATTACTATGAAATGGCTTGCTAGAATTCTTACGAGCTCAGCAGGAGATGATGGCTACTGGTCATTTATACGCTAATATTCCATGTTTCCTCCACAGCGTGTTATGTCATTGGGATTATACGACCCGATTGTAGCTGCTGCAGTCAAGGATATTGCTGTGCTGCACAAGGCAGGTACAAGGATAAGTGATCATCACTTGGAGCAATCTCCTGGTATGTATTAAATGAGATGTCACATCGCCCAGAAAGATAGAGCATTTCTAAATTTATTACAATGTCCTTACAGCAATTCAGAAGTGAATTACAGAAGAAAACACTTTCCAGAGAGCAGAGAAAAGAGAAGACAACTGCCAATGTCAATACACAATGTCACTGTACCCGAATATCTACTGAATACCGCAATAATCCTTAATAGGACAGTTTGTAGCCTGAAAATGTTGAAAATCTAGAGCACAGACTTTTTAGAGCACAGAAGGTTTCCCTACATTTTGCACTTTTCTGTACGCTTTGCTTTTTTTACACATGCTCTGATCTGAAGGGTTTTTCTGAGCTCAAATCCACCACATTTTCTGTGGAAATCTTAGTAAATATGTTGGGTTTTTGTGAAAATGTAGGGGAACATGCCCCTTTTCAGTAGCCACCCCCACTTACTGACACCCGCACCCCTTTTTTTGGGTTTTCTCAGTAAAATGGAGAGTTATTCGTTTTTTTTCCCAATTCTGGCACAAATGCTGGCAGAGATTGCGTAAGAAATTCTGTCTGTGCCAGAATCTCCGCGGAAGAAATTCTGTCTGTGCCAGAATCTGACGCACAACCTGACAAAACATGTTGGGTTTACAATAGTAAATCAGGGCCACTGTGTATCTTGCTCCTTTTTTTCTTGTTTTTGCTGTGGTTTTGTCAAAATTAAAGAAAAAAAATGAAGATATCGTACCGCAATTGTGCAAAATAAGAAGTGTAATTATTACCATGATTTGGAAAAAATGCAGCAAAAACAGCTTAGATGCAATAAAAATGTTTGAAAAATAAAGCAAAAACTTCAAAATTTCATAAAACACCTCAGTTGTGATTATAGGTCATTTGGCCTCATGGCAGTATTCTTCTAAAAATGCAGTTTACATGTAGTACATGTAGGCTGTACATGTAGATTGCCGAGATAGTTGATCAGTGCTATGCCAATGCATAACACTGAACATGTAAATCACCCTCTTTTTGAATTTAACAAAATGTAAAAAAACTATAAAACAAACATAGTTGGAATCAGTGCATGCGGAAATGTCCAAAAATAATAATATAATGTTAATGTTCCCGTAAACGTAAATGAAAATCCCAAAGTCCAAAATAGCTGATTTTTTGGTCACATCACATGCCAGAAAAAATGGAATAAAAAGTTATCAAAAAGTCACATATATGCAAAAGTAGTACCAAACAAACCTACAGATCACATCGCAAAAAATGAGACATTGTACAGCGACATATATGGGAAAATACGAAAGTTGCGGTTTTCCTTTCATTTTCCCACAAATAACATTTTTTTGGTTGCAACGTAAATTTTATGGTAAAATGAAAGGTGTCATTGCAAAGTTCAATTTATCGTACAAAAAAAAAAGCCTCATATGGGTCTGTGGATGGAAAAATAAAAGAGTTATGGCTCTTTAAAAAGCAAGGAGGAAAAAAACAAAACACAAAAATAAAAATTGTCTGTGGTACCAAAAAGTTAAACAGATTTGTAAATTACTTCTTTATAAAAGTCTCAATCCTTCCAGTACTGCACCACATGAAGTTGTATTTCTTTTTGGAGTTCTTTTCAGTCAGCGCTCTCTGCTGACACCTCTGTCTGTATCAGGAACTGTCCAGAGCAGGAGAGGTTTGCTAAGGGGATTTGCTTGTACTCTGGGCGGTTCCTGACATGGATAGAGGTGTCAGCAGAGAGCACATTCTTCAGACTGAAAATAATTCCAGAAAGAAATACAATTTCCTCTGTAGTATGCAACACCTAAGTAGTAGAAGGAATAAGATTATTTAATAGAAGTAATTTACAACCTGGGACTTGCGCGGCTACCTCCAGACAGCAGAAGAACAATGCGAAAAAAGGCCAGCAAGTAGAAGCATAAAACTTGACTTTTATTCAGGAATCTTCCATATTAAAAACCTTCAGGTGGCAGACAGACATGGACATGTAAAAAATACAAAAACATTGCACATGTAGAAAAAGAGAGAGGTCCCAAGCAATAGCTGACGCGTTTCTGATCTATTGATCCTTACTCATAGCTTGCTAACACTCAAATGAGGCACCCTTTTATACCCAAGGGTGTATTCCCTGATCCAAACAGGAAAGGGAGGGACAGGTTCACATCACATGTGCAAAAAGGAAAAAGGGGAGGTGATCACATTCGATCCCTCCACAACAGAGAAACAGTATGGATCTATCTCTTAAACAGCACTGAGCCAAATGGTTTGAACAGCAAAACTGATCTTATTCTACATTACTAAGATCATTATATTATACTATAAAAAAATATATATTTTTGGTCTCTATATTTGACATATTGGTCCCATATGTTTTGGTTTTAATCACTTTGCACATGTGATGTGAAACTGTCCCTCCCTTTCCTGTTTGGATCAGGGAATACACCCTTGGGTATAAAAGGGTGCCTCATTTGAGTGTTAGCAAGCTATGAGTAAGGATTAATAGATCAGAAACGCGTCAGCTATTGCTTGGGACCTCTCTCTTTTTCTACATGTGCAATATTTTTGTATTTTTTACATGTCCATGTCTGTCTGCCACCTGAAGGTTTTTAATATGGAAGATTCCTGAATAAAAGTCAAGTTTTATGCTTCTACTTGCTGGCCTTTTTTCGCAATGTTCTTCTAATTTACAAATCTGTTTAACTTTCTGGCACCAGTGGATTTAAAAAAAAAAAATTCCCACCGGAGTAACCCTTTAAGGCCAAAATAGGCTGTATCCTTAAGGTGTTAAACCCTTAAGGACCAGGCCAATTTTCACTGTAGGACCAGAGCATTTTTTGCAAATCTGACCACTGTCACTTTAAGCATTAATAACTCTGGGATGTTTTTACCTTTCATTCTGATTCCAAGATTGTTTTTTATTGACATATTCTACTTTATGTTAGGGGTAAACTTTTGTCGATACTTGCATCATTTCATGGTGAAAAATTTCTAAATTTGAAGGAAAAAATAGAAAATTTAGCATTTTTCTAACTTTGAAGCTCTCTGCTTGTAAGTAAAATGGATATTCCAAATAAATTATATTTTGATTTACAAACAAAATATGTCTACTTTATGTTTGCATCATAAAATTGACCTGTTTTTACTTTTGGAAAACATCAGAGGGCTTCAAAGCACAGCAGCAATTTTCCAATTTTTCAAAAAATTTTCAAAATCGGAATTTTTCATAGACCAGTTCAGGTTTGAAGTGGATTTGAAGGGCCTTCCTATTAGAAATACCCCACAAATAACCCCATTATAAAACTGCACCCCTCAAAGTATTCAAAATGACATTCAGTAAGTGTGTTAACCCTTTAGGTGTTTCACAGGAATAACAGCAAAATAAAGGAGAAAATTCTAAATCTTCATTTTTTACACTTGCATGTTCTTGTAGACCCAGTTTTTTAATGTCAAGTGTTCGGCGGGTGCAGTAGAGGGCTCAGAAGGGAAGGAGCGACAATGGGATTTTGGAGAGTGAGTTTTTCTGAAATGGTTTTTGGGGGGCATGTCATATTTAGGAAGCCCCTATGGTTCCAGAACAGCAAAAAAAAAAAACACATGGCATACTATTTTGGAAACTATACCCATCAAGGCATGTAAAAAGGGGTTCAGTGAGCCTTAACACCCCACAGGTGTTTGATGGCTTTTCGTTAAAGTCGGATGTGTAAATGAAAAAAAAAATTTTTCACTAAAGTGCAGTTTTTTCCCCAAATTTACTATTTTTATAAAGGGTAATGGGAGAAAATGCCCCCCAAAATTTGTAACCCCATCTCTTCGAAGTATGGAAATACCCCATGTTAGGACAGAAAATGCTCTGCGGGCAAACTATAATGCTCAGAAGAGAAGGAGTCACATTTGGCTTTTGGAAAGCAAATTTTGCTGAAATAGTTTTTGGGGAGCATGTCACATTTAGGAAACCCCTGTGGTGTCAGAACAGCAAAAAAAAAAAAAACACATGGCATACTATTTTGGAAACTACACCCCTCAAGGAACATAACAAAGGGTACAGTGAGCCTAAACACCTCACAGGTATTTCACGACTTTTTGCTAAAGTTGGATGTGTAAATGAAAAAAAAGTTGTTGTTTTGCAGCAGCTGGAGGCTCCGTTTTGGAAACACTGCCGTACGATACGTTTTTCATTATTATTGGGGGGGGGACAGTGTAAGGGGGTGTATATGTACTGTTTTACCCTTTATTTTGTGTTAGTGTAGTGTTTTTAGGGTACATTCACACTGGCGGATGTTTACAGTGAGTTTACCGCTAGGAGTTTACCGCTAGGAGTTTGTGCTGTGGCGAAAAATTTGCCGCAGCTCATACTTAAAGCAAGAAACTTACTGTAAACCTGCCCGTGTGAATGTACCCTGTACATTCACATGGAGGGGCAAACCTTTAGCTGTTTCAAAACTACAACTCCCAGCATGCTGGTAGTTGTACTTTTGCAACAGCTGGAGGCACACTGGTTGGAAAACCTTCTGTTAGTTTCTGTTACCTAACTCAGTATTTTACAACCAGTGTGCCTCCAGCTATTGCAAAATGACATCTCCTAGCATGTACTGATCGCCGAAGGGCATGCTGGGAGATGTAGTTATGCAACAGCTGGAGGTGCGTAACTACAACTCCCAGCATGCCGAGACAGCTGTTTGCTGTTTGGGCATGCTGGGATTTGCAGTTTTGCAACATCTGGAGGGCTATAGTTTAGAGACCACTGTACAGTGATTTCCAAACTGTGGCCCTCCAGATGTTGCAAAACTAGAAATTCCAGCATGCCCAGACAGCAAACTGCTTTGTGGGCATGCTAGGAGTTGTAGTTTTGCAAGATCTAGAGGGCCAGTTTAGAGATCACTGCAAAGTGATCTCCAAACTTTAGCCCTCCAGCTGTTGCAAAACTAGAAATCCCAGCATGCCCAAACAGCTGTCTGGGCATCCTGTGAGTTGTAGTTTTGCAACATCTGGAGGGCTACAGTGTAGAGACCATTGTATAGTGGTCTCAAACTATAGCCCTCCAGATGTTGCTAGGCAACTCACCGGCTTCCTTAGGATCCAGGGAGCAAGCCGCACGACATCGCCGCCTGCCAATCTCCGACACCGATTGTTGCCCGCAGCCTCGCCTGCAGGGTAAGTGGATGTCGGCGCTGGTCCGCTTCAGTTTCTCCGTTCTGCCCCGCCTATTGTGGGTGGGCAGGACAGGGAAACCGAAAGTAACCCCCCGCCCCTGATCTGCTATTGGTGGTCGCGTCTTGACGACCAATAGCAGGGATAGGAGGGGTGGCACCCCTGCCACCTCACTCCTATCCCTTCAGGGGGATCGTGGGTGTCTTGGACAACTGTGATCTCCCTTATTTTCCAGGTCACCGAGTCACCATAGACCCGTATGATCTGGAATAACCGCAAATCCCAAGTGTGATTTCACTTGCGATTTGTGCCGATCGCTGACATGGGTGGGGGTCATGGGGGGGTCATACCCCCCTGGGCATTTGTGTGGGGTGCCTGTTGATCGATGTCAGCAGTCACCCCGGTCCGGTCCCCGCCCGGCGCGAGGCTGGGACGGAAATTCCATCGGGCGTACAGGTACGCCCTTGGTCCTTAAGTACCAAGGAGCAAAGGTGTACCTTTACGCCCTTGGTCCTCAAGGAGTTAAACAGACTGTTACGCCGAGCGCTCCGGGTCCCCGCTCCTCCCCGGAGCGCTCGCTACACTTCCCTCACTGCAGCGCCCCGGTCGGTTCCACGGACCCGGGGCGCTGCGTTACTACCTCCGGCCGGGATGCGATTCGCGATGCGGGTAGCGCCCGCTCGCGATGCGCACCCCGGCTCCCGTACCTTACTCGCTCCCCGTCAGTTCTGTCCCGGCGCGCGCGGCCCCGCTCCCTAGGGCGCGCGCGCGCCGGGTCTTTGCGATTTAAAGGGCCACTGCACCGCTGATTGGTGCAGTGGTTCCAATTAGTGTTTACACCTGTGCACTTCCCTATATCACCTCACTTCCCCTTCACTCCCTCGCCGGATCTTGTTGCCCTAGTGCCAGTGAAAGCGTTCCTTGTGTGTTCCTTGCCTGTGATTCCAGACCTTCTGCCGTTGCCCCTGACTACGATCCTTGCTGCCTGCCCCGACCTTCTGCTACGTCCGACCTTGCTTCTGTCTACTCCCTTGTACCGCGCCTATCTTCAGCAGCCAGAGAGGTTGAGCCGTTGCTAGGGGATACGACCTGGTCACTACCGCCGCAGCAAGACCATCCCGCTTTGCGGCGGGCTCTGGTGAAAACCAGTAGTGACTTAGAACCGATCCTCTAGCACGGTCCACGCCAATCCCTCTCTGGCACAGAGGATCCACTACCTGCCAGCCGGCATCGTGACAGTAGATCCGGCCATGGATCCCGCTGAAGTTCCTCTGCCAGTTGTCGCTGACCTCACCACGGTGGTCGCCCAGCAGTCACAACAGATTGCGCAACAAGGCCAACAGCTGTCTCAACTGACTGTTATGCTACAACAGTTACTACCACAGCTCCAGCAATCATCTCCTCCGCCAGCTCCTGTACCTCCTCCGCAGCGAGTGGCCGCTTCTGGAATACGACTATCCTTGCCGGATAAATTTGATGGGGACTCTAAGTTTTGCCGTGGCTTTCTTTCCCAATGTTCATTACACTTGGAGATGATGTCGGACCAGTTCCCCACTGAAAGGTCTAAGGTGGCTTTCGTAGTCAGCCTGCTGTCTGGAAAAGCCCTGGCTTGGGCCACACCGCTCTGGGACCGCAATGACCCCGTCACTGCCGCTGTACACTCCTTCTTCTCGGAGATTCGAAGTGTCTTTGAGGAACCTGCCCGAGCCTCTTCTGCTGAGACTGCCCTGTTGAACCTGGTCCAGGGTAATTCTTCCGTTGGCGAGTATGCCGTACAGTTCCGTACCCTTGCTTCAGAATTATCCTGGAATAATGAGGCACTCTGCGCGACCTTTAAAAAAGGCCTATCCAGCAACATTAAAGATGTTCTGGCCGCACGAGAAATCCCTGCTAACCTACATGAACTCATCCATCTTGCCACTCGCATTGACATGCGTTTTTCCGAACGGCGTCAGGAGCTCCGCCAGGATATGGACTCTGTTCGCACGAGGCGTTTCTTCTCCCCGGCTCCTCTCTCCTCTGGTCCCCTGCAATCTGTTCCTGTGCCTCCCGCCGTGGAGGCTATGCAGGTCGACCGGTCTCGCCTGACACCCCAAGAGAGGACACGACGCCGCATGGAGAATCTCTGCCTGTACTGTGCTAGTACCGAACACTTTCTGAAGGATTGTCCTATCCGTCCTCCCCGCCTGGAAAGACGTCCGCTGACTCCGCACAATGGTGAGACAGTCCTTGATGTCTACTCTGCTTCTCCACGTCTTACTGTGCCTGTGCGGATGTCTGCCTCTGCCTTCTCCTTCTCTGCTGTGGCCTTCTTGGACTCTGGATCTGCAGGAAATTTCATCTTAGCCTCTCTCGTCAACAGGTTCAACATCCCGGTGACCAGTCTCGCCAGACCCCTCTACATCAATTGTGTAAACAATGAAAGATTGGACTGTACTATACGTTTCCGCACGGAGCCCCTTCTAATGTGCATCGGATCTCATCACGAGAGGATTGAACTGTTGGTCCTCCCCAATTGCACTTCTGAAATCCTTCTTGGACTTCCCTGGCTTCAACTCCATTCCCCAATCCTGGATTGGTCCACTGGGGAGATCAAGAGTTGGGGGCCCTCTTGTTCCAAGGACTGCTTAAAACCGGTTCCCAGTAAACCTTGCCGTGTCCCTGTGCTTCCTCATGTAACCGGTCTCCCTAAGGCCTATATGGACTTTGCGGACGTTTTTTGCAAAAAACAAGCTGAGACTCTACCTCCTCACAGGCCTTATGATTGTCCCATTGACCTCCTCCCGGGCACTACTCCACCCCGGGGCAGAATCTATCCTCTGTCCGTCCCAGAGACTCTTGCCATGTCTGAATACGTCCAAGAAAATTTAAAAAAGGGCTTTATCCGTAAATCCTCCTCTCCTGCCGGAGCCGGATTTTTCTTTGTGTCCAAAAAAGATGGCTCTCTACGTCCTTGCATTGACTACCGCGGTCTTAATAAAATCACGGTTAAGAACCGCTACCCCCTACCCCTCATCTCTGAACTCTTTGATCGTCTCCAAGGTGCCCATATTTTTACCAAACTGGACTTAAGAGGTGCTTATAATCTCATCCGCATCAGAGAGGGGGATGAATGGAAAACGGCATTTAACACCAGAGATGGACACTTTGAGTATCTGGTCATGCCCTTTGGTCTATGCAACGCCCCTGCCGTCTTCCAAGACTTTGTTAATGAAATTTTTCGTGATCTACTATACTCCTGTGTTGTTGTATATCTGGACGATATCCTGATTTTTTCTGCCAATCTTGAAGAACACCGCCAGCATGTCCGTATGGTTCTTCAGAGACTTCGTGATAATCAACTCTATGCCAAAATAGAGAAATGTCTGTTTGAATGCCAATCTCTTCCTTTTCTAGGATACTTGGTCTCTGGCCAGGGACTACAAATGGACCCAGATAAACTCTCTGCCGTCTTAGATTGGCCACGCCCCTCCGGACTCCGTGCCATCCAACGTTTTTTGGGGTTCGCCAATTATTACAGGCAATTTATTCCACATTTTTCTACCATTGTGGCTCCTATTGTGGCTTTAACAAAAAAAAATGCCGATCCCAAGTCTTGGCCTCCTCAAGCGGAAGACGCCTTTAAACGACTCAAGTCTGCCTTTTCTTCGGCTCCCGTGCTCTCCAGACCTGACCCATCTAAACCCTTCCTATTGGAGGTTGATGCCTCCTCAGTGGGAGCTGGAGCTGTCCTTCTACAAAAAAACTCTTTCGGGCATGCTGTTACTTGTGGTTTTTTTTCCAGGACCTTCTCTCCGGCGGAGAGGAACTACTCCATCGGGGATCGAGAGCTTCTAGCCATTAAATTAGCACTTGAGGAATGGAGGCATCTGCTGGAGGGATCAAGATTTCCAGTTATTATTTACACCGATCACAAGAACCTCTCCTACCTCCAGTCTGCCCAACGGCTGAATCCTCGTCAGGCCAGGTGGTCTCTGTTCTTTGCCCGATTTAATTTTGAAATTCACTTTCGGCCTGCTGATAAAAACATTAGGGCCGATGCTCTCTCTCGTTCCTCAGATGCCTCTGAAATTGAACTCTCTCCTCAACACATCATTCCTCCTGACTGCCTGATTTCCACTTCTCCAGCCTCCATCAGGCAAACTCCTCCAGGAAAGACCTTTGTTTCTCCACGCCAACGCCTTGGGATCCTCAAATGGGGTCACTCCTCCCATCTCGCAGGTCATGCGGGCATCAAGAAATCTGTGCAACTCATCTCTCGCTTCTATTGGTGGCCGACTCTAGAGACTGATGTGGTGGACTTTGTGCGAGCCTGCACTATCTGTGCCCGGGATAAGACTCCTCGCCAGAAGCCCGCTGGTTTTCTTCATCCTCTACCTGTCCCCGAACAACCTTGGTCTCTGATTGGTATGGATTTTATTACTGACTTACCCCCATCCCATGGCAACACTGTTATTTGGGTGGTCGTTGATCGATTCTCCAAAATGGCACATTTCATCCCTCTTCCTGGTCTTCCTTCAGCGCCTCAGTTGGCTAAACAATTTTTTGTACACATTTTTCGTCTTCACGGGTTGCCTACACAGATCGTCTCGGATAGAGGCGTCCAATTTGTGTCTAAATTCTGGAGGGCTCTCTGTAAACAACTCAAGATTAAATTAAATTTTTCTTCTGCATACCATCCTCAATCCAATGGACAAGTAGAGAGAATTAACCAGATCTTGGGTGACTATTTACGACATTTTGTTTCCTCCCGCCAGGATGACTGGGCAGATCTTCTACCTTGGGCCGAATTCTCGTATAATTTCAGAATCTCTGAATCTTCCTCCAAATCTCCGTTTTTCGTGGTGTACGGCCGTCACCCTCTTCCCCCCCTCCCTACCCCCTTGCCCTCTGGTCTGCCCGCTGTGGATGAAATTTCTCGTGATCTTTCCACCATATGGAAAGAGACCCAAAATTCTCTCTTACAGGCTTCTTCTCGCATGAAGAGATTCGCAGATAAGAAAAGAAGAGCTCCTCCCATTTTTTCCCCTGGAGACAAGGTATGGCTCTCCGCTAAATATGTCCGTTTCCGTGTCCCGAGCTATAAGTTGGGACCACGCTATCTTGGTCCTTTTAAAGTTTTGTGTCAAATTAATCCTGTCTCTTACAAACTTCTTCTTCCTCCTTCTCTTCGTATCCCTAATGCCTTTCACGTCTCTCTTCTTAAACCTCTCATCCTCAACCGTTTTTCTCCTAAATCTGTTCCTCCCACTCCTGTTTCCGGCTCCTCGGACATCTTCTCTGTCAAAGAGATTTTGGCCTCTAAAAAGGTCAGGGGAAGAACTTTTTTTTTAGTGGATTGGGAGGGTTGTGGTCCAGAAGAGAGGTCCTGGGAACCTGAGGACAATATCCTGGACAAAAGTCTGATCCTCAGGTTCTCAGGCCCCAAGAAGAGGGGGAGACCCAAGGGGGGGGGTACTGTTACGCCGAGCGCTCCGGGTCCCCGCTCCTCCCCGGAGCGCTCGCTACACTTCCCTCACTGCAGCGCCCCGGTCGGTTCCACGGACCCGGGGCGCTGCGTTACTACCTCCGGCCGGGATGCGATTCGCGATGCGGGTAGCGCCCGCTCGCGATGCGCACCCCGGCTCCCGTACCTTACTCGCTCCCCGTCAGTTCTGTCCCGGCGCGCGCGGCCCCGCTCCCTAGGGCGCGCGCGCGCCGGGTCTTTGCGATTTAAAGGGCCACTGCACCGCTGATTGGTGCAGTGGTTCCAATTAGTGTTTACACCTGTGCACTTCCCTATATCACCTCACTTCCCCTTCACTCCCTCGCCGGATCTTGTTGCCCTAGTGCCAGTGAAAGCGTTCCTTGTGTGTTCCTTGCCTGTGATTCCAGACCTTCTGCCGTTGCCCCTGACTACGATCCTTGCTGCCTGCCCCGACCTTCTGCTACGTCCGACCTTGCTTCTGTCTACTCCCTTGTACCGCGCCTATCTTCAGCAGCCAGAGAGGTTGAGCCGTTGCTAGGGGATACGACCTGGTCACTACCGCCGCAGCAAGACCATCCCGCTTTGCGGCGGGCTCTGGTGAAAACCAGTAGTGACTTAGAACCGATCCTCTAGCACGGTCCACGCCAATCCCTCTCTGGCACAGAGGATCCACTACCTGCCAGCCGGCATCGTGACACAGACAGCTCACCTTTACATTTTTTGCATGACCAGCTTTGCATCTGACCTTCCTGACCTGTTTTTGCATACTCCTTCAGCCTGATTGTCACATATGGGCAGGGAAGAGTTAAGCCTTGAACTCACCCGCTCCCACTTGCCCTGCCTTCTTGCGTACCCAGCCTAGGCAACGGGTCCACAACCACACGGGTCACAGTCCCTGCCTGAATAAGTGCAGCGAGTAAAACGTCTACAAAATAAACTTACAATACAGACGGAGGTCAGGACACTTTATGGAATCACACACACTAACAGAAATAATAACTAAACATACACACACAATATGTCACAGTCCACAAGCCGAGTAAGTACCAAGAGATAACAGAAAATCAAAATAGCAGAAACAGGAGAGGAGTCAGAGAGCAGAGCCAATGGGTCAAATATGCCAGAAATACAAGAGACATTAAAAACACTAGATAGGAGTATGAGCTCTTTCGGAGACAAGGTGTGAGAGCAGACTGCCAGCTTAAAAAGGAGCCTGAGCAGGTGCTCAAATCAAGATCTGTTGGTTTGGACCTTGACTGTGATTTGACTATAGTTCTAGTTATGATTCTATTCCTAATGTGCCTGTTAGTGATTGACCTGTCTTGTTCACTTTTCTCCCCTTCCCTGTGCACTTAGATATGAAGGGATTGTCGTCCAGTTCAGGTCCACTACCGAGGTGGATACTCTAAGTAGGTAAGGACAGGGAAGCTGATGAAATTAGGGCTGCTCTTCCATGTCCCCTATCATTTGCTAATCATAGGCCATGCAGTTTTTTCCCGTTCTATCAAGAATACCAGAAAGGGCACTGATGGACCACGTTGACCAGTTGACAGCGTCTTTTCTGCACTCTATTTACTGTAGGACCCCCGCCTTTATTAGGTTTGCTCTAAATTTCACAATGGGGATACCTTGCCCTGAGATGTCAGTTTCGTTAGGGTCTTTCTAACATGCCTTATAACCAGTTAGGTATTTATCCCCCACCTGAAGAAGCCATTACTTTAGCTGTGTGTTTAGAAACTGTTTGAGAGAGCGCAGAAGAGAATGCTCATGTACTCCCGTTCCTCGCTCCAGTCCTGATCTGTTCTGATCAGCTCCTCCAAATGAATCAATGCAACTGGGTGATACAATGTCCTCTCCAGACAGAAGAAGCACATGAAGAAATAAAGGTCTATGTATCTACTGTGAAAAAATATGTAAAAAAAAAATGGAGCAGAGCGCCTCATTGGGTGAAACTGTAAGATGGACACATTAAGATTTTAAAATAAATGTGGCAACTGGCTTACCCACACTAAACCCAATACACAGGGTTATAGTGCGGGTGAACCTGAGTAAAATGATTGGCATTTCCTCAGGTCAGTGACACCCAGGGGGGACCACACTCCAACCACTTTATAAGTTTGCCCCTAATAGGTTGGAATTCCACTGAGGTATTGCCAGAAAAAACGCAAGAAAAACTGCTACAGATTTTTCCTGCATTTTGGTGTTTTTTTCTGGCATCTTTCCTGATGTTTTTACCCTTGTGTGAAAATTGCATTTTTGGCCCCCTGGAAGTGCCGATATTTGCGAATATTTGCATATACGAAGTATTCGCGCTCCACACCGACTCACACAGTAAATAATATTGGAGCTTTCTTTGGACCACAAGCTGGAAGCAGGGAGGGATGAACACTTTTTTTTACACAGTACACATCATTTTTGGGATGTGCACTGTGAAGAAACAAACAAAAAAAAAAGAATATTCGTCATTTTGAATAAATAGAGCTATATTCTAAATATTCCCGAAATTGTGAAGTGCCGATATTCGCGGTAAAAATTTGCATTTCAAATATTCGTGCTCAACACTACTCTTTATTTTAGACATTATTTAGATACTACTACTACTCACAGCATGAAACCGACTGTTCCATGCTGGGAGTTGTAGTACCTGTACTAATAGACAGATCACTGTGATCTGTCTATTAGTACAGGTACTACAGCTCCCAGGATGGAACAGTCTGTTCCATGCTGGGAGTAGTAGTAGTATCTAAATAATGTCTAAAATAAAAAGAATAAAGTTTACAAGTAAAAATCCCACATACACATAAATGTCCCCCATAATGTAGTCCTCCTAAGAGATCTAATGTGCCCAGATTCTCAATTTTGCTACTTATTTTGCTCAAAAATTTGTTGTCTGATAATTTGTGTAACCACATCCTCCTCCTCCCTCCTCCTCTGTCACCTTTATCAGTGCTGGAGAACAAAAGTTTTTAATGAAGATTAAGCATTTCTCTCCTTTAGTTATTCCAGACACTTTTATCAGCTATTATTCTCAACGGCTGTGAAATTTTAATATTGTAAAGGATGAAGAAATGATGAATATTCAGAGGGTCTCATAAGAATCATGATGTACCAATAAAAGTAATAAAGAAAAATGTCAAGAAAAAAAAAACATTCTTTATTATAAAAAAAAAAAATATGAAATAGATGAAAGAAACTTCATTTCTCATGACCGGGGCAGCTATCACATCACATGATCAAGGTATTTTTATTAAAAAAAAAAAAAAAAAACAGTAAAGGAGCAGAGTATATCTAAAAGAAGAAGAACTACCACAAAAGGGCATAGTTACACAGTTCTATATTATAGGGGCAAAGGTTTCTGCAGTAATATCAGGAAGTATTACTTTACTGAGAGAGTAGTGGATGCATGGAATAGCCTTCCTGCCGAAGTGGTAGCTGTGAATACAGTGAAGGAGTTTAAACATGCATGGGATAGGCATAAGGCTAACCTTCATATAAGATAGGGCCAGGGACTATTCATAGTACTTAAAATATTGGGCAGACTAGATGGGCCAAAAAGTTCTTATTTACCAACAGATTCTATATTTTTATAAGATTGGCTAAGTCTCCTTATTATGAATCTTTTTCCCATCATTTCTTAGAAAAATGTGGAAAAAAGAAAAAAAAAAAAAGGAGAAAGAAAAAGCGCCTTGCGTAATTCTGTGAGGTATCGGTCCCCAGGTACCCTTGTCAGGTGTGGTGCTCACCTGAGATGACCCTTGGGTTCATGCATATAACCCCTCCGTATGGGGTACAGATGTGGGATCTCGAGCTGCAGCCTGCAAATTTTCGGACCGGTATCCCTCGTGGCAGCGAGAAGTCCGGTAATGAAGAGAACTTGAAGATCAGGAAAAAATCCTTTGCACTGGCGGCGCTCTCAGGCAATCACTTTCAGCCATCAGTCCAGTATTATGTATCAAATGTTTTTTATTGACCCATTAAAATCAATAAAATATAACAGACAGTGAGGTTTTGCCTCACTGTCTGTTATATTTTATTGATTTTAATGGGTCAAAAAAAATAAAACATTTGATACATAATACTGGACTGATGCCTGAAAGTGATCGCCTGAGAGCGCCGCCAGTGCAAAGGATTTTTTCCTGATCTTCAAGTTCTCATCATTTCATAGGGAATGATTTCTTATTGCATGTTTTCCTGTGAGGAGCATTATTTTTTTCAGCTTATCGTTACCCCTACTAGGTAATGATTTTGAAAAGCAGAGCAAAACTTCAGGAGGTAGCAGGAATTTGCGTGGCACTGACCGGAACGGACTCAATACAAGATGCAACGCATTTCACTGTGCAAGCGCAGGCTGTGTTTACGCAGTGAAACACGTTGCATCTTGGTTAAAGGAGTAGTCCAGTGGTGACCCAGTGGTGAACAACTTATCCCCTATCCTAAGGATAGGGGATAAGTTTGAGATCGCGGGGGGTCCGACCGCTGGGGCCCCCTGCGATCTCCTGTACGGAGCCCCGACAGCCCGAGGGAAGGGGGCGTGTCAACCTCCGCACGAATGGGCGGCCGACACGCCCCCTCAATACAACTCTATGGCAGAGCCGAAGCGCTGCCTTCGGCAATCTCTGCCATAGAGATGTATTGAGGGGGCGTGTCAGCTGCTGCTTCATGCGGAGGTCGACACCCGCTATCTGGCCAGAGAGCCTGGCCCCCGTACAGAGAGATCGCAGGGGGCCCCAGCGGTTGGACCCCCCCACGATTTCAAACTTATCCCCTATCCTTAGGATAGGGGATACGTTTTTCACCACTGGAATACCCCTTTAATAAAGAATTTTATCTCAAGTCACCACACCTGTATTGTGTCCATTCCGGTTAGCGCCACGCAAATTCCTGCTAAATCCTGAAGTTTTGCTCTGCTTTTCAAATTCTACCAGGAAGGCTGCAGATGGGAACTTTTGATAATCATTACGTGCTGTCCATTGTTGTGTAAGTCGGAATACAACCGGAGCTGGTAAGCAACCATCTATACCCCCTTTGACTTCCTTTCCACTCCAGCACGTGTGATACTCCAAATGGAGCACCTTTGTTTCTTTTTTTTAGCCTACTGGGTAATGTTAGTTTTACAGGCTCAGTAGTTTCACAACTGCTGAAGGACCACAGGCCTGATAGGGAAATTCAATGGTTTCCTTTTAGATATGATGCTTAAGGCCGAATTGGAAGAATAATAATTAATCAGGCCTGGAGAAAATTAAGGAATACAGAGACAGTGTGACATGTGCAAGATTTTCTGATGTTTACTACAAAAGGTGGGATTTTTATAAACATACATCAAAGAAGGCACACTGCCAGATTATATGTACCGTATTTTTCGCCCTATAGGACGCACCGGCGTATAAAACGCACCCAATTTATAGGTGCAAAATCTAAAGAAATTAAGATTTTGAACCCAATAGTGGTCTTCAACCTGTTGGCTGTCCAAGCATGCTGGGAGTTGTAGTTTTGCAACATCTGGAGGTCCGCAGATTGAAGACCACTGCATAGGAGGTACTACTCACGTGTCCCCGCCACTCCGGACCCATCACCCCTGCCCTGGATGTCCCTCCATCGCTGTCGCCTCATCCCCGTCACTCCGGAACGTCTCTGCTGCCGGCCGGGTATCCTCGTTCTCCGTCGCCGCCATCACGTCGTTACGCACGCCGACGCACGTACGCAACGACGTGATGACGAGGAAGGAGAGTGCTGGCCATACAGGGGATCCCTGAACGGAGAAGACACCGAGGAGGCAGGTAAGGTCCCTCCCGGTGTCCTGTAAGCACTAACCCAGCTATTCAGTCAGGCTGTTCGGGACCGCCGCGGTGAAATAGCGGCGGTCCCGAACAGCCCGACTGAATAGACGGGTTAGTGTCACTTTCCCTTCAGACGCGGCGGTCAGCTTTTATCGCCGCATCTGAAGGGTTAATGCAGGGCATCACCACGATCGCTGATGTCCTGTATTAGCCGCGGGTCCCGGCCGTTGATGGCCGCAGGGACCTCCGCGATAGGGGTGTATTCGCCGTATAAGACGCACCAAATTTTTCCCCCCAGTTTTGGGGAAGAAAAAGTGCGTCTTATACGGCGAAAAATATGGTAGTTTCAGCAGATTATACATAGTTTCCGCAGATGTTCTAATCACTAGGACAGGATGTGTATCCCCCCAACTTTTGCGAATGTAGACATCCTTGAAGTTTCTGCAACTCAGCAGTTATGGTCTTGGATACAGGCTTCCTGCTTATCATTGCTAGTAAAGTTCATATTTTGTTTATCGTGAAGGAATATAGACAAGATGTTATACAAGATGGCGTATAAAATATAAAAAGAGTAATATGAATTCATATAGCAAGCTAACTTCCCTCACAGGCCGAGACTACTGAAACACATTCTACTGTCTAAGCAGAAAGTCATGAAAAAGTTGTACCAATGATACTCAGGAGACACTCCAACACAAACATGAACTTATTTCAACAACCCATTATTTCACCTACATTATATCAATGTTTTTTTCTTTTTCTGTCCAATCAATCTTTGCCCTTTGAAGTAGAAAAATCTAATTTTGACTGTGCAAATTATTTTCCATCTAGAGGGATAACCTGAAGCTACTGGCCTCCTATGCATCATCTCTCACTGCTCTAATCTATGATTTCCCCTTTTTATATTGCTAGGTTATTTTTTTCATGGAAAAGAAAACATTTGACTCCCTCAGGAACCAGGGCCTGCTTATGACTGCTACCTCTTTACCTCCCTGCAGTTACACCCCTGGCTACAATCTATCTAGTAGAAGGTACATGTAATGCTTGCAAAGGTTTATTGAGACATCAGTGCACAGAGAAAGTTATCTATCTTGTAACAAAGGGGTAGATTTATCAAAACCCGTGCAAAGGAAATATTGCCCAGTTGCCCATAGCAACTAATCAGATCACTTCTTTCAATTTGCAGAGGCCTTGTTAAAAATGAAAGAAGCAATCTGATTGGTTGCTATGGGCAACTGGGCAACTTTTCCTCTGGACAGGAAATCTCCCCCAAAGTCTCTGGATAGGGTGTGAACTCTGGATCTTATGGAGGGTAAAATATGTACCATTTTTCTCACTAAATATATTTTAAAAGGCGCTATTGACAGAACATCGTTACCAGATTTTGGTAACAGCACAAATAATCCATACCAAAAAAAAAAAGTACAAAAAAAAAGAACAAATAAATTCAGAAATTATGTGTAATATTATGAAATGACACTGGGAAAAAGTAATAAATACATGAAGAAAGGGAGGTGCAAATAGGCATGGAAAGCCAAGACAACAGCTGAAATCTATCAGATAATAAAAAGTAATCCAGGAGTGAGTTGTCCAAGAGCAAAGGACACTTGTGGAGAGCTTCAAAAAGACCTGGAATTAGCAGGTACTGTTGTCTCAAAGAAACAGTATGTAGTGAGAAAAATTGTGTCATTATTTATTTCACCTGTTGTATTTGGCTAATGCTAGTTATTTGCTGGCCAGACTGCGGTGCAGAGCCTAAGGGTAGATAACCCCAGATTGCAAAGCTCCACAATAACCACCAAGTAGGCAACTGAGTGCAGCAGGGATGACTAGACGGGTAGGGACAAACAGACAGTATAAAAAAGGAGGGACTCAGCAGGACCTGGGATACTGTAGAGTAAGTGAAACACAGCTGGAACCGGAAGTGGTACTGGAGTGCCAAGAGCTTGGACACTGGAGATAGCACTAGATTTCTAGGAACTTGGGATGAAGTGGGCACACTAGGAACTAAGACTGTGGAGCAGGTTGGTGGATAACAGCAGAAGGATGAGGACATGGGTCAACAACAGCAGAAAAGGAATGTGGGTCACTAGAAGCAGAGTATAAATGTGGGTCACTAGTAACAGGGCAGGAACATGGACACCAGTAGTAGGGTAGGGATGTAGGACATCAGAAACAGGAAAAAGGACATGGGTCACCAACAGGGATAAAACTTGGTGACCAGCAGCAGTGCAGGAATGTAGACAAAAATCTGATGAACAAGACCCAGGAACAGAACAGATGATGCAGATGGGGACACTGTGGTTGCAAGTGTAAACACAGGATCACAGAGCTTTCAGTACCAGATACAGACAGGAACACAGACTCAGAAGTGGTAGACATGGGCACTGTAGTTGCAATTGTATATGTAGGGTTGCAGAACTTTAAGAATGGAACCAGAAGCACAGACCTTGATTTCATAGGAGCAGAAGCAGAAGACACAGGAATCAGATAACATAATACAAAAAACAGCTGAGTGTGTATATGGGACACTTGTTAGAGGAGGACAATATGCTCCACTATGCTTATAACTGTATTTGGCTACAAAAGTAGGTGTGTAGTTTTGGCTGGCCTTTCAGAGTAACTAGGCCCTTATGACTTTAACAGGAACAAAATCGTACACCACGTAGGTGTACGTACAGTATACACTTATGAGAGGAGGACTATGCGCTCCCCTACGCTTAAAACTGTTTTAGACTACAGAAACAAGTGTGTAGCTTTGGCTGGCCTTTCACAGTAACTAGGCCCAAATTATTTTAACAGGAAAAATATAAAGGACACCACGTAGGTGTATGTACAGTTTACACTTATTAGAGGAGGACTATGCGCTCCACCACGCTTAAAACTGTATAAGACTACAGAAACAAGTGTGTGGCTTTGGCTGGCCTTTCACAGTAACTAGGCCCAAATTATTTTAACAGGAAAAATATAAAGGACACCACGTAGGTGTATGTACAGTTTACACTTATTAGAGGAGGACTATGCGCTCCACCACGCTTAAAACTGTATAAGACTACAGAAACAAGTGTGTGGCTTTGGCTGGCCTTTCACAGTAACTAGGCCCAAAATATTTTAACAGGAAAATTATAAAGGACACCACGTAGGTGTATGTACAGTTTACACTTATGAGAGGAGGATATAAATCACCAGAGTTCCTTGCCCCATGTCCTCACATGTGGATCCACCATTTTAGATCCCCTGGACCGCACTAAATGGAGTTTAATGAAGCGATTTGTTTAATCGAATCGTGGTGATATTTGGATTCGTTGGAAATCTAATTTTTCCTGAAATTCGTAATGAATTCGGATTCATCAGATTCGATTCACTCATCCCTAGTGACAGTTACTAGTGGGGTTCCACAGGGGTCTGTACTGGGTCCACTTTTTTTTTCAATATGTTTATTGATTACCTTGTAGAGGGATTACAGAGTAGAATTTTAAATGAAGTTTAATGTGGATAAATGTAAGGTGATGCACTTGGGCCATAAAAACAAAATGTACAATTATGTGCTAAAAAATAAGACATTAAGTAAAATTTCTACCTAAAAAGATTGGTGGACAGTAAGTAGTGTTGTGCGGCATAGGCCATATTCGAATTCACGATATTTCGCGAATATATGGACGAATATTCGTCATATATTCTCTAAATTCGCATATTCGTAATATTCACGTTTTATTTTCGCATATGCGAAAATTTGCGTATGCGAAAATTAGCATATCCGAAGATTAGCATATGCAAAAATTAGCATATATAGAAAATTCACACGCCAGTTTCACACAGTAGTATTAGAGCCTTCTTTACACCACACAAGCTGGAGAGGGATGGTCACTGTGATGTGTACTGTGAAAAAAATATATAATATATATATATTATATATATAAAAACCGAATATTCCTAATTACGAATATATAGTGCTATATTCGCGAATTCGTGAATATGCGATATTCGCAAATAATATTCGCGAGCAACACTAACAGTAAGCTTAACTTTAGTGATCAGTGCCAGGCAGCTGCTGCCAAGGTTAGCAAAGTCATGGGATTTATCAAGAGAGGCACAGAGTCTCGGGACAGGAACATCATTTTGCCTCTGTACAAATCACTGTTATGGATTAATGTGTCCAATTTTGGGCACCTGTATATAAGAAGGACATGGCTGAACTGGTGAGGGTGCAGAGGAGGGCAACAAAGATAATAAATAGTATGGGAGGATTACAGTACCAAGATAAGTTATCAAGCTTGGGGTTATTTAGTTTGGGGAAAAGACATCTTAGGGGCGATCTGATCACAATGTACAAATATACGAAAGGACAGTACAGAGATTTTTCTAGTGACCTCAAGGGGGCATCCTGTATAAAGAAGGTTACACCATAATCACAGACAGAGATTCTTTACTGTAAGAGCAATAAGACTATGGAACTCTCTGGAAGAAAAGTATTTGAAGAGGCTCTTCTCAAGCTAGTAACCTATAGACCTGAGCTGCCCAAATGACACCCAAACCCACGGTGTCGGATAAACGGCTGAATATGAAGAAGAAATTAGTGCTCAGGGTCATGAATATTGAAACAATAGTATTTTACTGATATTGATCAATTGATCAATTCATATTTTATCTTAATTATTATTTTTATTGTTTTATTATTTTAAATATCAATAAAATACTATTGTTTCAATATTCACGACCCTGAGCCCCAATTTCTTCTTCGTACTATGGAACTCTCTGCCACATGATGTTGTGATGTCCGACTCAACAAATGAAACAAGTTTAAGAGGGGCCTGTTTTTCTGGATAAATATAATATTATAGGTTATGGATGCTAGATTTATGTGGATAGAAAATTGATCTAGGGATTTATTCTGATCGCCATTTTAGAGTTGAGAAAGAACATTTGGCAATTGGGGGTTGTTGCCTTCCTCTGGATCAACATAGTAGAGTTTTAGATTGAACTCGATGGACTGTTGTCTTTTTTTCAACCTTGCAAACTACTGTATTTTACTATGCTACCTCCTCTGGGCAAGATCATGGGATTCCCTTGTTCCTACCCTTTAAAAATGGCCCGTGCCCACACAATTTAATTTATTTCTCCTCATGTACAGTCTGCTGAGGGTGATAGTACAGTGATTACTTTAATCACATTCCTGTCACTCTTAGGCCAGATTCACATGGTCAAAAATGTGAGGAAAATACAAGAAGACATTTCACACATTTGAATAATCTGAGCAGAATTTGCAGAAAGAATAGACAAGTCTATTCTTTCTGCAGGTGTTGAAATTGGCATTAACAAATGGCATAAACATCTGCCGCGAAAATTACACCATGTGCAAAGCGCAGCAGAATCCCATTGAGACTAATGGCACTCTTCTGCAGCGGAATGTTCATGTGGAATATTCCTGCTGAATTCCGCACAAACATTCTGCCGTGTGAACATACCCTCAGGCAGCCTGTACATGCTGGGATCTCTCAGTGATAGGAACATGGTGACTGCCACCATGATCCCATCAGAATTGAATGATGGCTCCAGTAATGATGGCCAGAAGGGGGTCCCAATGATGTCGCTGCCTGCCTAACTGACATACACAGGCTGCCTCTAGTGCCGGATGCTTGGCTGCACTCCTGCGCCCCACTAAGTGTGCATCGGTACATTGTCCTTCTTTTTTATTTTTTTTATTTTTTTATTTTTTTTATTTTGTATTTTAAAAGACATTACACCTTAAAACAACCAAACAACCGTAACTCATATTTGTCTGTTATGGTACAATCCAAACCACATCAAGACAAAAACGTAAACATTTTTTAACTAACAATAAATGAATAACATGGGTAAGCTAGCTATTCCACATTCATTCATAGATACCTTAAAACTTGTGTTATGATCACCTTCATATTCCTCAACTATCTACCTTATATTCATCTTCCTATCCCTTATCTTTTCATAGCTAAATTCTCCAGCCAAAACTTATTGGAAAAATAAATAAATAAGGAAGTAACATTCCCACCTTTCCTTAACTTTTACTTTCTCAACTACTATAATCCAGTTATGCTCACTTCTTGTATTCTTTTTATCCAATGATCCCACATACTGCACTGTTTGTCATATAAAGGTATGTTTTCTATTTTATCTAATCTAAGCCTCTCCAGTGTACAAGCCTGACTGACAAAACTCATTACTGTTGCTAAGGTTGGCACTTGTGCACTTTTCCAATGTTTTGCTATTTCTGTTCGTACCACTGATAACAAAATAAAAGCTAACACTCTATCCCTATATACTAATGACTCTAAACCGATGTTTAAAAGGGCAACTTTTAAATCCCATTTTATATCTTTCTCCAATAATATTCTTAAAAATGTTTTAACTTTTTTCCAAATCGGCTGTATCTGAGCCCAAAACCACCACATATGCAGAAATGTACCCTCCTCCGACCCACACCTCCAGCATAGAGGCGAGATGTTTTCATTAGGGTACATCCTTGCTATCAGCCGCGGTGTACGATGCCATCGGTATAAAAGTTTTCTGAAATTTTCAAGATGAGAGGCGCAATGGGATAATTGTGTCGGCATTATGAATATTTTAGACCAACTTTCTGGGGTTAATTGTATTCTTAACTCGTTTTCCCATTTTATCTGAAAATCTGCTTTTACTTCTTGAGCTAAACCACGCCACGCTTTATACGCCTTAGAAATTGCACCTCTGCCGCTTTTAGCTGACTTAAAGTAATTTTCATATATTGTGGGCATTCCCTGAGGTTTAGTTTTAATCGAACTTAAGAAATGGCGTAACTGTAAATACTTAAAAAAAAACTCTTTTGGTGATAGTTGAAATTTTTCACATATCCGTTCAAAGGGTAGTAGAGATCCATTACTACTTATTTGATTCAAATCTGTAATTCCTTTCCTCTGCCACTGTGAAAAATCAGTGGCCGGTACAAACTCCTGAATTATGTTTATGTTAATATCTTGGGGATTTATACCTTTTATAAGATGTTTAGATATGGCGAGCCTCCAAACCTCCATACTTACTATGGACGTTGGGCTTTCTGTATATAAGGTGCGATTCGTCAGTGCTATTCTACATAAGGCATTTTTTAGTGATCTTGTTTTCATTAACTCCGCTTCTATACTTATCCATTTAGTTGATTCATCCGGGCTCCACCACCTCTGTAGTTGAGTTAGATGGACTGCTCTATAATAATTCAATAAGTCCGGACACCCCACTCCTCCCTCTTTAACCTCTTTATACAGTAGTTGTGCTGTGACTCTTGTTATTCTATTTTTCCATATATACTTTAGTAGAATATTTTGTAATTTTTTTATAATAAGTATTGGAAACTTTATTGGGAGATTACTAAATACAAACAGTATTTTAGGTAGTAAAATCATTTTTATCACCGCGATCCTCCCTATCCAGGAAATTGGAAGTTTAGCAAATCTCTTAATATCCGCGTGCAGTTTATTGGTTAATAATTCTATATTTATTAATAATGATTTCCTTGGGGAGGGGCTTAGGGCTATTCCCAAATACGTTAAATAATTCTCTGTCCATTTAAAAGGAAACATCTCCATCAAATCCATTTTTGTCTGGGTATCTAATACCAACGGTAACACTAATGATTTCTGCATATTCAATTTATAATAACTTATTTCTGAAAACTGATCCAAAATACATAACAAAGGGGGAATAGACTGATAAGGATGTGTTATGGCCAATAAAACATCATCCGCAAATAAACCTATCTTATGCGTTTTAGCGCCTATTTCTACCCCTCTAATCTCTTGAGACATTCTTATCCTCTGAGCCAGAGGTTCAATCAGCATTACGAACAAAATAGGCGAAAGGGGACACCCCTGCCGGGTGCCATTTGAGATATTTATTAATTCTGATTTCTGGCCTTCAATACACACCATTGCTGATGGTTTATAATATAGTGCCATAATTGCTGCAATTCGTTTTTGGGGGATTTTGAAAGTTTCTAAGACTTGCTCTAAATAGCCCCAATGGACTCGATCGAAAGCCTTCCCCACATCTAAAGATATTAGCAGAGAAGGCTTCCGATCGGCCACTGCGCATGATATGATATTTAGAAAGCGCCTTGTTCCGTCCAGGGATTGACGTCCCTGGACGAAACCTACCTGGTCAGGATCTATTAGTTTTGACAAAACTCTATTTAATCTCGTCGCTAAAATTTTTGCATAAATTTTAATGTCGCTATTTAATTACGAGATTGGTCTAAATTGGGATGGTTCCTCTGCAGTTTTCCCTGGCTTAGGTATAGTTATTATCGTGGCCTCCAGCATTTCTTTAATCAGAGCTCCTGAGTTAAGTACATTATTTAATAAATCTGTTAGGTATGGTACTATTTTTGTTATATGTACTTTATAAAAATCATTTATTATACCATCTGGTCCTTGTGCCTTCTTAGATTTTAGTAATTTTATACTTTTCCTCACTTCTTCTGTTTCGATTGGGGCCATGAGCAATACGCTTTCCTCCTCTGATATGGAGGGTAATGTAGCCTTGCTTAAAAAGTTATTTATTATTTTAGTTGTTGGATGGACAATATTAGGGTTATTCGCTAAATTATATAATTCTTGGTAGTATTGTGCAAAGCCGTTTGCGATTCCCCTAGGATCTCCCTCCCGTTGGCAATTTTAAATATGCGATTTTACTTTGTATATTTTTTGTTTTAACTTGGCGGGCTAAATGTGCACCTGGCTTATTCCCTAACCAGTAGAGATCTAACTTTAAGTTCTTCATGGCTAAATCAAATTTATATAAGTTAATATTATGTAACTCAGTTGTCACCCATTTTATAGAGGCGGCTAGTTGAGAATCGTATTTTAATTTATTTTTCCTATGTAAAGCTGCCAATTCTTTTTCCAACTCCAATTTTCTACTATGTGTCTGTTTACTATAATATGCCGTTTGTGAAATAATTTTTCCTCTCAAAGTAGCTTTAAAAGCACACCAAATAATCGCTTCAGATGAAACGGAGTCCCTATTCACTTCAAAAAAGGAAGGTATCCAAGAAGCTATATCTTCTCTCATTTGGACATTTTTAATAATGTGCGCAGGCGCACGCCATGGTTTAGGTAGTCGCTCACCCACATTTTTAATAACTAAAACAACAGGTGCATGGTCTGTCCAAGTAATATTTTTAATTTCAGTGGATATAGCATTATTTAATATAGAATTCGAGACCAAGAAGAAATCTATACGGGAATAAACCTTATGAGGGTTTTAAAAGAAAGTAAAATCAAACTCTGTAGGATGTTGGATCCTCCACACATCTTACATCTCATATTGTGCTATTATATTTGATATTAATGTGGGTTCCGTACGTAAAGTCTTTGATGTAGTATCCACAGAGGGCCAGATTGCTTGGTTAAAGTCCCCCATAATTATTACATTCTCCTCAGGAGAAAAAGTTGCTTTACGGAGGACTCTACGCAAGAATCTGTCTTGTTTAACGTTAGGGGCATATAAGCCTATCAGGATAAAGGGTTCTCTATTTATTTTACATCGCACTATTAGATATCTTCCTTCTTCATCTAATTTAACTATTGATTCTGTAATATTAACATTCTTATTTAATATCAGTGCCACCCCTCCTGCCCTTTTCCCCATGGCATGTGAGGCTGCTATAACTGAATATGCCTTATGCTGGAGTCTGAAAGCGTCCTTTTCCTTCAGGTGGGTTTCCTGAAGGCAAAGGAGGTCTGCTCTCAAGTTCTCTGCTTCCCTCCAGACCATATTTCTTTTAAAAGGCGAGTTTAAACCTTTACAGTTTATCGAAACTAACCTTAATGTCATTTATATATGTAGGTCAGGGTGTTGGTCCGCTGTTACTTGCAACCTTTCTGAACATAGGAATACCCTTCCTGGCTGGCTAAAGAAAAGGAACAGAAGGTGATCAAACACACTCAAAAAAACATTCATATCTACATAGATCATTGATTTATTAATTATCAAAACTAATACACACAATTTTATGGGGCTTACCCCTAAGCCCCTTTTGGGGGGTTTCGCAATTTCCCTCTTGCAAAACATATACAGTACTGGCTAAACCGGCTATATTATGGCTTCCTATCTAACTTCTATTCTCAATGACAAAAGAACAAGGAAGAAAAAAAGAAAAACAAAAAAATACAAAAGGCGAGCAAAGTGATCAAACAGGGCCGATCAGCCCGATCCTCCTAACCCAGACCCCACCTGGTATCATACTAAAACTTAACAAAGGCAAAAAAAGAAATGAAAGTATAATCCCAAAGACAACTACACTTATCTTTATATATCCCAAAAAAAATATATATATTTTCTTTTCTTTTTGCATCGCCTGAGTTCAAGATGCCTTTGGGGCTTTCTTCTTATATTTCACTGTTGTCCATTCTGGAGCTATTCTCTGTCAGTCTTCTCTAGATACATTCAATGTTTCCTCAGAGGCTATCCCCCAGTCTTGGCATCTCCTCATTAATTCTTGTGGGCTGCTTACAATAAATTTTTCCCCTCTATAAGTAATAAGCAGTTTAACGGGGAAGCCCCACTTATAATTAATTTCATGTGCTCTTAGTAAGCGCGTTCCCTCAGAGAATTCTCTTCGCCTTGCCATGGTCCCAGGTGAAAGATCCTGAAAAATTTATAAATTGGCATATTTTTCTAACAGTTTAGGCGGATTCCTTGCTGCCAACAAGATACACTCTTTAATGTGAAAAAAATGGACCCGCACTATAATATCTCGGGGAAGCAGTGGTGACAGTGCTTTAGGCTTGGGTATGCGGTGTGCCCTGTCTAACGTGAGGTCCAATTCAGATTTTTCAGGGAGCAGTGAATGGAAGTATGCTTTAATAAAGGGGATTAACTGCTCCTTTGTAATCTCCTCTGGGATTCCTCGTAGTCTAACATTGTTCCTCCTCGCTCGGTCTTCCATATCTAACATTTTTATTCTCAAATTTTCTACCTCTTCCTCTAAATGGTTAACTGAATCCACAACAGAGTTATGTGCCTCAGTATGTTCTTCTAACTTTTGTTCAATATGGGCAGTGCGAAGACCCAGTGCTTGCATTTCTGTCTGTATGCACCCAACAGCTTTTTGTAGAGTTAATGTAAAGGATTCTTGCAGTTCAAACAGCATTTGTCTCATTGCTCCTTCAGACACTGGTAAATTACTATTAGTAGCGCCTGAGGGGGGTGGTGGGAGCACTAATGCATTTGAGATTTGCGACTGGGGGGTCAGTTTTAGTCCAATTTGAGCTTGAGATTTTATTTTTGCTCTGGGACTGAAGGCTACTGGAGCAGATAGGCTTGCTAGGGATGGTATGGAAGCTGGTTGATTTATACTATATCCCTGAAGTAAGTTCTGAGATCCGGCTGAATCTTCAGTATTGCGGCTTTTACTGACCGTGACTTCCCCTCTCTTTTCCCCTCACTCACCACCTCCTCGGTCTTCTCAGCGCGCCCCCGCTGATTTGCTAGGTTGTCGCTTGTATCTGGAGCTCTGTACAGGCCCTCCTTGTCCCTCCGTGCCGCTCTCATGTCGCGCTCTGTGAGCGCTTCCTCTTTCTCTGCCCCACGACCCATGCTGGCGTCATCACGATGCGCTGCAGAATCCCGGATGTTGTCACACATCGGCCTCCGCTCCACTCCGTCGCTGCGTCCAGCAGGGTCGCTCACCTGGGTACTGGCCTTCTCCTCCCCAATAGTGCGTGCGGTGAAGGCCTTCTCGATGGGTTCCACCTCTGCCTCCGCCTCTCGGATTCCAAGCACGTGGGCCTCGCGGTATCCCGGGGGTCTCTCTCCCCGGCGTCACCGTTCCTTGTCTCGATATATCGCCTCTATCCTCAGCAGTATAGAAGCTGGTAAGTTTTAGTGGACTATTCCTCTTCTTAGTTCTTGTCATAGCGATATCAAGTTTATTTCACCATTTAGATGGTGTGTTTGCCGTGTTAAAAGCCTGCGCCCTTACTCCTTCATCTCCTAGCCACCGCCATGTTCCGAAAGCCACGCCCCCCCCCGGACACTACCCGGTACATTGTCCTTCTACCCCTGTAAGTGTTGGCCGCACAGCAGTGGGTACAGGCTGTAAATTCTGTAAGTGTACGGCATTGTGGTGTCCATGTACATTACAGGTGAACTTACAGCCTGTACAACTGTACAGTTACAGAGGCTGTGAATCATGGGATGGCATCCTCCACGCACATAAGTATGCCACTGTTTTGTAGGGAGTGCATCTCTGGAGGTACCTTTAGCGGAAGTAAAAAAGAAGACCAGAGGACAGCGCCTCATACGTTACATAGTTACATAGTTACATAGTTAGCACGGTCGAAAAAAGACATATGTCCATCAAGTTCAACCAGGGATACCAGTTTCCCTTGGATAATTGGGATCCTACAACTCAAAAAAAAGGAGATGGTCAAGATGCCCTCTCTCCTTAAGTAAGGGAAACTATCACCCCTAGGGTATCTTTTAAGCCATGGATGAAGCTGTGGGGCCCAGAAGGTCACAAGGTGGGGGCAAACCAACTTGTCAAGATACACATTTCTGGTGTAGAAAGATACCTTTTGATATACAGGCACTGCTTTGTTCAAATCAGTAGAAAAGAGTCTCCATACGCTGTCTAGATTATACTACACAGGAAGCAGGGAAGCTGTCAGTACTCAGATCGAAGATCTGTGTAAAAATGTATTAATGGAAAACGGTCACCCGTTCACCCACACCAAACCCGATACACCGGGTTATAGTGTGGCTGAACAGGAGACCGATGCAGGGTTTCTGACCGATATACGTACATGCAGTCCGGTGCCCGGTCCCTCTGAAGTTCGGCCTCTTCCAGCACTGAACTGCATGCTGGAGGCGGGCCCGCCTGCTGGATTTGTATACTAATAGGTGCTCACAATTTTTGGTTCTGTTGAGGCCATAGATTTTGAGGCCTAGCGTGTCTTTGAAAGTTGCGTAGCACACCGTCCTGTTAGTCTGTCATCCACGAGAGCAGCAACCCAAGAGAGCGATAATTGGACACAGCTCCCTTATATGGGCAGGGACTGAACTAACACTAATTGGTCCAAACGGATGTCAATCACCTTAACAGAGATTTGTAGGTAACACGTGACCCAAGGACCTCTTAAGTTCCTGCAACATACCATAGAGGTTACTAGCATGGTCACATGACCGAAGATCCTGCAACGCTAAAACAAGGGAAGTACTATACATTTCTATACAATATAGCTATAATTATTAATATATACATTTATCAACATGAAAGTTAGAATTAAAGGGGTATGAATTTGGGGATAATGGGGGAGATTTATCAAAACCTGTCCAGAGGAAAAGTAGCCCAGTTGCCCATAGCAACCAATCAGCTCGCTTCTTTCATTTTTAACAAGGCCTCTGCAAAATGAAAGAAGCAAACAGATTGGTTGCTATGGGCAACTGGTCAACTTTTCCACTGCACAGGTTTTGATAAATCTCTCCAATGTGAGGAATATGGGGCAATGTTAAGAATATGGGGGCAATGTGAGTGAAAATGGGGGCAATGTGAGGAATATGGGTGCAGTGTGAGGGGAGCTGCTATGTGCGGACAATGTGAGGGGCCTGCTAAATGGGGTCAATGTGAGCAGACCTGCTATATGAAGACAATGTGAGGGGGCCTGCTATATGGACATGATATGAGCAGACCAGCCATATGGGGGCAATGTGAGGGGCCTACTATATGGAGGCACAAGGGGGCACTATGAGGCTATGTTCACACAATGGAATTTCTGTGCGGAATTTTGCATTATAACTCTGCATTGAGATTCTGCAGCAACAGAGTCCCATTGATTTCAATGGAATTCTGCTGCTCTGGCACGGAAATTCATAGACTACAATACATTTCTGTGTGGTCCTAACGCTGACATGTTCTGCCAGCGCTTCGCTGTCGGGACAGTGTCCCCACAGAGATTTTCCATGTGGTCATTCCTCCGTGTTAACATAGCCATACCATACAGCGCAATGTTCATGGATAGTTTGCATTGAGGTGAGAATTTTGCTGAAATGGGAGATTGTGTTTGTCAGGCAGATTCCACAGTCGTGGCTGGAAAAGATGAGTCGCGGCTGGATAGGTCTTCATGATGGTCTGGGCCATCATGAAGACTTAGGAAGACCTAGTGGAAAGAGAAAAAATCAAATCTATAATAGCAGAACTAAGTAGTATCATCTACTGTATATAAAGAACACAACAATAGGAGAAATAAATCCAGAAGAATGGAGTTAGGAAAAGTGGACTCATGCATTACACTCCATCTAAGCTCCTAATATTTGAGTCTTCTCTCTCCTGGCCTCCTTCTCTCTAAGACAAGGTTCATGGTTTATGATTGGTGTTTATCAAAGTCTTTTAACATTCAGATGATCTCACAATCGTATTGTCTTTATCTCTAAATAAAAATTTCGACTCATTCATGTGCGTGCTGCGATTTTTTTTTCTTGAATTCTTTTGATGTTCCTATCAAGGTCACTGGATACACAATCAATGCCATTACATAACAAGACTTTAATAGAGGCACAATACTGTTTTATCTGCTTGAATTATTCTTTCTGGCCTTTATGTGTAACTGTTGAGTGTAAATATTGATCTGAATCACCGATAACACTGATCATCTCCATGTTGCAAAGTAAATGTTCTCACAAGTTGTGATGCATGGTAAAGGGAATCTTCACCATTTAACACTGTGGTTGTTTTGATCCATTTTTTTCGATGGAATAGATTGTAAGATATCTTAGGCGGCATCTTTTATGGTGTACCTTATACAGTAAGGGCCGTGCGTGTGCAAATATCGTCTCCTCATGGGTTCATGCATATCCCCGATTCCAGTCCTCCTCCAGTCCCTGCCTGACACTGACTATATGACATTGTTCCATCCATTCCCTGATGCCTGAGTAACTTTGTAGTTTACTACAGCAAAGGTGTTTGTCTGCATTGTTCCTGTGTACCTGATCTAAGCCTGTTTCCTGACTCCATTTCTGCCTGATCTTCCTTTACCTCGCTGTCCTCCTGTGTATGACCTGGACTGTCAACCATGTCTTCTAAGCTAGTCAGCTCTGCTAAAACACCTACTTAGCTTTGTTACATCAGAGGTGAATACAAAGGGAGACAAGCATGTGGAAGTATTCTGATTCATAATCTTATTAACAATTATATAAACCACTTAAAAAAATATCATTTTATTTTATCATATCACATCCAAAGTATATAAACAACTGCAACCTTCTTGAAAAGTACCATTGAGGATTGCCAATAAAAGTGACTCCGGAACCAGAGATGCTGTTCAATAAGTTTATGCAAGCTTGGATTTTTTTTTTTTTTTAAGGCCTGTACAATGCCATTATAGCAGGTATACTTATTTAAAGTATGCAAACATACCTGCTTGGTTTTCCAAGTTGTGTCTAAGGTCATGTAAAGTAAAAATAGTAAAATTGTTAATTGTGGTTTTACAAAGTGCCATTGTGCATGAAAAGGCCACCACTGCTTTTTCCTCTGATGCCTACTCTTGCTGTTTTAATGTATACAAATAAAGAATAAAGTTTTTAATTTGAGATAGTGAGCGCTGCTGTGTTTTACTCTATAATTTTGCTATTTTGATGTAATATTGTTTACACTTTCACTGACTGTCACTGTCACTGAAATACATAGATTGAAACTGTATATCTAGACAGCAAAGGCTAGCAAAAATCAGCAAATTGCGTGCAAATGAACTAACTGGATGACAACCTTGTTGTTTTTGGTGGAGGAAATTGATGTGGAAAGTGACTTCATCGGACTCATCTTCCCCATGTAACAGGGAATGTGTGGCCATCGAATACTGAAGGGGCCACATAAACAATTCAGTAATCGTTGATGTACCCCTGCCTGCGTGATGGTTGAGTCTTGTAATTGGTTCAGTCAACAAGCTGGGACCTAAAATATTGGTGCTCTTTCACATTGCACATCAGCCCTACTGCTACCCGGCAAGTCACGGCTCCCTGCACCACAGCTGGTTCTGCTCAATAGCTTATCGCTGAGAGAACGGCATCCCAGCACACTAAGGTCGAGACCACTGCTTGAGGAGGGCAAATGTGACGGCTACCTCCATGTGCTTGGGGATACGCAATGCTCTGTTGATTTTTATTACAGGCGGAGATTTATGTTGTTTCTTCTTCACAGGTTTACTTAATGGAGTATAGCACGATATAGTCAAACCAAGCTAGTGTAATACTATTAGTGACTCCCTGTGATTATCTTCTATGTTATTTTGATTGTATTTACTTCTCCATCACGGCTCCTTGCCATCCTAATGATGACATTGATCGCCACAGATCAACAGAAACGCGTTGAAGGCGCGAGTATTGGAGCAATATTGCCCTATACAGGACTGATTAATTTGTAACATCAGCATTTGTAAATCCTGAGTAGGGCATGCTCAGGTTCACCTTAAGCCTGAGATAACTATTTTAAATGGTGATGAGCTCACAATTTTGGGTGTTTTTTTTTTATTAAACACTAATTAAAAGTTATGTTTTAGGCACTATCTTTTTTATAATTTTTTTCTGGTAACACAAGGAAGTAAGAAGACAAGTTTCAAAACATCATCTAAGTAAAGACTCCAGTCTTCTTTTAAAGGGGTACTCCATCCCTAGACATCTTATCCCCTATCCAAAGGATAGGGGATAAGATGTCAGATTGCCGGGGTCCCGCTGCTGGGGACCCCCGGGATCTCCGTTGTGGCACCCCGCTATCATTACTGCACAGAGCGAGTTCGCTCTGCTCATAATGACGGGCGATACAGGGGACGGAGCATCGTGATGTCACAGCTCCGCCCCTCGTGATGTCATGGCCCACCCCCTCAATACGAGTCTATGGGAGGGGGCGTGGAGGTTGTCACACCCCCTGCCATAGACTTGCATTAAGGGGTGGACCGTGATGTCACGAGGGGCCGAGCCATGACGTCCCACTGCTCCGTCCCCTGTATCGCCCGTCATTACACACAGAGCCAGGTCCGAAAAGGTTCAAGAAGACCTATACAGTACACCTGGAAGATTCTTCAAGACAAAAGTTGAGTCATGGGGGATCTGTTGGACTTCCTGCTGGCGAAAGAGGTATCAACCTGTCTACACCGGGCCCAGTGTGATTATGAGCTGAAAAATTTGTGGTGACAGAGGAATCGACTGTTTGTACACAAGGTACTGTTGTACTGAAATTCTTTGGATCCGGTCTCTGGTGATCGACTTCATCAGATTCTGGTTCCCCGAAGAGAAACGGTGATGGTCCTCAACACATACCATGATCATTTGGGACACTTTGGAGTCCACAAGACTGAATCTACCATCAGGAGTAGATTCTATATGATAGGAATGCAGAGCGACATTGAGAAATGGTGCAATGAATGGGCAGTCTGTAACGTCACCAAAAATGTGCACAAGGATGCCAGATGTCATACTAATTGTAGGCCCAAAAATGAATCACTATGTTTAATAGAATAATAGCATGCTGTGTCCACCATGTTGTAGGAATTCTCAGAAGGCCTAAGTGGAATTCATTTAAAGACCAAAGTATCTCTCTAGAAATGTGTATTCCTGTCAATGTTTGAAAAGTTGTCATCTCTTCTAAGAGACATGTAAATAGGAACTAGGGGTATGACAAACAAGTGAGACAATGGTTCATTCTAGAAACAATGACAAAAGTCTTGAGCGAAACAAATACTTGAGATTTTCTATCTAAACTGTGTTAATTAAGATTTAAACACAACAGCTTTCATAGATACTAAGCTACTAAGCTAAGATACCGGAGGACTGTAAACAAAAGACATGTCCCTGAGAGGAGTCAGTCAACATGAGCAGTTTCAGCCAGACAAAAGATGAACTACATACTAATATTAATGTCTTTTTTTATAAAGCATTCCTATATATGATCTCTGTAGTATCTTTCCCTATTTTACATTATTGATATATTTAACAATATATATATATATAAATATATATATATATATATATATATATATATATATATATATACGGTATCTTCTCTATTGTCTTTGTATGGCCAACTATAAGGGTAGGAAAATACACAGCAGCAAATACATAGCAAAATATGCCACCTGTAACCCTACCCTAAAGGCCCCTCATACACATTAAAAAAAATGGCCAATACAGAAGATTTCGGCAAGATCAGCAAACTGTCTAATATGTATGAAATGTTCTTTGTGCTCTTTCCTGACAGATGATGTTGTGGGGAGAGAAGGATCAGGCATGTTGAATTTCAACTGCCTGATCCTTTTGGGAGATTAGCCGTCATCAAAGGTTACTGGGAGTAACCTACCCCTCCTCTCTTTATTCAAAACACGTGCACACTTAGCTAGTAAAAATATATATTTGTAGGAATTGATCAGAAAAAAATAGGTTTTTGCTGACTGTTTGGCCGACAGCTATCGCATATGCATGGCTTAACATATATGCATAAGTAGTGAGGTCTGATTGGAGTAAAATCTGTGATAGAGGTTATTATGTCTATATATACCAAGTATTATTAAAAAGGTATTCCAGGAAAAAACTTTTTTTTTTTTTTTTTTAAATCTCAACTAGCTCCAGAAAGTTAAACAGATTTATACTTTCTGCTGACATCTCTGCCTGTCTCGGGAACTGCACAGAGTAGAAGAGGTTTGCTATGGAGATTTGCTTCTACTCTGGACAGTTCCCAAGACAGGTGTCATCAGAGAGCGCGTAGACAGAAAAATACAACTCAACTTCAGCAGCTCATAAGTACTGAAAGGATTAAGATTTTTTAATAGAAGTAATTTACAAATCTGTTTAACTTGCTGGAGCCAATTGATTATTTATATATATATATATATATATATATATATATATATATATATATATATATATATACAGTTTTTTCCTGGATAACACCTGCGGTGTCCCGGTACCGTATTGCATACCGTGCCTTGGTAGAGGTCCCCAAAGTCAGAGTTCCTAGGAATGGTGGGGTCCCTCTCTTCTAGTTAGCCCCTCATCACCCTTCAGTTAGTTAATATTCATATAAATATCAGTGTAAATATGTATATTGAAATGCCTACCTGTTAGCGTTGAAGGACCTTAGGTCATGTGACTCGGTGTTCAGAACTGGTTTGTTGAAGGACCTTCGGTGTTTCTTGTGTCAGGTGTTCACCCACAATGCCATGTAATGGTGAGTGACACCTGTTATGGACCAATCCAAAACTGCTCAGCCCCTGCCCATATAAGGGAGCTGCAGCCAATAATCACTCTCTTGGGTTGCTGACATTGGATGAGGTAGGACCTCCACAAATTCCAAAGACATTTACTAGGCCAAGGCCTTGCGGCCTCGGCCTACGCTAAAGACTGTGAGTTCTTACAATTCCCCTCTAACTCTGCAAGATCACTGGACCTAAACCTACCCCTAAATCCAGCGGATCTATGCTACAAAATCCTCCTCAACTAAAGAGAACTTACCCGGTCCCAACCACTGTCAATCGCTGCTCAGCTGTATATAGACTCTGTTATCTGGACTGTTACTGGTTACTGCATGTTACAGAAAATCTTCAGTAAAGTTTCAACAAGTTTTCAGCTAAGCACTGGTTGTGGACAATCCGTTATTCTGCACTCACCTATCACTCTTGGGAAGGGTGGCGATAGGCCCAGCATTACCTCAGCATTTAACCCTCACCCTGGCATCACGAGTGACAAGGGTGAATAAACCCCTGATACCTGCTCAGCAACACCCCAGCTACCCTATACCCCCCGAGGCTTACCACACACCTTTAACATTTGGGATTCCGGTAGATTTGGTTGATTCATCATATCAGTGTACTGCCATAGCAGCTTCTGTGGGACCAACAGTGTATCCAGGCCATAACAAGCATTCACGGGACATCCACTGGTTTTTCGCTCTGTGATCACTTTTAAATGGATCTACATCCTCAGGATGTGAATGCAGTTGAAAACTATGACAGAGCAGAAAGCCTTGACTGCCTCTCCTTTTTCTGTGAAAGTCCTTCAGACTACTTATTCAGCCTGTTTTTTGTAGAGTTCAGATCAGTAATGATAAATAATGATTAATCATTTTATTGTAGCAGTGAAGGTTCCTCTTCAGTAACATGAGGAAGGTGTAAGCTTTGTGCTTGTCAAGAGGATGTAAGGTGTTACAGCAGAAAATAGCAGCTTATGAACAAATTTCCAATTAAGCTATAAACATGGACAAATGTGAGGCTGGGTGGAGTGGTGAGGACCCTGAAGGCTTTCCTGATACACTATAACAAAACAAAAAGCAAAAAGAAGACCTCACCCTTGTCTTAAATTCAGACACTTCACTGGATTAGACCTGTGAAAGGCATTGCACCACATTTGTAGAGGATTACACAATTGCAAAAGGAAGGGGGTACCCAGCATTCATCGATCCAGAAATAAAGTAAAAGAGTTTAACCCTGAATATCCTGAATGAAATGTACAAACTGGCTGACGCATTTCAAGTTCTTACTTACAGTCAAAATACATCAAAACAATCTTTGCGTAACATCGCTTTCCCACAAGCATTTTAGCATCCATATTACACTTATTTTTCAGACTGTAATAGAGAACTTATGTTAAACTATGAAGATATTCACATGGGCTTGTACAACACGTGCATGCTTCAAAACCACAGCGTGTGCTACTTTAATCTATTCTGAAGATGAGAAACGCCCAATCAAGTCTATTGAGTAGAAATAAAATACATAAGATGAACCATATTTCATCCATATTTTATTAGTATTTTCTTCTACTCTGCTTCTGTATTTCAAAGTGCACTTCATTTCTCAGTTCTGTAGGGGGAACCTGGATGCTGGAATGTGGGTGTATTGTCTCCTCTGGCCAGTTTGTGCATGCTGTTCTCTGGTTAGTTTAGTGTTAATGATTCTAGTCATTCAGAACCTAGGTGGGGTTATTTATGTCCTCCAGCCTTTGTAGCTGGTGCTGTTGATTAAATTTACTCTGCACTTTGTATTAGCTTTTAACCCTATTTTATATTCTGATATTCTTGTGTGCTTGGTCAATTTTTTGTCTGTAGTGTTAGTGTCTTGTGCAGTATTCTCTGTTGGTGTCTGTTCACACCTGTTTCTGAGCATCTGTACCTTTGTTTAAATGTGTTTTGGTATTTGAGTTTCCTCAAAGGCTGGTTTCTGTTCACACAGAGGTAATATCTGGAGGGCCACCGTTTGGGCACCACTGTAATAGTGGTCTCCAAACTGTGACCCTACAGATGTTGCAAAACTACAACTCCCAGCATGCCCAGACAGCCAAAGGCTGTCTGGGCATGCTGGGAGTGGCAGTTTGGCAACCAGTAGGAAGGGCAGCAGTAAATATCATTTACTGCCCCCTTCCTTCTTCCCCCCCACCGTCACTTCCCTACCTGCGCCACTATCTCCGCAGTCTACAGCAACGATCTGCGGTCCCCACGGCATCTTCTGCACAGGAACAGGCTGCCATCTTCTCCCCCCATTCTGCCTGACTTCAAGGGGTTGGCAGAATGGGGGGGTTTCCATGGCAACCCCCTGTCGTGCACTGCCATTGGTCAGAACTCAGTTCTGACTAATGGCAGGGGATAGGAGGAGATCGCAGCACTGCAACCTAGCTTCGATCCCTCAGGATGATCGGGGCAGTCACTGACAGCTCCGATCATCCCTATTTTCCGGGTGATCGGGTCACCAGAGACCTGGATAACATGCGTATCCTGGCCATAACAGCATTCATGGCACATCCTCTGGTTTTTCGCTCAGTGATCACTTTTAAATGGATCTACATCCTTAGGATGTGAATGCAGTTAAAAACTATGACAGAGCAGAAAGCCTTGACTGCCTCTCCTTTTTCTGTGAAATTCCTTCAGACTACTTATTCAGCCTGTTTTTGTAGAGTTCAGATGAGTAATGATAAATAATGATTAATCATTTTATTGTAGGAGTGAAGTTTCCTCTTCAGTAACATGAGGAAGGTGTAAGCTTTGTGCTTGTCAAGAGGATGTAAGGTGTTACAGCAGAAAATAGCAGCTTATGAACAAATTTCCAATTTAGCTATAAACATGGACAAATGTGAGGCTGGGTGGATCGCCATGCCGGTGGATCGCCATGCCGATCGCCGACATGTGGGGGGGGGAGGTGTCTCAGGACCCCCCTCGGCAATGTGCCAGGATGCCTGCTGAATGATTTCAGCAGGCATCCCAGTCCGGTCCCCAACCGGCTAGCGGCGGGGACGGGAATTCCCACGGGCGTATCCATATGCCCTCAGTCCTTAAGGACTTTAAAACAGGGGCGTATGGATACGCCCACCATCCTTAACAGGTTGAAAGGGTTATCCAGGAAAACCTTTTTTTTACTATATATCAACTGGCTTCAGAAAGTTAAACAGATTTGTAAATTACTTCTATTAAAAAATCTTCATCCTTTCAGTACTAATGAGCTTCTGAAGTTGAGCTGTTCTTTTGTCTAAGTGCTCTCTGATGACATGTGTCTCGCGAACCATCCAGTTGAAAAGCAAATCCCCATAGCAAACCTATTCTACTCTGTGCAGTTCCCGAGACAAGCAGAGATGTCAGCAGAGAGCACTGTTGCCAGACAGAAAACAACAATTCAACTTCAGCAGCTGATAATTATTGAAAGGATTAAGATTTTTTAATAGAAGTAATTTACAAATCTGTTTAACTTTCTGGAGCCAGTTGATATGGAATGCCCCTTTAAGTTATAGTGTCTGTCTTCAGTCTAACCTTGTTCATTCTCTGCATCCCTGGATACATCTCGTTGTATATAATTCCTTGTTTACCTATCTAGTTCATATTTCATATCTGCCGTTTATCTTGTGTTTTTGTTAGGCTGTACTCTAAATGCCATATTCCTGTTACTTTGTTTCCCTGATGTCTGTTTTATGCTACCTTGTATTCTTGTTGTTTTCTGGTTGTTGACTTTGTCCCCAACCTGTACAGTACTTGTTTATTATGTTGACCATGACTGAGAGCCTGAGGCCTAGTGGTACTGAGTACGGCAAGCCAAGATACCAAAAACATAGTTACTTTAAGAAGTTTGCCACTTTTACTTCTCAACTTGACAAATTCACATGAGAATTAACAGTAGGAATGCTTCTAAGCAGGGATGCACAAGACATAAATGGTTCCAAAAAGACTTAGTTTCAAACTCAACTTTCTTGCTTTAACTAAGGCTACTCAGTTTAAGCCAATCTACTCTTATCTACTTTCACTCGCTTAAGCCAACTCTTGGTAACTCGCATCATCACTGAGACGGATAGGTCTTTCAGTTTCTACTTACAAGCAATATTCCCTCAGTATACCAGCATCAAGCCCCCTGACCCAACACAATCTGGGCTTATCATCTCATGGCTTATTTACATGGCAGAGAGATACTGGGCACAAATGGGAAAAAGCTTGTTGCATCCATTACTGGTAGTGTTGAGCGGCATAGGCCATATTCGAATTTGCGATATTTCGCGAATATATGGACGAATATTCGTCATATATTCGCTAAATTCGCATATTCGTAATATTTGCGTTTTATTTTCGCATATGTGAAAATTAGCATATACAAAAATTACCATATGCGAAAATTTGCATATGCTAATTTTCGCATATGCGAAAATTCGCACGCCAGTCTCACACAGTAGTATTAGAGCCTTCTTTACACCACACAAGCTGGAAGCAGAGAGGGATGATCACTGTGATGTGTACTGTGAAAAAAAAAAAGAAAAAGAATATTCATAATTACGAATATATAGTGCTATATTCGCGAATATTCGCGAATTCGTGAATATTCGCGAATTTGCGAATAAAATTCGCTTTGCGAATATTCGCGAGCAACACTAATTACTGGCCAAATGTGGCACACAGACTTCCCCTTAATGAACTGTTGCCAGAAAGTTAAACAGATTTGTAAATTACCTCTATTAAAATATCTTAATCCTTCCTGTACTTATCAGCTGCTGTATACTACAGAGGAAATTGAGTAGTTATTTTCTGTCTGAACACAGTGCTCTCTTCTGACACCTCTGTCCATATCAGGAACTATTCCAAGTAGGAGCAAAATCCCATAGCAAATCTCTTCTGCTCTGGACAGTTCCTGACATGGACAGAGGGGTCAGCAGAGAGCACTAAGGTCAGACAGAAAAGAACAACTCAACTTCCTCCGTAGTATACAGCAGCTGATAAGTATTGGAAGGCAGAGGCGTAGCTTGTAGCTTCTGGGCCCCGATGCAAAATCTGGAACAGGGACCCATAAGCTAGTTATAATACTGGTCTATTATGGGATGTGCTTTGGGGCCCCCTCAGGTAACAGGGCTCCGGTGCGACTGCTACCTCTGCTATTTCTATAGCTATGCCCCTGCTGGAAGGATTAAGATTTTTAATAGAAGTAATTTACAAATCTATAGTGAAAAGTTGCCCGGACCTTCTAAGTGAGTAAATAATAGTATAGATATTAGATAAGGAAATTTAAATAAATAATTGTCTGGATCGTGCTTCAATAATAATAATATAAACAATTTATTAAAATAAGATAAATAGACTATAATTAGTTACTTCTCACAGGGCCCATGTGAGAAGAACATATACAATAAAAACAACCTTTAAGTAATAATGTACATAAAAATGTGAATAACAAAAATTAAGACAATATTAATGGCATAATGACAATATCACTGGCATATATTTAGTTTCTAATGTGCAGCTGGTGTTTAACCGCTGGTATCTAGGCACCAACTGCACAATAAGCGAATTATAGCTGAGGGTTCCTGTATAATCGTTTCCCTCTTTAGAATATAATGTATCCTTGTAATAGTTCAACAATTTGCAACAGTTTCAAATGAATGTTACCGATCCTTATAGTGGCAACCTGGGTAAGAGGCGCTGTTTCCGCAGTGTGTAGATGGTGCCGGTACACTGGGTCCTCTGTGCAACGTTCCAGGTGGTAATGGTAGAATCCAGCAAGGTTCTGGTGAAAGTGGTGGGGATTGGCGCTGGTAGGCGCCGATGGTCGCAGATCGCCGGGAGGATGCTGGCGCTGGCAGGCGCTGGAGATGGTAAGTCCTCACCGCTGGCTAGATGGAAACGAGGACCGTACACTGTATACGAGGAGCTCACCTCGTGTTGCCGGTGTGTGACGTCAGCTGCTGCTGGAGCCGGGTTCGTTGCACTAGAAGTAGTTGGCAATATTTGGACCGGACTGATGTCGGACTGGATGTCCTGATGGTCTTAGCAGTTTACAGGCAATAAACCAGCCGTGGTGTATAGGCACAATTCATAAAAAAAATTATATATGCCAGTGGTCATGCCCAAAAGACTAGACGCGTTTCAGGGTTATTTAATGTAACCCTTTCCTCAGTAAAGGAAAGGGTTACATTAAATAACCCTGAAACGCGTCTAGTCTTTTGGGCATGACCACTGGCATATATAATTTTTTATGAATTGTGCCTATCCACCACAGCTGGTTTATTGCCTGTAAACTGCTAAGACCATTATTACTTAAAGGTTGTTTTTATTGTATATGTTCTTCTCACATGGGCCCTGTGAGAAATAACTAATTATAGTCTATTTATCTTATTTTAATAAATTGTTTATATTATTATTATTGAAGCACGATCCAGACAATTATTTATTTAAATTTCCTTATCTAATATCTATACTATTATTTACTCACTTAGAAGGTCCGGGCAACTTTTCACTATTGGTTTTTCCTTTTTTGTGCAATTAAGGTATAGTTGCATGCCCTAGTTTGACCTCGGTGTGTACTATTTATTGTGAGCTGCACATACACCCCTTTTTTTCTCTAATTTAATTTAAAACCGTATACAACCGTATCAGAAACCGTATCCATAGACTTTACATTATAAACCGTATTCCCAAAAGTGTGTACGGTTGCATCCGGTTTGCTTTAAATAAGTTTTTGACGATTTTTCAACCGTAGGCAAAAACGTGGTCGACCACGTTTTTGCCCAATGTCGTAAAACCGTATTCCAACCGTATACGGTTCTTTTAACATTGAATTCAATTAGAACCGTATACTGGAAGGTGGAATACGGTTGCATAGGTTTTCTGTAATCCGTTTAAGGAGTTTGCACATGTGCCCTCCTCCTTCTGGAAACGCCCTGTCTGGCCAGCGTGTTTATGAAGAGACTTGGAAAAGGACCTCATTTCTCTACCCTCCTGACAAACGCCATTTTAGGCTCAGTTGTGCCGAATCCGAAGGTAAGATGGCTGATAATTTGCATACTTTAAATATTTTATGACCCCCATGTAAAATAATGTATTGAGATTTTAACAGTAGAAAATGGAGAATTGAATATGTTTGCTTAATTTGTGGATAATGGGGGAGATTTATCAAAACCTGTGCAAAGGAAAAGTTGCCCAGTTGCCCATAGCAACCAATAAGATTGCTTCTTTCATTTTGGAGAGACCTTGTTAAAAATAAAAGAAATTAGCTGATTGGTTGCTATGGTCAACTGGGCAACTTTTCCTCTAGACAGGTTTTGATAAATCTCCCCCAATATTCCCATCTTTTGGGGTTAATAAACATGTTTACATCAATTGTGTATGCAGCCTTGCTGTTTATTTTTTGGATGGTATGCTGGTACTTGTAGTTAATCTGTAGTTGGAGGGACCATGCTTGTGAAAACTTTCTGCAGCCATGCTGGTACTTGTTGTTCTGCAAAAAATGAAGGGACAATGCTTGTGTAAAATTTCTGCAGCCATGCTGGTACTTGTTGTTCTGCAAAAAATGAAGGGACAATGCTTGTGAAAAATTTCTGCAGACATGCTGGTACTTGTTGTTCTGCAAAAAATGGAGGGACCATGCTTGTGACAACTTTCTGCAGACATGCTGGTACTTGTTGTTTTGCAAAAAATGAAGGGACAATGCTTGTGAAAAATTTCTGCAGACATGCTGGTATTTGTTGTTCTGCAAAAAATGAAGGGACCATGCTTGTGACAACTATCTGCAGCCATGCTGGTACTTGTTGTTCTGCTAGTTCTGGAGGGACCATACTTTGGCAATTTTTTGGCGGCCCTGCTGGTAGTTGCTGTTTGTTTTTTTTTTGTTGTTTTTTTTTTATTTTGTTATATTGTTTTTTAATTGCAATTTTATAAAGTTGGAATTTTACTTTTGTTCTAAAAATTTCATCATCTTTCTTGCACTTAGGTCATTATGTCGTCTGAAGACAGTGACTCCCAAAATGTAATGCATGTAAATATTTTTCATAAAAATTTTTATTTTTAATTTTAATAGAAATTTCAAATTAAAATCAATATTATTTTACAAGCTTCACAATTTAATAAAAAATTTTTTTTAAAATCTAAACGGACACCTAGTCCAGAGCGGAATGTGGACAGTTTGCCCGATCGGTAAGTGTATTTTATTTTAACATGTTTTAAAATAATGGCTAAATTAAAATTTCAAAAATTTTCATTTGTTTGAATTTCACAATTTTATCCATCTATAGCCAAGCATGGAAGTAAATTTGCCCAAATGTTCCCCAGACCCAGGCTTAAGTCAGGTAATTAAACCATTAACAAATTAATTAGTCATTAAATTTTCATATTCATTAAATTATAATTCATTATAGAACATGAGGCCATTGTACCTTTAAAAAAAAATGTATATATATATATATATATATATATATATATATATATATACAAACTATGTTCAACCACAGTGTTTGGAGATGCTGCGTTTTTTAAAAGTTGGCATTGATCACCATGAAAAATTAGCAAGTAAAAAATTTGCTGAACAACATATTAATAAACACAAAGGAAATGTTTACACTAATTTTACTCTCATTTTAAGGCAACAACTATGAGTGAAGTGCATACCCAGCCCCACGGATCCCAAAAGCGACAGAAGGATCCTGCACCCAAAAAGGCCAAAAGCAAGGTATCTAATATAATAACATTTGTTCAACAACTGAACATAGGCAAATTTTCTATTTCATCAGCATTATATTTCAAGATTCATCGATCCGAACATATTGCGGAATTTATAGAGATAGGTTTAGATTGACATTCTATATTTGATATATTTGTATGGCTTTTAAAAAAAAAAGATACACCGTATTTATCGGCGTATACCACGCACCGGCCTATAACACGCACCCTCATTTTAGCAAGGATATTTGGGTAAAAAAAATTTTTTTACCCAAATATTCATGGTAAAATGAGGGTGCGTGTGTGTGCGCGTGTATACCCCGAAACACCCCTAGGAAAGGCAGGGGGAGAGAGGCCGTCGCTGCCCGCTTCTCTCCCCCTGCCTTTCCTGGGGTCTAGAGCCCTGCTGCTGCCGCTTCTCTCCCGCTGGCTATCTGTGCCGCTGTTTGTTCTCTCCCCCTGACTATCGGTGCCGGCGCCCCATTGCCGGTGCCGATAGCCAGGGGGAGAGAAGCGGCGCCGACAGCCAGGGGGAGAGAAGGGGCAGCGGCACCCATTGCCGGCGCCGCTGCCCCATTGCCTCCCCCCATCCCCGGTTGCATAATTACCTGTTGCCGGGGTCGGGTCCGCGCTGCTTCAGGCCTCCGGTGTGCGTCCCCTGCGTCATTGCTATGCACTGCACGGCGCGGCGCACTGACGTCATGCGCCGTGCAGCGCATAGCAACGACGCAGGGGACGCACACCGGAGGCCTGAAGCAGTGCGGACCCGACCCCGGCAACAGGTAATTATGCAACCGGGGATGGGGGAGGCAACGGGGCAGCGGCGCCGGCAATGGGTGCCGCTGCCCCTTCTCTCCCCCTGTCTGTCGGCGCTGCTGCCCCATTGCCGGCGCTGCTTCTCTCCCCCTGGCTATCGGCGCCAGCAATGGGGCGCCGGCACCTATAGTCAGGGGGAGAGAACGGGCAGCGGCGCCGATAGCCAGGGGGAGAGAAGGGCTGGCAGCAGGGCTCTAGACCCCAGGGCAGGCAGGGGCAGAGAAGCCAGCTGCAGTTGATTTAAAGCACCCGCTTTAAATCATTGAACTGCAGCGGCTTATCAGCGTATAACACGCACATAGACTTAGGCTAAAAATTTTAGCCTAAAAGGTGCGTGTTATATGCCGATAAATACGGTATACAAAAACTATATATATACACATATATATAGTATATATATATCTACAAACCTAGATAGATATACATGTAAAGATAGAGATATTTATATATATATATATATTTCTAAGAAAAAATTTGAAATATATATATTTTGTTAGAAACAGATTTATCTATTGGTCGATAGATCTAAGTTTTTTAAAATTTAGGCTTTTTTTTTTTTAAGGAAAAATTTCAAAAATTTAGAAATTTTAAGAAAATATTTATGTATTCTAAACCAATTTACAAATCTATTTTAAACAGAAATCCAAAAAGGATAGTTTAGTCACCTACGTTATTGACTCTAGTGACTTCTGCACCGAAGATGTAATAAATCTGGTCCACAGTCGTCCCTCTTTGTGGGACAAAAAACACAAAAAACATTCTGGCAGTATTTTCAACCGAAAAAAATGGGAAGAGATATACAGTGCTCTCTTCAAAGAGTTTGTCAAATATGACCTAGAACTCCAGGACGTTATAGGTTTGTTTTTTTATATTTTTGGTTTAAATAGAATAAGTGGTTAAGATTACTTAGAACCAAACAAATTAAAACTTTTGCAACCTGCTAGTAACATGTTTGAAAAAAAAAAAAAAAAATCTCCAAAATTTTACTTGGCCAATTTTCCTTCCAGCAACACGCGTGCAGAAGCGCTGGCGCTCTGTGCGTGATAGCTATTTCAAATGGGTCCAGAAGAGCAATCTACCCAGTGGTTCGGGGGCAAAACACACTGAATATAAACACGCGGAGAGACTCATTTCTTCACAAAGTTCTGGAACTCCGTGCGTAAGTATATTTTTCACCTGTACGTGTTTATCCTTGCATTTTGAAAATCTTTTCTTGTCCACTTTGTAAAATTTGAGACAGGGGACAACATTGACAACCATAAAAGGTAGTCATTTATATACGATTTCCTCAAAAGATAAATGATAAGTTCAATGATTGCGGGGTTGCCGACGCTGGCAGACACCGGTATAGTTTCCATTTGCAGCTTCCGTGACAAGGCGTTATACTACTGTCATGTCAGGAGTCGTCTAATGTTTTCGATGGGTGGGGGCGTAACGGCTGTCGGCAAAGGTGCACTCGGCCAACACGCCCACTACCATCAAAATGCATTAACGGGACCTTATGTGATGGCAGTATAACGACACATCCATGAAGCAGCGCTTTTAGGCCGGGGGCAGATCCGAGATTGCGGGGGTCCCCAGTGGCAGGAACCCATGCTATCATTGAACTTATCCACTATCCTTTGGTTAGCAGTAAAGATGGAGACTGTGTTTATTTTTTTATTTTTTATTTTTTGGGTTTCCCTTACATACTGTACACTACAAATTGTTATTTCAAGGAAGTGTCAACAGAGGTTATTCAAATGTTTGAAAGATAAAATTCTCTATCTATTGAATAAAATAGAACAGGCCAGAGATTGAGAATTTAAATTTGTCAACTAATTTAACACTAAGTTTAGCCTTCATTAACCATTTTTTTTTTTTAAATACAGAACAACATCAAATGTGGCGCCAGTGGAGGAAGCCCAACCAACAGACCCAGAGGATGTAATAGTTATCCATGGTGACCAGCCAAAAACCCAGGAAGCCGAAGCTCCTGTAGTCTCACCCCAATATAAAATTGCTAAGCTAAATGATACAGAAAGTGAAAAGTTATTCTTAGACGCCCTTCAAAAATTAGAGGACACTGTAACGTCTAAACTGTTGCACATTGATGTACGCCTCCTACGGCTAGAGGGAATTATTTCAGGACCCCCTCCAAGCCCATGTTGTGACTTTCTATTAACTTTAGTCCCCTCCATGGAACGTATGAGTGAAGAGACCAAGACCAATTACAAACTAAAACTCATAAAAATTACCCAAGAATTCTTAAATCCCCCCTTGCACCCATTTACCCTACACCTTCCCCTTCTATCCCACCCAGACCAAGGCCATTTCCAACCCCCTATCCCCAGTCAAAATATGACGACACTTTTGAGAGTGAGGATGGGCAGTTGTATATGGGCATGTGATGTTTTTTTTTTGTTTGTTTAATAATCGGGTATACTGTTAACCCCTTAAGGACCAAGGACGTACCGGTACATCCTTGGTCCTGCTCCCGTGATATAACGCGGGGTTACTGTGTAACCCCGCATCATATCACGGCGGGCCCGGCGTCATAGTAAAGCCGGGACCCGCCGCTAATAGCGTGCAGTGCCGATCGCGGTGCCGCGCGCTATCAACTCTTTAGCTGCGTGCTCAGAGCGGCTAAAAGCGAAAATGAAAGCATGCCGGTTAACTCAGTGGACTGTTCGGGATAGCCGCGGCGAAATCGCGGCATCCCGAATAGCTTACAGGACCTGCCTCCTCTCTGTCCGATCGCCGAATGACTGCCCAGTGCCTGAGATCCAGGCATGAGCAGTCAAGCGGCAGAATAATTGATCACTGGTTTTCTATAAGAAACCAGTGATCAATGATAAAGATCAGTAGGTCCCTATGGGAGCTATAACACTGCAAAAAAAAAGTGAAAAAAAAAAAGTGAATGAATATTATTTAACCCCTCCCCTATTAAAAGTTTGAATCACCTCCCTTTTCCCATAAAAAAAAAAACACAGTGTAAATAAAAATAAACATATATGGTATCACCGCGTGCGGAAATGTCCGAATTATAAAAATATATCATTAATTAAACTGCTCGGTCAATGGCGTACGCGCAAAAAAATTCCAAAGTCCAAAATAGTTCATTTTTGGTCACTTTTTATTTCATTTAAAAATGAATAAAAAGCAATCAATAAGTCCTATCAATGCAAAAATGGTACCGTTAAAAACTTCAGATCATGGCGCAAAAAAATGAGCCCTCATACCGCCCCATACATGGAAAAATAAAAAAGTCATAGGGGTCAGAAGATGACAATTTTAAACGTATTAATTTTCCTGCATGTAGTTATGATTTTTTCCAGAAGTACAACAAACTCAAACCTATATAAGTAGGTTATCATTTTAATCGTATGGACTTACAGAATAAAGAGAAGGTGTCATTTTTACCGAAAAATTTACTACGTAGAAACGGAAGCCCCCAAAATTTACAAAACTGCGTTTTTTTTTTCAATTTTGTCGAACAATGATTTTTTTTTCCGTTTCACCGTAGATTTTTGGGCAAAATGACTGACGTCATTACAAAGAAGAATTGGTGGCGCAAAAAATAAGCAATCACATGGATTTTTAGGTGCAAAATTGAAAGAGTTATGATTTTTTAAAGGCAAGGAGCAAAAAACGAAAATGCAAAAACGGAAAAAAAAACAGTCCTTAAGGGGTTAAAATGACATGTTGGTTATTTATTTGTCTATATTTTATTGCCTTAGTTAATGTTGGGTTTACCCAAAAGCTAGAAATATATGTTCTTTATCTAAAGAAAAAAAGTAAAGTTTTATCGTTCACCAAGTAAGTTTCTGATTGGTCATTTTCGCACAGAAAAGATAACACAATATATACACAGGAATTTAAACTTTCAAAAGGTTTGAAGACATCATTTAGTTTCTCCAATCTGAAAAAAACAAGAAAATGTGAAATGGTTAGCCAAATGATTCCTAATCTTTATATATTTGACATACTTTTTATGTTTTTTTTTTACCTAATGATCCTCTTGCCAGGGTAGGGATCTCAAGGAAGATAAGAAATAGTCCTGAAAATGATCCCGAATTTGCAAGACGGACACTGGAGACCGCAGGTTGTTTGATTGAAATCCAAGCAGAGGAGTCTGTTGACCTTCCTCAATGTTTATACTGCTACTATCAAGTGATATCACAAAGTTATGAAGCACCACACAGGCCTTTATTATTTTGTCCACTTTTTCCGGATTAACCATGAATGCTGTGGTAAGTACTCGCCATTTACTAGTCAGAATCCCAAAAGAACACTCAATGAATCTTCGGGCTCTGGTTAGCCTGTAATTGAAGATCCTTCTTTCAGGGGTTAAAGGGGTACTCCGCCCCTAGACATCTTATCCCCTATCCAAAGGATAGGGGATAAGATGTCAGATCGCCGGGGTCCCGCTGCTGGGGACCCCGGGGATCGCCGCTGCAGCACCCCACTATCATAACTGCGCAGAGCGAGATCACTCTGCACGTAATGCCTTGCAATACAGGGGCCGGAGCATCGTTACATCACGGCTCCGCCCCTCGTGACGTCACGGTCCGCCCCCGTCAATACAAGTCTATGGGAGGGGGCGTGGTGGTCATCACGGACCCTGCCATAGACAAGAGAGAACCCCTTTAAGCAGGGGCTGGTTGCTATCTAGATCTAAGCTTCCTTCAGAGAGTGTAGCAGGATATGCTCTGTTTAGATGTTTACACTTATCTGGCTAGAGCCAGACTCAATTGGTTTTGGGTCCAGCCCTCTGAGGAGAGAGGGCTGGAATTACAAACTCCTCCTCTAGCCTTTTTAGGAGTTTCTATATAGAAACTTATTGGGGAAAATCAGGTCTTTGGTGTATTCAAAGACATAATGTAATAACAGATATATTACTGTACAATTCACAGTACTGAGCCTGACAAACGTTACATTCTCAGCCAACCCACAACTTTACTCTATGACAGCTTGGAGACAGTACCAAGACATTACAATTGGACATGAAGTCATGATCAGCTCATCCTAACTTGCTGATTGGCCAAAGTACCCACCTCACAGTAAGAGGACTGGTAGCCATGGAAACACTGCAAGTTCGATGCTCAGCTCCACAGAGAGGTGACAGAGGAGATGAGCACTAGAAGAAAGGTAAGTTTATTAAACACTAAGAATAGAGAAAGCCGTCGGACTCTTATCCTGTGGATAGAAAATACTTTTTTATTAACCGGATACCCCCTTTATCGACATGGCTTCTATGTATGTTATGACTAGCGTTGGGCACGAATATTCGCAATGCAAATATTTATCCTGATTATCGCATATTCGTGAATTTGCGAATATTGCGAATATAGCACTAAATATTCGCAATTATGAATATTCAAATTTTTTTTCACAGCACACATCACAGTTATTATCCCTCCCTGCTTCCAGCTTGTGGTGTAAACAAGGCTCCAATACTAGTTACTGTGTCAGACTGGCGGGAGCCCGAAAATTCGGACATTTTTCATGCATATTGATCCCTCCCTTCTTTTAGCTCTTTTATCACACAATATTGCGCATGCGAAGTTTATGGTGACTGCGCATGTGCATGCAAATTTTATGGCGCATTGTAAAAAAAGGCAGCGAATATGCGAAATATCGCGAATTTGAATCGGGCCTATGCCGCTCAACACTAGTTATGACACTACAGTGTGTGGTCCTGTAGACATTATACTAAAATGTGTTAAAGGGTTACTCCGGCCCTATTACATCTTATCCCCTATCCAAAGAAGAGGGGATAAGATGTATGATCGCAGGGGTCCCGCCACTGGGGACTCCCGCAATCTGTCATTCTGCACCCACCTTTGTGAGCTCTCCGCAGCACTGGAGGCTTTGAGTGTGAACCGTGACGACCATGGCGCCGGACTATCGTGACATCACGACATTTCTGATGGCAGCCCTGTTCATAGGATTTAGAGACAGGATTCAGTGCTGTAAGCCAAGAACTGTTTGTTAATCAAAAAGGGCAAGTAGGAGAGGGGAGGACAGTAGGCAAGCCATGCTCCTAAGCAACTCAGCCCTGCCTCCTAGACACTTGAACCATAAGCAATGGCAAACCCGTCAGCTGTAACAAACATATGTCAGATACTTTTGCCCTGTTACCTATCTAACCATGTCTACTACTCATATCATATATATAGCTTGACACATTTCTTTTAAAGGGGTACTCCGGTGGAAAAGTTAAACAGATTTGTAAATTATTTCTATTTAAAAATCTTAATCCTTCCAGTACATAGCAATTCTGTATACTACAGAGGAAGTTATGTAGTTCTTTTATGTCTGACCACAGTGATCTCTGCTGACACCTCTGTCCCTGTCAGGAACTGTCCAGAGCAGAAAACAAATCTCACTAGCAAACCTCTCCTGCTCTGGACAGAGGTGTCAGCAGAGAGCACTGTGGTCAGACAGAAAATAACTATACAACTTCCTCTGTAGTATACAGCAGCTGATAAGTACTGGAAGGATTAAGATTAAAATATAGAAGTAATTTACAAACCTTTTTAACTTTCTTGTACCAGTTGATTAGACTTTTTTTTCCCCACAGTACCCCCTTAAGGTGGCAGCTACCCGCATGTAACAGGGAGTTTTCTGTATAGACTGCTCACCAATTTTGTGTTGACTTGCTATGTGTACCATGCTTGAGGGTACCATACGGAATGGAACCAGGACACTTTACCTAATAATCCTTTAGTAATCTTTAAATAGTGTTTCATGCTGTTCTTATTTGTTATGATAAGGCTGCTTTCACACTATGAAAAGTACCCGTTATATAAGCATATATTGCATATGAAAAAATAAAGAATTACCGTATTTTTCGCCATATAAGATGCTCCGGCATATAAGGATGAAAATCTAGAAAAAAGTGTAAAGTGTAGGACAGTGATCTTCAGTGACAGTCATCTTCAACCTGCGGACCTCCAGATGTGGCAAAACTACAACTCCCAGCATGCCCGGACAGCCATTGGCTGTCCGGGCATGCTGGGAGTTGTAGTTTTGCAACATCTGGAGGTCTGTGGGTTGAAGACCACTGGTATAGGAGGTAATACTCACGTGTCCCAGCCGCTCCGGACCCGTCACCACTCGTCACTGCTGCCCTGGATGTCGCCCTCCATCGCTGTCGCCGCGTCCCCGGGGTGTCCCTGACGCTCCGGAACATTTCTGCTGCCCGGTATCCTCGCTCTCCATCGCCGCCATGACGCCGCTACACACGCCGCTCCTATTGGATGACGGGACGACGTGCGCGACGATGTGATGACGACGAAGAAGAGCGCCAGCCATGCAGGGGATCCCAGCACGGAGCAGTCATTCGCCGATTGGACACCGAGGAGGCAGGTAAGGGCCCTCCCGGTGTCCTGTAAGCTGTTCGGGATGCCGTGATTTCACCACGGCAGTCCCGAACAGCCCGACTGAGCAGCCGGGTTAGTGTCACTTTCGCTTCAGTCGCGGCGGTCAGCTTTGATTGCCGCGTCTGAAAGGTTAATACAGGGCATCACCGCGATCGGTGATGTCCTGTATTAGCCACAAGTCCCACAAGTCGTTGATGGCCGCAGGGACCACTGCGATACGACAGGGTTTTAATGTGTATTTGCCGAAAAATACGGTACATCAGCCACCTATACCCCTTCCCTTCACCTTCTTGGTTGTGTTTGATGGACATATGTCTTTTTTCAACCGTACTATGTATCTGTATTCACATGAAGAGCTTTGTTGTTTAAACATGTATTTTCTAGAACCAGTTCTCTATGAAGATCTATTCATTGGTGATGAATAATGAATTCAAGAATATATTTCAATAATGTGACCTTGTACTGTACATGCACTAAAGAATGTGGATTATTATTATTTTTTATTGAACAAAAGTGAATAAAAGAACAAGCTAAAAGAATGTGTAAAGTTTGTACATAGCAGATGGACCATTGGAGGTCAAACAGTATAAATGTATGTTCACACGTATGCAGATTTGATGCACAGGATTTTCTGCTGCGAATTTCAATGTAAACTAAATGACTGAGCACGGCTTCTAATCAACAGTTACAAATCCTGCGCATTAAATCTGTGCACGATCCTGTATGTGTGAACATACCCTAAAGGGGTATTCCTAAGGTAGACATCTTATTTCATTTCTTAACCCCTTCCTGCAGAATGCCTTATATAAATGGCGGATTGTGCAGGTACTTCGCGCATCACGTAGTTTATATAAGGCATTCAGTTAACCCGGCGATGCGCAGCATAGCGCGGGTTAACAGGCAGAAGACCCACTGTTACCAGCGGGAGACAACTTCTGCTAGCCCCCCCAGGACAATCTGTGGATGGTCCTCGTCAGCAATCGCTGTGATTGGTCCCGGTGGACCAATCACAGTGTCTCAGCTGACGAGGGGTGAAAGTTCAGATCCCCCGCTCTGCCAGCCCTGAGAAGTTGGGCAGAGTGGGGGAAGAGGACCCCAAGAGCTGCGGAGGGGGACTGCGGCACATACCTGGGACCGGCACGGAAGTGGGGACCGGGGAATGGCGGAAAGCACAAGTGGAGGCGGCAGTGGCAGTAGGCAAGTGGAGGAGGTGGCGTCTGCATCAGAGGCAGCAGTGAAGATCGCTGTAAAGTGATCTTCACTTCTGCTTCTAGGAGTTTCAAAACTATAACTCCCAGCATGTCCAGACAGTCTTTGGCATGCTGGAAGTTGTAGTTTTGCAACATCTGGAGGGCCACAGTTTGGAGACCACTGTGCAGTGGTCTCCAATCTGTGTTCTTTCAGATGTTTCAAAACTACAACTCTCAGCATGCCCAGACAGTCCAGGCATGCTGGGAGTTGTAGTTCTGTAACACCTGGATCTTCAGTTGTTGCAAAACTACAACTCCCAGCATGCCCTTTGGCTGTCTGGGTATGCTGGGAGTTGTAGTTTTGCAACAACTGTAGGCACACTGGTTGGGAAACACTGGTTTCCTAACTCAGTGTTTCCTAACCCATGTGACTCCAGATGTTGCAAATCTATAACTCCCAGCATGCACTGGCAGACCATGCATGCTGGGAGTTGTAGTTTTGCAACAGCTGGAGGCACAAGGTTGGGAAACACTAAATTATTTAACAAACTGTCAGTGTTTTGCAACCAATGTGCCTCCAGCTGTAGCATAACTACAACCCCCAGCATGCACGGACAGCCAAAGGGCATGCTGGAAGTTGTAGTAGTATGCCTCCAGCTGTTGCATAACTACAAGTCTCAGCATTCCCTTCTGTCACTGCATGCTGAAAATTGTAGTTTTGCAACAGCTGGAGATTTACCCCCCTCCCACCCCACCCATGTGAATGTACAGCGTACATTCACACGGGCGGAGGTTTCCAGCGAATTTCTTACCGCAAGTTTGAGATGCAGCAAATTTTCCACTGCAGCTCAAATTCCCAGCAGGAAACTCACTGTAAACCCCCACCCGTGTGAATGTACCCTAAAAACACTACACTACACAAAATAAAGAGTAAAACACTACATATACACATATCCCTACACAATTACCTTCCTCCCAATAAAGATGAAAAACATCTGGAACGCCACTGTTTAGAAAACGGAGCCTCCAGCTGTTGCAAAACAACAACTCCCAGTATTGCCGGACAGCCACTGACTGTCCAGGCATGCTGGGAGTTTTGCAACAGCTGGAGGCACCCTGTTTGTTAATCACAGGCGTAGAATACCCCTATGTCTACCCCTATGCAAATCCCTAATTTAGGCCTCAAATGTGCATGGTGATCTCTCACTTCGGAGCCCTGTCGTATTTCAAGGCAACAGTTTAGGGCCACATATGGGGTATTTCCGAACTCGTGAGTAATTGCCTAACAAATTTAGGGGGGAGGGCTTTTTCTCCTTTTACCCCTAATGAAAAGGTAAAGTTGGGGTCTACTCCAGAAAGTTATTGTAAAATAATAAAAAAATATTTTTTTTTTCCACAAGACGAAAAAGGAAAAAAAGACCCCCAAAATTTGTAACGCAATTTACGGAAATACCCCATATGTGGACATAAAATGCTCTGCGGGCGCACAACGAGGCTCAGGAGTGAGAGTGCCAAGTACATTTGAGGTGATTTGCACAGGGGTGGCTGATCTTTACAACGGTTCTGACATAAACACAAAAAAAAAACACCCACATTTGACCCCATTTTGGAAACTACACCCCTCGAGGCATGTAAAAAGGGGTATAATGAACCTTAATACCCCACGTGTTTGAAGAATTTTCGTTGAATTTAAAAAAAAAATTTTTTTCACTAAAATGCATGTTATCCCAAATTTTTCATTTTCACAAGGGGTAATAGGAAACCTCTCCCCCCCCAAATTTGTAACCCCATTTCTTATGAGTATATAAATACCCCATATGTGGATGTAAAGTGCTTTGCTGGCGCACTACAGGGCTCAGAAGAGAAGGAGAAAGAATTTGGCCAGAATTGAAGGCCATGTGCGTTTACAAAGCCCTCTTGGTGCCAGAACGGTGGACCCCCACCCCCCCACATGTGACCCCATTTTGGAAACTACACCCCCTCATGAAATGTAATAAGGGTTGCAGTGAGCATTTACACCCTACAGGTGTCTGACAGATTTTTGGAACAGTGGTCCGTGAAAATGAAAAATAAAATTTTTCATTTGCACAGCCCACTGTTCGAAATGTCTGTCAAACAGTGCGGTGTAAATGCTCACGGCACCCCTTATTACATTCTTTGGGGTGTTAAGGCTCACTGTACCCCTTGTTACGTGCCTTGAGGGGTGTAGTTTCCAAAATAGTATGCCATGTGTTTTTTTTTTCTGTTATGGAATCATAAGGGCTTCCTAAATGCGACATGCCCCCCAAAAACCATTTCAGCAAAATTCACTCTCCAAAATCCTATTTTCTCCCCTTCCCTTCTGAGCCCTCTATTGCACCCGCAGAGCACTTTACGTTCACATATAAGGTATTTCCTTACTCAAGAGAAATTTGGTTACACATTTTGGGGGGCTTTGTCTCCTTTTACCCCTTGTAAAAATTCACATTCTGGGTCTACAAGAATATGTTAGCGTAAAAAATGGAAATTTTGAATTTTCTCCTTCACTTTGCAGCTATTCCTGTGAAACACTTAAAGGGTTAACAAACATTATATCATTTTATATACATTGAGGGGTGCAGTTTTTATAATGGGTCATTTATGGGGTATTTCTAATATGAAGACCCCTCAAATTCACTTCAAAACTGAACTGGTCCCTGAAAAATTCTAATTTTGAAAATGTTGTGAAAAATTGGGAAATTGCTGCTGAATTTTTAAGCCCTCTGAGGTCTCCCAAAAGTAAAAATGTGAATCAATAAATAATTTATTTGGTATGTCTATTTTCCTCACACGCAGAGAGCTTGAAAGTTAGAGAAATGCAACATTTTCAAATTTTTGATGACATTTTTGAATTTTTTCCACAAGAAATTATGTATCGATGAAAATTTACCACTATGATAAAGTAGAATATGTTATGAAAAAATGATCTCGGAATCAAATTCATAAGTAAAAGCATCCCAGAGTTATTAATTCTTAAAGTGACAGTGGTTAGATGTGCAAAAAATGCTCTGGTCCTTAAAGGGTACTCCGGTGGAAAACTTTTTTTTAAATGAACTGGTGCCAGAAAGTTAAAAAGATTTGTAAATTACTTCTATCAAAAAAAATCTTAATCCTTTTTAGCAGTTGTATGCTTCAGAGGAAATTCCTTACTTTTGGAATTTCTTTTTTTTTGTTGTCCACTGTGCACTCTTCTGACACCTCTGTCTGTGTCAGGAACTGTCCAGAGCAGCATAGGTTTGCTATGCGGATTTTCTCCTGCTCTAAACAGTTCCTGATACGGGCATCAGGTGTCAGCAGAGAGCACTGTGGAAAACACAACAACAATACCTCTGTAGCAAACAGCTGCTAAAAAGTACTGAAAGGATTAAGATTTTTTAATAGAAGTAATTTACACCTCTTCCTGATCCTGACCATTTCCTCTATATATGAGAGAGATGTTCACTAAGTTGTTATATGACTAAGGGCGTCACATGCCATAAACGCATCATTATCCTGTTCACCCAGCTGTGTTGCTGATTTTATTCTAATAAATGGGACTTTGAATATTTCCACGCTGACAATCTCTCCTTGTCTCTTAATTTACAAATCTGTTTAACTTTCTGGCACCAGTTCATTTAAAAGAAAAAAGTTTTCTACCTGAGTACCCCTTTAAGGGGTTAAGCATCCCAACATGACCTTCCATTCATGTCTATGGAAGGGGGCGTGACGGCTGTCACAAAAGAAAGAAAACATTTTCCGTAAATACACACATCTTTGTCACATATGTTTTCCAGAGAGTTCATAATGTTCCCTTTCAAGGTACTTTGAGAAAAGTGTTCTCTTTCATTGCCAAACAGCAGAGATGTAGACAGACACTGCAGAGATCACGCAGGGTCATTTTTACTATACACAAATTTAATTCAGAAAGTTTTCTGACCCTTTTACTTCTGTTGTGTTTCTATTGGGCTAAAATAAAATAAAAAAATCCCCTCATGTATTCCTACATGATTCTGCTAGACACAGCAGAATGTTAGAATTATTGTGTTGCAGATGCAATGCATCCAAAGGTACCATCTTGAACATCTGTCCAATAAAATAGAAAAATAACACACAGCGGGGCAAAAAAGTATTTAGTCAGCCACCAATTGAGCAAGTTCTCCCACTTAAAAAGATGAATTTTCATATAAAGAGAAAAAAAATCATAAAATCTCATTGTCTGATTTTTAAAGAATTTATTTGTAAATGATGGTGGAAAATAAGTATTTGGTTAATAACAAAGGTTCATCTCAATACTTTGTTATATACTCTTTGTTGGCAATGACAGAGGTCAAATGTTTTCTGTAAGTCTTCACAAGGTTTTCACACACTGTTGCTGGCATTTTGGCCCATTCCTCCATGCAGATCTGCTCTTGAGCAGTGATGTTTTGAGGCTGTCGCTGGGCAACACGGACTTTCAACTCCCTCCAAAGGTTTTCTATGGGGTTGAGATCTGGAGACTGGGCAGGCCACTCCAGGACCTTGAAATGCTTCTTACGAAGCCACTCCTTCGTTGCCCGGCTGGTGTGTTTGGTATCATTGTCATGCTGAAAGACCCAGACACATTTCATCTTCAATGCCCTTGCTGATGGAAGGAGGTTTTCACTCAAAATCTCACAATACATGGTCCCATTCATTCTTTCCTTTACACGGATCAATCGTCCTGGTCCCTTAGTAGAAAAACATCCCCAAAGCATGATGTTTCCACCCCCATGCAAAGTATATATGGTGTTCTTTGGATGCAACTAAGCATTCTCTCTCCTCCAAAAACGACAAGTCAAGTTTTTACCAAAAAGTTCAACTTTGGTTTCATCTGACCATATGACATTCTCCCAATACTCTTCTGGATCTTCCAAATGCTCTCTAGCAAACTTCTGACAGGACCGGACATGTACTGGCTTAAACAGGGGGACATGTCTGGCACTGAATGATTTGAGTCCCTGGTGGCGTAGTGTGCTACTGATAGTAACCTTTGTTACTTTGGTCCCAGCTCTCTGCAGGTCATTCACTAGGTCCCTCCGTGCGGTTCTGAGATTTTTGCTCATCGTTTTTGAGACCATTTTGACACCACAGGGTGAGATCTTGCATGGAGCCCCAGATTGAGGGAGAATATCAGTGGTCCATTTTCTAATAATTACTCCCACAGTTGATTTCTTCAAACCAAGCTGTTTGCCTATTGCAGATTTAGTCTTCCCAGCCTCGTGCAGGTCTACAATTTTTGTTTCTGGTGTCCTTCGACAGCTCTTTGGTCTTGGTCATAGTGGCGTTTGGAGTGTGACTGTTTGAGGTTGTGGACCAGTATGTATACTAAGGATGTATACTGTTCTTCCAATGAAAAATCCCACGGAATGAAGTATGATTATTTAGTACATGCATGTTGGGTGTCTGAATATGGTCATATGGTAAATGAACATTATTGCTGCGGTTTGTCCTGGACCTATAACAGCATACATGTGTAAGAGGCTATAAATTGTACATCTCGATGTCATCATTTTAATAGCCGGAACTTACTATATGAAAATATGAATACAAAAAAGAGCATTAAAAAAAGCACAGTATGCATACTAACTAAAATGGTTCATGAAATAGAATATATTCTGAATTTGTGCTACTTGCTTGGATAATCAAGTTGGTGACTATATACCGCATTAAATGTGAACTGTTTACTGGATGTCCATAAAGCAGTGAAAGTGATAATACTTGAATATAAAGGGGAAGTGCCTAAAATATAACTTTTATTAAGTATGCGTTAAAAGTCACCAAATTATCAGGGAAGTGTAATTATCAGGCAACCAAAAAGATCATCCTATAAATAAACACATGTTGCGTAACGGTTATCAGTAAACAAAATGTCAGCAATGCCAATCCGTACAGTACCAACGTTGATCACTGACCAAATTATAACCACTCGTATAAAAAAAAATACATCCACATATCATCATTTTAAATTCTGCTCATGGTACAGGTCAATCACCTAGTACCATACCCAACGTACGTTTCTGTCCCTAAGTGTGATGCATGCACACCGGGACATCCTCAGAGGAACACACAACCAATGATATGTATAGTAACATTAAAGGGACAACATACTACCAAAAATAATCATATTAAATATATGTAGTTAGATATGTAGATTCGTGATCAACCAATAGATAATAAGCCCCAATGCAAGCTGGCTGGTTCCCGCAGTTGCCACATAAGCGATGAGGTTATATCACAACTTGCATTTGGAGGGAAGTTACTTGTCGGCCAGAGTGTCAGTTTCCTATCCTATGGTCCTTCAGTGGCAGGACACCAGATGCTGCATGCCCGGGATGGCACCATTTATTTATGTAAATGTATGGATTTTTGGAAAATTAAGGAAACTGTCAGCCTTTTTTTGCCTTCTGTTTTATACATATTACTGATGTCCCTGTCCTCAGCTCATCTCTGACCCCCTGCAATTATTCATGCCAGCACATCTAAATGCCCGAAACAATAAAATAAAATAAATGGGGCTAGTAAAGTAAATATATGCTCTATAATATCGCTCCTGACAATTAGTCCCTGTGGTACATGCATTAATAGACAGATCAGAACAGGTGTAAGAAGTGGCACCTGTTGCAATCTGTCTATTAATGCAGGTACTTCAGCTCCCAGCATGGAGAAGAGTGTGCTCCATGTTGGGAGCAGTAGTACCTGAAGTTAAGGAAAGATCACAGCGGGTGTCACTCCTGACACCCTGCGATTGTCCTGTATAATGTATAGATGTGGGGCACGGCCGCTTTTCTCTGGTCCCTTGCACTGCCATATATATATCTATTATTCATTTGACCAATCAGCTCTCTGCTGGAAATATGAACCTGTGATGTGAAGAACTTTATTGCAGAACATAGTTGAGGATCGTGCTGAAGAGCGGCTGTGCTGTGGCTTCTATACATTATATAGGAGGATCGCAGCAGGTGTCAGAATTGACACCCGGGGTAATCTGTCTATTAGTACAGGTACTACTACTCCCATTATGGAACAGTCTGTTCCATGCTGAGAGTAGTAGTACTACGTAAAAAAAATTAAGAAAAAAAGTGAAAAGGGTTAAAAAACACACACACACACACACACACTTTATTAAACACATGATTAAAATACTTGACTAATAAGTTTAACAAAATAAATTCAAAAAAATATATTTTTCTACATTTAAATGGCCCCTTTCTACATTTTTAATATTGTTGGCTACATTTATAGGTCCCTGCTCACCCACATAAGTTGGTCCCTGTCTAAATCAAATTTTTCATGAAATTCGCTCATCTCTAGTCCAATGTTTCTCCACATTTTTTTTATTTTTTTTTTACTTATTTCCAAGTAGCCTGCCATGTAGTTGGTAATAAAATTATACATGAACTCACTGTTTTCTTTTGTTGTTGTTGTTTTCTTCTGGTCCTAGGTTTATTGTTTAGAGTTCTCCTATACACGGATTTTATGATGGTTCTTCGGTAGCTTTATCCAGACAGTTTTTTCTTCATGATGCTGCTCTGGCCGATAAAGTCTGCTGTTTTGGTATAGTTACGCCGGAAACGGTGAAACTGACCATAGGGAATGTTCTTTTTTCATTACTGAAAATGGCAGGAAAAAGTCAAGTACACTGTTACAATCTACACTTTTGAAGTGTGTTTGTGATGTTCATGATGATATTCCATCTTCTCAGAGGATAGTTCTAGATCCAGTCTCTGGTGAAAACCAGCGGCACCTTAAACTCCGCTCCCTGGTATGGCTCACGTCATTATCCACAAAGGCCCAGAGGATCCACCACCTGCCGGGACCTGTTACAGTAAGATCCGACCATGGATCCCGCTGGGGTGCCTTTGCCAGATGTCTCGGATCTTCCCACCATTGTTGCTCAACAGTCGCAGCAGTTAGCCCGTCAGGCGTAAAAACTGAATCAATTCTCAGCCATGAAGCAAGAGCTTTTTGCCTCTCAGCAGCAACAACAGCAATAGCAGCCGCCACCTGTTCCTGAGCCTCCTCCTGAGTCTGCTGCTTCTCCCAGGACCAAGCTTCATTTGTTCTTGCCTTCTAAGAATGATGGAGATCCCAAGCTGTGTAGAGGCTTTGTGACACAATGTTCTATCCATCTAGAACTCATGTCTTATCTGTTCCCAACAGAGTGTGCTTAAGTGGCATTTGTGTTCAGTCTACTGGCTGGAAAAGCTTTGGCCTGGGCTACTCCTCTCTGGGATCATAGAGATCCGGTATCCTCAAACCTGTCAGCCTTCCTTGCAGAATTTTGCAATGCATTTGAAGAACCCGCGAGAGCCTCCACTGCCAAGACGGCTCTACTGACTCTCTGCCAAGGGAACTCCTCTGGGGACTACGCGGTTCAGTTCCACACTCTCGCCACTCTTGAACTTTCTTGGAATGACAGGACCTTATGTGCTACCTTTAAGAAAGGACTTTCCTCTCGAATCAAGGATGCTCTCGCTGCATGAGATTCTCCGGCTAACCTAAGCGAACTTATCCATTTAACCAGAGGCAGGAGGAACTTCCTTTGGAAAAAAAAAAACTGCCCAAACACGGCGTTTACCTCATCTGGCCCCCGTGTTCCAACATCTAGCCCTACTCTCTACTTTGCCTCTTGCCAAAAAGGGTATGGAAGTGGACCGTTTTCACTTAACGCAGCAGGAAAAATTCTGTCGGCGCAATGAGAATTTGTGCCTATATTGTGCCAGTTCGGAGCACTTTCTCAAAGACTGTTCTATATGTCCTCCACGTCCAGGAGAATGCTCTCAACTTGGACAAGTAGGAGGGGCTTCCCTAGATGTTAATATTACCTCTCCTCGCTTGACCACCCCGGTTCAAGTATTTTCCTCTGCCCAGACGTCTTTCATCGCTTCTGCTCTTTTGGACTCCGATTCCGCTGGTAACTTCATTGGTGCCTCCCAGGTCCATAAACACCGTCTTCCAGTGTCTTGTCTTGCCAAGCCCTTCTACATCTCTTCTGTTAATGGACAAAATCTGAACTGTTAGGTGCAATTTCGCAGGAAATCCCTCATCATGCAAGTAGTAAATTTGCATAAGGAAAAAATTGAGTTCTATGTGCTACCACATTGTACTTCGGAACTTTTTCTTGGTCTTCCTTGGCTTCAACGTCATTCTCCACAACTTGACTGGAAATCTGGTAAACTCACTTGTTGGGGACAATATTGCTAAGATCACTGTCTTGTTCCCCCTGTGATATCTTCTGTGCCTGTTAACCCCTTAAAGACTCGGGGTTTTTCTGTTTTTGCATTTTCATTTTTTCCTCATTACCTTTAAAAAATCATAACTCTTTTTTAATTTTGCACCTAAAAATCCATATGATGGCTTATTTTTGCGCCACCAATTCTTCTTTGTAATGACATCAGTCATTTTACCCAAAAATCGACGGCGAAACGGAAAAAAAAATCATTGTGAGACAAAATTGGAAAAAAAACGCCATTTTGTAACTTTTGGGGGCTTCCGTTTCTACACAGTACATTTTTCAGTAAAAATGACACCTTATCTTTATTCTATAGGTTCATACAATTAAAATGATACCCTACTTATATCGGTTGGATTTTGTCGTACTTCTGGAAAAATTCATAACTACATGCAGGAAAATTTTTACGTTTAAAATTGTCCTCTTCTGACCCCTATAACTTTTTTATTTTTCCGGGTATGGGGCGGTATGAGGGCTCATTTTTTGCGCTGTGATCTGAAGTTTTTAGCGGTATCATTTTTGCATTTTTTCGTGATATAAAAAGTGACCAAAATGCACTATTTTGGAGTTTGGAATTTTTTTGCGCATACGCCATTTACCGTGCGGTTTAATTAATGATATATTTTTATAATTTGGACATTTCTGCACACGGCGATACCACATATGCTTATTTTTATTTACACTGGGTTTTTTTTTTATGGGAAAAGGGGGGTGATTCAAACTTTTATTAGGGGAGGGGTTAAATGATCTTTATTCACTTTTTTTTCTCACATTTTTTTTTTGCAGTTTTATAGCTCCCATAGGGACCTATAACACTGCACACACTGGTCTTTTACATTGATCACTGGTTTCTCATAGGAAACCAGTGATCGATGATTCTGCCACTTGACTGCTCATGCCTGGATCTCAGGCACTGAGCAGTCATTCGGCGATCGGACACCAGGAGGCAAGGTAGGAGACCCTCCTCGTGTCCAGCAGCTGTTCGGGACGCCGCGACAATCCCGAACAGCTCCCTGAGCTAACCGGCATGGTTTCACTTTCACTTTAGACGCGGCTTTCAACTGTGAACGCCGCGTCTAAAGGGTTAATAGCACGGCGTGGCCCCGCCTCATAGCGGGTCGGGCCCGGCCTCTAGTGCATTATAGATGCATTATAGATCGGGAGCGGACTCATGACCATACCCGTACGTCATGAGTCCTTAAGGGGTTAAACTCAGATGTAAAGTCTTGAATTGGGGACATTCTTCCTTGCCAGTTGGTCACCTTAGAAGATGGAAGACTCCATGACAGAAGCCTGCAAGTTCCTTACAGCCTTTGCCCATTCCAGAAAATCCCTGGTCTCATGTAGTGGGGAACTCTCTGAATTCCAAAGAAGAGAGGGAGACCAAAGGGGGGGGGGGGGGGTACGATAACACCTACGCTCCGGCCGGAGCCGCCGGCCATGAGGGCTCTCTGCTTATGTCCCCGCTGCTGGAGGGGCTGGGATTCGCATCGCCTGCCAGGAGTCGTGCCAGGGGTAGCGACCTGGGTGCTGCCTGCCGCAGCAAGACCATCCCGCTTTGCTGAGGGCTCTGGTGAAAACCAGCGCCACTTTAGACTCCTCTCCCTGGCATGGCTCACATCATCATCCACACAGGCCCAGAGGATCCACCACCTGCCGTGACCCATTACATTAGAGAGTTCACTCCTGATATTATCCTTACGGACTTTTGGAAGATGGTAAACTACTAAGAGCCTCAGATTTCTTTCTTTCATGTATTCTTTCTCTCGTGAGGATTCCTGTCTCAAATACTTTGTCTACCAGATGGTGGCATTACTGTGAATGATTTCATAGTATCAGTTGGTAGGGATTCATAATAAATTGGATCTGCAATAATACATAGAAACATAGAAACAGAAAGTGTCGGCAGATAAGAACCATTGGCCCATCTAGTCTGCCCAATAATGCTTCAGCATCATATACATTACTATCCTGTACGACCAATCCTCCACCTTTGTCAGCATTGCGTATAACGATAACAGGGTTGGCTGAGAGAGATTTAATTGCCTTGTTCTGCAATTTACTGAGATTATGTTTGTTTTGATTGTTTTTATTGATATTCCTAAAGTCTCTAGTCACCAATGAAAAGAAAGTGTCTAGATGGTGTCCTCTATGGTGCAGGACAGTGATGTTGAACCTTTTTGAGCCCAAGTGCCCGAACCGTAATGCACACCAACTTTTTACCCCTCAAAGTGCCAGCACAGCAATTAAATCAGAATACACATGACAGTATAGTTCCCCTACATTAGGTGCAGTATAGTTCTCCACATTAGATTGGCAATATAGTTCCCCCACATTAGGTTGGCAGTATAGTTCCCCCACATTAGGTTGGCAGTATAGTTCCCCCACAATGTTGGCAGTATCATTCTCCACACAAGGTTGGCAGTATAGTTCCCCCCACAAGGTTGGCAGTATAAATCTCCCCATAAGGTTGGCAGTTTAGTTCCCCCCACAAGATTGGCAGTATCATTCACCCACAAGGTTGGCTGTATAGTTCCCCCCACAAGGTTGGCAGTATAATTCTCCCCACAAGGTTGGCAGTTTAGTTCCCCCCCAAGGTTGGCAGTATCATTCTCCCCACAAGGTTGTCAGTATAATTCCCCCCACAAGGTTGGCAGTATTTTATTTCCCCCCAAAAGGTTGGCAGTATAATTCCCCCCACAAGGTTGGCAGTATAATTCCCTCCACAAGGTTGGCAGCATAGTTCCCCCCCCACAAGATTGGCAGTATATTTCCCCCCACAAGGTTGGCAGTATAATTCTCCCCAAAAGGTTGGCAGTATTATTCCCCCACAAGGTTGGCAGTATAATTCCCCCTAAAAGGTTGGCAGTATAATTCCCCCCACAAGGTTGACAGTATAGTTCCCCCCTCAAGGTTGGCAGTATAGTTCCCCCCACAAGGTTGGCAGTATAATTCTCCCCAAAAGGTTGGCAGTATAATTCCCCCACAAGGTTGGCAGTATAATTCCCCCCACAAGGTTGGCAGTAAAGTTCCCCCCACACTAGACAGGCAGTGTTCCCCCACATTAGGCAGGCAGTGTTCCCCCACATTAGGCAGGCAGTGTTCCCCCACAGATATACAGCCTTCAGCCATATACAGTGTATGGCTGGAGGCTGTATGTCTGTGACGGAACACCAAAGATGACGTCCCGCTGGTCATTTACCATGCACGCTTCATCCTCGGCCCTCCCCGATGCTCTGCTCTGCTTTACGGGCACACGCACGGGACGTCAGTGATGTGACGTCCCTGCATGCTCTACCTCCCGGCTGTCCCTGCGTTTTTAAAGCTAACGCGGGACCACAGAGAGGTAACTGGGACATCCTTGTGTCCCGAAATGACCTTTCGGGACACAGGAATGTCCGGAATGTGACGGGGGCCTGTGGCCACGTGCCCATAGGTTCGCCATCACTGGTGTAGGAGATAAAACGTGGACTTGGGTCCAGGTCTGTACTGATTGTTGCTGTGGTAGTGGTTGCTGTCACATTATTGTTCGAAGTATTTCTTTTTGATATTTCAAAATGTTGCGCCAAAGTGTGTTTTCTTACATAGGCATTGAGGTCTACAAACAGATCAAACTCGTTTACTTTATCTGAAGGACAGAAGAAAAGACCCTTGTTATGGCCTTTAATTTCAGCTTGGGATAATATATGATTAGACAAATTGAATATTCTTAGTGGAGCTTCTTGTTATTTTTTGGTTTCTATTGACTGGACTTTTCTATTCCTTGCCCCTGCATCCTCTTTGTGTATGTCTTCCTCTGGGGCCTTTCTTTTCAGGCAGGAGGGGCTGTAGTATTCCGTGAGTAGGGTGGTGAGTGATTCGGTTCTGGAGTGATATGTGGGAACCGGTGTCAGGACTTGAGGTAGATCTAAAAATGATGGTGAATTTCGATTAACAGCTTCTGTGTATTTTTCCCTTCTTTCCTTGGTGGGTCCTGGGATTCCTAGCGTAGGAACATGTTATAAATACCACACCCCATTTCGAATCCTCAGATCCCCCTGACTTCATACAAAAAGAAATCAATAGTGCTTGGCTAGTTAATTGCAATAATCAGCATGTTATAATTGTGATATAATCTTTGTCATTTTCTTTCCTTCACTGTTATGATAATCATCTTTACAGGTTTTCTTAATGACTGTGTTTATCTTTAGAAGGTCATCCTTGTCACTCCACCATTAGGATGTTGCAGAGAGGGTGGGGGATGGTTTATATATAAAATATTCGTGTGCACTGTACTGCATATACAGATTACAGGATAATTAGAGTATTTTGCGTCCATGATGTGTCAAATTAAGCTCTGGCAGGGTCATTGAGGGAGGCAGCAATCACTTTAATTGTGTATAAATACAAATAGTGAAAAATTCTATAGAAAATGTAGCACAAAAAAAAATGTGTTACATGGAAACCATCAACAGGCACTAAAGTAGTTATGTCATGCATGAATACTTAATGATAATTATTATGACGAAATTAAGGGGATTATCCACCATAAGGTGATTTAATACTTACCTGCCAGACAGTAATGGACATGCTTAGGAAGGATCTGTGCTTGTCTTGGAGCTAAATGATTATGTTGTGAGTCCACCATAATTCTGCTGCTTGCTTTTTGTGAACTTGCTATTTCCTTTTGGACTTCCCTCAGTCCAACTACAAGTCACAAGATCCCTGTTTTGTAAGTGTGAGGTAACTTTTCTCCCTCCCACACATCAGTCACCCCACCCATTGAAGGTACACCTGGGACAAGTTACTGCAGCCCTGTGGAGAATGATCTACCCCCTCCCCCCCAGAAGTTGCTCCACCCATTGAAGCAGACAGGCTCCATTTTTCTTTAATGTATTGCACCATTTTACCATAAGAAATGCATAAGGTAAATAAAAAGCTTTGCAGTAAAATTGGCATAATAACTTTATTCTGCGGGTCAGTACAAATGGTAGGATATAAAATGTTTATTTCTTTTTTTATGTTTTACTACTTAGAATTTTCTTTCATTTTTTATTGTTTTCTGTTGTCACAGTCCTATAACTTTTTCTGTATATGAAGCTTTGTGAGGGTAGATTTTTGTAGAATGATCTGTAGTTTTTAGTTACACTTCTCATAATTAAAATAGCAAATTCCAGAAGGAATTCTATCAATAAGGTTATAAAAAGTTGTGGGACAAATTTTCTTCTACGCTGAATGCACTTGGGCACATATATCATCAAGATCTGCTGATGTCCCAGATGTGCTCCACTGGAAACAAGTGTGGAGATCCTTTAGATAGGGGATAAGCTGTCTAGGGGCAAAGTACCCTTTTAAGGTTGACAAATGATCTCAGACTTCCCGGTAGAAAATTTAGGCAAATTGTGTGCAATCCAAAAATTTCAGTTTTAGGGGAAACTTCCCTTTAACCCCTTAACGACCAAGCGTTTTTCTGTTTTTGCACTTTAATTTTTCCTCCTTACCTTTTAAAAATCATAACCCTTTCAATTTTTTCACCTAGAAATCCATATGATGGATTATTTTTGCGCCACCAATTCTATTTTGTAATTACATGTCTTTTTACCCCAAAAATCCACTGTGAAACAAAGAAAAAAATCATTGTGCGACCAAATTGAAGAAAAAACACAATTTTGTAGATTTTGCGGGCTTCCGTTTCTACGCAGTACATTTTTTCTGTAAAAATCAGAACTGTTTATTCTGTAGGTCCATACGATTAAAATGATCCCCTACTTATATAGGTTTGATTGTGTCTCACTTCTGGAAAAAATCATAACTACATGCACGAAAATTAATATGTTTAAAATTGTCATCTTCTGACCCCTATAACTTTTTTATTTTTACACGTATGTGGCAGCATGAGGACTCATTTTTTGTGCCGTGATCTGAAGTTTTTGGCAGTACTGTATTTGTATTGATCAGAGTTTTTGATCGCTTTTTATTCATTTTTTCATGATATAAAAAGTGATCAAAAATATGCTATGTACGCCATTTACCATGTGGTTTAACTAATGGTATATTTTTATAGTTTGGACATTTATGCACACGGCGATACCACATATGTTTATTTTTATTATGGTTACATATTTTTTATATGGAATTTGGGAAAAGGGGGGGTGATTTAAACTTTTAATAAGGAAGGTGTTAATGGGTGTTTTTTTATTTATTTTTTTTACTTTTTATTCATCTTTTTTTTTATTTATATATATATATATATATATATATATATATATATATATTTTGTCCCCTCAGGGAACTTTTAGGAGCAATCATTTGATTCCTCATACAGATCAATATGGTTTAATAGAACCACATTGATCTGAGTGCTCTGCGCTCGATTGTCAAAGCCTGGTCCTGTCAGGCTTTATCATTCACAGTGCAGCAGCCGGCATACGACGTGAGGTAAGCCCTCTGGCTACCTCAGCAGTGTATTCCCCGCCCCCCCCTGCTGGGGGGCCATCCACCCCACTGGACCACCAGGGATGGTCCGAGTCGGCTAGTCCTTAGATGACAACCGGTTAATAAAACCTTCTGGTCCACATGATTTGTACGACATGATGACCTCAATATTGGAACTTTTTGACTCTGACAGTTCTTTAATAACTAATTAAATCTTGATTTGGAGGAAAACATGAAATGTGGTGTCTTATAATTAAAGGTCACATTGTAATCCATTTGTTCCCTCAAGACGATGTTAAGATTTTTATCAAAGACATGAATTCCATTATTTATCCAATTGATGAACATAATCTTTTTTAGCTGAGAGCACTCCAATGTGTAAGCGTTGATGTCTGCTCCGATCCCCACATCTGAAGGAAATAAATACACTGACTGTGCCAGATTGAGTGTGTTACAAGTAGCTGATAGATAATAGTAACAAATAAGAAAAGGAGACCTTGAGTTAAAAGTTGTGTCCAGGATATGGAAATGGTCAATATTTCCCTCTATGTTGCAGGTTTCATGTTGCAGCATAAGGACTATTTTTGTTACTTGCTGTATAAGAAGAACTAGACAATTTTCATGTAAAGAATAATTTATGGAAGACTTCAGTTGTTGAGAGGTGTAACGCTTGTGGTTGGGCTGCCTACTTTGGCCGAACAGCACGCAGGGCTCCCCCTCCTCGCTGCAGGCTCCGGACTGTTCCCTCCACACTGTCATAAATAGCGACAGTGTCTGGTGCATCTAGTAGGAGCTGCACGAGGCCTGTATCTTTAACGGTTTGTGCACGCCTCTGACTCTTTTCCCCCCAATCCCTGACTGCCATCTCCTATTTAAGGGTGTGCTGCCCTCACCTTCCTGACTGAGCTAAAAATCCATTGCAAACTATTGGAAACTCCCAGCATGGAACAGACTGTTCCCTGCTGGGAGTAGTGGTACCTGTACTAATAGACAGATTGCCCTGGTTTCACTTCTGACACCCATTGCTATCCTCCTGTATAAGCTATAGAAGCGGCGGCACGGCCGCACTTCTCCGCTCCCCTGCTGTATACTTCTCTGTAATGTGAAGTTCTCTTCATATGTTCTGCTCAGAGCGGTGATTGGCCAGATGGTGTCGGCCACCGCTCTCAGCGGCATACACGAATCTGTGATGTGAAGATAACTTCTAGAGATGAGCACATTTTTTGAAAAATTTGATTCGGACAATTTGCCATATTTTCTTTTTGGAATGCTCTCTGATGAAATCACGAGCACAGTTCTCTCTGCTGACGTTATTATAATAACAATAACACTTTATTTATTGTTGTCCTTAGTGGGATTTGAACCCAAGGCAGCAGTGCTAACCACTGAACCACCATGCTGCCCTTCGCATACATCTGCTATGCATCTGCTATGCATCTGCTATGCATCTGCTATGCATCTGCTATGCATCTGCTATGCATCTGCTATGCATGGTTGCTGAAATGGTCAAAGATGTCAGCAGAGAGCACTGTGCTCGTGATGTCATCAGTGTTCCAAAAAGAAAGGAATTTTCTCTGTAGCATTCATCAGCTAATAAGTACTGGAATGATTAACCTCTTCAGGACACAGGGCGTATGGATACGCCCTGCATTCCGAGTCCTTAAGGACCGAGGGCGTATCCATACGCCCGTGGGAAATCCGGTCCCCACCACTAGTCGGTTGGGGACCGGAGCCGGATGCCTGCTGAAATCATTCAGCAGGCACCCTGGCACATCGTCCAGGGGGGTCCTGAGACCCCCCATGTCGGCGATCGGAGAAAATCGCATGTCAATTCAGACATGCGATTTTCTCCAATTCCGGGCTGATCGGGTCTCTGGTGACCCGATAACCCGGAAAATAGGGCTGATCGGAGTTGTCAGCAACAGCCCCGATCAGCCTAAAGGATAGGAGTGAGGTCGCAAAGCTGCGATCTACTCCTATCCCCTGCCATTACTCAGAATGGAGTTCTGACCAATGGCAGCGCAGGACAGGGGGTTGCCATGGCAACCCCCCGTTCTGCCCACCCCTGGATGTCGAGGGGCTCTGGAAAGGAGATGGAGGCCGTACCTGCAGGAGAAGATGCCTGGGGACCTGGGATCTTCGCTGGAGCCTGCAGGATCCTGATCAGGTAGGGAATCGACAGTGGGGGGGGGGGGGGGAAATTGAAAGCGAAAGTAAATCGATCTTTACTGTGGCAACCACTAGGGGGGCCAAACTGCAATGCCCAGAGAGCCAAAGGCTGTCTGGGCATGCTAGGAGTTGTAGTTTTGCAACATCTGGAGGCTCACAGTTTGGAGACCACTGTTACAGTGGTGCCCAAACAGTAGCCCTCCAGATGTTGCCAAACTACAACTCTCAGCATGCCTCGACTGCCCAGGCATGCTGGGAGTTGTAGTTCTGTAACATCTGTCCCTTCAGATTTAGCAATTTTCATGACATTTTTGAAAATTGCTGCTCTACTTTGAAGCCCTCAAATTTTTTCAAAAAGCAAAAGTATGTCCATTTTATGATGCCAACATAAAGTGGACATATTGTGTTTGTGAAGAAAAATAAAACATTTTTGGAATATCCATTTTCCTTACAATTAGAGAGCTTCAAAGTTAGAAAAATGCAAAATTTTAAAAATTTTCATGAAATTTTGGGATTTTTCACCAAAAAAGGATGCAATTAACGCCGAAAATTTACTACCAAAATAAAGTAGAATGTCACGAAAAAACATTCTCAGAATCAGAATATTCGGTAAAAGTGTTTTCGCGTTATTAATTTGTAAAGTGACGGTGGTCATAATTGCAAAAAAGGGCTCAGTCCTTAAGGTGAAAAAGGGCTGCGTCCTTAAGGGGTTAAGATTTTTTAAAATAAGTAATTTACTAATATTATAATAGTTGATTTAAAAGAAAGGTTTTCACTGGAGTACCCCTTTAACCCCTTAAGGACCAGGCCATTTTACACCTTAGGACCGGAGCGTTTTTTGAACATCTGACCACTGTCACTTTAAACATTGATAACTCTGGGATGCTTTTACCTATCATTCTGATTCCGAGATAGTTTTTTCGTGACATATTCTAATTTATGTTATTGGTAAAATTTTGTCCATACTTGCATCGTTTCTTAGTGAAAAATTCCCAAATTTGATGAAAAAATTGAAAATTTTGCATTTTTCTAATTTTGAATCTGCTTGTAAGGAAAATTGATATTCCAAATAAAAACAAAATTATTCACAAATATAATATGTCTACTTTATGTTTGCATCATAAAATTGACGTGATTTTACTTTTGGAAGACACCAGAGGGCTTCAAAGTTCAGCAGCAATTTTCCAATTTTTCACAAAATTTTCAAACTCGCTATTTTTCAGGGACCAGTTCAGGTTTGAAGTGGATTTGAAGGGTCTTCATATTAGAAATACCCCACAAATGACCCCATTATAAAAACTGCACCCCCCAAAGTATTCAAAATGACATTCAGTCAGCATTTTAACACTTTAGGTGTTTCACAGGAATAGCAGCAAATTGAAGGAGAAAATTCGCAATCTTCATTTTTTACACTCGCATGTTCTTGTAGACCCAATTTTTTATTTTTACAAGGGGTAGAAGGAGAAAATGTATACTTATATTTGTAGCCCAATTTCCCTCGAGTAACCACATACCTCATATGTCTATGTAAAGGGTTCGGCGGGCGCAGTAGAGGGCTCAGAAGCGAAGGAGCGACAAGGGGATTTTGGAGAGTATGTTTTTCTGAAATGGTTTTTGGGGGGCATGTTGCATTTAGGAAGCCCCTATGGTACCAGAACAGCAAAAAATCCCCACATGGCATACCATTTTGGAAACTAGACCCCTTGGGTAACGTAACAAGGGGTAAAGTGAACCTTAATACCCCACAGGTGTTTCACGACTTTTGCATATGTAAAAAAATATATATTTTTTTTCACTAAAATGTGTGTTTCCCCCCAAATTTCAAATTTTTGCAAGGGTTAATAGCAGAAAATACCCCCCAAAATTTGTAACCCCATCTCTTCTGAGTATGAAGGACCTGAAGTGCACTACGGGCGAACTACAATGCTCAGAAGAGAAGGAGTCATATTTGGCTTTTGGAGAGCAAATATTGGTCGGGGGGCATGTCGCATTTAGGAAGCCCCTATGGTGCCAGAACAGCAAAAAAAAAAACTACATGGCATACCATTTTGGAAACTAGACCCCTTGAGGAATGTAACAAGAAATAAAGTGAACCTTAATACCACACAGGGGTTTCACAACTTTTGCATATGTAAAAAAAAAAAAAAAAAATTCACTAAAATGTGTGTTTCCCCCCAAATTTCATATTTTTACAAGGGTTAATAGCAGAAAAGACCCCCCAAAATTTGTAACCCCATCTCTTCTGAGTATGAAGGTACCCCATAAGTGGACCTGAAGTGCACTACGGGCGAACTACAATGCTCAGAAGAGAAGGAGTCATATTTGGCTTTTGGAGACCAAATTTTGCTCGGGGGGCATGTTGCATTTAGGAAGCCCCTATGGTGCCAGGACAGCAAAATAACCCCCACATTGCATACCATTTTGGAAACTAGACCCCTTGAGGAACGTAACAAGGTGTACAGTGAGCATTTACCCCCCCACTGGTGTCTATCAGATCTTTGGAACAGTGGGCTGTACAAAATGTTTAATTTGCACAGCCCACTGTTCCAAAGATCCGTCAGACACCTGTGGGGTGTAAATTCTCACTGCACCCCTCATTACATTCCGTGATAGGTGTAGTTTCTGAAATGGGGTCACATGTGTTTTTTTTTTTTTTTGCGTTTGTCAAAACCGCTGTAACAATCAGCCACCCCTGTGCCAATCACCTCAAATGTACATGGTGCACTCTCCCTTCTGGGCCTTGTTGTGCGCCCCCAGAGCACTTTGCGCCCACATATGGGGTATCTCCGTAGTCGGGAGAAGTTGCATTACAAATTTTGGGGGGCTTTTTTCCCTTTTACCTCTTGTCAAAATGAACAGTATAGGGCAACACCAGCGTGTTAGTGTAAAAAATTATTTTTGTTACACTAACATGCTGTTGTAGACCCCAACTTCACCTTTTCATAAGGGGTTAAAGGAGAAAAATCCCCCCAAAATTTGTTAGGCAATTTCTCCCGAGTACGGCGATACCCCATATGTGACCCTATACTGTTGCCTTGAAATACGACAGGGCTCCAAAGTGAGAGCGCCATGTGCATTTGAGGCCTGAATTAGGGATTTGCATAGGGGTGGACATAGGGGTATTCTACGCCAGTGATTCTCAAACAGGGTGCCTCCGGCTGTTGAAAAACTCCCAGCATGCTGGGACAGTCAACGGCTGTCCGAGTTATTGTTTTGCAACAGCTGGAGGCTCCATTTTGGAAACAGTGGCGTACCAGACGTTTTTCATTTTTATTGGGAGTGGAGGGGGGCTGTGTAGGGGTATGTGTATATGTAGTGTTTTTTTACTTTTTATTTTATTTTGTGTTAGTGTAGTGTAGTGTATTTAGGGTACAGTCACACGGCGGGGGATTAAAGCGAGTTTCCCGCTGCGAGTTTGAGCTGCCGCGCAAAATCTGCTGCATCGCAAACTTGCAGCCTGATACTCACTGTAAGCCCCCTGCCCATGTGAATGTACCCTGTACATTCACAGGGGGGGGAACCTCCAGCTGTTGCAAAACTACAACTCCCAGCAGGCACAGTTAATCAGTGCATGCTGGTAGTTACAGTTTTGCAACAGCTGGAGGCACACTGGTAGGGAATTGCTGAGTTAGGAAACAGACAATGTTTCCCAACCAGTGTGCCTCCAGTTGTTGCAAAACCACAACTCCCAAACATTCTCAGGCATGCTGGAAGTAGTAGTTCGGCAACATCTTTAGAGCCAGATGTTGCCGAACTACAACTCCCAGCATGCTTGGAGTTGTAGTTTTGCAACATCTGGAGGACTACAGTTTGCAGACCACTAATACAGTGGTTCCCAATCTTTGCCCTTCCAGATGTTGCAAAACTACAACTCCCAGTATGCCAAAACTGTCCAGGCATGCTGGGAGTTGTAGTTCTGCAACATCTGAAGGGCCAGATGTTACAGAACTACAACTCCCAGCATGCCTGGACAGTGAGGGCATGCTGAGGATGTGTAGTTTTGGGGGTCACAGTGGTCTCCAAACTGTGGACCTCCAGATGTTGCAAAACTGCAACTCCCAGCATGCCCAGACACCAAGGGCTGTGTGGGCATGCTGGGAGTTGTAGTATACAGAGTCCCATTACAGCAATGCATGTCGCTTTACGGCCCGACCGCGGCTGAAGAGGAACTCACCTGTCGCCGCCGCCGTCTTCATCGCCGGGATCCGGGTCTTCAGGGATGAGGTAAGTACCGGGGCCGGGCCCCAGCACTCCCCCGTCCCCCGCCGCGTCCTCCGGTCTTCCTCCCATCCTCTCCGGACATCCTGGGACCAGGCAGGGCGGGAGGAAGTAACCTCGCTCCTAGTCTTCAGCATGGTCCTGGCTGTCTGTGACAGCCGGGATCATGCAAAATTACCGGGCGGTCGGATCCCAGAGACCCGATCAGCCCGGTATCGCCGCAGATAGCAAGGGCGATTTCCCCTTGGCGTTTGCCCTGGATGCCTGCTGAAGGATTTCAGCAGGCATCCGGTTCAGATCTCTGCCCGGCGAGCGGCAGAGACCGGAAATACAACAGGACGTTCTCTAACGTCCTTCGGCATTAAAGCCCAGGTAGTGGGGACGTTAGAGAACGTCCTATGTCCTTAAGAGGTTAAGATTTATACTAAATTCCCAAGTTTAATGTCCTGGTGTTTACTTTGAACTAATACAGTATGACTACAAAACCCAAACTAACAAGGAGTCACATGGCGGCACAATGACAGAGCCTAGAGGTGGCAGCAGCATGAAGAGACCATAATCTGGCAGAATGACACAGCCTGGAATTGGCGGCAGCAAGAGGAGACCATAAACTGGCTGAATGACACAGCCTGGAGTTGGCGGCAGCATGAGGAGACCATAGGGCTTCACAATCCCTAAGATTAAAAGATGACTTTTCAAATTTCAATTGAAGAGTTATGGCTGCTAGTACTACCATAACATTTTTTAGGTAATGTCCCAGGCTCAGCAGCATCAATAAACCATATAGTGGCTGAATGACACAGCCTGGAGCTCGCGGCAGCATGAGGAGACAATAGGGCTTCACTATCCCTAAGATTAAAAGATGATTTTTTAAATTTAAATTGAAGATTTATGGCAGTGCTATCATAAAAATGTTTAGGTAATGTCCTAGGCCCAGCAGCATCAATAAACCATATAGTGTCTGAATTGCACAGCATGGAGTTGGCGGCAGCATGAGTAGAATATAAAGTGTCTGAATGGCACAGCCTGGAGTTGGCGGCAGCATGAGTAGAATATAAAGTGTCTGAATGGCACAGCCTGGAGTTGGCGGCAGATGAGGAGACCATAAAGTGGCTGAAGGGCACAGCCTGGAGTTGACGGTACCATGAGTAGAACATATAGTGGCTGAGTGGCACAGCCTGGAGTGAGCGGAAGATGATGAGACCATATAGTGGCTGAATGGCACAGCCTTGAGTTGCGGAAGCATGAGGAGACCATATGGTGGCAGAATGAGAAAGCCTGGAGGTGGCAGCCACAGCATCAGGAGTCCTGAAAATGACCTGGTGACATAGTGGTGCGGTGGGTGGCAATACCACTACAGGGTTATGAAGTTGGGTGAAAAAACGTCTGATGCGGAGGAATGTTTGTAACTGGGGAGCAGCACCTTACATCTATTTGGCTCTGTACATATTTGTGAAGTGTTGGTGTGGCACCATGGTCAATCTACTCTGATGCATCAGACATTGGTCGGTGGAAATCCTGGCTGATCCATTCCTGACTCCTCTTCACAAAGGTCAGTCTCTCCACACTTTTCGTGGACAGACAAGTTCTCCTTGGGGTGACTATGGCCCCGCCGCACTAAACGCCCGCTCTGATGGCACACTACTGGCCGGGCAGGACCGCTTTTCCCGGGCGAACTCTGCTAGTTGTGGCCACAAATCAAGTTTGGCTGCCCAGAAGTCTAGCGGATCTTCAAGGTGTGTTGGCATGGGCATGTCAAGGTAAGCCCTCACCTGCTGGTTCAGGTCCTGCTCCAGGTCTACCTGCTGCTGATGAGTAGCTTCACTATGCGGGTGAAGAAAGTTACTCATCAGCGACTGTAGACTCAGGCTGGCAGTGAAAGGTGAGAGAAGAGGGACCCCGAGTCAGACCTGCGAGAGGATGGTCGATGGTGCCGATAGGCATCAGCCAACTGACTACTGTTACGCCGAGCGCTCCGGGTCCCCGCTCCTCCCCGGAGCGCTCGCTTCACTCCCTCCGCTGCAGCGCTCCGGTCACGTCCTCTGACCCGGGGCGCTGCGATCCTGCTGCCAGCCGGGATGCGATTCGCGATGCGGGTAGCGCCCGCTCGCGATGCGCACCCCGGCTCCCCTACCTGACTCGCTCCCCGTCTGTTCTGTCCCGGCGCGCGCGGCCCCGCTCCCTAGGGCGCGCGCGCGCCGGGTCTCTGCGATTTAAAGGGCCACTGCGCCGCTGATTGGCGCAGTGGTTCCAATTAGGGTTTTCACCTGTGCACTTCCCTATATTACCTCACTTCCCTTGCACTCCCTTGCCGGATCTTGTTGCCTTAGTGCCAGTGAAAGCGTTCCTTGTGTGTTCCTTGCCAGTGTTTCCAGACCTTCTGCCGTTGCCCCTGACTACGATCCTTGCTGCCTGCCCCGACCTTCTGCTACGTCCGACCTTGCTTCTGCCTACTCCCTTGTACCGCGCCTATCTTCAGCAGCCAGAGAGGTGAGCCGTTGCTAGTGGATACGACCTGGTCACTACCGCCGCAGCAAGACCATCCCGCTTTGCGGCGGGCTCTGGTGAAAACCAGTAGTGGCTTAGAACCGGTCCACTAGCACGGTCCACGCCAATCCCTCTCTGGCACAGAGGGTCCACTACCTGCCAGCCGGCATCGTGACAGTAGATCCGGCCATGGATCCCGCTGAAGTTCCTCTGCCAGTTGTCGCTGACCTCACCACGGTGGTCGCCCAGCAGTCACAACAGATAGCGCAACAAGGCCAACAGCTGTCTCAACTGACCGTTATGCTACAACAGTTGCTACCACAGCTTCAGCAGTCATCTCCTCCGCCAGCTCCTGCACCTCCTCCGCAGCGAGTGGCCGCTCCTGGGATACGCTTATCCTTGCCGGATAAATTTGATGGGGACTCTAAGTTTTGCCGTGGCTTTCTTTCCCAATGTTCCCTGCATCTGGAGATGATGTCGGACCTGTTTCCCACTGAAAGGTCTAAGCTGGCTTTCGTAGTCAGTCTTCTGTCCGGAAAAGCCCTGTCATGGGCCACACCGCTCTGGGACCGCAATGACCCCGTCACTGCCTCTGTACACTCCTTCTTCTCGGAAATCCGAAGTGTCTTTGAGGAACCTGCCCGAGCCTCTTCTGCTGAGACTGCCCTGTTGAACCTGGTCCAGGGTAATTCTTCCGTTGGCGAGTATGCCGTACAATTCCGTACACTTGCTTCAGAATTGTCCTGGAATAATGAGGCCCTCTGCGCGACCTTCAAAAAAGGCCTATCCAGCAACATTAAAGATGTTCTGGCCGCACGAGAAATTCCTGCTAATCTACATGAACTTATTCACCTAGCCACTCGCATTGACATGCGTTTTTCTGAAAGGCGTCAGGAACTCCGCCAAGATATGGACTCTGTTCGCACGAGGCGTTTCGTCTCCTCGGCTCCTCTCTCCTCTGGTCCCCTGCAATCTGTTCCTGTGCCTCCCGCCGTGGAGGCTATGCAGGTCGACCGGTCTCGCCTGACACCTCAAGAGAGGACACGACGCCGTATGGAGAACCTCTGCCTGTACTGTGCTAGTACCGAACACTTCCTGAGGGATTGTCCTATCCGTCCTCCCCGCCTGGAAAGACGTACGCTGACTCCGCACAAAGGTGAGACAGTCCTTGATGTCTACTCTGCTTCTCCACGTCTTACTGTGCCTGTGCGGATGTCTGCCTCTGCCTTCTCCTTCTCTACAGTGGCCTTCTTGGACTCTGGATCTGCAGGAAATTTTATTTTGGCCTCTCTCGTCAACAGGTTCAACATCCCAGTGACCAGTCTCGCCAGACCCCTCTACATCAATTGTGTAAATAATGAAAGATTGGACTGTACCATACGTTTCCGCACGGAGCCCCTTCTTATGAGCATCGGATCTCATCATGAGAGGATTGAACTTTTGGTCCTTCCCAATTGCACCTCGGAGATTCTCCTTGGACTTCCCTGGCTTCAACTTCATTCCCCAACCCTGGATTGGTCCACTGGGGAGATCAAGAGTTGGGGGTCCTCTTGTTCCAAGAACTGTCTAAAACCGGTTCCCAGTAACCCTTGCCGTAACTCTGTGGTTCCTCCAGTAACCGGTCTCCCTAAGGCCTATATGGACTTCGCAGATGTTTTCTGCAAAAAACAAGCTGAGACTCTACCTCCTCACAGGCCTTATGATTGCCCTATCGACCTCCTCCCGGGTACTACTCCACCCCGGGGCAGAATTTATCCTCTCTCTGCCCCAGAGACTCTTGCCATGTCCGAATACGTCCAGGAGAATCTAAAAAAGGGCTTTATCCGTAAATCCTCCTCTCCTGCCGGAGCCGGATTTTTCTTTGTGTCCAAAAAAGATGGCTCCCTACGTCCTTGCATTGACTACCGCGGTCTTAATAAAATCACGGTTAAGAACCGCTACCCCTTACCCCTCATCTCTGAACTCTTTGATCGCCTCCAAGGTGCCCACATCTTCACTAAATTGGACTTAAGAGGCGCCTATAACCTCATCCGCATCAGAGAGGGGGACGAGTGGAAAACGGCATTTAACACCAGAGATGGACACTTTGAGTATCTGGTCATGCCCTTTGGACTGTGCAATGCCCCTGCCGTCTTCCAAGACTTTGTCAATGAAATTTTTCGTGATCTGTTATACTCCTGTGTTGTGGTATATCTGGACGATATCCTAATTTTTTCTGCCAATCTAGAAGAACACCGCCAGCATGTCCGTATGGTTCTTCAGAGACTTCGTGACAACCAACTCTATGCCAAAATTGAGAAATGTCTGTTTGAATGCCAATCTCTTCCTTTTCTAGGATATTTGGTCTCTGGCCAGGGACTACAGATGGATCCAGACAAACTCTCTGCCGTCTTAAATTGGCCACGCCCCTCCGGACTCCGTGCTATCCAACGCTTTTTGGGGTTCGCCAATTATTACAGGCAATTTATTCCACATTTTTCTACCATTGTGGCTCCTATCGTGGCTTTAACCAAAAAAAATGCTGATCCCAAGTCCTGGCCTCCTCAAGCAGAAGACTCCTTTAAACGACTCAAGTCTGCCTTTTCTTCGGCTCCCGTGCTCTCCAGACCTGACCCTTCCAAACCCTTCCTATTGGAGGTTGATGCCTCCTCAGTAGGAGCTGGAGCTGTTCTTCTACAAAAAAATTCTTCCGGGCATGCTGTCACTTGTGGTTTTTTCTCTAGGACCTTCTCTCCAGCGGAGAGGAACTACTCCATCGGGGATCGAGAGCTTCTAGCCATTAAATTAGCACTTGAGGAATGGAGGCATCTGCTGGAGGGATCAAGATTTCCTCTTATTATCTACACCGACCACAAGAACCTCTCCTACCTCCAGTCGGCCCAACGGCTGAATCCTCGCCAGGCCCGGTGGTCTCTGTTCTTTGCCCGATTTAATTTTGAGATTCACTTTCGTCCTGCCGATAAGAACATTAGGGCCGATGCTCTCTCTCGTTCCTCGGATGCCTCAGAAGTTGATCTCCCTCCGCAACACATCATTCCACCTGACTGCCTGATCTCCACTTCTCCTGCCTCCATCAGGCAGACTCCTCCAGGAAAGACCTTTGTTTCTCCACGCCAACGCCTCGGAATCCTCAAATGGGGTCACTCCTCCCATCTCGCAGGTCATGCGGGCATCAAGAAATCTGTGCAACTCATCTCCCGCTTCTATTGGTGGCCGACTCTGGAGACGGATGTTGGGGACTTTGTGCGAGCCTGCACTATCTGTGCCCGGGATAAGACTCCTCGCCAGAAGCCCGCTGGTTTTCTTCATCCTCTGCCTGTCCCCGAACAGCCTTGGTCTCTGATTGGTATGGATTTTATTACTGATTTACCCCCTTCCCGTGGCAACACCGTTATTTGGGTGGTCGTTGATCGATTCTCCAAAATGGCACATTTCATCCCTCTTCCTGGTCTTCCTTCTGCGCCTCAGTTGGCTAAACAATTTTTTGTACACATTTTTCGTCTTCACGGGTTGCCTACGCAGATTGTCTCGGATAGAGGGGTCCAATTCGTGTCTAAATTCTGGAGAGCTCTCTGTAAACAACTCAAGATTAAATTAAATTTTTCCTCTGCATATCATCCCCAGTCCAATGGACAAGTAGAAAGAATTAACCAGATCCTGGGTGATTATTTGCGACATTTTGTTTCCTCCCGCCAGGATGACTGGGCAGATCTCCTTCCATGGGCCGAATTCTCGTATAACTTCAGGGTCTCTGAATCTTCCCCCAAATCCCCATTTTTCGTGGTGTACGGCCGTCACCCTCTTCCCCCCCTCCCTACCCCCTTGCCCTCTGGTCTGCCCGCTGTGGATGAAATTTCTCGTGACCTTTCCATTATATGGAGAGAGACCCAAAATTCTCTCTTACAGGCTTCTTCACGCATGAAGAGGTTCGCGGATAAGAAAAGAAGAGCTCCCCCCGTTTTTTCCCCTGGAGACAAGGTATGGCTCTCCGCTAAATATGTCCGCTTCCGTGTCCCTAGCTACAAGTTGGGACCACGCTATCTTGGTCCTTTCAAAATTTTGTGTCAAATTAATCCTGTCTCTTATAAACTTCTTCTTCCTCCTTCTCTTCGTATCCCTAATGCCTTTCACGTCTCTCTTCTCAAACCACTCATCCTCAACCGTTTTTCTCCCAAATCTGTTCCTCCCACTCCTGTTTCCGGCTCCTCGGACGTCTTCTCGGTCAAGGAAATTTTGGCTGCCAAAAAGGTCAGAGGGAAAAATTTTTTTTTTAGTAGACTGGGAGGGTTGTGGTCCTGAAGAGAGATCCTGGGAACCTGAGGACAACATCCTTGACAAAAGTCTGCTCCTCAGGTTCTCAGGCTCCAAGAAGAGGGGGAGACCCAAGGGGGGGGGTACTGTTACGCCGAGCGCTCCGGGTCCCCGCTCCTCCCCGGAGCGCTCGCTTCACTCCCTCCGCTGCAGCGCTCCGGTCACGTCCTCTGACCCGGGGCGCTGCGATCCTGCTGCCAGCCGGGATGCGATTCGCGATGCGGGTAGCGCCCGCTCGCGATGCGCACCCCGGCTCCCCTACCTGACTCGCTCCCCGTCTGTTCTGTCCCGGCGCGCGCGGCCCCGCTCCCTAGGGCGCGCGCGCGCCGGGTCTCTGCGATTTAAAGGGCCACTGCGCCGCTGATTGGCGCAGTGGTTCCAATTAGGGTTTTCACCTGTGCACTTCCCTATATTACCTCACTTCCCTTGCACTCCCTTGCCGGATCTTGTTGCCTTAGTGCCAGTGAAAGCGTTCCTTGTGTGTTCCTTGCCAGTGTTTCCAGACCTTCTGCCGTTGCCCCTGACTACGATCCTTGCTGCCTGCCCCGACCTTCTGCTACGTCCGACCTTGCTTCTGCCTACTCCCTTGTACCGCGCCTATCTTCAGCAGCCAGAGAGGTGAGCCGTTGCTAGTGGATACGACCTGGTCACTACCGCCGCAGCAAGACCATCCCGCTTTGCGGCGGGCTCTGGTGAAAACCAGTAGTGGCTTAGAACCGGTCCACTAGCACGGTCCACGCCAATCCCTCTCTGGCACAGAGGGTCCACTACCTGCCAGCCGGCATCGTGACAACTACTTAGGATGTCTCTGTAGTAGGTCAGTTTGTCCTCCCTCTCAGTGGGTGTAAAAAAAAACCCTATTTGTGGCGGTAGCGAGGGTCCAATAAGGTGGAGAGCCAGAAGTCATCCCGCTGCCGAATGGTGACAATTCAGCGGTCAATACGCAAGCAAGTAAGCATGCATCGTGCCATTTGTGCAAGTGACTCGGAAGGACTCCCTGCCTTCAGCTCCACTGCATACTGCCACAGTGTGTCTGGGTCCTCTGTCTTGCCTTCCTCATAATGCTCTAGCTCCTCTGGCTGCTCCTGCTCCTCCTGTCAGATTACCAGAAAAACCGCCCATTTTGCTAAAACCTAACCTGTGCTCCACTGTGCCCCTTCCCTCCTCCTCCTCCTCCAGTTCAGGGCTTATGTGGCCATTGCTGTTGCTCCATTGCCCTGACCAGCCATCATTTCCAACACATGTTGTAGGAAATAAAGCAGTGGAATGACATTTTTAATCCCATAATCCTGGCGACTGACTAATAATGTGGCTTCCTCAAAGGGCCTGAGTAAACGGCAGGTGTCACGTATGATCTGCCACTGGTTGACATTGAAGTTACACAGGGGAGTTCCCCTATCAGCTTGGATCATCAAGAAATCGGTGATTACTTTTCTCTGTTCATACAGTCGGTCCAACATATGGAGGATGGAATTCCAACGTGTGGCAACGTCACAAATCAGACTATGTTGGGGGATACTGTTCTGACGCTGCAGCTCAAGGAGGGTGTGCTTTTCGGTGTACGAGTGGCTGAAGTGCATGCAAAGTTTCCTTCCCATTGTTAGGATGTCAGGAACCGCTTGACAACCAGATTGAACACGTGTGTCATGCAGGGTGCCTGGCTCAGCCTTCTTTCTCGCAGCGCAGACAAGATGTTCTTCTCGTTGTCAGTCACCATGGTTCCCATTTCCAGTTTTCGTGGAGTAAGCCATGTTCCGATTTCTTTATGAATTACTTTTAGCAGTTCCTCCCCTGTGTGAGTCCGTTCACCAAGGCAAGCCATGTGAAGAACAGGGTGACACCCACGTGCCCTGCACACATGCTATGCTGAGGGGGCACTGAGACTTGTCTGTGCAGTGGAGGCTGAGGACAGGGTGGAGGACAAGGAGGCAGAGTCGCACACTGTCACAGGACCAACGGCCTGAGAACGCAGAGGAGGAAGCGGCGTGACCTGTCCAACTTGGTGTTGTGGCTGTGCAGGAACCACATTCGCCCAGTGGACAGTAAAGGACATGTATTGTCTCTGACCATAGTTACAGCTCCAGACGTTAGCGCTGCCATGCATTTTGGTACACACCGACAGGCTCAAGGACTTTCCCACCTTCTGTTCCACAATATTGCGCAGGGCTGGTACTGCCTTCTTTGCAAAGAAATGACGGCTTGGCACTCTCCACCTCGACTCTGCACAAGCCATCAGTTCTCTGAAAGGTGCAGAGTCCACCACTTGAAAAGGGAGGGACTGCAGCACCAGCAACTTGCACAGGAGCACATTCAGCTTCTCTGCCGTTGGATGAGAGGGCATATACAGCTGTTTCTTTGACATTGCTTCACCGATGAATTGCTGGTAGAATGACTGACATAAAGTAGGAGGAGCATCTGGAGCGACAGAAGGAGGGTATCACACACAGCTCCCTTTGGCTGAGGTGGTGGAGCCTTGGCTGTCTGAAACAGGGAGCGGTGTGCCACTGGGTGATGCAGCAGGTTGGACCACTACATCAGAGCCACGGTTCTCCAAGGCCGCTTTAAGGTGGCGCAGCATATGTTGACGCAGGGCCGTGGTTCCAACATTGGGACCCTGGCCACGCTTCACCTTCTGCCAACACATCTTGAATGTGGCTATGTTAACCTCCTCCGGATGCTTGATGAAAAACTGCAACACCGCCGAGTAGCTGAATTTCCCACCAACAGTTCGCACTAATTTACTGCTACTGCCGCCGTCTCCTGGAACCTCTGTTCCACTACCTCCTGGGAAGGTAGGCTGCCGCAAAGCAGGTGGTCTCCCCGGGCATGTTTGGCTCTAGAATTTCCCCTTTTGCCACCATGCTGACTGCTAACCATACTACCACCTTGCCGGCTCAGCTGCTGCCTCATGGGCAACCTGGAACCTTCTACCTGCAACCCTCTTTTCCTGATGATGATGAAGCCTCTTCTGCACCCGGCTCCCAATTGCCATTGGCTTCCTCAACAAGTGTCTGCATGCCACTGATGTCCTCCTCAGGTTCCTCAACAGTGTCTGCTTCAGGACCCTGAACGCTGGCAACACCGCTGCAAAAGTCACTCTCCTCATCACTACTTGCACGCATAGCGGAGGAAGCGGTGGATGTCTCCTCCACTTCTTGGCTGGGCTGTAGCTGCTGATTGTCCTCTATTAGATCATCCTCACTGAATAGTGGAGCTGAACTTACAGCATAAGATACTTCTTTACGGGAGGGAACAGCATAGGACAAAGGCAATGGGAGGACAGGGACGCTCCGGGGCCATGCCAACTGAGGGACCCACCGACTATTGATTTGGGGTATCAGATGTCACTTGTGATTAAGTGGATGACCGTCTTAACCAATCGAGGATGGCAGATGGGTTGCTGGTTGAGACACGACCGCTAGCTGATACCGGAAGATCAGGCACCTTGCTGCGACTCCTGCTGCCACTCACCCCAAGTCTTCTGCAACCTCTGCCTGCACCTGATGAATTTAGGCCTCTGCCACTCCTCTGTGCATGTCCTGGCACTTCTCTGCCTGACATACCTAGTGCGTATATGAGGGGAGTACAATATGCTTAAAACAGTATTTGTGTAGAACAGCAGCAGGTGTGTACTTTTGACTGTCCTTTCACAGTATCTAGGCCCTTCACAGATTAACATGTACAGAATAGTACACTACTTAGATGTAGGTATGTGGTAAGCACTTATGCGGGCAGAAAAATGTGCTACAGTACGCTTAAAAAAGTATTTGAGTACACCACCAGCCGGTGATTACTTTTGCCTGCTGTTTCACAGTATCTTGGCCCTTGACAGATTGAAAGGTATAAAATAGTACACTACTTTGATCTATGTATGTGGTATGTACTTAAGAGGGCAGAAAAATGCACTACAGTACATTTAAAGAAGTAGTGAAGTAAAACACAGCCGGTGAGTATTTTTGCCTGGCCTTTCACAGTATCTAGGCCCTTGACAGATTAACAGGTACAAAATAGTACACTATATAGATGTAGGCATGTGGTATGCACTTATGAGGGCAGAAAAATGCACTACAGTACGCTAAAAAAAACTTATTTTTGAACAACACCAGCAGTACACAACAGTTCTGCAGCACACAGTCGCTGTGTACTTAACCCAAAATTGCACTCTCTCAATGACTATTAGGAATGGACTGCTGGGTATTATATCATCTACAAACAAGTATAATCAGCAGACCATTTTTTTGTGGAACAGAGGGCAAAAAAAAATGAGCTACAGTATGCTTAAAAAGGTATTGGAGTAAAATACCAGCCGGTGATTACTTTTACCTGGCCTTTTACAGTATCTAGGCCTTTAACAGATTAAAAGGTACAAAATAAAACACTACTTAGATGCAGGTATGTGGTATGCACTTATGAGGGCAGAAAAATGTGCTACAGTACCCTTAAAAAACCCCAGCAGTACACAACAGTGCTGCAGCACACAGTGTGGCACTGAAAAATTATTCCTCCATCCTCTGCTAAGGTTTATGAAGTTGAGGCAGCTTGTTCAAATGTATGAGGCAACACACAGCTATCTGCTCCTCTCTGTAATACACTGCTGTAGACAGTGACTGGGAGGTTAATGGCTGCAGTAAAAATTCCTTTATGTGAAAAATGCACTGCTCTCTGTCCACCAGAACGCTGATGTGACTAGGAGGTGAAACGCTGCTGGAAAAAGCTTGTATGTGTAACACACAGCGCTGTCCTATATCTCTGCAGTGAAAGGATGAAGTGACTGGTCAGAATATGGCTGCCAATTATACAGGGCTGTGACATCACAGGGGAGACTGGCTGCTGATAGGCTGCATCCTGCATGTGATTCAGGGTCATCCTGCCAACCCTTGTTCCCGCCTTCCCAGAGTTCCTTGCCCCATGTCCTCAAATGTTGATACGCCATTTTAGATGCCCTGGAGCCTGGACTGCACTAAATGGAGTTTAATGAAGCGATTCTCTGCAATATTCGCATTCATTGTGAATCAAATTCTTCATGAAATTCGTATCGAATTCGGATTTGTCAGATTCGATTCACTCATCTCTAGTAACTTCACAACACATAATACAGTGACAGGGAAGGGGAGCAGTGCGGCCGTGCCGCCCACTTCTTTAGCTTATACAGGAGGATCGCAGCGGGTCACTCCTGACACCCACTGCAATCGTCCTTCATCCTTCTGAGATGCAGAGCGTCTTTCTTCTGCGCTCCACATCTCTGCTGTATATGGCCGGCCAGTGATGTGAATATAAATTCACATCACTTATTCATATATTTTGCTCAGAACGGTGATTGGCTGGCACCATGAGTGGCATACTATGAATCAGTGATGTGAATTTCTATTCACATCCCTGGCTGATCCAGAGTTCATAGCAGAGATATGGTGCACTTTATAGAGCTGTTTTGCATCTCAGCAATATAAAGGAGAATCGCAACAGGTGTCAGTGGTGACACCCAGTGCGATCTGTCTATTAGTAAAGGTACTACTACTCCCAGCATGGAACAGACTTTTCCATTCTGGGAGTAGTAGTAGTGCCTAAATAATGTAAAAAATAAAGAAAAAAGTTTTGTTTTGTTTTTTAAAGGAAAAAACACACACACACTTACATAATTAAAGGGGTTATCCAGGAAAAAAAATAATTTTATATATCAACTGGCTCCAGAAAGTTAAACAGATTTGTAAATTACTTCTATAAAAAAAAGCTTCATCCTTTCAGTACTTATGAGCTTCTGAAGTTGAGTTGTTCTTTTCTGTCTAAGTGCTCTCTGATGACATGTGTCTCGGGAACGGCCCAGTTTAGAAGAAAATCCCCATAGCAAACATATTCTATACTGTGCAGTTCCCGAGACAAGCAGAGATGTCAGTAGAGAGCACTGTTGCCAGACAGAAAACAACAACTCAACTTCAGCAGCTGATAATTATTGAAAGGATTGAGATTTTTTAATAGAAGTAATTTACAAATCTGTTTAACTTTCTGGAGCCAGTTGATATAAAAAAAAAAAACATTTTTTTCCTGGAATACCCCTTTAACCCTTTAAGGACCCAGCCAATTTTCACTGTTGGACCCGGCCATTTTTTGCACATCTGACCACTGTCACTTTAAGCATTAATAACTCTGGAATGCTTTTACCTTTCATTCTGATTCCGAGAATGTTTTTTCGTGACATATTCTACTTTACGTTAGTGGTAAAATTTTGTCGATACTTGCATCGTTTCTTGGTGAAAAATTCTAAAATTTGATGAAAAAATTGAAAATTTTGCTTTTTTTTTTAACTTTGAAGCTCTCTGCTTGTAAGGAAAATTAATATTCCAAATAAATTATATATTGATTCACATACACAACATGTCTACTTTATGATTGCATCATAACGTTGACATGTTTTTACTTTTGGAAGACATCAGAGGGCTTCAAAGTTCAGCAGCAATTTTCCAATTTTTCACAAAATTTTCAAAATCAAAATTTTTCAGGGACCAGTTCTGTTTTAAAGTTGATTTGAAGGGCTTTCATATTAGAAATGCCCCACAAATGACCCCATTATAACAACTGCACCCCCAAAGTATTTAAAATGACATTCAAAAGGTTTGTTAACCCTTTAGGTGTTTCACAGGAATAGCAGCAAATTGAAGGAGAAAATTCTAAATCTTCATTTTTTACACTGGCATGTTCTTGTAGACCCAGTTTTTGAATTTTTACAAGGGGTAAAAGGAGAGAAATCTTCCTAAAATGTGTAGCCCAATTTCTCTCGAGTAAGGAAATACCTCATGTCAAGTGTACGGCGGGCGCAGTAGAGGGCTCAGAAGGGAAGGAGCGACAATGGGATTTTGGAGAGTGAGTTTTTCTGAAATGGTTTTTGTGGGGCATGTCGCATTTAGGAAGCCCCTATGGTGACAGAACAGCAAAAATCCCCACATGACATACTATTTTGGAAACTACACCCCTCAAGGCACGTAACAAGGGGTCCAGTGAGCCTTAGCACCCCACAGGTGTTTGACGACGTTTTGTTAAAGTTGGATGTGTAAATGATTTATTTATTTTTTTCCACTAAAATGCTAGTTTTCCCCAAAATTTTAAATTTTTACAAGGGATAATAGGACAAAATACCCCCCAAAATTTGTAACCCCATCTCTTCTGAGTATGGAAATACCCCAAGTGTGGACGTCAAGTGCTCTGCTGGGGCACTCCAATGCTCAGAAGAGAAGGAGTCACATTTGGCTTTTAAAAAGCAAATTTTGCTGAAATGGTTTTTGGAGGGCATGTCGCATTTAGGAAGCCCCTATGGTGCCAGAACAGCAAAAAAAAAAAAAAAAACACATGGCATACTATTTTAGAAACTACACCCCTGAAGGAACACATCAAGGGGTACAGCTAGCCTTAAAACCTCACAGGTGTTTGACGAGTTTTTGCTAAAGTCGGATGTGTAAATGAAAAAAAAGAAAATGTCACTAAATTGCTGGTTTTCCCCCACATTTTATATTTTTAAAAGGGGTAATAGGAGAAAATGACCCCCAAAATTTGTAACCCCATTTCTTCTAAGTATGGAAATATCGAATGTGTGAACATCAAGTGATCTGCTGGTGCACTACAACGCTCAGAAGAGAAGGAGCATCTTTGAGCTTTTGAAGACAGAATTTGGTTGGAACAGAAGTCGGGGGCCATGTGCGTTTACAAAGCCCCCCCCCCGTGGTGCCAGAACAGTGGACCCCCCCCACGTGACCCCATTTTGGACTACTGTTCCAAAAAATCTGTCAGACACCTGTGGGGCGTAAATGCTCACTGTACCCCTTATTCCATTATGTGAGGGGTGTAGTTTCCAAAATTGGGTCATATGTGGGGGGGGGTCCATTGTTCTGGGTCTATGGGGGCTTTGTAAACACACGTAGCCTTCAATTCTGGACAAATTGTATCTTTAAAATCCCAATGGTGCTCCTTCTCTTCTGAGCATTGTAGTTCGCCCGCCGAGCACTTTACATCCACATATGGGGTATTTTCTTACTCAGAAAAAATGGGGTTACAAATTTTGGGGGCTTTTTCCCTATGTTTCCTTTTTAAAATGAAAAATTTTGGGTAACACCAGCATTTTTGTGAAATATTATTTTTTTTTTCCATTTTTCCATCCAACTTTAATGAAAATTCGTCAAACACCTGTGGGGTGTTAAGGCTCACTATACCCCTTGTTACTTTTCGTGTAGGGGTGTAGTTTCCAAAATGGGGTCACATGTGGGTATTTATTTTTTTGCGTTTATGTCAGAACCACTGTAAAATCAGCCACCCCTGTGCAAATCACCAATTTAGGCCTCAAATGTACATAGTGCGCTCTCACTCTTGAGCCTTGTTATGCGCCCTCAGAGCATTTTACACCCACATATGGGGCATTTCCGTACTCAGGAGAAATTGCGTTACAAATTTTGGGGGGCTTTTTTTCCTTTTAACACTTAACACTTGTGAAAATAAAAAGTAAAGGACAACACCAGCATGTTAGTGTAAAATTTTTAATTTTTTTACACTGACAGGCTGGTGTAGCCCCCAACTTTTCCTTTTCATAAGGGGTAAAAGGAGAAAAAGCCCCCAAAAATTTGTAACACAATTTCTCCCGATTACGGAAATACCCCATATGTGGCCCTAAACTGTTTCCTTGAAATACGACAGGGCTCCGAAGTGAGAGAGCGCCATACGCATTTGAGGACTAGATTAGGGATTGCATAGGGGTGGACATAGGGTATTCTACACCAGCGATTCCCAAACATGGTGTCTCCAGCTGTTGCTAAACTCCCAGCATGCCTGGACAGTCAGTGGCTGTCCGGAAATGCTGGGAGTTGTTGTTTTGCAACAGCTGGAGGCTCCGTTTTGGAAACACTGCCGTACAATACATTTTTCATTTTTATTGGGGGGACAGTGTAAGGGGGTGTTTATGTAGTGTTTTACCCCTTATTATGTGTTAGTGTAGTGTAGTGTTTTTAGGGTATATTCACACGGGCGCAGGTTTACAGTGAGCTTCCCGCTAGAAATTTGCGCTGCGGCGAAAAATTTGCCGCAGCTCATACTTGAAGCAGGAAACTTACTGTAAACCCGCCCGTGTGAATGTACCTTGTACGTTCACATGGGGGGGCAAACCTCCAGCTGTTTCAAAACGACAACTCCCAGCATGTACTGACAGACCGTGCATGCTGGGAGTTGTAGTTTTGCAACAGCTGAAGGCACACTGGTTTGAAAACCTTCAGTTAGGTTCTGTTACCTAACTCAGTATTTTCCAACCAGTGTGCCTATAGCTGTTGCAAAACTACAACTCACAGCATGTACTGATCGCCGAATGGGCATGCTGGGAGATTTAGTTATGCAACAGCTGGAGGGATCGCAACTACAACTCCCAGCATGCCGAGACAGCTGTTTTGGCATGCTGAGATTTGCAGTTTTGCAACATCTGGAGGGCTACAGATAGAGACCACTGCACTGTGATCTCCAAACTGTGGACCTCCAGATGTTGCAAAACTACAAATTCCAGCATGCACAGACAGCAAACAACTATGTGGGCATGCTAGGAGTTGTAGTTTTGCAAGATCTAGAGTGCAACAGTATAGAGATCACTGTGCAGTGGTCTCTAAACTGTAGACCTCCAGCTGTTGCAAAACTGCATCTCCCACCATGCTCAGCAGCTGTCTGGGCATGCTGGGAGTTGTAGTTTTGCAACATCTGGAGGGCTACAGTCTCAGATGACACCAATCCCTTTATAATCATTCAGTAATAATAATGTAACAAAACACAACATCATGCATCAGACATAAACATAAGCCACTCCATGCACAGCTTTCATAGTAGAGTTAGGAATATGGGAATAGACAATATTTCCCATCTCCCAGAGCTTGAGCTAACAGCTAGAGATGAGCAAACTTACAGTAAATTTGATTCGTCACGAACTTCTCGGCTCGGCAGTTGATGTCTTTTCCTGCATAAATTAGTTCAGCTTTCCGGTGCTCCGGTGGGCTGGAAAAGGTGGATACATTCCTAGGAGACTCTTTCCTAGGAATGTATCCACCTTTTCCAGCCCACCGGAGCACCTGAAGGCTGAACTAATTTACGCAGGAAAAGTCATCAACTGCCAAGCCGAGAAGTTTGTGACGAATTGAATTTACTGTAAGTTTGCTCATCTCTACTAACAGCAAGGCAATTGTGAGATAGAAATGTATAGCTAGGTTTTTTCTATTCCTGTGCTCAATAAGATGTAAACACAATTTGAGCCATCAGATGTGCCCCTGGAAAGGTGCTGTATTAGTACCTTCCCTTCTCTCCGGCAACATCTCTAACCCCACTGTAATGTCCGTTTTTGTGTTTTTGCATTTTTTCATTTTAGGCCCTGTTCAAACCTTGTTTTATGTATTATCTGTTTTCTGTGCTATTTTCCCTGGCTATGGAATAATTAATGGTATTAGCCAATGAGAACTCGGGTGGGGCTATTTAAACCTGAGCTCTGCTTCACGCTGTACTAGTCAGTTTTTTAACCTTTAATATGTTTGTTTGGTTGTCTGAGGTCTTACCATGGTTAATAGTCCTATTTATGATAGAATTTAGTCTGCTTGTTTTTTAGAACATCTGCCGATTTTTAGGACTATGTATGTCCGTTCTGCTTTAACATTGTTATCTTAGGCTGCATTCACACCTCATTTTCACGGGTGCCGAAAACCGGGGCTCCTGTACCCCAGCCGGACCAGCGCTGAAATCCATCTACCTTAATGAGCCGACTGGAGTCAAACGGTGTTTCCAGTTGGCTCATTTTTGACCCGTATCCAGTTTTGTGACCGGACCTAAAACTGTAGTCTACTACGGTTTAAGGTCCGGTAACAAAACTGGATTCAGGTCAAAATTGAGCCAACTGGAGTCACCGTTTGACTCCGGTCGGCTCATTAAAGTAAATGGATTTCAGCGCTGGTCTGGCTGGGGTTTGGGAGCACCTGGTTTTCCCCTCCCCCAGCCGGATCCGGCACCCATACTGTGAAAACAAGGTGTGAATGCAGCCTTAGTCTGTGTTCCCACTGTGAGTCTTGTTTGTATCGTGCTCTGTATGTAGTATTTCTGTTTAGAATTTTGACTTGTATTCCTTCATGTTATGGAGTTTGGTTTTGTATTATTCTTGTTTGGTATCCTGACCTGTATTCCTCCATGTGTTGGAGTTTGGTTTTGTGGAGTCCCAGTAGGGACTCATTAGGGATATAGGTTGAACTTGATGGACTTTTTTCAACCTCATGAACTGTTACTATGTTACTATTCAGATTCATCCATTTCTAAGTCTAGTGTTCCGTGTGTTATATTTCTTTTTCCTTCTAGGCCAGTATCCTGATCACACAGTGGAATATGCCCACTGGCTAGAACATTGGTTTGTGCATCCTCGTGTATCCCACTCCTAGCAATAAAGCTGCAGATTGCATTCCGTGTTATTCATCTTCTACTGGATATTGTATTTGCCTTGCTGTTATACACGAGCACCGGATAGTCTGCTGTATGCCCGCTGACCTCTGGACAGGATCCAGCCTTTGAGTGACATGACCCCACAGGTGGAGTGGTGCTGACAATTTCCTTACCCCTGATAATAAGGTGTTCTATGTTTCCTGATATGTTTGATGTTTTACATTTAGTTCATTTGTTCATCCCCTGCGTTTCCTGGTTTCTGCTGTATACATGTGCCGTTTGTCTTGATTCCGGTTTCTGAACTGTATGTTAGCATGCTGTATCCTGCCCTGTTTGTATATTTATATACTGTCTGGTTTATCTGGTTGTTTGGTTATTTTTCCCATTATTATTTATGTACCATTACATCCATTGCACTTAAGCGCAGGGAGGAACCGGCACTGTGGTTGTCGATCTGCCATTTAGGACAGATGGGCAAGTAGGCAGGGCGAGCATTTCTAGGGACAGCTTAGGGCTCACTCTCCCTGTCCAACCCGTTGGTCATGACACCAACAACCCCCCTTGCCCACAACGATGCCCCCCAATAATATGTAATACACAAACATTTAAACTGACTCACAATTGAAGTCTGAGCCATACTTTTTCCTTTTCTTCTCCATCAGACTTCAGCATCTGCCAGACAAACCACTGCACTCCCCACCTGTACACAATCTCCCCATCTATAGATCCTCAAACATTATAATGTCCCCTTGGTGTCCCGCACAGTAAAGATGGATAGGTAAGTAGGCCTATCCCCCAGGCAGTTAGATCCCCCCACAGGTAGGTATATCCTCAGGTAAACAGCCCTCCCCAATAGCCCTCCCCAATACATCCTCAGGTAGGTAGATTGACCCTTCCCCCCCAGTAAATAAATACGTCAGTAGCTAGGTAGCCAAGAAGGTAGAGGCAAATTCAGGAACATAGGTAGCCAGGAAAGTAGGTACATAGGCAGCCAGGTAAGTAGGTAGGTAGGTAGGCAGCAACATAACTAGGTAGATAAGTAGGTGGGTAGCTATCTAGGTAGCCATATATCAAGGTAGCTAGCTACATAGGTAAGTAGGGTAGCCAAGTAGCTAGATATGTATGTAGGTTGGTAGGTAGGTAGGTAAGTAGTTAGATAGGTAGCTATGTAGTTAATTAAATAGGTAGCCAGGAATCAAGTTGGACAACTCTGGCCCCCCTGCTAGACAGCAGGTTGTGCTCGGCTGCAGAACCACTCACCGATCTCTGGACTGTACAGTCGCTCCTAATTATTAAGGTCATCATGAAACACATACCTGGCAGAGGATTGGCATATATGGGCTGTGCATTTTTGGTCCCCCCCCCCCTTTCTTTTTCAGGAGTGGTGTATAGTATATATGAACTAATGTCCTTAACTTTAGACAAAGTTGAGATTATGTAGTACTTATAGATAAGGAAAGTCCAACGGCACTCACGTATTTAGTACGAAAAAGTTATCTTTATTTATTGTACTTACATCAAGGTTAAAACAGACCATACAGGGAGGGAGTAGACTGTTTTAACCTTGATGTAAGTACAACAAATCAAGATTACTTTTTCATACTAAATATGTGAGTGCCTTTGGACTTTTCTTATCCATTAGTACTATTGGATTTTGTTGAGGACTTTATCAACTAAGCACCACAGTTCTTATAGCTTTTTGGAGTTATATGGCCATTTCCTCCTTAATGGTTAAGCTGTGTCTATCAATGAAGTAGTCCCGGATCTCCTATAATGTAAATGTTGAGATTATAATCTACTAAATTGCTAAATATTGAACAGCAGAAACACATTTGGTAGTGAAATTGCATTTCTTTTTGGTGCTTTAACTGCATTACAAAAAAACCTCTTTAAACAATCAGGATTTCTTTTTGAGCTTAACCTGTTAAGGACCAAGGGCATATAGAGCGCTTGCTTCAGAGCAGTAGGTGTCGGATACTATACGTTACCAGACACACTTCTTATGACTGGCAGCAGTGATCTACCAAACACCAAAAATACAGATTTTTAAGCAAATCATATATCAGAATTTTTTTTAATAAAAAGTATTCAAAAAGTCCCATTAAAAAAAATTGTGCCAATAAAAACTATAGATCACAACAGAAAAAGTAAGCCCCATAGTACATCCCCGTATAGAGAAGACTACAAAAAAGTTATAGGGGTAAGAAAAGGACAAATTTTATTAGCATTTTTTAAAAGTACAATAATAGAAAAACTATATAAATCGGGTACTGTTTTCATCGCATTGACCTACAGAATAAAGATGATGGATCATTTTTAGTGTAGAGTGCATTACGTAACGACCAAACCCTCGAAAGAGGCAAAATTGCAGTTTTCTTATAAGTTTCCACCTGTAAATAATAATTGCTTGGTTTTGCGGTACATTTTATGATTAAATGAAAGACTGTCATCACAAAGTACAATTAGTCACAAAAAAAACAAGCCCTCATATAGGTCTGTAGGTGAAAAAATAAAAGAGTTATGAACTTTTAAAGAGAGGGGAGGGAAAAAAACTGTAAAAATTAAAACTGGCCTGGTCCTTAGGCTAGAATTCCACTGAGGTTTTTTACCAGGAGGAAAAACGCCAGGGAAAACTGCCAGGAAAATTGCCACGGATTTTCCTGCGTTTTGGCGTTTTTGTGTGGAAATTTTTTTTGTCCCCTTTGGCAGTTTTCTCACTGCCTTCAGATACCAATCTGTGGGTCGGATGCTGAGCGCCCGGTCCACAGAGTGTAAGGAGATAAGGAGTGATGTACAGCATCACTACTCACCTCCCCCAGCCATATAGTATACAAAGAGGCACCCTATTTAGGAAGACATTGCATTATGGGTGCTCTCCCCAGTGGAGAGCGCCAAAAATGCCCTAACCAATTTTTTTTTTCTTCAATGTACTACGGCGGTTAAACTGGATTTTTTTATTTTAATAAAATGGTTAACGAGGGCTGTGGGGGAGTATTTTTTTATTAAATACATTTTTACAATGTGTTGTGTTTTTTTTATTACTAAGCCTGAAAATTCAATAAAAAAAAACACAACACATTGGAAAAATTATTTTATTTTAAAAAACACTCCACCACAGCCCTAGTTTATTAAAATAAAAAAAAACAGTTCATCAGTCGTAATCCATCGAATCCGCAATAATCTCTGCATACACAGATCTGAAATGAGAAGAAAAAAAAAATACACCCAAAAATGGGTTTGGACATTTTTTGCGCTCTCAGCAGGGGAGAGCGTCCATAATGCAATGTCTTCCCAAACAGAGAGCCTCCAATTGGTGCATAACTACAACTCCCAGCATGCCCAGACAGCCTTTGCCTGCCTGGGCTTGCTGGAAGTTGTAGTTTAGCAACAGCTGAAGTCTCCCTGCCTGGTAAGACACTGGCAGAAGGGTCTGTTCACATTATACAAAACGGACAATGTTAACAGAGCCTTATACCCTTACCAGCCTGGATCCCATCTGTAGCTCTGCCCCTAATGACATCATCACTAGGGGGCGGAGCTACACTGACCCACAGGGACTGGAGGGAGGTAAGGGGACTTCTTCATCTTCTGTATACACTATATACAGCTATCTATAGATCACTGTATATATTGTATACTGCCCAAAGGGTTACAGTGGGGATCAAAAATTTGGGCATCCCAGGTAAAAATTTGTATTAATGTGCATAAAGAAGCCAAGGAAAGATGGAAAAATCTCCAAAAGGCATCAAATTACAGATTAGACATTAGATTTTATTTCCATCATTTACAGTTTCAAAAAAACAGAAAACAAAAAAATGACATCTGCAAAAGTTTGGGCACCCTGCAGAGTTCACTGCAGAATATCTTGTACTGCCCCCTTTGGCAAGTATCACAGATTGTAAATGCTTTTTGTAGCCAGCCAAGAGTCTTTCAATTCTTGTTTGAGGTATCTTTGCCCATTCTTCCTTACAAAAGTCTTCCAATTCTTTGAGATTTCTGGGCTGTCTGTCACGCACTGCTCTTTTAAGGTCTATCCATAGATTTTCAATTATGTTGAGGTCAGGAGATTGTGAAGGCCATGGCAAAACCTTCAGTTTACGCCTCTTGATGTAATCCCCCGTGGATTTCGAAGTGTGTTTAGGATCATTATCCATTTGTAGAAGCCATCCTCTCTTTAACTTCAGCTTTTTCACAGATGGCATCAAGTTAGCATCCAAAATTTGCTGAAATTTTATTGAATCCAATTTTCCTTCTACTCGTGAGATGTTCCCTGTGCCACTGGCTGCAATACAACCCCAAAGCATGATTGATCCACCTCCATGCTTAACAGTTGGACAGAGGTTCTTTTCATTAAATTCTGTTCCCCTTCTTCTCCAAACGTACCTTTGCTCATTCTGGCCAAAAAGTTCAATTTTAACCTCATCAGTCCACAGAACTTGTTTCCAAAATGCATCAGGCTTGTCTACATGTTCAATTGTAAAGTTCAAACGCTGATTTTTGTGGTGAGGACATAGAAGATATTTTCTTCTGATGACTCTTCCATGAAGACCATATTTGTACAAGTATCTCTTTATAGTGGAATAGTTTTCCACAACTCCAGTGTCTGTCAGATCTTTCTGGAGGGATTGTGCAGTCAAAGGTGGGTTTTGAATACTTTTTTTCACAATCCTGCAGGCTGTTCAATGTTTCTTGGTCTTCCAGATCTTGCTTTAACTTTCACTGTTCCTGGTGACTGCCATTTCTTAATTACATTCTGAACAGAGGATATTGACATCTGAAAACGTTTTGCGATCTTCTTATAGCCTTCTCCAGCTTTGGGAGCGTCAAATATTTTCAGTTTCAGACTTCTAGACAACTTATGAAAAGAACCCGTGGTGCTGATTGTTGGGGCAAGGTCAGATGAGTCTGGGCATTTGAAACCTTTGAGATTGACATCACCTGGTCTTCCCAGATGATGATTGAGAACAATCATGACACTGGCAGGTCTCAGCTTTACAAAGGGGGCAGTGCATGCTATAAATTCTGCAGGGTGCCCAAACTTTTGCAGACGCCATTTTTTGGTTTTCTGTTATTTTGAAGTGTAAATGATGGAAAGAAATCTAACTTTTGTTGACATATTATAAGAATGTCTATGTCAGGAACCGGACCGGTATGCGGGTAAGATACGGTTAGTGGATCCCCCATGTCAGTGAGGCGATGGCGTGGGCAGTACCAGGGGACCGGTTCTAAGAAGTTATTGGTTTTCACGAGAGCCCGCCGCAAAGCGGGATGGACTTGCTGCGGCGGTAACTCCCAGGTCATATCCCCTGATAGCGACTTGACCTCACTGACAGCGGAGATAGGCGTGGTACACAAGGACAAGGTGAAGGCAAGGTCGGACGTAGCATGAGGTCAAGGCAGGCGGCAAAGGTTCGTAGTCAAGGGCAACGGCAAGGGTCTGGATACACAGGGTAGGGATACACACAAAACGCTTTCTCAGGGCCCTAGGGCAACAAGATCTGGCAAGGACAGGAAGGGGAAGTGGGTTTTTATGTGTAGGGAGTGATTACACTTAATTGGTCAAGGCACCAATTAATGGTGCACTGGCCCTTTAAATTTCAGAGCGCCGGCGCGCGCGCCCTAGAGAGCGGGGCCGAGCGCCGGGACGGGACAGAAGGAGAACGGGGCAGGTGAGGAGATTGGGATGAGACCCGCGGGCAGGCCGAGTCCCGCCACGTGGATCGCATCCCCGCCAGTGATACTAGAGCAGCGCTCCCGGTCAGCGGGTCTGATCAGGGTGCTGCATGCATGAGAATGCCGTGAGCTCTCCGGGGAGGAACAGGGACCCGGAGTGCTCGGCGTAACAGTACCCTCCCCCCCCTTGGGTCTCCCCCTCCTTTTGGAGCCCATGAATCTGCGGACGAGCTCTTTGTTAAGAATGTTGGCCTCAGGTTCCCAGGACCTCTCTTCTGGGCCACAATTCTCCCAATCAATTAAAAAAATCTTTTACCTCGGACAACCTTGGAGGCGAGGATCTCTTTGACACAGAAGACATAAGAGGAGCAAGAAACAGGAGCAGGAACAGTGACCTTGGGAGAATAACGGTTAAGTATGAGAGGTTTGAGAAAAGAAACATGGAAAGAGTTGGGAATACGAAGAAAAGAAGGAAGATGGAGCTTGTTGGAGACAGAATTGATTTGATTTTTGATTTTAAATGGCCCGAGGTACCAAGGACCAAGCTTGTAGCTAGGAACACGGAAACGGATGTATTTGGCCGAGAGCCACACTTGGTCACCGGGGCAAAGACAGGAGGAATTCTTCTCTTTTTATCAGCATGTCTCTTCATGCAAGATGAGGCCAGTAGGAGCGACTTTTGAGTTTCCTTCCAGATAGAGGAGAAGTCTTGTGTCCATTCATCTACAGCAGGGACTCCAGATGAAATGGGAATGGGGAGGGGGGGAGGAGCGGATGACGGTCGTATACCACAAAAAATGGAGATTTGGAGGAAGATTCAGAATTTTTGAAGTTGTACGAGAATTCAGCCCAGGGCAGGAGGTCAACCCAATCATCTTGGCGGGAGGAAAGAGAATGTTGCAGGTAGTCACCAAGAATTTGGTTTACTCTTTCCACTTGTCCATTGGATTGCGGATGATAAGCAGAAGAAAAATGTAATTTGATTTTTAATTGACTGCAAAGTGCCCTCCAAAATTTTTAGACAAATTGAATGCCTCTATCAGAGACAATATCAGTGGGAAGCCCGTGGAGACGAAAAATTTGGAGAAATTTTTTTTTGCCAGTTGAGGCGTAGAAGGAAGGCCTGGAAGCGAAACAAAATGAGCCATTTTGGAAAAGCGATCAGCGACCACCCAAATGACAGTGTCGCCATGAGATGAAGGAAGGTCCGTGATGAAATCCATAGCTATATGGGACCATGGTTGTTCAGTCACAGGCAGAGGAAGGAGAAGACCAGCAGACTTCTGGCTTGGAGTCTTGTCCCGTGCACACACTGTACAGGCCCGTACGAAATCCGTCACATCTTTCTCCAGGAAGGACCACCAATAGTGTCTGGCAATTAACTGTATGGACTTTTTGATTCCAGCATGACCAGCCAGGTGGGAGGAATGACCCCATTTGAGAGTTTAAAGGCGAAGACGTGGAGGAACATAAGTTTTTCCTGGAGGAATTGGCACCAGAGAAGCAGGAGAAGAGGAGATCAGACACTCTGGAGGTATGATGTGCTGAGGAAGAGCTTCGGATTCTGAGGCATCGGTGGAATGTGATAGAGCATCTGCCCTGACATTCTTTTCCGCAGGGCGAAAATTAATCTGAAAATTGAAACGGGCAAAAAACAACGACCATCTAGCCTGGCGAGAATTTAAACGCTGGGCCGACTGAAGATAAGACAAATTTTTATGGTCCGTGTAGATGGTGATGGGATGAAGGGAGCCTTCCAGAAGATGTCTCCACTCTTCAAGAGCCAACTTAATGGCCAATAATTCACATTCACGGTCACCTATAGAATAGTTTTTTTCAGGAGGAGAAAAAGTTTTGGAGAAAAATCCGCAAGTGACGTTTTTTCCCTTAGCGGTTTTTTGAAGAAGGACAGCTCCGGCTCCGACTGAGGAGGCGTCAACCTCGAGGAAGAAATGCTTGAGAGGATCTGGCCTGGACAGGACTGGTGCAGAGGCGAAGGCGGCTTTGAGGTGGCTAAAGGCTTCCTCCGCCTGCGGTGGCCAGGATTTCGGATTAGCATTTTTCTTGGTCAATGCTACAATAGGAGCAACGATGGTGGAGGAGTGGGGAATGAATTGTCGGTAATAATTAGCAAATCCGAGAAATCGTTGGATAGCTCGCAGACCAGTGAGGTGTGGCCAATCTATTACCGCCGATAGCTTTTCAGGGTCCATTTGAAGACCTTGACCGGACACTATGTATCCCAGGAAGGGTAGACTGCTGCGCTCGAAGAGACATTTTTCAATTTTGGCATAGAGTTGGTTTTGCGTAGGCACTGAAGTACTTGACGGACATGGAGGCGGTGTTCGTCTAGGTTGGGGGAAAAAATGAGGATATCATCAAGATAGACTACCACACAGGAATACAGCAGGTCCCGAAAAATCTCATAGACAAAGTACTGAAAGACTGCAGGGGCGTTGCAAAGCCCATAGGGCATGACAAGGTACTCAAAGTGTCCATCTCTAGTATTGAAGGCGGTTTTCCATTCATCACCTTCTCGAATACGGATGAGATTATAGGCACCCCTGAGATCGAGCTTGGTAAAAATATTTGCTCCCCGCAGGCGATCAAATAGTTCTGACATGAGAGGCAGAGGATAACGGTTCTTTACAGTGATTTTGTTAAGACCACGGTAATCAATGCAAGGCCGTAGGGATACATCTTTTTTGGCAACGAAAAAGAAGCCCGCTCCTGCAGGAGATGAAGATTTTCTGATAAAACCCTTTTTAAGGTTTTCTTGTATATATTCAAACATGGCCTGCGTTTCAGGAGCAGATAGTGGGAAAATCCTGCCACGGGGTGGAGTAGTGCCAGGAAGCAAGTCAATAGGACAGTCAAAGGGTCTGTGTGGCGGTAAGACTTCGGCTTGCTTTTTAGAGAAAACATCAGAGTAGTCCTGATAGGCTTTAGGAAGACCTGACAATGGTGTGGCGAAGGAGACTTGACAGGTGAGAACAGACTTGAGACATCGTTTGTGGCAGGAAGATCCCCAACTTTTAATGTCCCCACTGGCCCAGTCGAGAATAGGTGCGTGAAGCTGGAGCCAGGACAGACCAAGAAGAATTTCAGAGGTACAGTTGGGAAATACAAAAAATTCAATACTCTCCTGATGGAGATCTCCAATGCTCATGAGCAGAGGTTCTGTGCGATAACGCACGGTGCAGACCAGTCTTTCTCCATTCACAGATGAAATGAAGAGAGGTTTGACGAGACGGTTAACAGGGATATTGAATTTATTGAACAGAGAGGCTTCAATGAAATTTCCTGCTGAACCTGAGTCCAGAAAAGCCACAGCGGAGAAGGAGGTATTGGTACTTGCGGGTAGAGAAATCCGCACTGGTATAGTCAGACGTGGAGAGGTTGAATTCACACCTAGTAACACCTCTCCCACGTTAACTAGGTGCTCGCGTTTCCCTGATGCGGAGGACGAATAGGGCAGTCCTTTAGGAAATGTTCGGTACTAGCACAGTACAGGCACAAACTTTCATTTCTGCGGTGAGTCCTCTCTTCTTGGGTCAGGCGAGACCGGTACACTGTCCTCGGCGGGAGGCACAGGAGTAGGTTGCAGTGGACTCTGGAAGAAAGGTGCCAAGCAAAGAAACCGCCTGGTGCGAACAAGATCCTTTTCTTGGCGGAGCTCCTAGCATCTTTCAGAGAAACAAATATCAATGCGGTTGGCCAACTGGATAAGTTCAGACAGGGTAGCAGGAATTTCTCGTGCTGCCAGAACATCTTTGATGTGGCTGGATAAACCTTTCTTGAAGGTCGCGCAGAGAGCCTCATTGTTCCAGGCAAATTCAGAGGCGAGGGTACGGAACTGTATGGCATATTCGCCCACTGAAGAGTTCCCTTGGACGAGATTCAGAAGAGCCGTCTCGGCTGAGGAAGCCTGGGGTGGCTCCTCAAAGACACTGCGTACTTCGGTGAAGAATGACTGGATGGAAGCAGTGGCAGGATCGTTGCGGTCCCAAAGCGGTGTGGCCCAGGACAAGGCCTTTCCAGACAACAAACTGACCACGAAAGCCACCTTAGACCATTCTGTGGGGAACTGGTCCGACATCATCTCGAGGTGCAGGGAACATTGGGACAGGAATCCCCGGCACATCTTAGAGTCCCAATCAAATTTCTCAGGAAGAGACAGGCGGATTTGAAAGGTAGAAGCGGCAGCTCGCGGTGGAGGGGAAGCTGGAGCTGGCGGACGAGATGATTGACGCTGTGGAGGCAGAAGCTGCTGGAACATGGCGGTCAACTGTGACAGCTGTTGTCCTTGTTGGGCGATCTGTTCAGACTGCTGGGCAACCACGGTGGTGAGGTCAGCGAGACTTGGCAGCGGCACCTCAGCGGGATCCATGGCCGGATCTGCTGTCAGGAACCGGACCGGTATGCAGGTAGGATACAGGTAGTGGATCCCCCGTGTCAGTGAGGCGGTGGCGTGGGCCGTACCAGGGGACCGGTTCTAAGAAGTTACTGGTTTCCACCAGAGCCCGCCGCAAAGCGGGATGGACTTCCTGTGGCGGTAACTCTCAGGTCGTATCCCCTGATAGCGACTCGACCTCACTGACAGCTGAGATAGGCGTGGTACACAAGGACAAGGCGAAGGCAAGGTCGGACGTAGCAAGAGGTCAAGGCAGGCGGCAAAGGTTCGCAGTCAGCGGCAACGGCAAGGGTTTGGATACACAGGCTAGGGATACACACAAAACGCTTTCTCAGGGCACTAGGGCAACAAGATCCGGCAAGGACAGGAAGGGGGAGTGGGTTTTTATGTGTAGGGAGTGATTACACTTAATTAGGCCTGGCACCAATTAATGGTGCACTGGCCCTTTAAATTTCAGAGAGCCGGCGCGCGCGCACCCTAGATAGCGGGGCCGCGCCCGCTGGGACGGGGCAGAAGGAGGACGGGGCAGGTGAGGAGATTGGGATGCGACCCGCGGGCAGGCGAGTCCCGCCACGCGGATAGCATCCCCGCCAGTGATACTAGAGCAGCGGGTCTGACCGGGGCGCTGCATGCATGAGAACGCCGCTAGCGCTCCGGGGAGGAACAGGGACCCGGAGCGCTCGGCGTAACAGTCTAAACTGTAATTTGATGCCTTTTGGAGATTTTTCCATCTTTCCTTGGCTTCTTTATGCACATTAATACAAATTTTTACCTGGGGTGCCCAAACTTTTGATCCCCACTATAACCTACAATGTCCAGCAGTGTAAGTTAACTATTTCCTTGCCGGGCTGGCTTAGCACACAGCTCAGCAAGGGGTTAGGTGAGCCAACGTGTATACTGTATACTGTATATACATTGCAGGCTCACTGCAGTTCTTGGTTGGCAGTAGATATTCGGTGTATATCTACTGCTTAGCATCAGCTGTTCTCATGGCTCTGTAGCCTTGAGAACAGCTGAGTCACTTCAGGAGGATTGCAACGGGTGTCAGGAGGAGTGACAAACGTTGTGCACTGTGATCTGTACCTTACTGCATGTACTACTGCTCCTAACATGGAGCACACTCTGCTCCATGCTGGTAGCTGTAGTACCTGTATTAATAGACAGATTGCAGCGAGTGTAACTCCTGACACCAGCTGCGGTCATCCTGTATAATGTATAGATGCGGCCACTCTTCTATGGTCCCCTGCAACGTATATATACACCTATTCATATTTCCCACAGAGTTGTGATTGGCTGGAACCATCTGGCCAATCACAGCTCTCTGCGGGAAATATGAATAGGTGTATATATACGTTAGTACAGGGGACCATAGAAGAGTGCCGGCCACATCTATACATTATACAGGAGGATCGCAAAGGGGCGATCTGTCAATTAATACTGGTACTACTACTCCCATCATGAAACAGTGTGTTCCATGCTCGGAGTGGTTGTACTACCTAAAAAAATGTAAAAAAAATTGTTAAAAACACACACACACTACATTTTTATCATTGTCAGCTACATTTTTTGTGCTCTGTCCGCCCACATAAATTGATCCCTGTTTAAAAATTTATAAAAAAAAAAAAAATTCGAAAAAATATACATTTTGTTAAATACAATTTTTTCCATCACTACTATATCTTTTTTTATAATTTTTTTTTATGATACCCTACAACATTGTATTAAAAAAGGTTTGCTTAAGTCCAAAAAAGAATAAAAAAATGCCTACAAAAACGCCAAAGTTAAAACTAACATGGCGTTTTTCTTGGCGTTTTTGCTCTCTCATAGACTTGTGTGAGCAGAGAGCACTGTGGGCTGAACAAAAAAAGAAATCCAATAACAAAAGAACTTTCTCTGTCATTTACAAATCTGTTTAACTTTCTGGCACCAGTTGATAAAAGAAAAAATGTTTTCTACTGGAGTACCCCTTTAAGCTGGTTCAATCAAAGTAGAGTCATAAATTCATCTGTTAGCTGTTTGTGAACTGTGAGCATACTGCACTCAGAATAAGAATGAAAAGGTCATAGAAGAAAGAAAGTCACAAAACGTATAGAGCAGTGCAGACCTAAGCTAGCCCCAAACCACTGTCCCCATCTACTAGGACAATCAATGCTAAACTATGGTCCCCAAATGGGCAACGGTCCCTACACTCTCTAAGTACTTAGGGAATCATGGAGGTCAGACAGGCCGGGCCAGCAACTCACGGGCATTTTAGAAACCAAATCATGTGCCAGAGGTCATCAGGAGAAAAACAAAGGACAAGCCAGAGGGTCAAAACTCTACATTGTGATTTCAGTTTGCTTATGATTGCTGCTCATACCTTTCTCTAGTGTTCAAACTCTGCCTGTTTGATTTGCCCTTTGACCATTTCTTGTACCTGACTATCCCTTTGCCTTGTTATTTTGTATGTTTTCTCTCTTGAAAGTTTGTCTCTTTGTTTGTCTGTTCTTAGATATATCTTCTGGTTATGGGCATTGGCTTTTCTCTGTTCACACCTTGCCTGCAAACTTGGTTCCTGACGTGTCTGACATAGGGGACCAAGTTATAATTTTGGTTTCTCTGACTGACACCTATCACTTATCCAGTGTAGGGAACATTGTCTAGTTGAGGGTCCGTTGTCTAGGAAGAATCATCAAAGAGGCAGGGTTAATGGTTGTGGGTGAGCTCAATGCTGCACTATTTCCTGCCTGTCATGACAGGTGGGTTGGGTACATAACTGACTGGTTAGTTGGTTAGACATATGGATCATTGATGGTTTGGATTCTTTGAATGGTTGGTTAGGTGTCAGGATTCTTTACTGCTTAGATTTTAGATGTTGCAGCAGCTAGTTGGTTTGATGTCAGTTGATTCAATGACTTAACACGTGTAAAATGCTTGGACAAAAATATTCCAGTTATCAATATATATAAACCCATTATTTTTCAAACTCCCTGTAAAGTTAGATATCTATTTTATTTTTATGTTATCTTTGTCAGAATCATTCTGGAGGACACTGTAAACTGACACATAATGTGAGTGAGATTACGGTATCACACAGTGACAGATAATGTTTCTCACGGGTTGCTATCACTCTCAGACTCATCATGAAAACTAATAAGAGATGTGTTACAGATGCCTACCTTGTGTGAAATATACACTGTTCAAAAAAATAAAGGGAACACAATGTAACTCCAAGTCAATCACAAGTCTGTGAAATCACACTGTACACTCCGGAAGCAACACTAATTGACAGTGAATTTCACATGCTGTTGTGCAAATGGAATAGACAACAGGTGGAAATTATAGGCAATTAGCAAGACACCCCCAATAAAAGGTGGTGACCACAGACCACTTCTCAGTTCCTGTGCTTCCTGGCTGATGTTTTGGTCACTTTTTAAGGCTAGCGGTGCTTTCAGTGGTAGCATGAGACGGAGTCTACAACCCACACAAGTGGCTCAGGTAGTGCAGCTCATCCAGGATGGCACGTCAATGCGAGCTGTGGCAAGAAGGTTTGCTGTGCCTGTCAGCGAAGTGTCCAGAGCATGGACGCGCTACCAGAAGACAGGCCAGTACATCAGGAGATGTGGAGGAGGCCGTAGGAGGGCAACAACCCAGCAGCAGGACCGCTCCATCCGACTTTGTGCAAGGAGGAGCAGGAGGATCAGTAATGGTGTTGGGGGGCTGCACAGTCCTCCATGTGCTTGCCAGGGGTAGCCTGACTGCCAGTAGGTACCGAGATGAGATCCTCAGACCCCTTGTGAGACCATATGCTGGTGCAGTTGGCCTGGGGTTCCTCTTAATGCAAGACAATGCTAGACCTCATGTGGCTGGAGTGTGTTAGCAGTTCCTGCAAAAGGAAGGCATTAATGCTATGGACTGGCTCGCCCGTTCCCCAGACCTGAATTTTATTGAGCACATATGGGACATCATGTCTCGCTCCATCCACCAACGCCACGTTGCACCACAGACTGGCCAGGAGTTGGCGGATGCTTTAGTCCAGGTTTAAGAGGACATCCCTCAGGAGATCATCCGCCACCTCATCAGGAGCATGCCAAGGCATTGTAGGGAGGTCATACAGGCACGTGGAGGCCACACACACTACTGAGCCTCATTCTGACTTGTTTTTAGGATATAACTAGAGATGAGGGAATCGAAGCTGACGAATCAGAATTTGTTACAAATTTCAGGAAAATTTGCTTCATTAAACCCGATTTAGTGAGGTCCAGGCTATCTAAAATGTCTCATCCACATGTGAGGAAATGGGGCAAGGAACTCTGGGAATGCTGGAAGGTGGGTAGGCGGGATGACCCTGAATCACATGCAGGATGCAGCCTATCAGCAGCCAGTTCACTGTGTTCGGTCGGCACTTGGATCGGTGCGGGTGCCAGGGATAGGAGATCCAATGAGAGTACAAAAGAATCCCGGCACACCAATCTTTGATGCAAATAATTTTCTTTTTATTAAGGCATAAGTTAACGCAGCACGCGTTCCGGCCCGTACAGCCTTTTTCAACTGCAGTTGAAAAAGTCTGTACAGGCCGGAATGCGTGCTGCGTTAACTTATGCCTTAATAAAAAGAAAATTATTTGCATCAAAGATTGGTGTGCCGGGATTCTTTTGTACTCTTATCAGCAGCCAGTCACCCTTGTCTGTCTGTCACAGCCCTATATATTCGGCAGCCATATTCCGGCTAGTCACTTCATTCATTACACTGCAGAGAGATGAGACGGACAGCCTGTGTGTGTGTGTGTGTGTCACACAGAAAAGCTTTTTCCAGCAGCGTTTAACCTCCTAGTCACATTAGTGTTCTGGTGGACAGAGAGCAGTCCTTTTTTTCAATGACAAGAAATTTTACTGCAGTCATTAACCTCCCAGTCACTTTCTAAAGCATTATATTACAGAGAGGGGCATAGAGCTGTGAGTTGCCTCATATATTTGAACAAGCTGCCTCAACTTCATAAACCTTAGCAGAGGATGGAGGAATAATTTTTCAACGCAATTCTGTGTCATTCTTCCACAACAAATGGTCTGCTAGTTATACTAGTCTGTGGATGGTAAATTCCTAATAGTCTTTGAGAGAGTGCAATTTTGGGTTTAGTACATAGCCACTGTGTGCTGCAGCACTGTTTTGTCCTGCTGGTGTTGTGCAAAAATAAGTATTTTAAGTGTACTGTAGCACATTTTTCTGCCCTCATAAGTGCATACCACACACGTTAATCTAAGTAGTGTACTATTTTATATATGTTAATCTGTCAAGGGCCTAGATACTGTGAAAGTCAAGGCAAAAGTACTCATCGGCTGGTGTTGTACTCAAATACCTTTTTAAGCGTACTGTAGAGAATTTTTCTGCCCTCATAAGTGCATACCACATACCTACATCTACTTACTGTACTACTGTACTATGTTGTTGTACCTGTTAATCCACAAAGAGCCTAGATACTGTGAAAGTACAGACAAAAGTACACACCTGCTGCTGTTCTACACAAATACTGTTTTAAGCTTAGTGAAGCGTATTGTACTCTCCTCATATACGCACTAAATATTCCGGAGAATAGAAGAAGAGTGGCAGAGGCCTAAATTCATCAGGCATAGGCAGAGGTTGCAGTATATTAGGGGCAAGTGGCAGCAGGAGTTGAAGCGAGAGGTCGTGTCTCGACCAGCAACCCATCTGCTGTCATCGATTGGTTAACACGGTCATCCACTTCATCACAAGTGACATCTGATACCCCAAGTTAACAGTCGGTGGGTTCCTCAGACACAACCCTCAGTTGCTGGCTCGGGAGCAGTCCCTGTCCTCCCATTGCCTCTGTCCTATGCTGTTCCCTCCCCTAATGAAATATCTTATGCTGTGGGTTCATCTCCACTATTCAGTGAGGATGATCTAATAGAGGACAGTCAGCAGCTACTGCCCAGCCAAGAAGTGGAGGAGACATCCGCCGCTTCCTACTTGCTTGACGGGCAAGTAGTGATGAGGAGAGTGACTTAGGAGGCATTCAGGGTCCTGAAGCAGACACTGTTGAGAAACTTGAGGAGGACATCTGTGACATGCAGACACTTGTTGATGGTGATGAAGCCGATCGCAATTGGTAGCCGGGAGCAGAAGGGGCTTCATCATCATCAGGAGAAAAGGGTTGCAGGTTGCCCGTGAGGCAGCAGCTGAGCCAGCAAGGTGTTAGCATGGTTGTCAGTCAGCATGGTGGCAGAAGTGTACATTCTGGACCCAAACATGCCCAGGAGAGACAACCTGCTTCATGGCAGCCTACCTTCTTGGGTGGTAGTGGAACAGGGGTTCCTGGAGACGGCGGCAGTAGCAGTCAATTAGTGTGGACTGTTGGTGGGAAAATCAGTTACTCAGTGGTGTGGCAGTTTTTCATCAAGCATCTGGAGGAGGTTAACATTGCCACATGCAAGATGTGTCGGCAGATGGCGAAGCGTGGCCAGGGTCCCAATGTTGACATCACGGCCCTGCATCAACATATGCTGCGTCACCATAAAGCGGCCTGGGAGAACCGTGGCTCCGATGTAGTGGTCCAGCCTGCTGCATCACCCAGTGGCACAACACTCCCTCTTTCAGCCAGCCAAGGCTCCACCACCTCAGCTGAAGAGAGCTGTGTGTAATACCCTCCTTCTGTCGCTCCAGATTACTTTTATTCAGCCATTCTGCCAACATTCCATCGGGGAAACAATATCCAAGAGACTAAAGTATGCACCCATTAATCCAACGGCGCAGAAGCTGAATGTGCTCCTGTCCAAGTTGCTTGTGGTGCAGTCCATCCCTTTTCAATTGGTGGGCTCTGCACATTTCAGAGAACTGATGGCTTGTGCCGAGCCGAGGTGGAGAGTGCCAAGCCCTCATTTCTTGGCGAAGAAGGCAGTACCAGCCTGCACAATTTTGTGGAAGAGAAGGTAGTCCAGTCCTTGAGCCTGTCGGTGTCTACCAAAGTGCACAGCAGCGCCGACGTCTGGAGCTGTAATTATGGACAGAAACCATACATGCCCTTTATGGCTCACTGGGTGAATATGGTTCCTGCACAGCCACAACACCAACTTGGAAAGTACATGCCACTTCCTCCTCCACACTCTCAGGCCATTACTCCTGTGACAGTGTGCGACTCTGTCTCCTCATCCTCAACGATGTCCTCAGCCACTACTGCCCAGACAAGTCTCATTGCCCCTTCAGCATACCATGTGTGCAGGGCATGGCAGTGTCACACTGATTTTTCACATGGTTTGGATATCAAACAGAGTCACACAGGGGAGGAACTGCTAAAAGTAATTCCTAAAGAAATCGGAGCATGGCTTACTCCACGAAACTGGAAATGGTAACAATGGTGACTGACAACAGGAAGAACATCTTGTCTGCGCTGCGACAGGGAAGGCTGAGCCATGCGCCCTGCATGGCACAAGTGTTCAATCTGGTTGTTAAGCGGTTCCTGAAGTGTTCCCCCCATTTGCAAGACATCCTAACAATGGGAAGGAAACTTTGCATGCACTTCAGCGACTCGTATGCCGCAAAGCACACCCTCCTTGAGCTGCAGTGTCAGAACGGTATAACCCAACATAGTCTGATGTGCGACGTTGCCACCCATTGGAATTCCACCCTCCATATGTTGGACCGACTATACGAAGAGAGAAAAGACATCACCGATTTCTTGATCATCCAAGCGGAGAAGGGTACTCCCCTGTGTAACTTCAATGTCAACCAGTGGCAGCTCATACGTGACACCTGCCGTTTGCTCAGGCCCTTTGAGGAAGCCACAATGTTAGTAAGTCATGCGGATTTAGGCTTTATTTCATACAACAAGTGTTGGAAACGATGGCTAATCAGGGCAATGGAGCTGTGGCGCCTGCATCTAACGGCCACATGAGCCCTTTGGCGGCTGAAATGGAGGAGCCCTCTGGGGGCTGAACTGGAGGAGGAGGGGGGGGGAGAGGCACAGTGGAGCACAGATTAGGTTTCACCAAATGGGTGGTTTTTCTATTCATCTGACAGGAGAGAAGAAACAGGAGCAGCCAGAGGAGCTAGAGGGTTATGAGGAAGGCGTGCCAAAGACCCAGACACACCTGGCAGTATGCAGTGGAGATGGGGGCAGGTTGTCCCTCCGAGTCACTTGCACAAATGGTACCATGCATGCTCGCTTGCTTGCGTAGTGGCCACCGAATTGTCACCATTCAGCAGCGGGATGACTTCTGGCTCTCCACCTTATTGGACTCGCTATCGCCCAAAAATTGGGGCCTTTTTGACACCCACTGAGAGAGAGGACAAACTGACCTACTACAGAGACATCCAAAGTATTCAGTTTGCCGATGCCTATCGGTGCCATCGTCCATCTGCTCGCAGGTCTGACTCCGGGGGCCCTCTGCTCTCACCTTCCACTGCCATGGCTGCTGGGGAGGGGAGGGGTGGGGTAGCAGGAGCAGTACAAGCTCCATCAGCAGCAGCCTGAGTCTCCGGCCCTGATGAGTACCTTTCTTCACCCTCATAGTGAAGCAACACATCAGTAGCAGGTAGACCTTGAGCAGGACCTGAACCAGCAGGTGGTGGCATACCTTAACAGGACCATGCCAACACACCTTGAAGATCCGCTGGACTTCTGGGTAGCCAAACTTAATATGTGGCCACAACTAGCAGAGTTTGCCCTGGAAAAGCTCTCCTGCCCGGGCCAGTAGTGTGCCATCAGAGCGGGTGTTTAGTGCGGCGGAGGCCATAGTCACCCCAAGGAGAACTCGTCTGTCCACAAAAAATGTGGAGAGACTGATCTTTGTGAAGATGAATCAGGCATGGATCAGCCAGGATTTCCACCCACCAATGCCTGATGCATCAGAGTAGATTGGCCATGGTGCCACAACAACACTTCACAAATATGGATAGTGCCAAACAGATTCAAGGCGCTGCTCCTCCGCAGCAGACCTTTTTTCACCCACCTTCGTCACCGGATACTGGTATTGCCACCCACCGCACCACTCTGTCACCAGGTCACTTTCAGTAATCCTGATGCTTCTGCTGCCACCTCCAGGCTGTCTCATTCAGCCACTATATAATTTACTCATGCTTCCGCCACCTCCAGGCTGTGCCATTCAGCCACTGTATGGTCTCCTCATGCTTCTGCCAACTCCAGGCTATGCCATTCAGACACTATGTGGTCTCCTCATGCTTCAGCTACCTCCAGGCTGTACCATTCAGTCACTATACGGTCTCCCCATGCTTCTGCCAACTCTAGGCTGTGCCATTCAGCCACTGTATGGTCTCCTTATGCTTCAGCCATCTCCAGGCTGTGCCATTAAGCTACTAAATGGTCTCCTCATTCTTCAGCCAACTCCAGGCTGTGCCATTAAGCCACTATATGGTCTCCCCATGCTTCAGCCACCTCCAGGCTTTGCCAATCAACCACTATATGGTCTCCTCATGCTTCAGCCAACTCCAGGCTGTGCTATTCAGTCACTATATGGTCTCCTCATGCTTCAGCCACCTCCAGACTGTGCAATTCAGCCATTATATGGTTTACTGATGCTGCTGGGCCTAGGCCATTACCTAAAAATATTTCATGGTAGCACTATCTACTGTAAATCTTCAATTTAAATTTTAAAATTAATCTTTTAATCTTAGGGATTGTTAAGCCATATTGTCTGCTCATGCTACCGCCACCTCCAGACTCCATTCTGCCACCATATGGTCTCCACATGCTTCCGTCAACTCCAGGCTGTGTCATTCAGCCCCTATATGGTTTACTGATGCTGCTTGGCCTTGGACATTACCTATAAATTTTTATGGTAGCACTAGCTACCATAAATCTTCAATTTATAATTTAAAATGTATCTTAATCTTAGGGATTGTGAGGCCCTAGTGTCTCATCTTTCTGACGCGTGCTGCAAGCTGTGTCATTCAGCCACTTGCTACCAGAAATCTTCAATTTAAATTTTAAATTCATCATTTAATCTTAGGTATTGTGAGGCCCTATGGTCTCCTCATTCTGCCGCGCGCTGCAGGCTGTGTCATTCAGCCACTATATGGTCTCCTCTTGCTGCCGCCAATTCCAGGCTGTGTCATTCTGCCAGATTATGGTCTCCTCATGCTGCTGCCACCTCTAGGCTCTGTCACTGTGCCGCCATGTGACTCCTTGTTAGTTTGAGTTTTGTGGTTATACAGTATTAGTTCAAAGTAAACACCAGGACGTTAAACTTGGGAATCTAATATAAATCTTAAATCTAAATTGAAAAAAAATCTTTGGAACAAGCGAAATCAGCACCACAGTCTCGGATAAGAACTTTGCTCTTTATTGTAGAATCACCGACAAGAACATAAAACACAGAGAGCACAGACCAAGGAGTGACATGTTTCAGCAGAGGTAGCCGCCTTAGTTGTACTACACAATCCCAGGAATCCATCCCCTCTATATAGGGGAGGGCTCCACCCACCGCCAGGTGCAACACCTGTGCTGGTAAGGATGGAACACTCCTACAACACAGATGGGGATTGACATTAATTAAACACCTTCAGTGCAACATTATACACTATACAAATCAATAAGCATTGTATACAGCTTAAAATATTACTGTTATAAATATTGGTGTAAGTATAGGTGTTATGCATAAATGTGCAGGAATCGCACATAATAGTGAAAGGAGGAAAAAAAATTACTGTGGACACAGAGTTCTAATACCTGTATCAAGGACTTTTGTATCTAGTGATGGAGTAACAACAAAAAATTTATATATAAATATAAAGTGCATACTATGAATCTCTAACATATAAGTGTTGTATAGAAAATAATAAACAAACACAAAAGTGTAAAAAAAATATAATATTATGTAAATACTAAATAAAAAAACTGTTATTTGTGCAGGACTTGAGTTGTGGAAACAGGAATTATTGCAGAGAAAAAAATCAATCATAAATCCAAAAAAAGGGGCAATAATAAACCCACGCTTGTCCTGCACATATATCTAAAAAGGAGTTAAGAGCTGTCTAAAAGTTACTTGTAGCCCAAATTGTATAAACGGTTACACAACAATATATGTTACTGCCGCTTTTGTGAGAAGTGGAAGCCTGTTAAGGCTGTATTTGTGGGAGGGGCGAGAGTTATACATAAAAGCCCTCCTGCTCACAGGTAGGGTGTGTCATACTTTCACGAGACCCACCCATGTATTTGTGGGAGGGGCGAGAGTTATACATAAACGCCCTCCTGCTCACAGGTAGGGCGTGTCGTACTTTCACAAGAGTAGGACGTCACAAGTGAATTTCCCGCCACGCGGCGCTCGTTCATGGCAGGATGATTATCAGGGGTGGTAGATCGGAATTCGGGGGAACAAGCGGGTTGGTGGCTGGGGGCGTAATGCTGGCCGCGGGCACATGAGTATTCCGGTCGGCAGGCCATTACCTCTCTTGGTAAGGAGAGGTTCTGGCTGCACCGGTATCATCCTTCTGATTCCGTGTGGCAGCGCAGGGGGATAGGAGGCAGCGGACCTCTGTGCAATCTGACCTGACATCCACTGGCGGAGGGATTTCGTTGAACGGCTCAGATGGCCGCTCGTTCTGGTGCTTCCATTCGCGAAACACATCGCGGGCACTCACGTTACAATAGCATTCGGGGGGTGGATGATAGAGGCTCAGCACACGACCGCTGCTTCTGACACACTGTGACGAGTGCCCCAGCGGTAGTCATGGCATTTTCTGTGGGGCCTGCATCTTTGAGTAGAGGCTTAGCACACCAAAAAATCTTATTCAGGGGTGTCAGGTGTGTGCAGTGGTAATATAGCCATGTTACTTTTGTTCTGTCACATACATACTGTTGCACATGGAGTAGATGTCTATCCTGTAGCTGTGTATCAGTATGCCGTTTTTCCAGTACTCCAAACAAAAAAAATAAAGAGGGACATCACTACGTGTCAACCCCGTACTCTATCCACTAATTCGTTTGATCTTATATCGGTTATTGTATAGCACGTATGGTTACTGTATCACATAGGCCAGGCGGATATATTAATGCCATCCGTTCATTTGTTATACTTACATATAGCTCACCTTGTTAGTTCAAACAGGTTTCTGTAGCAAATGACATCATCATAAATGCCAGTTAGCATACATTAGTACATGGCGCATGGTATGGTATCTGGCAGATCTTCATACGGTACATACCCTCATAGCATTCATATTGTACACACGATCATAGCTTTACATTGTATATACGCTCGTAGCATTCATAGTGCACACACGCTCATAGCAGTCATATTGTGCACACACTCATAGCACTTGTATTGTGCATACGCTCATGGTAGTTAAATTGGGCACTTCTGCATAGCATTAACTTGGTACATACACGCATAACATTTACATTGTACATACGCTCATAGCATTTACATTTGTACATACGCTCATAGCATTTATATTTGTACACACACTCATAGCATTAATATTAGTACACACGCTCATAGCATTTATATTTGTACATACGCTTATAGCATTTACATTTGTACACACGCTCATAGCATTTACATTTGTACACATGCTCATAGCATTTACATTTGTACACACGCTCATAGCAATTATACTGGTAATAGCATTTCTATTTGTACATATGTTCATAGCATTTATATTTGTACATACGCTCATAGCATTTATATAGTACATACGCTCATAGCATTAATATCTGGACACACGCTCATAGCATTTATAACGGGACACATGCTCATAGCATTTATATCTGGACACACGCTCACAGCATTTATATTTGGATACACGCTCATAGCATTGATATTGCACACACATTCATAGCAGTTACATGGTACACACGCTCATAGTATTACACACGCTCATAGTACACATGCTCATAGCATTTACATGGTACACACGCCCATAGTATTACATAGTACACACGTTCAGAGCATTTACATGGTACACACGCCCATTGTATTTACACTGTACACACGCTCAGAGCATTTTTATGGTACACACGCTCATCAGTTACAGCACACACGCCCATGGCATTGTGTAGCATGTGTGCTCGTGGCAGGTGTTTTGGGTGCACGCGCATAGCGTTTGTATGGTGCACGTGCTCATAAGCATTCATGCGGTACATACGCTCATAGCATTTATATTACACACACGCTTAAAGCATTATTTGTATTCACGCTCACAGCATTTATATGGTGCACTCGCTCATAGCAGTTATTGTGCACATTTTCAGAAGTATATTGTACATATGCTCATAGCATTTACATGGTACATGCGCTCATAGCATTTACATGGTACATTCGCTCATAGCATTTACATGGTACACACGCTCAAAGCAGTTATACGTGGTGCATATGATCACAGCATTTACACTGTACACACGCTCGTAGCCTTTATATTATACATACGATCATAGTATCTATAGTACATACACTCATAGCATTTAAACTGCACATACGATAATAGCATTCATATTATACTTGCGCTCATAGCATTTACATTGTTCTTACCCATAGCTTATATGGTACACACGCCCAACATTATAGTGTTCAAATGCTCATAGCATTTATATTGGGTATACGCTTATAGTGTTTATATGGTACATATGCTCATAGCTTTATGTGGTACATATGTTCATAGCAATTATATTTCACACACACTCATGGCATTGATATGGTACATACGCTCATAGCATTTATATTGTGCATACGCTCACAGCATTTACATTGTACATACGCTCAGCATTTATACTGTTCAGGCGCAAACAGCCGTGTTCAGGGCGTGACGTCACGAGGGGGCGGCCTCGAACACGGAAGCTTGCACACAGCGTTCGGAATAATAAACTTCCGGACGCTGGCGAGTGGAGCTCCAGAGGCAGGGCAGTGGAGAACCCCTTTAATAATGCAGGATATCATGTTGTCTTTTGTTTATTCCTGCTGGGAATCTAGTTCCCAGCTTTAGTATCCAAAAGACCTCTCGATCAAGCAATTTTTGTTTGTTATTACCCCCACGTACAGGAATACTGACCCACTCAATCCCTTGAACAGAAATGCTGGAAAAACTACCCCGATGGTGATCAGCAAAATGTTTACTGACCATGGACACAAGTCAGGATCCAACATGTGTCAGACAAATACTTACGAACCCTTACCTTTAAAGCATTTGTCGTACATCCCACATATTGGATGCCACATTCCCGACACGTGACCAGGTACACAACAAACGTGGTATTGCACTTAATGTATTGCTGAATCTTGTATCTGCCGCCATTGGCGGCAGAGAAAAATTCTGTGCTATCACCATTGGTGCTGGATATCCCTTGTTCCAGATGTCTTGTGCGTGCAGTCCCCACGCATCCGTGCACGCAAGGCGGATTGGTGTGCTGGATACTCCATTGCTGTACAAGTAAAAATGTAATCTTTTCAAGACTGAGGCCCTATGGTCGTCGCCGTCATATTACCTGTGGAATTATCACAAGAATCCAATGCAACAGCTTGGAGCGATAACAATGAACCATAACTGATTAAATGAAACATTTGCATTTTCATAGTCAGGGGGCAATGAGAGGCAGTGGCTGGAACAGGTGGTATTTCGCCTGGCGAAGGACCGCCAGCTCGATTTTAAGATACAAGTACAAGCTTTTTCACTGCAGCCACTTCTAGCTTTATGCACCCACTTATCCAATGGCACAGAAACTGAGTGCTCCTGTCCAAGTTGTTGGTACTGCAGTCCTTCTTTTTTCAATTGGACACTCAGAGTATGGGGGTGGGCTGAGAGGCAGGTGCTGGAACAGGTGGTAGCTCGCCTCACGGCGGACCACCATCTCGATGCTCACCAGAATGGTCAATCAAAAAATTAAAATAAATTCAAATTGAATTAAATGAAAATTACATTCAAAATCTGCCTCATCCAGATGCTCTGCGGCAGTGATTCTAATAGCGCTGCCTGTAATCTTCATGTCATACTGAATAACAGTATTATTTCACTAACACAGCACACTCCCTATGCGTGTTAGGACAAAACAAAGTGTTCTACACCCCTATTGAGGCTCTCTGTAGGATAGAAATATTAGTTTTTAATACAGATTCGCCACAAATAAATTCAGACCAAACTAATTTTTTCAGAAAATTCGGCGAATCGGCCGAATCAAATTTTTCAAAAGTTCGCTCATCTCTTGATATTACATCAAAGTTGGATCAGCCTGTAGTGTGGTTTTCCCCTTTTGAGTGTGACTCCATGTTCAGACATCCATGGGTTGATAAATTTGATTTCCATTGACAATTTTTGTGTGATTTTATTGTCATCACATTCAACTATGTACAGACGAAAGTATTTCATACCATTAGTTCATTCATTCAGATCTAGGATGTGTTATCTTAGTGTTCCCTTTATTTTTTTGAGCAGTGTATATTCACTGTTTGTCAGGAGTCACTGGCACTCTACAAACCATTATAACTTATTATAAGGGTGCGTTCCCACAGGGCGTATACGCAGCGTATTTGACGCTGCACAAAATTTATGGCAGCAGCGGGAAATACGCTGCGTATCCCTTGCAAACCATTATAACTTATTATAAGGGTGCGTTCCCACAGGGCGTATACGCAGCGTATTTGACGCTGCACAAAATTTATGGCAGCAGCGGGAAATACGCTGCGTATCCCTTGCTCACTATACACACAGGGCTTTCCGGCGGCAGCCCTATGTGTGTAGTGAGTTTTGGAGGCGGAGTCGCGTGTCACAGACACGCCGGTACATGGCCCCGCCTCCAAAGCTCACTACACACATAGGGCTGCTGCCGGAAAGCCCTGTGTGTATAGTGAGCAAGGGATACGCAGCGTATTTCCCGCTGCTGCCATAAATTTTGCGCAGCGTCAAATACGCTGCGTATACGCTTTGTGGGAATGCACCCTAACTGTGAAACCTGAAGTAATGACTTTTCATCAAGAAGTGAGTCTATAATAATAAGGCTCTAAATAGACGCTCTGAGAGTCAGAATTGAAGACTTGGAAGAATTTGCTATTAGGAAGTCAAAACAGAAGAAATTCTATATAAGGTTTTTGGAAACAACTTAATGTAGACATAATAGCATAGTCTTGAAAGAGAAATAGGTCGGCACTGCTGGAACCAAACAAAATAAAGCCACACCTGTGTACCTGGAAGTCTGTTGAGACGGTCAGCCACAGCCATTTATTCCCAGCTGTCTGGTGCTCAGTGGAGATAGAGTTGATAAGGCGACTGGTGTATAAGCTGGAAGAACGAAAACCCATAGTACTCGGAATGCTGGAACATTCCTGCTTCTTTATTGTAACATGGGGGTATGCAGACACTGGGAGTGGAGATGGGAGGACAGGCCCTGTCCCCCCGTCTCCGCTCCCAAGTGTCTGTATACCCCCATGTTACAATAAAAAATCAGGAGTGTTCCAGCATAACGAGTGCCGTGGTTTTTCGTTCTTCCAGCTTATATATTAATGTAGAGGGAGCTCTGTAGAAAAATGTTACACATGAAAAGTTCTGTAAAACAAATGATTTACACCTAGTGAACAGTGAATCAAGTTGGAATAACGTGAATTAATTTAGAATTTTACAAAACAAAAAAACTTTTTGTGATTTGCTTCAGGAGATTGTAGTACAGAAGCAGGGACTCCTGTCAAAGCCATGAATCAGTGTTTCTTCTGCAGCCTGTAGTGCATCTGCCGCATGCAATAACGGTAAGAAACTGTCCATGTGCATGCTGTGTACATGTTTACTGCAGACATATGGTGCCTTTCTCTGTTCATTTTGTGCTCTACATTTTTTTTCAGAAGAGTCACAAGCAATAGGAGAGGTAAGACCAGGGGTCCACAATGACCCACACCTCTTTCCTCCTACGTCACTTTAGCACCCCTGCGTAAGTGACAGAAAGCTCAACCATACATGCACCATTGCTTGCTATTACTGACCTTGTTAAGTTAAAGGGGTACGCCGCTGCTCAGCGTTTGGAACAAACTGTTCCAAACATTGGAGCTGGCTGTCATGCCCCGGCCCATAGACTTGCATTTAGGGGGTGGGGCGTGGCATCATGAGGGGGTGGGGATATGATGTCACGAGCTCCCGGCGCCGGCTCCAGCGCTGGCTCCAGCATTCGGAATGAATAGCAGATGGGGGGCGGAGGAGTTAAAGTTCGGTTCCCCCGTTCTGCAGTAGTCCGGGCAGAACGGGGGAACTGTCCTATCCACTTAACATCGGCGGCGGCAGCAGGCAGCAACGACGTGTGGATGGCTCAATGGTGCAGACTACAGAAGCCGTGAGTTGCCTAGCAACTTCTGGAAGGCTACAGCTTGGAGAACACTATACAGTGGTCTCTATACTGTAGCCTTCCAGATGTTGCAAAACTACAACTCCCAGCATGCCCAGACAGCTGTTTGCTGTTTGGGCATGCTGGGATTTGTAGTTTTGCAGCAGCTGGAGGGCTAAAGTTTTGAGATCACAGTGCAGTGTTCTCCAAACTGTGGCCCTCTAGATCTTGCAAAACTACAACTCCCAGCATGCCCATTCAGCAGTTTGCTGTCTGGGCATGCTGGGATTTGTAGTCTTGCAACATCTGGAGGGCCACAGTTTGGAGATAACTGTGCGGTGGTTTCTAAACCGTGGACCTCTAAATCTTGCAACACTACAACTCCCAGCACGCATGAACAGCAAACGGCTGTCTCGCCATGCTGGTAGTTGAAGTTGTGTACCTCCAGCTTCGGTGATCAGTACATGCTGGGAGTTGTAGTTTTGCAACAGCTGGAGGCACACTGGTTGGAAAATACTGAGTTAGGTAACAGAACCTAACTGAAGTTTTCCAATCCGGGGTGGCTCCAACTGTTGCAAAAGTACAACTGCCATCATGCACAGTCTGTCAGTGCATGCTGGGAGATGTAGTTTTGCAACAGCTGGAGGTTTTCCCTCCCCACCACTAACACATAATAAAGGGAAAAAAAAACATATACATCCCCTTAGACGGTCCCCCCCCCCCCAATAAAAATGAAAAATGTATCGTACGGCAGTGTTTCCAAAACGGAGCCTCCAGCTGTTGCAAAACAACTCCCAGCATTTCCAGCCACTGACTGTCCAAGCATGCTGGGAGTTTAGCAACAGCTGTAGGCACCCTGTTTGGGAATCACTGGGGTAGAATACCCCTATGTCCACCCCTATGCAATCCCTAGTTTCGTCCTTAGATGCACATGGCGCTCTCTCACTTCGGAGCCCAGTCGCATTTCAAGGAAACAGTTTAGGGTCACACATGGAGTATTTTTGTACTCGGGAGCAATTGAATTACAAATTATGGGGTATCACCCAGCCCAGAGTGTTGAAGGGGTAAATATAACTTTTACAACACCAAACCCCAGTTACCTAAGTGACGGGGTATAGAACCCCTATTAACAAATAATCCCCCCTCACTCTTGTAGATATAGATGTCTTCAAACGTCACTCTTATTATAATATCTATAAATGGTCCAATCCAAAAATGTGTTAAAACTCCCAGCACTGTCCCTATATTTGACAATCAATCTCTCCTATGGAGTAGTATTTCAGTATATACGTCTGCAGTGCATATTATAATGGGACCATGTTCTGATATTAAAACCACAGAACCAATGCCTCCCCTACATGTTTTGTGGTACCAACCACGTCTTCAGGGGTTGTGAGACATTATAGCATGTGCAGGCAAAATATGGTCCTTTTATAACGTCCTAGAGAACCGCCCCTCAATGATAGACCAATCAGGTATCACTAACATTGAATGTATCCGCTGGCCGCCAATAGATACTCACCTTATTGACGGTTATCATGTCAAGAGAGTAGTTCCGGTACCTAGATATGACATCAACAGGGAGTCGCTCGTACGCGTACTGCCTGTTATGGTGATGTGTTATTGCCGTAGTCTCGCACGTGCGCGCGTACTTAGTATCGCGCTGAATAACAGAGGCACAAATCACGAGAGGTACGGAACTAACTCGCCTATTCGTGCCAACTTAGAGAGATGAAACAAGGGTTCTATTACAATGCTCATGTCGGGACACTTAGAGAAATACCAGGTATTAGCAAACCCTGGTTTGACAATAAAGATGTTCAATTCCTTCTGTTGTTATACATTATTTTATGTGGCAAGAGTTTTAAAGTTTATATAAGGTGATAATAATGAATATTTAGAAGTATATAGTGCAACTGCCACAGAATGGAATGTAAAGTATGATGAAAAAAGAAGGATGCCTGCACAGGGATGCTCTAAATAACCCATAATACTCTTGAAATGCCCATATACAATAGAGTAATGCCTATACAAATGGAAATAAAGAGAGTTTCCTATGTGGGCCTGCCCTTTTTAGGGTGAGTAACACTTGCCAAGAAGGGCGAGAGTAGGGCGTTACAGAAGAAGTTTTTACACCCACCTGCTACAATGGACAATACGTTGTTCCCTTCCACCTTTTCGAGGAAAGTGTTACTCGTCTTAAAAAGAGCATCCACACACAGGACTCAATCCCTATTTCCACCCAAAAACCCTGGGAAATGGCAGTGTTTTTAGGTGGAAATAGGGAGAGGTTTCTGTGTGGGGCCGCCCTTTCTAGGGCGAGTAACACTTGCCAAGAAGGGAATTAATAATGTGAGAGTAGGGCCTTACAGGAGAAGTGTTTATCCCCACCGAACCATACGTTGTTCCCTTCCACCTTTTAGAGGTCTTTGCATTACATTGATACTTGGGGGTGTAGGTGGCACATGGTGTTTATTTTTTTTGCACACCTTTCCTTTTGTTCAATTAAAAAAAAAAATGGGTCCATTTATTTTATCCTAAGTATATTATTAAGTTATTTTCTACCTAATGCATATCCTCAATACTTACTTGTACATACTAACTGTCACGATTCGGCTTCCAGGTAGTGGATCCTCTGTGTCAGCGAGGGATTGGCGTGGACCGTGCTAGTGGACCGGTTCTAAGAGGCTACTGGTATTCACCAGAGCCCGCCGCAAAGCGGGATGGTCTTGCTGCGGCAGTAGCAACCAGGTCGTATCCACTAGCAACGGCTCTACCTCGCTGACTGCTGAGAAGGCGTGGGACAGAAGGACTAGGCAGAGGCAAGGTCAGACGTAGCAGAAGGTCGGGGGCAGGCGGCAAGGTTCGTAGTCAGGATGGGTAGCAGAAGTTCAGGTACACAGGCTTTGGACACACTAAACGCTTTCACTGGCACAAGGCAACAAGATCCGGCAAGGGAGTGCATGGGAGGAGGTCAGATAAAGGCAGGGAGCAGGTGGGAGCCAATTAAGCTAATTGGGCCAGGCACCAATCATTGGTGCACTGGCCCTTTAAGTCTCAGAGAGCTGGCGCGCGCGCGCCCTAGAGAGCGGAGCCGCGCGCGCCAGCACATGACAGCAGGGGACCGGGACGGGTAAGTGACCTGGGATGCGATTCGCGAGCGGGCGCGTCCCGCTGTGCGAATCGCATCCCCAACGGCCAAGACAGTGCAGCGCTCCCGGTCAGCGGGACTGACCGGGGCGCTGCAGGGAGAAAGACGCCGTGAGCGCTAGGCGTAACACTAACACTTTTACAAAAGAGACCGTTTTCTTCTGCATAGCTGCCTCAGCTACTATTCTGATCCTGCCACCTACCTGATGCCACACATCTGATCCCAACTTCTCCATTTTTCACCCACCTTTGTCACCCACCGCACCACTCTGTCACCAGGTCACTTACAGGACTCCTGATGATGCAGCTGCCACCTCCAGGCTGTCTCATTCTGCCTCCAGATGTTCTCCTCATTCTGATGCCAGCTCCACGCTGTGTCATTCAGCCACTATATGGTCTACTCATGCTGCCTCCAACTCCAGGCTGTGTCATTAAGCCACTGTATGTTCTCCTCATGCTGCCGCTACCTCCATGCTGTGTCATTCAGCCACTATATGGCTTCCTCATGCTTCCGCCACCTCCAGGTTGTGTCATTCAGCCACTATATGGTCTCCTCATGCTGCCGCCACCCCCATGCTGTGTCATTCAGCCACTATATGTTCTCCTCATGCTGCCGCCACCTCCATGCTGTGTCATTCAGCCACTATATGCTGCCGCCAACTCCAGGCTGTGTCATTCAGCCACTATATGGTCTCCTTGTGCTGCCGCCACCTCCATGCGGTGTCATTCATCCACTATATGCTGCGGCCAACTTCTGGCTGTGTCATTCAGCCACTATGTGGTCTCCTCATGCTTCCGCCAACTCCAGGCTATGTAATTCAACCACTAAATGTTCTCCTCATGCTGCCACCACCTCCACGCTGCCACTCAGCCTCTATGTGGTCGTTTCTTGCTGCCGCCACCTTCACGCTGTGTCATTCAGTCACTATATTGTCTCCTCATGCTTCCGCCTCCACCAGGCTGTGTCATTCAGCCACTATATGTTCTCCTCATGCTGCTGCCAAATCCAAAGGATAGGGGATAAGATGCCTGATCGCGGGGTCATGATCGTGGGAGTGATGTGGCATCAATACCCTATTTTTCTATTACATTATGAATAATATAAAAAAAAGGAGAAGACAGAATTAAAATGTGTATGTTAGGGGTTACACTGCGGCCTGACATGCTGGCCGCGAGCGCACCACTATTCCGTCCCCAGGTGCCGCTGTCCGCACCCCGGGATGCGGTGGCAAGTGTCCACCGGCCAGTAACTCACCCTGCCTCGCTCCTGCTTCCTCTGTCTGCTGGGGCGAATCAGGGTGAGTTCTCAGAATTTTAAAGGGCCAGTACGCCCTTAATTGGTTGTTGCTAATCAGTGAAGTTATAAGTGCCGGCACTTCCTCTATTGCCTTGCCAGATCTTTGTGCCATCATTGTCTTAGAGAAAGCATTCATTTGTGTCTTGCCTTGCCGTGTATCTGACCTTTGCTACGTTTCCCGACCTTGCTCCTGTGCCGCCCGCCTTCTGACCTCTTGCTACGTGACCTGACCTTGCTACAGTGCCCTGACCTCCCGCCTGTCCTGACTACGACTTGTCTCATCCTTCCTGTGCCACATTACACCTCGGCAGCCTGTGTGGACGAGTCGTATCAGGAGTAGCGACCTGGGAGATGCCTGCCACAGCAAGTCCATCCCGCTATGCGGTGAGCTTTGGTGAAAACCAGCGGCACCTTAGACTCCGCTCCCTAGTATGGCCCATGTCATCATCCACACAGATACAGCAGATCCACTTTACCTCAACCGTAACAGTATACTATAAGCGACTGGTTAGGTTTGGACATTTTGCTAATAACCAATAGATAATCAAAATTTGTGATACATTCATATTTGTCTGTCACAATTATATATTTTTTCCTTTAGTAGCAACACTCCACCGATTTGGCCCATGAGTTTTTAACTAGGAGACTGCATAGGGGTAAATAACCTGAGCACATGGATATGTGAGCTTTTGCAATCTGTTTACCTGGTGTGATGCTGTGTGGCAGCCATTGTTGCTGTGGTACTATGCCTATGGGCTGGCATGGCCCATAACCAAAGGGCTTAGTCTGACAGTATAGGGTTAGCCAAACTGCTGGGTCACTCCCTTGGTGGGTGCTGGTGTTGCAGTTGTGTTTTTTTTTTTCACATAGCACTACTTCTTTTATTCTAGAGACCTACCTGACTATCTGATCAATGATAACATATACATGTGCAGCCATGTCTTTTTTTCCAAATGTGTGGTACATCATAAGTATAAAGTTCACAGGGTAATTTTCAAATAAAAACGTGAATTTTATATTTGAAAGGTGATCCTTTTATAACCTTTAGATTCAGAAAATGTCAAGCAGGGAATATTATACTTGAGGCATCTAGCCATACGATCAATCCTCTTAGGGGAATACATGAGAACTTTAAAGTGTGTGCCAGAAATGACATATCTGCTGTCAAAAGTGAGGCAGTTGATTTAAAGGGAACCAATCATTAGATTTTACCTTATATAATGCTTGTCAATGTGTTATATAGGGTAAAATCTTTATCCTCACCATCCCTGGGGGACGCTCCTGCCCCCAGGAATGGTGAGGATATGAACTTATAAACTAGTCACCACCACGGCCATTAGCAGTCCCCTGGGCGGTGAGCTCCTCTCACCTAATCCTGTTTTTCTGCCAGCAGCGTCGCCCCTTCTGCTTGAATGATGGGCCACGTCATCTTTCTGCCCACAGAACAGCGGAGCTGAGGGGGGTGTCACTGCCGGCCGTTTGGATTAGGTGAGAGGAGCTCACATATCCCCTGCCCAGGGGACTACTCACAGGCACGGTGGTGACTAGTTTATAAGTTCATACCCTCCCCACCCTTTGCCAAGCATAGAGTAAAATCTGATGATTGGTTCCTTTTAAGCTTAGAAATAAGAGGTAATATCAATTGGATAGCAGCACAAAAAATACTGTTAGACAAATAGTATCCATCCAAGGTCTGGACACACGATTTTATGTTTGTTTGTTTCTTTTTCTTTTTTTTTTCATTTTATGTTTTTTTTTTTTTTTTCTACACTTATATTTTTATATTGAAGACATGAAAACTACAAAAAAAGAACACATATGGAAATATATATTAAAGCAATTACAGCAAATAACATATCCCTTATCTACAGGATAGTGGATAAATGTCCAATTGTGGGGGCCTGACCGCTAGGACCCCCTGCAATATCCAGAACAGGGCCCATCTCAACCATGAAACAGAAATTGAAAATGAAAATACTGCACTCACTTAGCTCTATGCAAAATCAGGTTCATTCAAAACTCACAAGCAGGACAGGATAAGTATTCAATAGAAATGAGCGAACTTTTTTTTCTCAAGATTATCGGTTCAATGCAAATCGGCAATTAAATACGTCCTAAACACATTTCTAACACTGCGTAACAGTTGTGAAGCCCTCTCTTACACTGCTAAGAATGTATTTAAGTAGTTGTTACATGTCTTGAAAGCTTAGTTATGGCAATATGCAGGAGCCATGGTAACTAACAGCTCCTTGAATGTGCTGGCAGATTTTTGAGGCTTATTCACACTAAAATAAAGCAGCATCAAGTATCCCTGGTTGTCAGTAGATACCTGCAAGTGTTAAAATGTGGCACCTGGTACAGGAGGTTTAAATTCATCACTGACCCATGCCTAACTTATTTTTGTGAACGTCAGTATTTCCACGTTGCTGGCTGACAATCTTGTTTGTTTCGGGGTGACGATGCCACCTGCTGCTCTGAAGCTACACTAGAGAGTGGACAAGACAGAACACTCATGCCAAACTGGGTTCTTGCCGCTAGTCTAATCTTGTGACCCAGAAGTTCATGGTGTCTGGGCTCATAATGTCTTTCAGAGAAATGGCACTGCTGAGGTAGGCCTCAAACTTGTTGTTCAGGTGGTGTTTCACATCCATGTGATGATGACTGATGTCACGGGGGAACACAGGATGCAAAAACATCAACATCATGTGCCCCAGTGTTAAGATGCTGCTACTGCTCCTTCTTCTTGCAGGGATAGTGCGAAGATGTGTCATTATCAGTGTCACTTTGCAAAGAGCCTCGTCCCCTATCCTTTCCACAGAGTCCATCCTACTCCTACTCAAAATCCTTTTACTCCTCCTCAGGCCCCACCTTCAATACCTCCTCATCCAAGTCCTCCTCCTTAAGGAAAACATCTGTACTGCTTGCAGCCAAATGGGAACTCTCCTCCATGCCTCCATCTTCCATCACTACCATTAGTGTTTGCTGTAAAAGGAATATTAGCGGCATTACATCACTAATTCAGCAGTTGAACTTGCTGACAAACCTGGTAGCCTCCTGGAAAGCCAAGAGCATGTGACACTTGTCCCTAATTAGCTGCCAATACCACAGCTGAAAGTCCCACTGGCTGGAAAAAAAATGTCAGTCTACTGCATTAGGAAGTCTGTCACCAAGTTGCGCTGGTGATACAGGCAGTCCAACATGTTGGAATGTAGCAAATGAGGTGGTGAGGAGGCAGACTGTTTTTGCGCTGTAGGTGAAGGAGTGCAAGTTTCAAAAGCGAAGAAGATTAAATGTATTTCTCAAGGGTTCCAAATATTTAACCTTTTTGGGAGCAGCAAAAAAAATTTTGGTCTGCCAAGCGGAAAAGATAGCAAAGATTTTGTCAAGGATTTGAAAAATTTCACATGAAGTCCAGGAGAAATGGGACTACATAGAAGACTCAGTATTGAAGGCAACAGAAAATTGCATTAGACTTGTCAGTAAAAGCAGAAAAGGGAAGAGACCAATGTGGTACTCAGCAGAAGTGGCCAAAATCATAAAAAAAAACTAAAAGCTAGAATTTAGTAATTATATATAAAAAAAAAAAACAGAGCAATGAAGATAAGGAAATCTACAAGATTAGGCAGAAAGAGGCCAAGCAAGTTATAAGAACTTCTAAAGTGCAGGCAGAAGAAAAACTAGCTCTGTCTGTGAAAAAGGATATTAAACATTCTTCAGATATATAAATGAAAAAAGGAAATTAAAACAATGAATAACTAAATTAAAAAACAAAGTAAGGAAGGTATGTAGAAGCGAATAAAGTGCTAGCCGACTGCATTAATGAACAGTTCTGTTCAGTTTTTACAGATGAAAAAGAAGTAAAAGGACCTCCATTAGGGAGGAAGACTAATGAATCATTTGATGCATGTGTCTTTACAGACGAAGAGGTTCTACATTTGCTGTCTAAAGTAAAGACAAATAAGTCACAGGGGCCTGATGGGATATACCCAAAATTATTAAAAGAGCTTAGTGGTGAGCTAGCAAAACCGTTAACAGATTTATTTAACCAATCACTGGTAACAGGAGTCGTCCCGGAAGATTGGAAATTAGCAAATGTCATGCCCATTCACACGAAAGGTAGTAGGGAGGAATCAAGCAACTATAGGCCAGTAAGTCTGACATCAATAGTGGAGAAATTAATGGAAACCCTACTCTAAAGGATAGGATTGTGAAACATCTAAAATCCCATGGTTTGCAAGATGGAAAACAACATGGGTTTGCTTCAGGGAGATCATGCCAATCAAATCTTGTTGATTTTTTTTTACTGAGTGACTAAACTAAATAGAGATGAGCAAATTTTTTTAAAAATTTGATTCGTCTGATTAGCCAAATAAAAATAAAAAATTGATTCAATCCGAATAAATTCTCGGCAAATTTGTATTAGTTATGTATTTTAATGATAAAAAAAAGTGTGTGTGTGTGTTTCACTTTTTTTTCTCTATTGTTAAAAATTTTTTCAGGTAGTACTACGACTCCCAGTATAGAACAGACTGTTCCATGATGGGAGTAGTAGTACCTGTGCTAATAGACAGATCGCCCCGGTTGTCACTCCTGACACCCGCTGCAATCATCCTGTATAATGTATAGATGTGGCCAGCTTTCTCGCATCTATATAGGACGATCACTTCGGGTGTCAGGAGTGATACCTGCTGTGATCTGTCCTTAACTGCAGGTACTACTGCTCCAAACATGGAGCACACTCTGCTCCATGCTGGGAGCTGTAGTACCTGTATTAATATACAGATTGCAGAGGGTGTTACTTCTGACACCCGATGCGATCGTCCTGTGCAATGTATAGATGCCGGCAGCCGGCCACTCTTCTCTGGTCCCACTAAAGTATATGCCGTATATATACCTTATTCATATTTCCTGTAGAGAGCTGTGAGTGGCTGGAACCATCTGACCAATCACAGCTCTCTGCGGGAAATATGAATAAGTGATGTGAATTTTTTTTTTTTTTTTATAAATTTCAATACATACAAAATCCATTATTACTTACAGCATTATCAGTACCAAACCCCCTCCCCCCCCCCCTTTCCTCCCTCCCCTTAAGACAGCCTGCCCAAAATCCATTTTCTTACTTCCTTTCCCTACTCCTCTCATACACTTTTCTCCTTTTCACTATCTCCTTTCTCCTTTCTCCCAGGGTAGCCATTTATTCTCGTTTTTTTTATTTCTTTCACTGTTCTTAAACAGCAACAACTCATAAGTTCTAACCTCAATTAGACCTGCCAACCATTCTTCCCTTGATGGAGCCGCTGGGGCCAACCATTTCCTGAGAATCAAATTCTTTGCCACTCCTAATACTCCAAGTATAAGATCTGTATGCTTAGTTCTCTAGTCCATAAATTGCGACCTTAGGTTCAAAGAGCAATACCACACCTATTCTATCTTTAATAGTTTCAAAAACCGCACTCCAAAATTTTTGCAACTTCGTGCAATTCCATATCATGTGTAACCAATTACCTCCCCCGGACCCACACTTGGGGCATTGTGCATTTTCCTTAGCATTAATTTTATAAAGAAATTGCGGTGAGTACTGTGCCCGATATACTAACATCAAGAAAGACACCCTATTATTTGCATTAATTGTTGTTCTTCTAATATTCTTTAACACCAGTTTCCACTCTTCTTCTAAAATTCCACTTATATCAAGTGCCTGTCCTAGTCGTTTTACTACGTCCTCCCAACCCTTCTGACCTAGCATTTTATATAATGTAGGAACAAGGAACCCTGTATTTATCGTTCCTGTTTTTATCCATTTAATAAACCTGGGATCCGCTATACCTCGCTGGCAATTTCTTCCTTGTTCCTGCATTCGGTGCTGCCATACACCTGCCGTGTGTTGGTTTTGGGAGGATGGTCCGGTGCTAGCTGATCAGTCCGTACTTCACCTTTATATAAGGTACTCATTATTTTCTTTTTTCCCCCCTGTGCATTTTTAATATATTCTGTAATGTGATAACACTATACCTTTAATTTTGCTTTTGGTTCTTCCTGTCCCAAGGCATCCTTTAACTGTACATAACCAAAATAATTACTATTTTTTAGATTAAAACATTCACTCAAACACTTCCAATCTATTATCTTCCCAATTGTGCAGACATGCTCTACCAACCTAATTCCTTTCTCTTCCCAGTTCAAATATTCAGCGATTTTCTTTATTTCTGGGAAGTTCTCATTTTACCATATGGGGGTACACCACACATTACTTGTCATCCCTATTGCTGACTTCATACTATCCCATACTTGTACCAATAGTTCTTTAGCTGTGTTCCCCTCTTAGTGATGTGAATTCTATTCACATCACTGGCCGACCGGAGTATAGCCGCTCAATCTCTGCAATAGATAGGATGATCGCATCTGGTATCAGGAGTGACACACGAGGCGAACTGTCTATTAGTACAGGTACTACAGCTCCCATCATGAAACAGTCTGTTCCATGCTGGGAGTAGTAGTACTACTAAAAAAGGGGGAAAAAAGTTAAACACACATACACACTTTATTTAACACAAAATTAAAATACATTACTAATAAAAAAAATATATAATTACAAAAAATATATTATTTTTACTTTTAAATGGCCCCTTTCTACATTTTTATTATTGTCGGCTACATTTTTAGGTCCCTACCCACCCATATAAATTGATCCCTGTTTAAAAATTAATATATATAAATGCATATATATATATATATATATATATATATATATATATATATATATTTATATTATTTTTTTTTTTTATTATTATTATTTTTTTTTTGGGTGGTTTTATAGTTTTTTTATACACCCAAGAATGGAGTATTTCACACTATGAGTAAACATCAGTTTTCTGTATTGTATAATTAAAAAATTAATGTATAATAACGGATGAAATAATGGGTGCTAATCGCTGAATACTGTCCATCAAAATAACGGGCATATTCATCCGTTAAGACCCGTTATAACATCCATTATGTACCTTTTTTTTATGGCCGTTTTAACACCTCTGCCTACAGACAGACTCCCGCAGTCGGGAATACTACTATTCCCATCATGGAACAGACCTGTTACCATTATGGGAGTAGTAGTTCCCCGTCTTCCAGTTGCTGGGGAGGCTACATTAGTATTTGTATTACTACCCCTATCATGGAACAGACTCTGTTCCATAATGGGGGTTGAAGTACATGGGCTGAGGGATTGATCGCACGGGGTCTTCTGAGACCTGATGCGATCAGAAGTTATGAAGCAGCGGAGTGGGCGGCATGTTCTGCTCCCCTGCGATGTACGGTGTATTTTTACTTTCACTTTTCGACAGGAGCCTTGAATGGCCGTCACCGAGAAGCCATTCAGGGCTCTAGGCGGCGTTTTTAAACTACTAATTTGACCCCCAAATGTATGCCTCCCATGCCTATTTACAATAATTAATTGGCCGCAGTGTGTTTATAATAATCCATTGGCCCCAGTGTGTTTATAATAATTCATTGGCCCCAGTGTGTTTATAATAATTAATTAGCCCCAGTGTGCTTATCCTTACACCCCTCCCCCCCTCCCCTTTGTCCTTACTTTGGCTCCCGCTACCTGTTCCTCATCTTCTTGGTGCAGGGCAGCAGTGTCGGGAACCTGCGGCGGTGAATGAATGAATGAAGCCGACATGTCCCGCATGTAGGTTTTATTCATTCACCGCCGAAGCCCGACATGTCCCTGCTGCTGCCTGCTCCTAGCGCAATCAGTGCACCGCCGGAACATGTCTTGTCTCTGCTGCTCATCTCTGTAGCTTTAAAAACCCCACCGGCAGCCCTGAATGGCTCTTCAGTGGGAGACATTCAGGGCTCCTGGCGGGAAATTTAAAAGTGAAAGTTGAAATACACTGTACATGGCAGGGGAGCGGAGCACGTTCCATGTTTAATAACTTCTGATCGCATTGGGTGTCAGAAGACCTCGTGCGATCAATCCCTCAGCCCATGTACTACAACCCCCATCATGGAACAGAGTCTGTTCCATAATGGGGGTAGTAGTACAAACACTAATGTAGCCTCCCCAGCCACCAGCAGACTCCCACTGCTGGGGAACTACTACTCCCATCATGGAAACAAGTCTGTTCCATGATGGGAGCAGTAGTCCCAGCTGCAGGAGTCTGTAGGCAGAGGTGCTAAAACGGCCATAAAATAATGATAAGTGACAGATGTTCTGTAGGGTCTTAACAGATGAATATAGCACCTGTTATTTCATCCGTTATTATACATCCGTTTTTTTAATGATATGTGGTCTTGGGGTGTAAGGTGCAGGGTAGGTGCAGGGCAGATGTTATAGCCCAAGGGGCAGATGGTATTAACCCCTTCTTGTCATGATGCCAGGGCGTGGTTTAGCCTTAACCACCCGAAGGCAATACCGCTGATCCTGCGTTAGGCAGGGGCAATGAAGACACTAACACCAAAATAAGGATAATGGCAGCTTTACTGGGGCAAGGCAGGTGATATAGTCTTTGCAGTACAGTCAAATATCTCAGGGAGGTGACCATTGACACAGAGGGACCTCGCAGGCTTGCTGTGACGGACAGTACTTAGACTGACTTTAGTGCAGGCCATGGCGACTACAGATGGACTTGACTTGACAGAGATGGTGACTGACAATAAGATGACTTGACTTACTGATGACCGACTTGTGGCTGCAGGACTTTAGGCTCGAGGCTCCAATGCTCTGGACACAGACACTGAGAGGACTACACTGAACCTCGGCAGGAAAGAGCGATTGCAGCCCCTCAGGGGGCTGTGCAAGGAGCCCATAGGTCACTTGGGGGGTCACCTGGTCACTGGGTAACAAACATGTGGTACAAACACTTAAAGCAATACTACACTTATAATGGACAACTTGTATAGACAATGGGGTTTGCTGCAGTAGAGCCCTGGGGACATGCAGGGGCTCTGCCTCACAAGACAGAATAACAGTACGGGGCCACATCCCGTACTGGGACATCACATATACAAAGCAGAAAACAGATGTTTAATAACGGATGAATACTCATAGTGTGAAAGCAGCCTAAAATGTAGACTCCATTCTTGGGTGTATAAAAAAAAATTATAAAGCCACCAAAAAAAAAATGTTAATGTTAATTTTTAAACAGAAATCTATTTATGTGGGGGGGGGGGGGGGGGACCTAAAAATGTAGCTAACAATAATAAAATACATTTTTTATAATAATTTTTTTTATTAGTAATGTATTTTAATAGTGTGTTTAATAAAGTGTGTGTGTATGTGTGTTTAACTTTTTTAAATCTATTTTTTACATTTTTTAGGTAGTACTACTACTCCCAACATGAAACAGACTGTTCCATCATGGGAGCTGTAGTACCTGTACCAAAAGATAGATCACAGCAGGTGTCACTCCTGACACCCGATGCGATTGCCCTTTCTATTGCAAAGATGAAGCGGCTTTCTCCTGCGCTCGCATCTCTGCACTATTCTCCGGCTGGCCAGTGATGTGAATAGAATTCACATCTCTTATTCATATTTCCCACAGAGGGCTGTGATTGACCAGATGGCTCCAGCCACTCACAGCTCTCTGTGGAAAATATGAATAATATATATATATATATATATATATATATATATATAAGACATATACTCATACTACAGTGTGACCAAAGAGCGTCCGGCAGCCCGCATCTATACATCGTTGCAATCTGTCTATTAATGCAGGTACTACAGCTCCCAGCATGGAACAGCGTGTGCTCCATGTTGGGAGCAGTAGTACCTGCAGTTGAGGACAGATCACAGTAAGTGTCACTCCTGACACCTGCTGCTATCATCCGATCTATTGCAGAGATGGGAGCGCAGGAGAAAGCCGCTCTCATCTATACATTATACAGGACGATCGCAGGGGTGTCGCTAATGAGGAAATTCATTATTTCGAATCGAGACGAAGTTCGGATTCGGTCTGAATCGAATCTTTCATGAAATTCGGAACAAATTCAACTTCGTTAGAATCAATTCGCTCATCTCTAAAAATAATAGATGGCGGAGGGGCAGTAGACATCGCATATCTAGATTTTAGTAAGGCTTTTGACACTGTCCCACATAGAAGACTTATCAATAAACTACAGTCATTGAACTTGGACTCCCATATTGTTGAGTGGATGAGGCAGTGGCTGAATGACAGACAACAGAGGGTTGTAGTCAATAGAGTATATTCAGAGCAAGGTTTTGTTACCAGTGGGGTACCTCAGGGATCTGTACTGGGATCAATTTTGTTTAATATCTTCATTAGTGATATTGCAAAAGGTCTCGATGGTAAGGTGTGTCTTTTTGCTGATGACACAAAGATATGTAACAGGGTTGATGTTTCTGGAGGGATACGCCAAATGGAAAAGGATTTAGGAAAACTAGAATGGTCAGAACTCTGGCAACTGAAATTTAATGTGGATAAGTGCAAGATAATGCACCTGGGGCGCAAAAACTCTCGGGTAGAATATAGAATATTTGACACAGTCCTGACCTCAGTATCTGAGGAAAGGGATTTAAGAGTAATTATTTCAGAAGATTTAAAGGTAAGAAGACAATGTAATAGAGCAGCAGGAAACGCTAGCACAATGCTTGGATGTATAGGGAGAGGTATAAGCAATAGAAAGAGAGAAGTGCTCATGCCGCTGTATAGAACACTGGTGAGACCTCACTTGGAGTATTGAGCGCAGTACTGGAGGACGTATCTCCAAAAGGATATAGATACTCTAGAGAGAGTTCAGAGAAGAGCTACTAAACTAGTACATGGATTGCAGGATAAAACTTACCAGGAAAGAGTAATATGTATAGCTTGGAAGAAAGAAGAGACAGAGGGGATATGATAGAAACTTTTATATACATAAAGGGAATCAACACGGTAAAGGAGGAGAGCATATTTAAAAGACAAAAAAAAATACCTCAAGAGGACATAGTTTCAACCCCTTAAGGACCCATACCATTTATACCTTAAGGACCCGGCCATTTTTTGCACATCTGACCACTGTCACTTTAAGCATTAATAACTCTGGGATGCTTTTACTTTTCATTCTGATTCCGAGATTATTTTTTCATGACATATTCTACTTTATGATAGTGGTAAAATTTTGTCGATACTTGCATCATTTCTTGGTCAAAGCTCAGCAGCAATTTTCCAATTTTTCACCAAATTTTCAAAATCAGAATTTTTCAGGGACCAGTTCAGTTTTGAAGTGGATTTGAAGGGCCTTCATATTAGAAATACCCCACAAATGACCCAATTATAGAAACTGCACCCCTCAAAGTATCCAAAATGACATTCAGTAAGTGTGTTAACAATTTAGGTGTTTCACAGGAATAGCAGCAAAGTGAAGGAGAAAATTCATTTTTTACACTCGCATGTTCTTGTAGACCCAGTTTTTGAGGACTAAATTAGGAATTGCATAGGGGTGGACATAGGGGTATTCTATGCCAGAGACTCCCAAACAGGGTGCCTCCAGCTGTTGGTAAACTCCCAGCATGCCTGGACAGTCCGTGGCTGTCCAGAAATGCTGGGAGTTGTTGTTTTGCAACAGCTGGAGGCTCCATTTTGGAAACACTGCCGTACAATACGTTTTTCATTTTTATTGGGGGGACAGTGTAAGTGGGTGTATATGTAGTGTTTTACCCTTTATTTTGTGTTAGTGTAGTGTAGTATAGTGTTTTTAGGGTACATTCACATTGGCGGAGGTTTACAGTGAGTTTCCCGCTGGGAGTTTGTGATGCAGCAAAAAATTTGCCACAGTTCATACTTGAAGCAGGAGACTCACTGTAAACCTGCCCGTGGGAATGTACCCTGTAAACCTACAGCTGTTTCAAAACTACAACTTCCAGCATGTACTGACAGACCGTGCATGCTGGGAGTTGTACTTTTGCAACAGCTGTAGGCACACTGGTTGGAAAACTTCAGTTAGGTTCTGTTACCTAACTCAGTATTTTCAAACCAGTGTGCCTCCAGCTGTTGCAAAACTACAACTCCCAGCATGTACTGATCGCTGAAGGGCATGCTGGGAGATGTAATTATGCAACAGCTGGAGGTACATAACTACAACTCCCAGCATGCCGAGACAGCTGTTTGGGCATGTTGGGATTTGCAGTTTTGCAACATCTGAAGGGCTATAGTTTAGAGACCACATAGTTTAGGGGATCACCGACATGGGGGGGTCTCATGACCCCCCTGGGCATTTGCGCGGGGTGCCTGCTGATTGATATCAGCAGTCACCCCGGTCCGGTCCCCACCCGGCGCATGGCGGGGACCGAAATTTCCATGGGCGTACAGGTACTCCCTTGGTCCTTAAGTGTTTAAAAAAAAACTGTGTAAATAAAAATAAAAATTAACATATGTAGTATCGCCATGTGCATAAATGTCCAAACTATAAAAATATATTGTTAATTAAACCGCATGGTCAATGGCGTACATGCAAAAAAAATTCCAAAGTTCAAAATAGCATATTTTTGGTCACTTTTTATACAATAAAAAAATGAATAAAAAGCAATCAAAAAGTCAGATGAAAACAAAAATGGTATTGATAAAAACTTCAGATCATGGCGCAAAAAATGAGTCCTCATACCGCCCTGTATGCAGAAAAATGTAAAAGTTATAGGGGTCAGAAAATGACAATTTTAAACATGTTAATTTTCGTGCATATAGTTATGATTTTTTCCAGAAGTAAGACAAAATCAAACCTATATAAGTAGGGGATCATTTTAATCATATGGACCTACTGAATAAAGATATGGTGTCATTTTACCCAAAAATTTACTGCGTTGAAATGGAAGCCCCCACATTTTACAAAAGTCATTTTTTCTTTAATTTTGTCGCACAATGATTTTTGTTTTGGTTATGCCGTAGATTTTTGGGTAAAATGACTGTCATTACAAAGCAGAAATGGTGTCGCAATCATATGGATTTTTAGGTAAATTGAAAGGGTTATGATTTTTAAAAGGTAAGGAAAAAAATGAAAGTGCAAAAACGGAAAAACGCTATGTCCTTAAGGGGTTAATATGACTCATCGTATATATATTATTTGCCAAAACTATGAAAATACATGGTTTATAAACAGTCAGCAAAATGTCACAAATGCAGTAGAGAGGGAGAAGAACAGATTTATTACACATGGTGTGGGGATGTGAAAAGATCTATGATTTGAGGAAGAAAGTCTACGGTAAAATCGAGGAAGATTATCAGGTAAAGCTAGAGTGTAACTGTAAAAGTGCCATTCTAGGACTGGGTGTTATTCACAATGATAGAGAGGATACAATACTTAAATTGATTGGATTGGCCAGAATAGTATTATTAAAGGGGTTATCCAGGAAAAAAACTTTTTTTTAATATATCAACTGGCTCCAGAAAGTTAAACAGATTTGTAAATTACTTCTATTAAAAAAAATCTTAATCCTTTCAGTACTTATGAGCTTCTGAAGTTAAGGTTGTTCTTTTCTGTCTAAGTGCTCTCTGATGATACATGACTTGGGAACCACCCAGTTTAGAAGCAAATCCCCATAGCAAGCCTCTTCTAAACTGGGCGGTTCCCGAGACACGTGTCATCAGAGAGCACTTAGACAGAAAAGAACAACCTTAACTTCAGAAGCTCAAAAGTACTGAAAGGATTAAGATTTTTTTTAAAGAAGTAATTTACAAATCTGTTTAACTTTCTGGAACCAGTTGATGGATGAATTTTTTTTTTTTTTCCTGGATAACCCCTTTAAGGAATTGGATATCTCCAAGAGTCCCAACTGTGCGAGAATGGATAGAGTTAGTTAACAAAGTAAAGACATATGAAAAGATAATGTATGTAGGGAAAAAGAGAGGAGTGAGAGTGAATAAGGGATGGGCGTGTTGAAAGAACTGATCCGAAAGAAAGGGACAGTGTTAGTAATGCCCGGCTGGGGGTGGGGGTTGCAGGATGGATTAGGTGGGAAATGGGACAGGGAATTTAAAGCATGTTTTGTAAATTACTGTATGTCAAATTTTTGTCAGAACTGTATGTAATGTAGAGAAATAGCAAAATAATGTAAATAAATAAAAACTTCAAAGAAGAAGACAACTTGACAGTGAATTTTTTTTTTTAAGGCAGACTTTAAAATAGCTAAGTGGGTCTTGAGAAGTTGAAAACCAGCTTTCAACTCTCATATTCATCTTATCTTCCACACTCAATATGCCAAATTATTTTTATTTAGTGTTCTTTTTTTTGTCCCCACTTCTTTAAGCTGTATTTAAAAATTGCATTTATTTTTTACTATTACTAAATTGATTTAGCATGGCATGTGCACTATATTTATAGTGTACCTTTTTTTCTGCACCTACCACCTTTGTAGAATGGCGATGATTTGCAAAATGAATTTCCTATGGTGCTAAAGTGGGATCTTGGCACTGTGTAAAAGGAGCGAGCTGTACTTCATCAACCCGTTTTAGTCATCAACATAATAGCCGACATATGAAATAGCTGCAATTAAGTATTACCGTACAACACAAACAAACTAAAACACACAGTAATGGGCAGATGTGCTACTGCTGCTACAGGTAATGCTGCCTTATAATACAAAACTTTTAGAAAGACTTACAGCTTTCACAAATGGAGCCAAGCTGCAAAAACATTCTGCTGAGATTGCTTGCCGGCGCTATGCCCAAAGATAGAAAACAATAAAAGTTGAAAGGTGCCCGACAACACAAACAACTATTTGTTTACAGTCAGTGCCAAGAGGCTGTCTTGTCTTTACAGATGTATGCACACTTTGGCCCTCATTTACTATTGCAAACCCGACATGTTTTGTCGGGTTGTGCGCCAGATTCTCTCACATTGTGCTAGAATCTGGCGCAATGCGACAAAATCTGGCACACGACCCGAAAAAACATGTCGGGTTTGCAACAGTAAATGAGGGCCATTATGTTTTTTTAAAATACTGCAATGACTTAGAGGCAGGGCTCACAACTCCAGTGGCATACCTATAATAGAGCCAAACCACATACTTTTTATGGGGCCTAGCAGAGAGAGGGGCCTGGTTCAGTAAAGGATCCGGGGGGAAGGGGCAACGGGGCAATTGTACCCCTCGAAGGCCCCCTCTGCCACTATACTATGTGCTGGTGCAGCAGCTCTCGATGACAGGTCGGGGGGGGGGGGGGCGATTGTTGGCAGCACATTTTTTACTATTTTAATGCTGGTGTGGCCTCTTTAAAAAATCAGGGCAGGGAAGAAGAGGACAGGGGCTGCCGGAAGCAGATGTGCCCCACGCAGGCACACATGTCTGCTAGAAGCCCCTGACTCCCTGCCTCTGACCCCGCTACATCCCCAGAGAGTGCACAGAGCAGCCTCCCCCACTTACAGGAACCCGATCTCTGCGGCAACAATCTGCTATGGGTAAAGTGACCAGGGAGAAGGGAAGGGGATGTATGATATATGCTTATGTATTATATAGGGGTGTGTGTATGTATGGTAGATGTGTGTATGATGTGTGTATGACAAATGTGTGTGTATGTATGATAGTTTGGTATGTATGATGTGCGTATGTGATAGTTGTGTGTGTATGTATGATAGATGTGTGTGTGTATGAGAGATGTGTGTAAATCTTCTTATTTACAATTTATCAGCAAAGATTTTTTCGGAGGCACAGATTTTTGTATTAGCGAGGGGTTTATAATTTGCACCAGCATGTAAGTTTAACTTTTTTCGCACCATATTAGACATTAACAAATTTGTTAGAAATATTACGCTACGCAAGCATTTTTGTGCCTCCACTGCTGACATTATGGACACACTGTCTCCTTTTCCTGGTAATTCTTTGCTTGCACACTGATGTTATTTATGCCACTGATATTAATGAACATATTCATACTACAGCTACATTTTTTGCGCCGTCAGATGCGGCAGGGGGGCTCTCCTTTAGGGAACTCAGAATTGCATCTGACTTGCAACAACCTGCTACTCATGACACCTTATGCAGACCTCCTTCCTTTCCATTTCCAATCCTGGATTCTATCCAATTATGTCCAGAACCTCTGTTCTTGACAACTTCCAGGATTGTATGGAAAAGGAACTCACAACTTTGGCACAAAAAAAAATCCCCCCCCCCCCAACTTACATATAACCTTACATTTAAGGAACGCAATGCATTAAAGGAATTAAATTGTCATGCAATCCCACACTTTCTTTTCAACAGGAATTGGTGGACCTTGTGGATCTTGGGCAAAGGAGTGGTTTTTTCACCCCTAGGGAGGCGGAAATATTAAGGTGACACATCCTGTTATACCTATATTCCACTCTTTGGCCAATATCCACAAGGAACAATTCCCACCACCCATGTGACCAATTGTTGCAGGAATTGGTTCTCTGAATGAAAGACTCTGTGCTTGGGCTGACACATTATTACAACCCTTGGTTCCGCAAATTCCGGGTTTTCTGCGAGATACCAAACATGTATTGGCTGCCTTTCATGATTTCGTGTCGACCAAAAATTGTTCATGGATTACAGCAGATGGCACATCTCTGTATTCCATTATTCCACATGACGAAGCGATTATAGCCCTACAGTGGTTTCTACATACTTACTTCCAGGAGGATCTGCAAGAATTTTTCTTTGTGTGGATTATTTGTTAACACATCACATTTTTATGTTTGATTACATTTTTTTACTTGGAGATCACTGGAGCGTCTATGGGGGCGAAATTCTCCCCCTCCCTCGCCAACATATTTCTGTGTTGATAGGAGAGGGGGATTCTTTTCTCCCCAATAATCCTTTTTCTGACAGCATTGTCTGGTACGGCCTCTACATTGACGATCTGCTATTCATTTGGGATTGTGTGTGGCCAGACTTTGGTTTATTTTTGAATCATAACCTCTTGGGCTTACATTTTACATTACACCATTCACCAATTTCCATTCCTTTTCCAGATCTTACTTTGATAGGAAATCCACAGTCACAGACTATTATCACAGCTACTTTTCGTAAAAATACTGCCACTAATTCAATTCCCCATGCCTCCTCTTGTCATTCCCCTCCCCCCCCCCCCCCCACGTAATTTCCAATTTACCGGTGGGGGAGATGATAAGAGCCAGATACAATTGCTCCACCAGTGCAGCTTTTGAATTGGAAGCGGAAGCCATAAAGTCCTGCATGCTGTGTACGGGATATCCTGAACACAGCATTGATAGAGCAAAAAATATAGAATCTCACAAAAACCGGGATGAGTTAATAGGCTCCGGTACTGGTGTCACAAGAGCTTCTGGTTCCAATTTTTGTGTTGGTAATAATAAAAATGTAAAGATCTCCTCTCCTCAACAGGTAATGTTTATTACCCAATTTAGTCAAAATTATAAAGCAATTTGCAATATGATCCACAAATTTATGCCCATTATCATGAGTGACCCTTTGTATGCGGATGCTCTTAAGGGGGGCTACAAGTGCATCTCACGTAAAGCACCCACATTGGCCAAAAAACTTTCTCCCAGCCTTTTTTCGAGTAATGTCAGACATAATACTCCATCTTGGTTAACCCACAAGGGAACACATAAATGCAGCCATAATATTTGTATTTGCTGTACGATCATACAAGTCTCCACACAATTCACATTCTATAATACAGGCAAAATCTATAATATACAGCAGTATATTAATTGCAATACTCCTAATGTCATATCTGTTTTCTTGTAGGCAGTGTAAAGTGCAATATGTGGTTTGCACTACAAATAAATTGAAAGCGAGAACACGAAAACATCTATCTGATATCCCACACTTTTCCACTCGTGACGCTTCCATGGTGTCGCAACATTGCACTCAGAAACATGAGGGCAGCCATGCAACTGTATTTTTACAAGGTATCAAAAAAGTGTCTCCCCCAACCAGAGGTGGTAACTAACAATTCATTTTGGATAGAGAGACTTTCTGGATTCTGGAATTGGATACCCGTTTTCCTAGGGGTCTGAATAGACGATTAGATGTTGCTTTGCATTATTGATATAATTTTTTTTGATATGCACAATTTATTATTAAAACACCATCTCTTGTTGTTATTCATTTTATACATTTATATTAATATTTTCAGCTTTCTAGATCAACCTGGCACTGGATGTTGAGCGAATCATGATATTGGTTATTATTGTATTCAGTTCAGTTATTGTTAGTTTTGTGCAGTTATTCCAATACAAAGGTGCTTGCTTGTTGCTGTTGGAGATTACCTCCCAATTACCTATCAGTTCAGCACTCTTGTAAGTGTTTTACATATGTATATGTCTTTTTATGTATACACTTTTAACTCTGTGTGTTTGTACCCTTGTGTGTATATATATATATTCTTCTGATATATTATGTAGATGTACGGATATACATTGTAATGGTAAAACTACTATGTAACGTTGGTCTTTGAGAGGCGGACACCGACGTTTGAACATGTGGTCTTGATGAGTTCGGCTGCACCTGTCTGGAGGTTCTGTTCCACCTACTTAACCCCTTAACGACCAAGGACGTACATTTACGTCCTTGGCCGTCTTCCGCGATATAACGCGGGGTCACGCGTCATATAGGGTCGGTCCCGGCATGTATCTGAAGCCGGGACCCGGGGCTAATAGCACGCAGCAGCGATCGCGGTGCCGCGCACTAATAACCCTTTAGACGCGGCATTCAAAGTTGAACGCCGAGTCTAAAACGAAAGTGAAAGCTGCCCGGCTGCTCAGTGGGGCTGATCGGGACCACTGCAGTGAAAATGCGGTGTCCCGATCAGCTGGGACACGAGCGGAGGTCCTTTTACCTGCCTCCAGCGTGTCCCTTCGGCGATTGATTGCTCCAAGCCTGAGATGCAGGCTTGAGCAGTCGACTGCCGATAACGCTGATCACTGCAAAGCTATGGCTTTGCAGTGAACAGTGATGGCAATCAGTGTGTGCAGTGTTATAGGTCCCTATGGGAGCTAAAACACTGCAAAAAAAAGTGTAAAAAAAGTGAATAAATGTGATTTAACCCTTTCCTTAATAAAAGTTCAAATCACCGCCCTTTTGCCATAAAAAAAAACACCATGTAAATAAAAATTAATATAAACATATGTGGTATCGCCACGTGCGTAAATGTCCGAACTATAAAAATATATATAGTCCAAAATAACGTATTTTTGGTCGCTTTTATATCATGAAAAAAAATGAATAAAAAGCGATCAAAAAGTCCGATCAATACAAAAATGGTACGGCGCAAAAAATGAGCCTTCATACCGCCCCATACGCAGAAAAATAAAAAAGTTATAGGGGTCAGAAGATGACAATTTTAAACGTATAAATTTCTGTGCATGTAGTTATGATTTTTTCCAGAAGTACAACAAAATCAAACCGATATAAGTAGGGTATCATTTTAATCTAATGGACCTACAGAATAAAGATCAGGTGTCATTTTTACTGAAAAATTTACTGCGTAGAAACGGAGGCCCCCAAAATTACAAAATGGCGTTTTTTCTTCAATTTCGTTGCACAATGATTTTTTTTCCGTTTCGCTGTAAATTTTTGGGTAAAATGACTGATGTCACTGCAAATTAGAATTTGTGGCGCAAAAAATAAGCCATCATATGGATTTTTAGGTGCAAAATTGAAAGGGTTATGGTTTTTAAAAGGTGAGGAGGAAAAAATTAAAATGCAAAAACCGAAAAACCCTCCGTCCTTAAGGGGTTAAACCCATTTCATTCAAAAAGTTTTTAGTATGAGTAAGGCTAGTTTGTTTGGCTGAAATGCGTCACTTTATCCTGTTCTTGTTGGTACCTGAATAATGAAGTTCTTATGTGCACCAAGTCCGCGCTGGATCCATTTCTTTCTTCCATTTGGTTCCTTTTGGTGCTTGATCACACCTGTTCGGGCATGGACTTGGAGCGTAATCAGGGGTGAGCTGATGAACTTTCTTTCTTCGATAGATGTGTGTATGTATGATGGTTGTGTGTGTATCATGTGTGTATGTATGAAAGTTGTGTGTGTACGATGTGTGTTTGTGTGATAGATGTGTTTATGTATCATGTGTGTACAATGTGTGTATGTATGGTAGATGTGTGTATGCAGGATGTGTGTATGTATTATAGATGTGTGAATTGATAATGTATGTATGATGTGTGTATATGATAGAAGTGCATTTGTATGATAGGTGTGTGTATGATAGATGTATGACAGATGTGTGTGTATGATAGATGTGTGTATGTATGATAGTTGTGTGTGTGTGTGATAGATGTATGATGGATGTGTGTATGTATGATAGATGTGTGTATGTATGATAGATAGATGTATGTATGATAGATGTGTATGTATGATAGATGTATGATGTCTGTATATAAAGAAGAATTCACATAGCAAAATTTCCGTGCAGGAAACATCTGGTTAGGAATTTCAAATTTCAGTATCCGCAGAGAGAACCATCGGCCTGGTTAGGGATCTGCTACTTTAATTAAAATTTTTGTGTTTTTCCTGGGGTCTGTTCAGACAGTGGTTATGTCTGAGCAGTTATTATTCTAATTCTTCCTAGCCTTGGAAGAGTTAAGGTTCTCATCCTATTGCAGCTCGGTTGGGGCTTTAAAACCCTAGCTTTGCTGCACTCTGGTTACTGGTGATTGAACTATTCTGACTATGTTTTATTATGCATCTTAATTTTGGTGCTACTCTGTTCATGTCTGCTTTATTGTGCACCTTGTATTTATATTGTGATATTTCAAAAGTTTTTAACCATGGTTAATAGTTTTGTTTATTGTAGATTTTAGTCTGAAGTACAATTGAAGGATTATTGTATGTCTGTTCTGCTTGTACCTTGTTTCTTAGTCTGTGTTCACACTGTGAGAATCCTGACCTGTGTCCCTCCACATTTGGAGTTTTCGTTTTGAAAATTATCCTGTCTTGTATTTTGAAAATTATCCTCTCTAGTATCCTGACTTTGTGGAGTTTGGTTTTCTTGTATCTGTTTTTATATAATTCTTGATTGTTGATCTTCAGAGTTTATAGTACATGCACTGATCATAGAGTACATTATCACTGCTCTAGTGTTTCCTCTGTGCTTTACCATTGGTCTATAGTGTCCTCTGTGCTTACTCACTGATCTGTGTCCTCTGAACGTAATCTGTTTATGCTAGTTATCTTAGTCCAGTGTGAACAGTGTTCTATGGTCCTGATCAGTTTAGTGTTTAACATTCAGTTCTTCTGTTCATCACCTGCTTTTCCTGGTTTCTCCTGTTTACTCATTCTATACCTTGTCTAGTTCATTTATTCATATTTGCCGTTATCTGGATTCCAGTTTCTGAACTGAACACTATATTATGCCGTTTGTTGTATTCATATTCTGTCTTTGGCTTTGTTCATGATCATTTGTTTTAATGCCTACTGCACTTTAGCTCAGGTAGGGACCGGCACGGTGATTGTCGATCTGCCATTTTGGGCGGATGGGCAAGTAGGCAGGGAGAGTGTTATTAGGGACAGCTTAGGGATCACTCTCACTGTCCCTCCAGATCATAACAGTGTCAGAATTTGATATAAACAACATAAAAGCATGTATTTATCCGGCCTTGTATCAATATGTTAGGCTGGTGTTAGTGTAATGGTGTGGGGGACATTTTCTTGGCACACTTTGGGTCCATAGTACTAATTAAGCATCTTTTAAACATGACAGCCTTCCTGAGCATTGTTGCTGACCATGTCCATCCCTTTATGACCACAGTGTACACATCTTCTGAAGGTTATCTCCAGCAGGATAGTGCACCATATCACAAAGATCACACCATCTCATACATGACCAAAGGTCTCCACAGTGACCAGAAGTAAATCCAAAAAATCCCCATTGGGATATGGTGGAACAGACATTGGTATCATGGATGTGCAGCCGACAAATCCGCAGTAACTGTGTGATGCCATTGTGTCTATATGGACCAACATCTAATTCATGGACACGTATTATGATGTACTGGGGGCAGTGGCGTACCTAGGGGGGGCGCGGGGGCGGCCGTCCCCGGGTGCCACTCTCAAGGGGGGTGCCAGGGGCGGACTGACCCACCGCCGCAAAATTAACGTTTTTTTTTTTTTAACACTTTGCCGCCGCCCGCACTCTGTGTCCGCCCGCAACCTACCTGGCTACCTACCTGCCCTTTTACTGTGCAGGACACCAAGGAGGGCATTATTACAGTTTGTGGGCGTATAGATGGGAAGATTGTAGAGGAGGGGAGGGCACTGAATATATGCAGAGTCTGACATGTTTTTCCTGCAGATGTCTTATCCAGACAGAGAAGAAAAGGAAAGAGGACGCCGCTGATCAGAAAAGACGTAATTGTGAGTCCCAAAATGTAACTGTAATCGCTTATATGGTATACACATCCTGTGTACAGCTGATATCTACCGCCATATGGTCCTGTATATAATCACTTATATTGTATACAGATTCCTTATAGTATACTGGTCTGTATATAGTGGTTTTATTCAGTACAGTATGGCGGTATTATCCAGTTATTGTGTGGTGGTATATATTTACTCCTTGTATACTGGTATTATTGGTCATGGAAATTTACTTACGTTAAATTGTTTCTTACATATATAAATTTTTATTTATTGTGTGTGGGATTTGGGTGGAATAGGGGCGTGGCAGAAGATTGACGAGCTGCAGAGCCTAGCAGGGGTCCTTGCCTTTTTTTTTTGGTCCGGGGGCCCCGAGTGTTGTCAGTCCGCCCCTGGGGGGAGGGGAGGGAGGGGGTGTAATTAAGGGGGGTGCGTGTGTGTGGTGGGCGGGGGGGGGGTGCCAAACAAAGGGTCCGCCCCGGGTGCCAAATGTACTAGGTACGCCCCTGACTGGGGGCATGGGATGTGGGACCAGCTCAAATGTAAGGTATATAGTTATATTAGGTATAGGATTGTGCACAGATTGTTAAGGTGTAACTATTATTGGTATTTAGATACATGTGTAGGGGTTGTCATTAAAGGGGCACTCCCCTGGAAAACATTTTTTTTTTTTTTTTTTAAATCAACTGGTGCCAGAAAGTTAAACAGATTTGTAAATTACTTATTTTCTTTTCTTTCTTTTCTTTTAGAATCTCCTTTCTGTCTGACCACAGAAGTTCTTTTCTTTTTAGAATGTTCTTTCTGTCTGACCACAGTGCTCTCTGCTGACACCTCTGTCCATTTCAGGAACTGTCCTGAGCAGGATAGGTTTGCTATGGGGATTTGCTCCTACTCTGGACAGTTCCTATAATAGACAGAGGTGTCAGCAGAGAGCACTGTGGTCAGACAGAAAGAACATTCTAAAAGAAAAGAACTTCTTCTGGAACATACAGCAGCTGATAAGTACTGGAGGTATTTACATCTTTAAGTAGAAATAATCTACAAATCTGTTTAACTTTCTGGCACGGGTTGATGAAAAAACATTTTTTTTCAGTGGAGTACCCCTTTAAAGTGGGGTGTATTTGGTGATAAAGAGGCTGGACTGGTCAAAACTTTTATAGACTTTATTGACTTACGTGGACTGATTCGGTATATATTGTACAGGTATATGTTATTTGTATTATTGTTATGTTATTGTAAGATTTTATACTTTTAAATAAAAGAACTACAGGTTATAACTCTGGATCAGTGCAGGATAGGTAATGTAATGTGGGGTCTCGGTACAGGACCTGGTCCTGTCCCTGTCTAAAGTCCCCTCAGATAGAGTCCCTTCATTCCCATAGGGCTATTCTGCAGGGCTTACCCCTGGTCACCTCATATACATTTTGTATATTGTTAAATACATATAGGTAATATAAATGTATAGGAAATGTAACTGTATAGGACCTTCCACAGTTCACTTGATGTTCAGTTGTAATGTATAATTGTTTAAGGATCTTACTGGGTCATGTGATGTACCCAGAGTTCACTGGGTTCAGGACTTACAGGTTTGCTGACCAATAAGCTTAGTCCAAGGTTCCGGATTATCAAGCACGCACAAACATCTCACCAGAAATCACAATTCATCTAGGCCAAAGTCTAAGAACCTGCAGCCACTAAACAGTGAGTTACAAAGCTCAATCTATCAAATCCTGTGTGACTACTACCAGCTAAAATATTATAATTAGTAGCACAGAGGCCTGCATCAAAGCTCATTGCTTCAAAGTCCCAGCACAACCTGTGAGGGACCTGCATTCCAGTTACCTCTTCAGAGACTGTTATGTATAGAGACTGTTGCATAAAATCTTCAAGTAAAGTTCTTCAGTTTATTCATAAAGTCTGCTGTGGACATTCCGTTATTTTCCCTGCCATTTCTGGGACGGTGGTAGGACCATAAATACTAAGGAAACATCACCCTGGCGTCACGACATCTAAGGGTTAATACCACCAGTCCCTGCACTTACAACACCGCAACACCCCAGACATCACAACTCTCCTGGTTCACCACAGTCATGTCTGTATAAAAAGAGGCATGGACTCAAGGGACAGGGACATAATTCTCCCCCTTTATAAAGCATTGGTACGGCCTCACCTGGAATATGCTGTTCAGTTTTGGTCGCCTGTTCATAAAAGGGACACTGTGGAGCTGGAAAGGGTGCAGAGACGCGCGACTAAACTAATATGGGGCATGGAGCATCTTAGCTATGAGGAGCGATTAAAGGAGTTACAATTGTTTAGTCTTGAGAAGAGACGTTTAAGGGGGGATATGATAAACGTATATAAGTATATTAATGGCCCATACAAAAAATATGGAGAAAAACTGTTCCAGGTTAAACCCCCCCAAAGGACGAGGGGGCACTCCCTCCGTCTGGAGAAGAAAAAGTTTAGTCTCAAGGGGCGACACGCCTTCTTTACCATGAGAACTGTGAACTTATGGAACAGTCTACCTCAGGAACTGGTAACAGCAGGAAAAATTAACAGCTTTAAAACAGGATTAGATACATTCCTGGAACAAAATAACATTAATGCTTATGAAGAAATATAAAATCCCATCCCTTCCCCAATGTCGCGCCGCGCCCCTACCCTTCAATTCCCTGGTTGAACTTGATGGACATATGTCTTTTTTCGACCGTACTAACTATATAACTATGTAACTATACTGTAGTATTGAAGCAGTGACACAACTTATTATGTAGAATGATTTACCATATAAAGTGTTTAATTCTGCAGGCTGATAATTGTATATCACTGAACCTCTAAGAACTCACCTCTCCTAGGAATATACTGCACAATGTTATTACTCCTATTATCATGGGATTCTGTGCAGTGTATATCTGTCTGCCGCTTTCCACTGATTAACAAGGAGACTTAATTTTCGGGTGGTCTTGCTGAATTTATATGTCATGTTAAGCACTGGATCGGCTCACAGTTAGCGTGAGGAGATGTAAATGCAGAGTCATAAACTGTGTGAATAATCTGATGATATACATTCATGATGGGACATAGAACAAAATGATTAGATGTGATGCTGGGGTCACAGCTTAAACGGCTGCAAATATAATACACAAGGTGGCTGCGTGCTGCGGCTATGGAAATAAGACACAGACTTTTACCCACATATATAGAAACACATACACGCCCTGTGGGCTTCTTCTTTTCAGTACCTCTTATGAACAAGCATTTTTAAAATTAACTTATAAAGATGGAGAATATTTAAAATGTTACCACTTATGATGCTGATATTTTTCTATTAAAAAGTGGACACGCAATACTTACATGTATACATATATATTCCATTTTTTTACACAAACAATTTGTACATACATATAGTGATGAGCGGCATTGGCCATATTTGAATTTGCGATATTTCACGATTATATAGACGAATATTCGTCCTATATTCGCGAATTTTGCATATTTGTTAAATTCGCATGTGCAAATATTCGCATAGGTGAATATTTGAAAATTCACATATTCGAGGAAGAAAACAGTGAGGGGGTGGGAAAGTTTACTATTAGTTGCTAGGGATGTTGTTGATAACCTCTGACAAGTGTATTTGCATCATTCTAATTGGCCCACAAGTGAAAACAAGGAATATGCGAATATTCACATATGCGAATATGCAGAAAAATGATTATGCGCAATTTCGAATATATAGCGAATATATTCGCAAATTCACAAATTTGCGATATAAAAATTCAAATGCGAATATTTGCGCCCAACACTACATTCAATTTGTAGCCAGGTCAACTATTAGAAATGAACCTAACTAAAACCCAATGACAACTAGCAGATTGAGTTGTGCCATAACTGCAGCGATAGGGATACCTAAAAGTGGGCATACCTTAATAAGAAATGCATAAATAAAAAAAGGAGTGGGGGGGGGGGGGGGGAGAAAACACTTACTCTAATGTCACCCTAAACTCCTGCCTGCCCTCCCTAAATACCGTGGAGTGAGTTTCCCTTCCCACAAAGAAGGCAAATAGTCAGGTCAACTATTACAAATGTACCTAACCTAACTAAAACCCAATTTGAGTTGTGTCATAACTGCAGTGGTAGGGATACCTAAAAGTGGGTGAAAACCAGATGGTAGGTGCAAGTAAAGACATTTTTTTAAAACACAAACAATTCACATCGCAAGATTCTGAAAAGCATGAGACATTTCACAATGAGGATCTGGTATATATCTAGAATAGCAGGACGACTTCCATCTGCCAAGCCTTTTAATTATATGAACAGGAACATGAGTGACCTGAAATAGACATAGGATTAACACCTAAGTTGACTAACAAAATACGAATATATCTCATGAAAACTTAAGTAGTCAAAGGTGTACCATGAATAGCCAGCAATGGAGAATCATCCGAAACAGATCTTACCAATTCCAACCACTCCTGGAACACAGTACACTATTTACTGGAACACTATTTATTGCCTGAAGCAAAAAACTTCACTTCAAGCTGTTCACTAGGTCAAACCATCTTATAAATGTACAATGTCAAAATATAACAGGGATCACGCCAAACCAATTGCCCTTTCTGCAAATAATACTTTCTTGACGTAGAACGAGGAAATTCACTTGGTCGAAGAAAGCCATATAAACCTAGATACATCGCTGTTTTAACCGCTATGCTTAGGACAAAACCAAAGAGTCTATTCTGCAGTAAATCTGACAAAGACCTAAACATTTCCCCAGACACCTGCTGACAACTAGGCTGACTTTTAACAGACCCCTTCTGAATACCCTCAACAACGCCCTCATAGAATAAGCTGCAAAATGTGATGGCTCATCAGGATGTTCTAGATCATGAAAATGCTGAATGCCTGCAAGGTAGAGCTTAATGGTATTATATGCCAGTTTAAGGAGTGAGTGGTAAAAAGCAGTGAATGCCAACATATAGGAAATTAGTCCTGTACCGCAAGGAGCATATGTCAACAAAAACCATGCCATCTTGTGACGGGGCTTGGCTTGGCGCACTTGAGATGAGCCGCACGCACTAGGAGCTCCTGCCTGGGCCACTTTCTAAAGGCTTATTTCACCTGTTATGGGAAGCAAATCTCTGGGGAGAAGCCAGAAAAAGTTAGCCCACAGTGCATGCAACCCACCGCGATCGATTACTGGGTTTTTCCAGCCTCGCATCCTGCCAGCTACGGTTCAGATGTTGGAGCCCTGGCCTACCTCTCCTGCTCCACCGATGCCTGTAAGCTCAGCGCGCTCTGCCGGTGCTGCTGCAGCTGCGTCCTCTGGATCCAAAGATCCCTCCCGGCTTCTCGCTCACCAGCAGCCTGACTAGAACGCCGCACACATGCCGACCCCACTGACTGGCAGGTCTCCCACAGGGGTGAGTCATACGGCACCTCTCCCAAATGCACCGGGGGAGACCCACAAGAGCCCTGCAGGCACTCAAACACAGTGGCACGAGACCTCCTCCCTGCACCCTCCATCTTATGCAGGGAGTGGAGCCCACGCTGTGTCAATCCTGCCACCACTGTAATGGCGTCCTCCACACCTATTGTGAATGACTACCCTACTCCTGCTGAAGCGATGAGGACAACCCTTGCTGAGCAGACCCACTCCACTCAACCGCCATAATCATTGTCTGACCAACTGCCTACCATACACCAACCTCAATGCTGTTACTGACATGCCCTCTTCTCTTGCTACCTATATGGCGGACAGCCCTTCGCCAGCTCTGCAGAATATGAAAGACCAACCAAAACCAGGCACCTATGCAGCCAAATTTAGGGGTGCTAAAGACAGTGCCCTCAGTGCTGCCAACCCTATACCTGTTCCTGGCCCGCTTGCCATAGATGTCACGGACTGGTCAGGCACCATGAACTCTGACACTTCACAATCTGATGACGGTTCATCCACTGAAGGTGACACTCCAGACTATTAAGGGGCTAGTCCCCCAGCCAAGGAAATCTGTTTAAAACTCTGCTTAAAAAAAAAACCTTCTTGTGGTCTCCGACCTACAGATTGCTCTTCTTCTGATGACAACCTCAGAGCGACACAGGGTACCTCTCGCCACTTGCAGGCCCCAAAGAGACATTCCACTGCTAATACACAACCACTGGCTCGTTCCCTATATGATCCCACTCTCCCGTCTCCTGAAATGGCAGTCAATACTTTACAAAACCATCCAGAACTGCAAGCCCTGCTAGCACTCTTGCCCACTTAATCAGTCATGCGCACTCTAGCTGCTGACTTACAATCAGTCTGGAGGAAAGACCTCAAACCGATCAAAGCAGAAGTGTCCCGCCTGTTAATCGAGTTCATCAGCTTGAAGAATTCCACACCTCTGTGTCTGCACAAATCCAAGAACACCAGGAAACCACCAAACATCTCTCTCTCTCTCTCTCTCTACAACAAGCTACTGAAATTGACCACCTTGATGATCTAGACAATAGGAACAGGAGGAACAACATGAGGCTGGAATTCCACTGAGTTTTTTTTTTTTGCAAAAACGCCGTAAAAAATGACAATTTTCCCGCAAGGCGTTTTTTCAGTGAAAAAACGCCATGTCTAGATGTTAGCTGCAAGTCAATAGTAAACTGCAAAATGCCAGATTCACTTGGTGTTTTTTTTAAGTTTGGTGTTTTTTTAATCCTTTTGGCGTTTTTCAGCAATTTCGGGCTCAAAGGCTGGATTTTCAAAATGCCCAACAAAACCTAGTTTGGCGTTTTTTTGCCCTGAAATCATGGCGTTTTCCTCTCATAGAAGTCTATGAGAGAGCAAAAACAACAAGAAAAACGCCATGTTGGTTTTAAATTAATAAATAATAATAATAATAAAAAAGATACAGTAGTGATGGAAAAAATTGTATGTAACGAAATGTATCCTTTTTATTACGAAATGTTTATAAATTTTTAAACAGGTATCAATTTATGTGGGCGGGTAAAGCACTAAAAATGTAGCCGACAATAATAAAAATGTAGTGTGTGTTTTTCATTTTTTTTAAATTTTTTAGGTAGTACTACTACTCCCAGCATGGAACACACTGTACTAATGGACATATCGTCCATTGCGATCCTCCAGTATAATGTATCCCCTTAAAGCGTACCTGTCATAGTGCAAAAAAAAAAGAAAAAAAGTGATATGTTACTCAGGACCCAATCCTGATCATGTGCATATAAATTTTACGTTTCTCTGACCAATATATCCAGAGATATAAGCATTTATCTGCTGGTGAGTTACTTTTTCATTGTGGAGGCTGGAGGGGGCGTGTCAGTCTGTCTCCCTCACAGGAGCAAGCCAGGGCAGTCAGCCAATCAGTACTCTCTACTCTGTAATCATTTCCTCTCTGGTTTCATGCAGTACATGTTACACAAAGGAAGATGCTTGGAGCTTGCCTGCAGTAATCAGAAGACATTATGGTGAATTCATCACAGGATAAAATGTATAAATATAAGAATAGATCTTTATAAAATTAGTGCAAGGATTTTTTTAGATAAAAGTACAGCATTTTTATGAATACATGTTCTATCTGTTTTATCTTCTCCTAGTAAAGCTGGATGCTAATCAGCATAGCTGTCACTATGTGTGTCATTCATCTTTCACAGACTCCAAAGAAAGCTTTGACTATTTCAGCATGCTGGGAGTTGTAGTTTAGTAACAACTGAAGCTACAGTGTTTGTAAATAACTGTGTTAGAGCAGTGTTGCCTCCAGCTGTTTTAAAACTACAGCTTCCAGCTTGTCCACTCATCCTTTATCTGCAGTTTTGCATACACTCAATAGAAATCTCCTATACTGGATACCGGTATGCTTTACGGCCGGTATCCAGTATGCTGTAAAATCTAGACTAGTCTGTCTGGCTAAAAGACAGACGACCCCCTAGTGGTAGCTATTTTGAGCTTGGATTTCAGGTGAAAAGTTTTTAACAATGACAGTGCCTCTTTAAGGACGCAGGGTTTTTCTGTTTTTGCATTTTCATTTTTTCCTCATCACCTTCTAAAAATCATAACACTTTCAATTTTGCACATAAAATTCCATATGATGGCTTATTTTTTGCGCTACCAATTCTACTTTGCATTAGTCATTTTACCCAAAAATCCATGGTGAAACAGAAAAAAAAAATTCATTGTGCAGCAAAATTGAAGAAAAAATTTCATTTTGTACGTTTTGCGGGCTTTCGTTTCTATGCAGTGTATTTTTCGGTAAAAATAACACCTTATCTTTATTACGTAGGTCCATGTGGTTAAAATGATTTGGAAAAAAATCATAACTACATGCAGAAAAATGTATATGTGAAATATTCTCATCTTCTAACCCCTATAACCTTTTTTATTTTTCTGCGTACGGGCTGGTATGATGGCTCATTTTTTGCGCCGTGTTCTGAAGTATTTATCGGTACTATTTTTGTATTGATCGGACTTTTTGTTCTCTTTTTATTCATTTTTCATGATATAAAAAGTGACCAAAAATACACTATTTTGGACTTTGGAATTTTTTTGCGCGCACGCCATTGACCGTGCAATTTAATTAAAGATATATTTTTATAGTTTGTATATTTCCGCACGCGGCGATACCACATGTTTATTTTTATTAACATAGTTTTTTTTTTTATGGGAAAAGGGGGTGATTCAAACTTTTATTAGGGAAGGGGTTAAATTACCTTTTTTCACTTTTTTTTGCAGTGCTTTAGCTCCCATAGGGACCTATAGCACTGCACACACTGATCTCCTATGCTGATCCCTGCAAAGCCATAGCTTTGCAGGGATCAGTAAGATAGGGGCTCGATTGCTCAAGCCTGTAGCTCAGGCTTGGAGCAATCAATCGACGATCGGACGCCGCGGAGACAGGTAAGGAGACCTCCGCTTGCGTCCCAGCTGATCAGGACATCGCGATTTTATCGCAATGTCCCGATCAGCCCGACTGAGCTGCCGGGAAGCGTTTACTTTCGCTTTCAAATGCGGCGGTCAAATTTGATCACCGCGTCTGAAGGGTTAACAGCGTGCGGCACAATGATCGATGCCGCTCTCTGTTAGCCCAGGGTCTCGGCTATGATTAGCAGCCAGGACCGACCCGGTGTGATGCGGGGTCACGGCGTGTCCCCGTTTTAAACATTGGGACCGGGCGTAGGGCGTACAGGTACGCCCTACGTCCTTAAGAGGTTAAAGATGCGGCTGGCCGCTCTTCTATGGTCCCCTGCACTGCCGTATATCTACATATTCATATTTCCCGCAGAGAGCTTTGATTGGTCAGATGGTTCCAGGCAATCACAACTCTCTGTGGGAAATAGGAACATGTGTATATATATATATACGTCAGTGCACGGGACCATAGAAGAGCGCCGGCCGCATCCATACATTATACCGGAGGATCACAGCGGATCACAGTGTCAGGAGTGATACCCGCTGCAATCTTTTTTTAATTACAAGTACAACTACTCCCAACATGGAGCACACTCTGCTCCATGCTGGGAGCTGTAGTACCTGCATTAATAGACAGATCACATCATGTGTCAGAAATTACACTCACTGCGATCTGTCTATTAATGCAGATACTACAGCTCCCAGCAGGGAGCAGAGTGTGCTCCATGTTGGGAGTAGTAGTACCTGCAGTTAAGAACAGATCACAGCGGGTATCACTACTGACACCTGCTGAGATCGTCCTGTCTATAGCAGAGATGGAGCGGCTGTATACAGTGCTCGCATCCCTGCTCTGTACTCCGGCTACTCAGTCATTCATATTTTCCTCAGAGCTGTGATTGGCTGCAACCATCCGGCCAATCACCACTCACCAATCGAACAGAGCAGAGATGCGAGCACTGTATAGAGCCGCATGTCTGCTATATTATTGACGATCGCATCGGGTGTCAGACTGACACTCGGGGCGATATGTTTATAGTACAGGTACTACTACTACTCCCATCATGGAACAATGTGTCCCATGCTGGGAGTAGTAGTACTACATAAAAAATGTGAAAGAAAAGAGAAAAAAAAGTTAAACACACACACACTTTATAAAAAAAATTATAAAAATGTTGTTATAAAAAATAAACATTTAGTTAAATACATTTTACATCCCTACTGCATCTTTTTTTTTTTTTTTTGGTACCCAACTATTTTGTAAAAATTCCACACAAAGGTAAAAACGCCTGAAAGGACGCCAGAAAAAAAGCCAAAACGCAGGGAAAAACTGTGGCAGTTTTTCTGGTGTTTTTTCTGGCATTTTTAAGCCAAAAAAATTGTGGGGCAAAAGTCTCAGTGGAATTCTAGCCTTAGGGTTCAAGGACTACCGGAATCTGTTTCTCCACAAGAAATCCAAGGTACTCTCCAACAACTATTCAACGAGATCCTCCAAAGGCCTCCAAAGCCTATCTCACAGTAAACTTTGTGCTCTAAGAAGGAAACTGCACTCCCTACAACTGTGTGGAGGACCCTACACCCTAGTCAGGATCGTGACTACACTTTCTATTCGCATCCTAGTCAAGTATATAGCTTTATCAACTATATATTCTGGCCCCATCATATGCTAGCTTCTGTACTTGGTTCCAGGATAGGCGTAGTAACCTTATCCAATCACGCCCCGGTCACTTGTACATTCCAGCTCCCTTCTCTTGCCAAACCCTGTTCCTCGTGGAGACTTAATGAATCCCTCCTGCTGGATGCTTTATGCCTACAAGATATTAAGAAATCTATAGAGCACTTCCAATTAAATGGGAAGCCTTGAAGCGAGTTCTTAGAGGAGTCCTCGTGAGGCACTGGGCGCATCTTAGAAGAGAACACTCGGCTAAAATGGTCTCCCTCTTGCAACAACTAAGCACTTTACAAACTTTACACAAACAAACAGAGCAGGACATGGTTTACAAGGACCTCATGAGAGTACGCACAGAACTCTTAGCCTTGATGAATCAGAAACATAAACACTATAAACAACTTACAGGTAAGCTGTTTTATGAATGGGAAATAAGTCTGGACGATTGTTAGCTAACGCTTTCTGTGAGAAGAAAATCTTCCTTTTTATTTCTACCATCAAACAATCTAATGGTCTGCCTTCCTCCCTTACACCAAACATTCTTGAGACTTTCAGGCAAAACTACGCCTCTCTGTACAACCTACCGAAACTCCACACCCTGACATCTGCCCTCCCCACTGTCCCCTCCCTTTCGCAACACATATCTGACACGGCCCTTTTCCATGCCTCGATTCAAGCTCTAGAAGCTCCCGTCACCTCTGAGGAACTTGAAATGGGGATCTCCTCGTTACCTGGTGGAAAGAGCCCAGGTTCTGACAGGTACATAGCTAAATTTTTCAAGTCCCTCAGACCTGAACTATCTTCCTCCTTACTTTCGGCTTTCAACTACATCTCTGATGCTCCTTCCCCACCTCAATACTTCCTGAAAGCCTTTGTCACAGTAATCCCAAAAGAAGGCAAGGACCCCTTGCTATGCTCCAGTTACAGACCCTTCTCTTTAATCAATACAAACACTAAGCTTTTCACTAAACTTATCTCCAACAGACTGGCTTCCCATATGACGGCCCTAGTACACATGGATCAAGTAGGTTTCATCCAAGGCAGAGAGGCTAGGGATAACACCCTTCGCACCTTCTCAGCAATTCACTATGCCCATGTCCATAAAACTCCTCTGTTTCTGCTGTTCCTAGATGTTTTTTTTTTTTTTTTTTACACTGTTTTTTTTTTTTTATGGGAAAAAGGGGGTGATTCAAACTTTTTTTTTTGCAGTGTTATAGGTCCCATAGGGAACTATAACATTGCACACACTGATCTCTCATGCTGATCACTGGCGTGTATTAACACGCCTGTGATCAGCATTATCAGCGCTTGACTGCTCCTGCCTGGATCTCAGGCACGGAGCAGTCATTCGTCGATCGGACACCGAGGAGGCAGGTAAGGGCCCTCCCGGTGTCCGGTCAGCTGTTCGGGACGCCGCGATTTCACCGCGGCGGTCCCGAACAGCCCGACTGAGCAGCCGGGTCACTTTCAGTTTCACTTTAGAAGCGGCGGTCAGCTTTGACCGCCACTTCTAAAGGGTTAATACCGCACATCGCCGCGATCGGCGATGTGTGGTATTAGCCGCGGGTCCCGGCCGTTGATGAGCGCCGGGACCGACGCGATATGATGCAGGATCGCGGTGCGATCCCTCTTCATATCGCGGGAGCCGGCGCAGGACGTAAATATACGTCCTGCGTCGTTAAGGGGTTAAACAAATCTGACTGGGCCCCTCTATGCTGGCTCGCATTATGGCTCTATATTCCCACCCTCAGGCCCAGCTGCAGATAAATGGCCAACTTTTGGACCCATTCACACTTTGTAATGGGACAAAACAGGGATGTCCCCATTCCCTGCTCCTTTATGTCCTTTGCATGGAACTCCTTCTTGCTGCAGTACGCAAGAATGTTAATATCAGGGACCTCTCTGTCTCCTCCTCCCATTATAAATGCTCAGCTTTCGCTCATGACCTTCTTTATGTATCGTCCCCTATGACTTCCCTCCCCTCCCTTATGCAAACGATCCACCAGTACTCTGAGTACAGCAATTTTAAGTTGAATCCCTCTAAATATGAAGCTCTTAATATTACCCTGCCCCCCTCCATTGTACATCACCTGAAGACCTCCTACCCCTTTAAATGGCAATCAAGCTCACTCAAATACTTAGGTGTTTTTGTCCCCGCACATTTGTCAGATACGAATAAAGTTAATTTCCCACCCCTCCTCCTCTCACTGAAATCTGACCTGACGAGATGGGAGCACAGGGATTTCTCCTGGCTTGGTAGGATAAACATTTTTAAAATGAACGTCCTCCCAAGACTTCTTTACCTCTTATCCTGTATACCTATACATCTCCCTCGTGCATTTTTAGAGAGATCACTGTGCTCCAAACTAATTTTATTTGGGCACATTAACGACCCAGATTGACACGTCACATTCTGCTCCGGTCTAAGACTAGCGGGGGTTTGGCCCTCCCAGATTATCTTTCCTATTATTTATCCGTGATTCTGACTAGGGTCCTAGACTGTTTCTATCATTGATGTGATAAATAGTGATGTCGCGAACATAAAATTTTCGGTTTGCGAAACGCGAACGTCCGCAAAAGTTTGTGAACCGGTGAACCGGGCAAACCGCCGTTGACTTCAATGGGCAGGCAAATTTTAAAACCCACAGGAACTCTTTCTGGCCACAATAGTGATTTAAAAGTTGTTTCAAGGGGACTAACACCTGGACTGTGGCGTGCCATAGTGGGATCCATGGCAAAACTCCCATGGAAAATTACATAGTTGATGCAGAGTCTGGTTTTAATCCATAAATCACCTATTATTCCTAAATGGTTCGGAATAATGTGCTTTAGCCCCCTTTAGGCATCACATAGTTAGATTCCCCCCTTTAGAAAGCACATAGTTGGAGCATCCCTTTAGGCAGCACATAGTTAGATCCTCCCTTTAGGCAGCACATAGTTAGATCCTAACCTTTAGGCATAACATAGTTAGATTCCCCCATGTTAGGCAGCACATAGTTAGAGCTCCCCTTTAGGCAGCACATAAGATTCCCCCATATTAGGCAGCATATAGTTAGAGCCCCCTTGAGGCAGCACATAGTGGGATTTGAACACAAGGCCCCAGAGCTGCAAGACAGCAGTGCTAACCTCTGAGCCACCATGCTACCCTTAGCATACATCTAATATCCACGGTTGCAAAAATGGACAGAGATGTCAGCAAAGAGTACCTGAAAAATTAGGCATGTACACATGCCTGAAAAATGTGGTATTGTTGCAGCCGCTTCTGTAGCAGCGGCCATAAAAATTGCAGCACCATAACAATTGCAGCAGCAGAGGTCAGAAAAATTGGGCATGTACACATGGATGAAAAATTGGGTATTGTCGCAGCCGCATCTGTAGCAGCAGCCAGAAAAATTGCAGCACCAGAAAAAGTGCAGTAGCAGAGGCCAGAAAAATTAGGCATGTACACCGGGCTGGAAAATTTGGTATTGTCGCAGCTGTAGCAACGGCCATAAAAATTGCAGCACCATAACAAGTGCAGCAGCAGAGGCCAGAAAAATTAGGCATGTACACCTGGCTGGAAAATTTGGTTTTGTAGCAGCGACCTGAAAATTTTCTGTTTGTTTTGCCAGGCAGAAAGTGCCCTAAAACATTGCGGCCTGAACCCTAGTTGGTGGCGGATAAGTCACGCAAGTCATCCGGCATTCAGAGTTCAAATACAGCAGCGTGTGGACCATTTTTAGGCCAAGGCAGCTCATCTGATCAGGCCTTGTTCAGTCAAATGTATCGCCCAGTGTCAGTCCCTTCGGGATCCATCCCTCATTCATCTTAAGAAAGGTGAGGTAATCCAGACTTTTTTGACCAAGGCGACTCCTCTTCTCAGTGACAATACCTCCTGCTGCACTGAAGGTCCTTTCTGACAGGACACTTAAAGCGGGACAGGCCAGAAGTTCGAGCGCAAATTGGGATAGCTCATGCCACAGGTCAAGCCGGCATACCCAGTAGTCAAGGGGTTCATCGCTCCTCAGAGTGTCAATATCTGCGGTTAAGGCTAGGTAGTCTGTTACCTGTCGGTCAAGTCGTTCTCTGAGGGTGGACCCAGAAGGGCTGTGGCGATGCGTAGGACTTAAAAAGCTCTGCATGTCCTCCATGAACAGCATGTCTGTACAGCTTCCTGTCCTTGCCGGCGTGTTCGTGGGAGGAGGAGGATTACTTTCACCTCTTCCCCTGTTAGATCCTTGTTGTGCTGTGACATGACCCTTATACGCTGTGTCCAACATACTTCTTAATTTATTTTGGACCTGCTGAATCCTTACCGCCTTGCTGTAATGCAGTAACATGTCAGGCACTTTATGTTTATACCGGGGGTCTAGTAGCGTGGACACCCAGACCCCATTTGCACAAGGACGGATGCCGAGCTACTCATGTCCCGTTCCTCGTCCTCAGTGATGTCAGGGAAGGTATAATCTTCTTCCCCCCAGCCACGTACAACACCACGGGAACCAGATAGGTGACAAGGAGCACCCTGGGATGCCTGCTGTGGTTGGTCTTCCTCCTCCTCTTCAAAGCCACATTCCTCCTCTGACTCCTCTTCCCCACAATTCTCTTCCAGCGTTGCCGCAGGTCCAGCAAGCGATGCTGATAAGGCTGTTTCTGGTGGTGATGGTGTCCACAACTCTTCCTCTTCACGCTCATTTACTGCCTGATCCAGCACTCTTCGCAGGGCACGCTCCAGGAAGAAAACAAACGGTATGATGTCGCTGATGGTGCCTTTGGTGAGACTGACCAGGATTGTCACCTCCTCAAAAGGACGCATGAGCCTACAGGCATTGCGCATGAGCCTCCAGTAACGTGGCAAAAAAGTTCCCAGCTCCTCAGATGATGTCCTAGCACCCCGGTCATACAAATATTCGTTGACGGCTTTTTCTTGTTGGAGCAGGCAGTCGAACATTAGGAGTGTTGAATTCCAACGTGTCGAGCTGTCACAAATCAAGCGCCTCACTGGCATGTTGTTTCGCCGCTGGATATCTGACAAGTGCGCCATGGCCATGTAGGAACGCCTGAAATGGGCACACACCTTCCTGGACTGCTTCAGGACATCCTGTAAGCCTGGGTACTTGAGCACAAAGCGTTGTACAATCAGATTACACACATGTGCCATGCACGGCACATGTGTTAACTTGCCCAACCTCAATGCCGCCAACAAATTTATTCCGTTGTCACAAACTACCTTGCCGATCTCCAGTTGGTGCGGAGTCAGCCACTGGTCCACCTGTGCGTTCAGGGCCGACAGGAGCGCTGGTGCGGTGTGACTCTCCGCTTTGAGGCAAGTCAACCCCAAGATGGCGTGACACTGCCGTATCCAGGATGTGGAATAGCACCTGGGGAGCTGGGGGGGTGCCGGTGATGTGGAGCAAGACGCAGCAGTGGAAGAGGACTCGGCCGAGGATGTTATGGAAGAGGATGGAGTAGGAGAAGTAGAGGAGGTGGCAGCAGGCCGGCCTGCAAGTCGTGGCGGTGTCACCAACTCCTCTGCAGAGCCATGCATTCCATGCTTGGCAGCCGTCACCAGGTTTACACAGTAAGCAGTGTAGGTGATATACCTGCCCTGACCATGCTTTGTAGACCAGATATCAGTGGTCAGATGGACCCTTGCCCCTACACTGTGTGCCAGACATGCCATAATTTCCTTTTGCACAATGGAGTAAAGGTTGGGGATCGCCTTTTGTGCAAAAAATTTTTGTCCGGGTACTTTCCACTGCAGTGTCCCAATGGCTACAAATTTTTTAAAGGCCTCAGACTCCACCAGCTTGTATGGTAAAAGCTGGCGGGCTAGCAGTTCCGACAAACCAGCTGTCAGACGCTGGGCTAGGGGGTGACTTTGAGACATTGTTTTCTTGCACTCAAACATCTCCTTGACAGACACCTGTGGGCAGATGAGCAGGAACTGCTCAAGGCGAGAGACGGAGAGGCGGATGGTTGAGAGGGGGCAAGTAGGGCAGCAGTGGTTGACCTAGCTGAAGATGCTGGACCAGGAGGAGGATGGCGGCTTTGACTTTGTGTGCTGCTTGTACTGACGTGTTGATCTCATATGCGTTTGTGATATGACATCATGTCCCTTCGCAAAGCAGTTGTGCCTAGGTGGGTATTGGACTTCCCACGACTCAGTTTCTTCTGGCACAGGTTGCAAATGGCCTCGCTGTTGTCATAGGCAGATACACAAAAAAAATGCCACACTGCTGAGCTCTGCGATGATGGCATTCTGGTGGTGGCAACAGCATGCGTTGATTGGCGTCCTGTCTGGCTGACCCCGGGTGCCGATGCATGCTGTCTTCCTGTGCCACTAGCTCCTTGCGACGACCTCCCCCTGCTTCCAACTTGTCTCCTCCTCCTCTCTGTCTCCCCATCTGAACTTTTAGCCTCTTCTTCTCTTCTAGTGGGCACCCAAGTGGCATCCACGGACACATCGTCATCATCAACACCTTCACCGCTATCTGACACATCAAGAAAGGAAGCAGCAGCGGGTACAACATCATCATCACACCGTACGTCCATGTGTGTAATGCTGTCTGACTGAGACATATCCCTGTTAACTACATCCTCTGGCAATAATGGTTGTGCATCACTCATGTCTTCAAACTGATGTGTAAATAACTCCTCTGACGGATCAAGTAAAGTTGCTGTGTTGCTAGTGTTGGTGGTGGCGGCAGGCGGGCAAGTGGTACCATGAGAGGTACCCAAAGCTAAGCTAGAGGAGGAGAAGGACGGTGCGTCAATGTTCCGAGCAGAAGCTTTAGTAGTAGATTGGGTGTCTTGTGATAGCCAGTCAACAAAGTCCTCAGAACTTTGGGGGTTCAGGGTACGTGGCCTCTGAACACTGGCCATTCTGGGGCCAAAGGGAATCCCAGTAGCACGACGGCCCCTGCGGGGTGGCCTTCCTCTGCCTGTCATTTTTTTGGTTAAATTTGCACAAGTGTCACACCTAATGTGATTTGCACTAGGGTGACACAATTTGCCCTGCAGGCAAGAAAAATGGCAACTGTGACGTGAACTAACAGTGACGACTGATTTTATTTAACAGCCAAAAAAGGTATTTTTTTTTAATTTGCCCAACTGTCACACCTAATGTGATTTGCACTAGGGTGACACAATTTGCCCTGCAGGCAGGAAAAATGGCAACTGTGACGTGAACTAACAGTGACGACTGATTTTATTTAACAGCCAAAAAGGTATTTTTTTTTTTATTTGCACAGCTGTCACACCTAATGTGATTTGCACTAGGGTGACACAATTTGCCCTGCAGGCAGGAAAAATGGAAACTGTGACGTGAACTAACAGTGACGGCTGATTTTATTTAACAGCCAAAAAAGGTATTTTTTTTTAATTTGCACAACTGTCACACCTAATGTGATTTGCACTAGTGTGACAATGAGCAAAAAAACTTGCCAGCGGCGTTCCCCTTTTATGCAGTGGTCCCCAACCAGGGTGCCTCCAGCTGTTGCAAAACACATGGACTGATATCTTTCAGCCCTTTGAATACTGTAGTAGTTAGTTGCTTGAAGGAACTTAAGTTTGATTCTGGAGTACCCCTTTTAACCAGCGGTACCCTCCCAACCAGGACTGATATCTTTTAGCCCTAAAAAGGGCTTTTTTGGGTGCTGTCCTTAAAGCAGATGTTACATGATGTTACAAATGTTACAGATGCTTTAGGAGTAAACTGGACCCTGAATACACCACCTAGCAGCAACCTAGCTATCGCTTTCCCTATACAGCAGGAGCAGCTTCTCTAACCCTCCACTTCCTAAGCCTGCAGCATGCTGAATGAGGCTAAAATGGTCTCCGTGCAAGAGGTAGGAGGGTCTGGAAGAGAGGGACTGCTTCTGATTGGCTGTAATGTGTCTGATGACTCTGACTCACAGGGTCAAAGTTTACTGCAATGTTAAAGTATAGGGGGCAGATCGAACTTCACATATGTTCGCCCGGCGATGCGAACGCGACCATGCGAAATTCGTCGGGAACTGTTCGCCGGCAAACAATTCGCGACATCTCTAGTTGTAAACAGTGGATCCATCTTGAAGCGGCAATGTCTGTCCTAGAACCTTGATCCCTATTGTGGCTCCTCCGTTACTCTTCCTCTGTCTCTAGCGTGCCTCATGACCTCCCCCCCCATCTTGACCTCCATAGCCAAAGCCCGTGCTTCCTACATGAACCACTCTGCTCTCTCTCGGCCTGGCGGCCCACTTATACCTTTGTTTGTCAATCCTGCTTTTCCACCCTCTTGCTCCACTCGCTTGTTTTTAACCTTCTCTAGGGATTCGGGAGTGACCTTTCTCGATCTGTTGACTTCGACAGCACTGAAAACACTGTCGGATCTCCTGAAAGGGAACCCCCCCGACACCTCTACAAACCTTTTAATGCTCGCAGCTGCATCACTTTTACTCCACGGATGTGCAGACGCTGTGATTACATAGATCACTTACTAAGTTTGAACACTTATGCCCTTTGAGGGAAGCTGTGCCTCATGCTATTAGTATACTATATCCCCTTGTGCTCGAAGAATACACAGACAAACCACTCCCATACAGAAAGGGTTGGGAAAATAAACTGGGACATCTAATTCCTGACGCAGACTGGATGGGAGTGTCACGATGCCGGCTGGCAGGAGGTGGATCCTCTGTGCCAGAGAGGGATTGGCGTGGACCGTGCTAGTGGACCGGTTCTAAGTCACTACTGGTTTTCACCAGAGCCCGCCGCAAAGCGGGATGGTCTTGCTGCGGTGGTAGTGACCAGGTCGTATCCACTAGCAACGGCTCAACCTCTCTGACTGCTGAAGATAGGCGCGGTACAAGGGAGTAGACAGAAGCAAGGTCGGATGTAGCAGAAGGTCGGGGCAGGCAGCAAGGATCGTAGTCAGGGGCAACGGCAGAAGGTCTGGAACACAGGCTAGGAACACACAAGGAAACGCTTTCACTGGCACAATGGCAACAAGATCCGGCAAGGGAGTGCAGGGGAAGTGAGGTATAAATAGGGAGTGCACAGGTGAACACACTAATTAGAACCACTGCGCCAATCAGCAGCGCAGTGGCCCTTTAAATCGCAGAGACCCGGCGCGCGCGCGCCCTAGGGAGCGGGGCCGCGCGCGCCGGGACAGGACCGACGGAGAGCGAGTCAGGTACGGGAGCCGGGGTGCGCATCGCGAGCGGGCGCCACCCGCATTGCGAATCGCATCCCGGCTGGAGGCGGTATCGCAGCGCACCGGGTCAGTGGATCTGACCGGAGCGCTGCAGTAGCGAGAGTGTAGCGAGCGCTCCGGGGAGGAGCGGGGACCCGGAGCGCTCGGCGTAACAGTACCCCCCCCCTTGGGTCTCCCCCTCTTCTTAGAGCCTGAGAACCTGAGGAGCAGACTTTTGTCTAGGATATTGTCCTCAGGTTCCCAGGATCTCTCTTCAGGACCACAACCCTCCCAATCGACTAAAAAAAAAGTTTTCCCTCTGACCTTCTTGGAGGCCAGAATCTCCTTTACGGAGAAGATGTCCGAGGAGCCGGAAACAGGAGTGGGAGAAACAAGTTTGGGAGAGAAACGGTTGATGATGAGTGGTTTAAGAAGAGAAACGTGAAAGGCATTAGGAATACGAAGGAGGAAGAAGAAGTTTGTAAGAGACAGGATTAATCTGGCACAAAATTTTGAAAGGACCAAGATAGCGTGGTCCCAATTTGTAGCTAGGGACACGGAAGCGGACATATTTAGCGGAGAGCCATACCTTGTCTCCAGGAGAAAAAATGGGGGGAGCTCTTCTTTTTTTATCAGCAAACTTCTTCATGCGTGATGAAGCCTGTAAGAGAGAATTTTGGGTCTCTTTCCATATGGTGGAAAGATCACGAGATATTTCATCCACAGCGGGCAGACCAGAGGGCAAGGGAGTAGGGAGGGGGGGAAGAGGGTGACGGCCGTACACCACGAAAAATGGGGATTTGGAGGAAGATTCAGAGATTCTGAAGTTATACGAGAATTCGGCCCATGGTAGAAGATCTGCCCAGTCATCCTGGCGGGAGGAAACAAAATGCCGTAAATAATCACCCAAGACCTGGTTAATTCTTTCTACTTGCCCATTGGATTGAGGATGATATGCAGAAGAAAAGTTTAATTTAATCTTGAGTTGTTTACAGAGAGCCCTCCAGAATTTTGACACGAATTGGACGCCTCTATCCGAGACGATCTGCGTGGGCAACCCGTGAAGACGAAAAATGTGTACAAAAAATTGTTTTGCCAACTGAGGCGCTGAAGGAAGACCAGGAAGAGGGATGAAATGTGCCATTTTGGAGAATCGATCAACGACCACCCAAACAACAGTGTTGCCACGGGATGGGGGTAAGTCTGTAATAAAGTCCATACCAATCAGAGACCAAGGCTGTTCGGGGACAGGCAGAGGATGAAGAAGACCAGCGGGCTTCTGGCGAGGAGTCTTATCCCGGGCACAGACAGTGCAGGCTCGCACAAAATCCACGACATCCGTCTCCAGAGTCGGCCACCAATAGAAACGAGAGATGAGTTGCACGGATTTCTTGATGCCCGCATGACCTGCGAGATGGGAGGAGTGACCCCATTTGAGGATTCCGAGGCGTTGGCGTGAAGAGACGAAGGTCTTCCCTGGAGGAGTTTGCCTGATGGAGGCTGGAGAAGTGGAGATCAGGCAGTCAGGAGGAATGATGTGTTGCGGAGAGAGCTCTACTTCCGAGGCATCCGAGGAACGAGAGAGAGCATCGGCCCTAATGTTCTTATCGGCAGGCCGAAAGTGAATTTCAAAATTAAATCGGGCAAAGAACAGAGACCACCTGGCCTGGCGAGGATTCAGCCGTTGGGCAGACTGGAGATAGGAGAGGTTCTTGTGATCAGTGTAAATAATAACTGGAAATCTTGATCCCTCCAGCAGATGCCTCCATTCCTCAAGTGCTAATTTAATGGCTAGAAGCTCTCGATCCCCGATGGAGTAGTTCCTCTCCGCCGGAGAGAAGGTCCTAGAAAAAAAACCACAAGTAACAGCATGCCCGGAAGAATTTTTTTGTAGAAGGACCGCTCCAGCTCCTACTGAGGAGGCATCAACCTCCAATAGGAAGGGTTTAGATGGGTCAGGTCTGGAGAGCACGGGAGCCGAAGAAAAGGCAGACTTGAGCTGTTTAAAGGCGTCTTCCGCTTGAGGAGGCCATGATTTAGGATTGGCATTCTTTTTGGTTAAAGCCACGATAGGAGCCACAATGGTAGAAAAATGTGGAATAAATTGTCTGTAATAATTGGCGAACCCCAAAAAACGTTGGATAGCACGGAGTCCGGAGGGGCGTGGCCAATCTAAGACGGCAGAGAGTTTGTCTGGATCCATTTGTAGTCCCTGGCCAGAGACCAAGTATCCTAGGAAAGGAAGAGATTGGCATTCAAACAGACATTTCTCCATCTTGGCATAAAGTTGATTGTCACGAAGTCTCTGAAGAACCATACGGACATGCTGGCGGTGTTCTTCTAGATTGGCAGAAAAAATCAGGATATCGTCCAGATATACAACAACACAGGAGTATAAGAGGTCATGAAAAATTTCATTAACAAAGTCTTGGAAGACGGCAGGGGCGTTGCACAGGCCAAAGGGCATGACCAGATACTCAAAGTGTCCATCTCTAGTGTTAAATGCCGTTTTCCATTCATCCCCCTCTCTGATGCGGATGAGATTATAAGCACCTCTTAAGTCCAGTTTGGTAAAGATGTGGGCACCTTGGAGGCGATCAAAGAGTTCAGAGATGAGAGGTAGGGGGTAGCGGTTCTTTACCGTGATTTTATTAAGACCGCGGTAGTCAATGCAAGGACGTAGGGAGCCATCTTTTTTGGACACAAAGAAAAATCCGGCTCCGGCAGGAGAGGAGGATTTGCGGATAAAGCCCTTTTTTAAATTTTCCTGGATGTACTCAGACATAGCAAGAGTCTCTGGGGCAGAGAGAGGATAAATTCTGCCCCGGGGTGGAGTAGTGCCCGGGAGGAGGTCAATAGGACAGTCATAAGGCCTGTGAGGAGGTAGAGTCTCAGCTTGTTTTTTGCAAAAAACATCCGCAAAGTCCAGATAGGCCTTAGGGAGACCGGTTACAGGGGGAACCACAGAGTCACGGCAAGGAGTACTGGGAACCGGTTTAAGGCAGTCCTTGAAACAAGAGGGGCCCCAACTCTTGATCTCTCCAGTGGACCAATCCAGGGTTGGGGAATGGTGTTGAAGCCAGGGTAGTCCAAGGAGAATTTCGGAAGTGCAATTGGGGAGGACCAAAAACTCAATTTTCTCGTGATGAGGTCCGATGCACATTAGGAGGGGCTCCGTGCGGAGACGTATGGTACAGTCCAATCTTTCATTGTTAACACAATTGATGTAGAGGGGTCTGGCGAGACTGGTCACCGGGATGTTGAACCTGTTGATGAGAGAGGCCAGAATAAAATTTCCTGCAGATCCGGAATCCAAGAAGGCCATAGTAGAGAAGGAGAAGGTAGAGGCAGATATCCGCACAGGCACAGTAAGACGTGGAGAAGCAGAGTTGACATCAAGGACTGTCTCACCTTTGTGCGGAGTCAGCGTACGTCTTTCCAGGCGGGGAGGACGGATAGGACAATCCTTCAGGAAGTGTTCGGTACCGGCACAGTACAGGCAGAGATTCTCCATGCGGCGTCGTGTCCTCTCTTGAGGTGTCAGGCGAGACCGGTCGACCTGCATAGCCTCCACGGCGGGAGGCACAGGAACGGATTGCAGGGGACCAGAGGAGAGAGGAGCCGGGGAGAGAAAACGCCTCGTGCGAACAAAGTCCATATCCTGGCGGAGCTCCTGACGCCTTTCGGAAAAACGCATGTCAATGCGAGTGGCTAGATGAATGAGTTCATGTAGGTTAGCAGGGATTTCTCGTGCGGCCAGAACATCTTTAATGTTGCTGGATAGGCCTTTTTTAAAGGTCGCGCAGAGGGCCTCATTATTCCAGGATAGTTCTGAAGCAAGAGTACGGAATTGTACGGCGTACTCGCCAACGGAAGAATTACCCTGGACCAGGTTCAACAGGGCAGTCTCAGCAGAAGAGGCTCGGGCAGGTTCCTCAAAGACACTTCGAATTTCTGAGAAGAAGGAGTGTACAGAGGCAGTGACGGGGTCATTGCGGTCCCAGAGCGGTGTGGCCCATGACAGAGCTTTTCCAGACAGAAGGCTGACTACGAAAGCCACCTTAGACCTTTCAGTAGGAAACTGGTCCGACATCATCTCCAAGTGCAGGGAACATTGGGAAAGAAAGCCACGGCAAAATTTAGAGTCCCCATCAAATTTATCCGGCAAGGATAGTCGTAGGCCTGGAGCGGCCACTCGCTGCGGAGGAGGTGCAGGAGCTGGCGGAGGAGATGATTGCTGAAGCTGTGGTAGTAGCTGCTGTAGCATCACGGTCAGTTGAGACAGCTGGTGGCCTTGTTGCGCTATCTGTTGTGACTGCTGGGCGACCACCGTGGTGAGGTCGGCGACAACTGGCAGAGGAACTTCAGCGGGATCCATGGCCGGATCTACTGTCACGATGCCGGCTGGCAGGAGGTGGATCCTCTGTGCCAGAGAGGGATTGGCGTGGACCGTGCTAGTGGACCGGTTCTAAGTCACTACTGGTTTTCACCAGAGCCCGCCGCAAAGCGGGATGGTCTTGCTGCGGCGGTAGTGACCAGGTCGTATCCACTAGCAACGGCTCAACCTCTCTGACTGCTGAAGATAGGCGCGGTACAAGGGAGTAGACAGAAGCAAGGTCGGACGTAGCAGAAGGTCGGGGCAGGCAGCAAGGAACGTAGTCAGGGGCAACGGCAGAAGGTCTGGAACACAGGCTAGGAACACACAAGGAAACGCTTTCACTGGCACAATGGCAACAAGATCCGGCGAGGGAGTGCAGGGGAAGTGAGGTATAAATAGGGAGTGCACAGGTGAACACACTAATTAGAACCACTGCGCCAATCAGCGGCGCAGTGGCCCTTTAAATCGCAGAGACCCGGCGCGCGCGCGCCCTAGGGAGCGGGGCCGCGCGCGCCGGGACAGGACCGACGGAGAGCGAGTCAGGTACGGGAGCCGGGGTGCGCATCGCGAGCGGGCGCCACCCGCATCTCGAATCGCATCCCGGCTGGAGGCGGTATCGCAGCGCACCGGGTCAGTGGATCTGACCGGAGCGCTGCAGTAGCGAGAGTGTAGCGAGCGCTCCGGGGAGGAGCGGGGACCCGGAGCGCTCGGCGTAACAGGGAGCTCTAGCCCAGTGCCACCATACCTCCATTTTATGCAAAGCACAGGAGATTAACTTTAAAGTGTTGACGAGATGGTTCAGGGTCCCAATGCTCCTGGCTTAGTTCTACCCTGGGGTTCCTGACACCTGTTGGATGGCGGGATAAGCTGCAGTCCTAGGTGGATGTCCAGGTGGATTTTCCATCCCAACCTTCCGAAAGGATTATGTGCCTGCTAGAGCGTTGTGCCTCTATAGCACAACATCATCTGGTGAGTCTCTCTATTGCTAGGGGCTCACTTTCTTTTATTGTCCTTCACAGTGGAGCGCTTTCCATCCTTTTTATTTCTGTTGGAGGTACGGCGGTGCTGGTGGCTCGATGCTCCACATCTGGTTGACGTGCCCCTTGCTATCTAGCTTATTGCGACAAGTTTGGGAGATTATTTATTGTATTACATCCATACGTGTGCCACATGCCCCTGAATCCTTACTTCTCTCCATCCTACCGAAGCGATTGCAATGGGGGTACAGGTCAGACTGATATCTTTCCTCCTCTTAGCGGCAAAAACAGTGATACCCCATTTGTGGAAGTCCCCCATCCCCACCTCAATGATTCGTCCTGATTCGGGAAGTGGCATACCTACACAGGATAGAGAAAATACTAGCAGGCTCTCCTAATCAATTGACCAAATATATCACAGTCTGGCAACCCTAGACCTTATTCCTAGCCTCCACAGACTATGAATCCATGTACTTGGCTAAGTGATGCTTGGTAACCTACATTCACACCCTATTTTACTTATCCATATCACTTGCCTTAATAAGCCGCATACGTTTTCCTTCCATATTGGTATCTAGGACGTCTGAGTGCAGTTCTAATGTGGGGTAAGTCCACCCTCTCGACTCTTTTTCATGCCTTGCCCTTGCCCCTCCTCTTCCCCTTCCATTCCCACTGTTTCTACTTCTACCCCCTTCTCTCCCCTTTTTCCACTTCTTCTCCTGACTGGCTTTAGCTTTAGATTTTGTTTAATTCAATGTTAATGGCACTAATTGACGTACATCGTCTTTTACATCTATCACACTAACTGCTCCCACATATATTTCAATATCCTTGAACAGTTTGCTCATATACCTAGTGCCTGCATTGATTCATTGTTGTCACATAGCCTTTACTTGCCTCGTGATTGTTGTTATTTTACTTATGTAGACCTTTGTAGTGCCCTCGAATTCTCTGCTGAAGGCTTGTTTTCTTCTTTTTTAGTATTCTATTGAAAAAAAATAAAATAAAACCCTGCCAGCTTATATTTTTACCCCAAACCTGAGCTGCTGCCACAATTTAGTATATTTCAAACATCGAGAAGATTAACCAAAACCAAGAATATTCTTGACTTCAGGAGGCCATGGACTAGCAAGCCACTTATTGCAAACCCAACAGAGGAAGCAGCATCTGTGTACACACACAGTGACTGTTCTGAAGCTTTAGGAATGAACAAAGAAATACCATTCCACTGAGAAAGAAATTCATCCCACATAAACAAAACAGCCATAGATTGCTGATCTAAATGCACAGTACTATCTTAATCTGGTGCTGATGGGAGGAGACAGAGTAACCTGGAAATGAATGCCCTACGTTGAGGGATGATGCGCATGGCAAAATTCATCATCCCCAATAGTGACTGTAATTCTGCTTTGGTGGTGACCCGTGACCATACTAACTTATGAATGTTATCCCTCATTCAAGATAACTTATCCTGTAAACTATTAGTTTCCATCTTGACCATATCTAAGCACAAATACAAAACCTTAGAAGTGCTGGGGCCCTCAACCTTATTTGGGACTACTTGAACTTTAAGATCCTCAAATACTGAGTAACGTGTCAAAATCTCTAGGGACTAGCGATGAATGTTCGATCAGTAACAAATCATACAAATAATGAATGACATGGGTGCACTGGAACCTATAGGATAAAATCTCATGCAGGGTATGAGCAAATTGGTCAAACAACGATGGACTATACTTCAGGCCAATGGTCAATTTATTGGCAAAATAATGTTGATCTTCCCACATAATCCCATGCCACTGCCATAAATGGGGCTGAATAGGGAGTAACTTAACCCCTTAAGGACCAGGCCATTTTACACCTTAGGACCAGAGCGTTTTTTGCACATCTGACCACTGTCACTTTAAACATTAATAACTCTGGAATGCTTTTAGTTATCAATCTGATTCCGAGATTGTTTTTTCGTGACATATTCTACTTTAACATAGTGGTAAAATTTTGTGGTAACTTGCATCCTTTCTTGGTGAAAAATACCAAAATTTTATGAAAATTTTGAAAATTTTGCATTTTTCTAACTTTGAAGCTTTCTGCTTGTAAGGAAAATGGATGTTCAAAATATTTTTTTTTATTCACATTTCCAATATGTCTACTTTATGTTTGCATCATAAAATTGATGTGTTTTTACTTTTGGAAGACACCAGAGGGCTTCAAAGTTCAGCAGCACTTTTCCAATTTTTCACAAAATTTTGAACCTCGCTTTTTTTCAGAGACCAGTTCAGGTTTGAAGTGGATTTGAAGGGTCTTCCCATTAGAAATACCCCACAAATGACCCCATTATAAAACCTACACCCCCAAAGTATTCAAAATGACAATCAGTAAGTGTTTTAACCCTTTAGGTGTTTCACAGGAATAGTAGCAAAGTGAAGGAGAAAATTCACAATCTTTATTTTTTACACTCGCATGTTCTTGTAAACCCAATTTTTTTATTTTTACAAGGGGTAAAAGGAGAAAATGTATACTTATATTTGTAGCCCAATTTCTCTCGAGTAAGCACATACCTCATATGTCTATGTAAAGTGTTCGGCGGGCGCAGTAGAGGGCTCAGAAGCGAAGGAGCGACAAGGGGATTTTGGAGAGTACGTTTTTCAGAAATGGTTCTTGGGGGGGCATGTTGCATTTAGGAAGCCCCTATGGTGCCAGAACAGCATAAATAACCCACATGGCATACCATTTTGGAAACTAGACCCCTTGGGGAATGTAACAAGGAATAAAGTGAGCCTTAATACCCCCACAGGTGTTTCACGACGTTTGCATATGTAAAAAAAAAAAAATTTTACACTAAAATGTGTGTTTCCCCCCAAATTTCACATTTTTGCAAGGGTTAATAGCAGAGAATACCCCCCAAAATTTGTAACCCCATCTCTTCTGAGTATGGAGGCACCCCATAAGTTGGCATGAAGTGCATTACGGGCGAACTACAATGCTCAGAAGAGAAGGAGTGATATTTGACTTTTTGAGAGCAAATTTTGCTCGGGGGGGCATGTCGCATTTAGGAAGCCCCTATGGTGCCAGAACAGCAAAAAAAATCACATGCCATACCATTTTGGAAACTAGACCCCTTGAGGAACGTAACAAGGAATAAAGTGAGCCTTAATACCCCACACGGGTTTCACGACTTTTGCATATGTCAAAAAATATATATATTTTTTTCACTAAAATGTGTGTTTCTCCCCAAATTTCACATTTTTGCAAGGGTTAATAGCAGAAAATACCCCCCAAAATTTGTAACCCCATCTCTTCTGAGTATGGAGGTACCCCATAAGTGTACCTGAAGTGCACTACGGGCGAACTACAATGCTCAGAAGAGGAGGAGCACCATTGAGCTTTTGGAAAGAGAATTCGTTTGGAATGGTAGTCAGGGGCCATGTGCATTTACAAAGCCCCCTGTGGTGCCAGAACAGTGGAACCCCCCCCCCCCCATGTGACCCCATTTTGGAAACTACACCCCACACAGAATTTAATAAGTGGTGCAGTGAGCATTTACACCCCACTGGCGTTTGACAGATCTTTGGAACAGTGGGCTGTGCAAATGGAAAATAAAATTTTTCATTTTCACGGATCACTGTTCCAAAAATCTGTCAGACACCTGTGGGGCGTAAATGCTCACTGTACCCCTTATTACATTACATGAGGGGTGTAGTTTCCAAAATGGGGTCACATATGGGGGGGTCCATTGTTCTGGTACCATGGGGGCTTTGTAAACACAAGTGGCCTTCAATTCCGGACAAATTTTCTCTTCAAAATCCCAATGGCGCTCCTTCTCTTCTGAGAATTGCGTTACAAATTTTGGGGGTCTTTTTTTCCTTTTACCTCTCATGAAAATAAAAAGTAAAGGACAACACCAGCATGTTAGTGTAAAAAAAAATTTGTTTTACACTAACAGGCTGGTGTAGACCCCAACTTTTCTTTTTCATAAGGGGTAAAAGGAAAAAAAGCCCCCAAAATTAGTAGTGCAATTTCTCCTGAGTACGGAGATACCCCATATGTGGCACTAAACTGTTTCCTTGAAATACGACAGGGCTCTGAAGTGAGAGAGCGCCATGCGCATTTGAGGACTAAATTAGGGATTGCACAGGGGTGGACATAGGGGTATTCTATGCCAGTGATTCCCAAACAGGGTGCCTCCAGCTGTTGCTAAACTCCCAGCATGCCTGGACAGTTAGTGGCTGTCCGGAAATGCTGGGAGTTGTTGTTTTGCAACAGCTGGAGGCTCTGTTTTGGAAACACTGCCGTACAATACGTTTTTTATTTTTATTAGGGGGACAGTGTAAGGGGGTGTAAATGTAGTGTTTTACTCTTTATTATGTGTTAGTGTAGTGTAGTGTTTTTAGGGTACGTTCACACTGGCGGGTTTACAGTGAATTTACCGCTAGGAGTTTGCGCTGCGGTGAAAAATTTGCCGCAGCTCATATTTGAAGCAGAAAACTTACTGTAAACCCGCCAGTGTGAATGTACCCTGTACGTTCACATGGGGGGGGGCAAACCTCCAGCTGTTTCAAAACTACAACTCCCAGCATGTACTGACAGACCGTGCATGCTGGGAGTTGTACTTTTGCAACAGCTGGAGGCACACTGGTTGGAAAACCTTCAGTTAGGTTCTGTTACCTAACTCAGTATTTTCCAACCAGTTTGCCTCCAGCTGTTGCAAAACTTCAACTCCCAGCATGTACTGATCGCCGAAAGGCATGCTGGGAGATGTAGTTATGCAACAGCTGGAGGGATCGCAACTACAACTCCCAGCATCACTTTGCAGTGGTCTCAAACTGTAGACCTCCAGCTGTTGCAAAACTGCAACTCCCAGCAAGCCTAAACAGCTCTCTGGGCATGCTGGGAGTTGTAGTTTTGCAACATCTGGAGGGTTACAGTTTAAAGACCACTATAGTGGTCTCAGACTGTAGCCCTCCAGATGTTGCTAAGTAACTTACCGGCTTCCGTTGGATCCAGGAAGCTGCGTCGCGGTCCTCTTCTTACGCCGATCGTCGCCCGCTGCCGCCGCTGATTGTCGCCCACTGCCGTCGCCGATGGGTAAGTGGCCCTGTCGGTTTCCCCATCCTGCCCCGCCTATTGTGGGTGGGCAGGACGGGGAAAGCGAAAGTAAACCCCTCCGCCCCCGATCTGCCACCAATAGCAGAGATAGGAGGGGTGGCAACCCTGCCACCTCACTCCTATCGCTACAGGGGGATCGTGGGTGTCTAGGACACCCGCGATCCCCCTTCTATTCCGGGTCACCGGGTCACCATAGACCCGTAATGACCTAGAATCAGCGCAAATCGCAAGTGTGAATTCACTTGCGATTTGCGCCGATCGCAGACATGGGGGGGTCTAATGACCCCCCCTGGGCATTTGCGCGGGGTGCCTGCTGATAGATATCAGCAGTCACCCAGGCCCGATCCCCGCCCGCCGCGCGGCGGGGACTGAAATTCCCACAGGCGTACAGGTACGCCCTTGGTCCTTAAATACCAGGAAGCAAAGGCGTACCTGTACGCCCTTGGTCCTTAAGGGGTTAAAAACGTATGTGATGTCAGTTTTCGACAACCATGCCCACTTGGATAACTGCAGGATTATCTGTATGGCCTCATCAATTGATGAGTACTTAATTGAGAACTGGAATTAATTAGAGAACTTTTCAGTCACAACACCACAGGATTTACTCGCCATACACCAAAAGGTAGCTGACTCAAAGGCCCTTACAGGAAACCTTTATCCAATTCCTTCTGGATTAACTCAAAAACTACTACTGGATCTTTGAAATCTGACAGGAGGTTTCTACATTCATACTGTAAGTAACCTAAGGGGGAGCAATCAGACCTGTGTGAAACCGATTGCTAAAGCCATCAACCAGATATTGCACCCATAAAGGGTGACCCTACGTATAAATCCTGAGTAAATTTGTGTCAACCATGCCTAGTCATGCTGAATGGTTAGACTTCTGAGGGCAAGCAACTCTTGGGTGAGCACTGAAACATATTGAAGTAACAATCTACACTGACTATAGGGACATGACATATAATTGAAATTGTTGCACACCTGCGACTTCCCCAAATACCAAATAGGCCTGACCAATTTATCAACAACTCCTGATGCCCTACTAGTACAGGGTAGAGATGCTCCCACATTTCTGGCCTGCCCAGATTCAGCCGTCACATTGAAATTAGAACACCATCCACCTGTATGTGAAATAGAGTTACAGAATGTACACATTGGGTCCTCTAAGCCCGCAAAATGGAGGCAAAATAACTTAGTATCAATATTAGTAATCCGGAAAAAAATTGGGACATGTTAGATGGTGCCAAATCCCAAAGGAAACCAATTTGCCAAAGGTATTTCTTAAAAACTAATTATTCTTTTATTGACAACGTATAAAGGGATGCAACACAAAGGTTACGAACCCGTGCCGGGTTCTTCGTCAGGTGTGGAGTATTACAGACACATGTTTGCAGCAGTTTAAATATACCTAGATCCACCTCCAAAGTTAGGTTACTGCCAGGTCAAAAGGTCAACAGTACATGTAATTTGCATAATAATTACAACATTAATTTGCATAACATGAGAGAAAGGTAATAATATGCTGTGATTAGTATATTCACACAGTTGGTTGCAGCAGGGTATATTCTGTCTGACATCTGGAAAATTTTTAATCATACTGTAACTTATTGTGCTGCGCACTGTTACGGCCACATCGGCCGGCATAAACATAAGGGTACCAGTAACGGAGTTTGTTGCGGCTTGCAGCTGTCAGCTGCGGCGATCCTTGTAAGTAGAGATTTGCTATCCAGTAGTATGTGTTGTTGCAGACCCCTCAGCCGGCAGTGGTTAACTAGTGAGGTAGGTTTGCTGAATTAGTGCAGCAGTGTTCTTGCCAGATTAGCAGATGCTCATTCAAACTTGTACTATGTAGTGGTATTCTTGCTGGATTAGCAGATGCTCATTCAAACCTGGTAGTTTAAGAGGACCACTGTGTCTGTTTGTAACTAGTTTTTAGCTCAGGCGGCCATGGTTAGAATATGATCGTTCGGAGATAAAGGGAGATAAAGGGAGATAAAAAATGCAAGGAGATAAAAAAATAAGGTGCATGTGATTAAATCACATACTACGGAAGAAACTTTCCAACTGAAATACAGACTGACGTGCCAATCAGCCTATGTAATTAACCTGATAGACTGCGTCTGCGTATGTGGGTAGGACGACACATCCCCTACACTGCCGTATTAATAAACAATGACAAAATATCAGGAAGAAATTTCTATTACACTGACTTTCAAGGCACTGTGCAATCACACATCCGTAAAATATGGATCCAATCAGAATTGCCCAGATCAATCACATCCCAGGCTACAACTCCAATAGATTTGAACTCCTAAATAAACGGTAGGTCTATTGGATGTTCAAGCTTGGCACGGTCAACCCCAAAGGGTTAAATGAAATCGTTGAAACTATCAGCTAAAATGTATCCCCACTCTGTGAACAACCTATCCCCATTCCTACCCCCCCCCCCCCCATCCCTTATCTTTCCAGCCAGTTCAATTTCTCTCCCTGCCTAGGGCAATGCTCTGCAGCTCACCGTATTCATGTCAGATATTCTCACATGATCGCGACGTAGCTATCCTAATATCCTAAATAGACATGCTATCCTAATAGAAACATACAATGTTTCTACTAACATTACTATTATGTTATCGCTCTGCAATGTATGCTATCTTCATAGATACATACGAGATTGTTACTATCATCACTCTGCAGTGTATCAGTGCAACCAACTCCCCAACAATCAGTCCCTCTTACAGCCCCCCACCACACATTAACTTATGTGAGCACAGGAACTCAGGGTGGGCACGCTACAGAGGTCTCCAGCGCTGCAGCCGCAAGTCTAAGCTTAGTTGGGGTACTCCTACCATCCAACAAATAATGCCCAGACTGGCTGCCACTACTCAGTTGTCTCACTATCACTTTTAGGTCCTCACAGGACCAATTACATAAAACACGATTCCGGAGATCCAGCAATAGGATTACCACATCACTCCAGCAAATTCTACTATAGGGGTTCCGTGGCCATAAGGACACTCATCATAACCACACCAACTCGCAAACTTACCGGAGGTGACCGGACTGAAGACCCCTTGCGCTGAAATGCACAATAGCTCTATCATTAATATGTGCATGTGATATCATTAGCGCACAGGGCTTCAGCGTGGGCACCGGACGAAGGTCTTCAGCGCTGCAAGTGCCCTCCGAACCATCATATTCTAACCATGGCCGCCTGAGCTAAATGTCTCAAACTAGTTACAAACAGACCCAGTGGTCCTCTTAAAGGAGTAGTCCAGTGGTGACCCAGTGGTGAACAACTTATCCCCTATCCTAAGGGTGGGGGATAAGTTGCAGATCGCAGGGGGTCCCACCTCTGGGGCCCCCTGTGATCTCCTGTACGGAGCCCCAACAGCCCGCGGGAAGGGGGCATGTCGACCTCCGCACGAAGCGGCGGCCGACACGCCCCCTCAGTACAACTCTATGGCAGAGCCCAAGCGCTGCCTTCGGCAATCTCCGGCTCTGCCATAGAGATGTATTGAGGGGGCGTGTCAGCCACCGCTTCGTGCAGAGGTCGACACCCGCTATCTGGCCGGAGAGCCTGGCCCCCGTACAGAGAGATCGCAGGGGGCCCCAGCCGTCGAATAGGGGATACGTTTTTCACCACTGGACTACCCCTTTAAACTACCAGGTCTGAATGAGCATCTGCTAATCCGGCAAGAATACCACTACATAGTACAAGTTTGAATGAGCATCTGCTAATCCGGCAAGAACACCACTGCACTAATTCAGCAAACCTACCCCACTAGTTACCCACTGTCGGCTGAGGGGTCCGCAAAAACACATGCTGGAGGGCTAATTGCTACTTACAAGGATCACCGCAGCTGACAGCTGCCAGTTGCAACAAACTCCGTTACTGGTACCCTTATGTTTATGCTGGCCGATGTGGCGTAACAATACGCCACAGTAGGATTAAAAATATTCCAGATATCAGACAGAATATACCCTGCTGCAACCAACTGTGTGAATATACTAATCACAGCATATTATTACCTTTCTTTCATGTTTTGCAAATGAATGATGTAATTATTATGCAAATTACATGTACTGCTGACCGTTTGACCTGGCAGTAACCTAACTTTGGAAGTGGATCTATGTATATTTAAACCGCTGCAAACATGTGTCTGTAAAACTCCATGCCTGACAAAGAACCCGGCACAGGTTTGAAACCTTTGTGTTGCACCCCATTATAAGTTGCCAATAAAATCCAAATTTGTTTTTAAGAAAAAACTTTTGGCATATTGGTTTCCTTTGGGATTTGGCGCCATCTAGCACATCCCAATTTTTTTCCGATTACTATTACACTGCACCGTCACTTGAAAGTCACAGTGAGGGATGTAGAGGCTGCCTCCCTCACATCTGGACTACAAGCACCAGCAAGTCTACGGGTGAATAAAGGCGTTGTGCCCTCAGCACAACTGTCCACGGTAAGGTGCAACATATTGCGCACACCTTGCTCCATCCTAAATAATACCACACTAGGAGTGCACCTCGTTTTTTTTCTTTTAATTCTCCTCAATATCAATATTGGACCAGTTAGTAACATGTTGAAATTGTGTAAGTACCGCTGTGGCCTTGGCTGAGAATGAACGGTGGTAATCATAAAAAGCTGTACCTCTGTATTTGTGACCCAGACCCACCAATTTATGTAAGTAAAGGTCTAATTCCTTGCTTCTGTGTGGACTAACTGAATAGATTACAACTCTAAACAAACTTAAGACTAACATGAATTCAGGAATGGACAATTTCCTGTTCAATCTAACATATTTCAAAATAATAGAAACTTCACTACATGCTATTATCTTATTATTCATGACCTCGTGTGCTGCTATAAGTAAGGATGCCAAATTAACATCCTTACCCTCTAAAATATCTTTCTTCAGATTAGCTGGAAGGAAATGGGATGGGGCTACATTGGGAAAATTAGGAGACGAACCTGCACCACTAAAGAAGCCTGCAAAGCTAAGCTAGATGAGGTAGGCCTGTTCTCAACCGTTTCCAATCTAGATGATGTCAAATAATTAATTATAGAATTTATCTGAGTAAGAGAAGTTTGAATGGTATTCATAGACACAACATCCTGGCTGGGACCAGCCATATCTGCGGAGAGACAGCTTTTCTAGCTGTTGCAGTGAAAGGAATTCATCTTTTAATCAACTCTGTCATCAGTTTGAGAACAGTCCATGATCTTTGCTAAGGGATGGTACCAGGTTCAGACTGCAGATTTCCCACGAGAGAAGTGGCCTCTTCGATATCTGAGTCATGAGACATTCTGAAACTACCAAAAAAACAATCACCAATTACACCAAACACTACCTGAGTAGTAACCTCAACCTAACTTACCTAAATAACGTGACAAAATGCTATGTGTAACAGTCGCGAATGAATAACAAAAACCACCATGTCTGTAATCGTGACAGGTCTCAGACAAAACCACCATGCATATAGTTATGACAGGACTGAACCAACCACCAGGCCTGTAATCATGACAGGACTAAACCAACCACCATGCCTGTTGTCGTGACAGGACTGAACCAACCACTGTGCCTGTAATCATGACAGTACTGAACCAACCACCATGCCTGTAGTCATGACAGGTCTCAGACAAAACCACCATGCATATAGTTATGACAGGACTGAACCAACCACCGCGCCTGTAATCATGACAGGACTGAACCAACCCCCATGCCTGTTGTCATGACAGGACTGAACCAACCACTGTGCCTGTAATCATGACAGTACTGAACCAACCACCATGCCTGTAGTCATGACAGGACTGAACCAACCACCATGCCTGTAGTCGTGACAGGTCTCAGACAAAACCACTGTGCCTGTAGTCGTGACAGGACTGAACAAACCACTGTGCCTGTAGTGGTGACAGGACTGAAAAACACCACACTACCCACGTGATTGCAATGATAACAAAATCTTAATAGACAGTGCAACTACAGTATGCTTAACCACCGTTTCTTTAAGTGTAATGTATCAGTAATAATTAACAACAAGCTCCTAATGAACCCAACACCATGCTGGACATATTAAAACCTATAGAAAATAGTGACCTAAGTAAATATGACCATACCTACAAAAAATACACGGAAAATGCAATGAGACGATATGGAGATATCAGTGACAGAGAGAGCGCCACTAACCTATTAAAGAATGTAAATAACATGAAAGCCCATAACACCTGTAATCCAAACTTCCTACATCCGTGCATTCAACAATACCTACCCTGCAGACAGACTTCGCAAGAAGAAAAACTGGACTGACAAATTAGAAGGCATCTGAAACCAAAAATGAAAACAATATGAAAACTTAGCAGCTTTTCTTTCACATTGCTTGCATTCGTCTGAGGTAATTAACCCCTTGCCGCAAATGGACGTGAATGTACGTCCACTGCCGGCTCCCAAGGTATGACACGCACTAAACAGGTGAGCGCACATCTTGCCCGGTGGCTCCCGGTTGCTATCAGCAACCGGGACCCACAGCTAATACCAGACATCGCCAATTGGTCTGATGTCCGGCATTAACCCTTTAGACATCGCAATCAAAATTGATCATGGCGTCTGAAAGCGGTTAATTCCCTTGCCGGTTAGCTCAGTCGGCTGATCGGGACTGCCGCAGCGAAACCTGAAAGCTGAAAGGAAGGAGGAATGTCTCTTAGCCTTCTTCCTCACCGTCCGATCGTCACTCTATTGCTCCATGCCTTAGATCCAGGCAGTGGAGCAATGATAACACTGATCAATGCTATGCTATGGCATAGCATTGATCAGTGTTTGCAATCAAGGTATTGCATGTTATAGTCCCCTATGGGGTGCTATAACATTGCAAAAAAAAAGTTATAAAAAAGAGTTAATAAATGTGATTTAACCCCTTCCCTAATAAAAGTTTGAATCACCCCACTTTTCCCATTTAAAAACCAAAATAGTACCTTCAATAAAACTTCAGATCTCAGCGCAAAAAATGAGCCCTCAAACCGCCCCGTATGCAGAAAAAAGTCAGAAGATGACAATTTTGAACATACTAATTTTGGTGCATGTAGTTATAATTTTTTTTTTGTAGTAAAATCAACCCTATATAAATTGGGTATTCTGGCGACCGTATGGACTTACAGAATATATATAAGGTGTCAATTTTACCTAAAACTGCACTGCGTAGAAATTGACCCCGCAAAAATTTACAAAATGGCGTTTTTTTTTATTTTGTCCTACAAATAATTTTATTCTGTGAGGAGGAAAAAACAAAAGTGCAAAAATTAAAAATGGCTAAAGAGGGAAGGGGTTAAAAAAAAGTTATTATATGGTTTTGGTATTGTACATGTCACGGTGGTAGAATCGTGTATTACTTGTTTCAGTGTTATAGGGTCTTCTCAGTTACAAAGTGCATTGCTTTTCATATTACTTTGTTTTGTGTATGGCTAGGTAATTACATATAATAAATAAATTTGTAGGGGTATTCTTGTTGTGAGTCAAGGTGCTAAGGCTGGGTTTCTGATTTTCATTCCCCCCAGCCGAATTCTGTGACCATATGCTCAAAAACATAGAGTGAACCCATCCTAAGTAGCAATCCAGAATTAAACCGCCATGCCCCCTCCCATAGGCTTGCATTGAGGGGGTGGGGCTGTGATGTCACGAGGGAGCAGGGCCGGGACTAGTGTTGAGCGGCATAGGCCATATTCGAATTTGTGATATTTTGCGAATATATGGACGAATATTCGTCATATATTCTCTAAATTCGCATATTCGTAATATTCGCGTTTTATTTTCGCATATGCGAAAATTCGCGTATGTGAAAATTAGCATATGTGAAAATTCGCACGCCAGTCTCACACAGTAGTATTAGAGCCTTCTTTACACCACACAAGCTGGAAGCAGAGAGGGGTGATCACTGTGATGTGTACTGTGAAAAAAAAAAAAATGAATATTCGTAATTCCGAATATATAGTGCTATATTCGCGAATATTCGCGAATTCGCGAATATGCAATATTCGCAAATAAAATTCGCATTGCGAATATTCGCGAGCAACACTAGCCGGGATATCACGATCCTCTGGCCCCTGCATTGCCAGTCATCAGGCACAGAACAAAGTTCACTTCGTGCACCAGATGACAGGGGGTGCTGCAGGAGAGTATTGTTGGGCGCGAATATTCGCATATATTCAAAATTGTGAATATTCGTTTTCCGCATATTCGCAAATGTGAATATTTGCGTATTCCTTCTTTTCACTTGTGGGCCAATTAGAATTATGCAAATACACTTGTCAGAGGTTATCAACAACATCCCTAGCATCCCGCTCAGTATATATATGAATATTTACCATAGAAAGAAATAGGGGGTGCAGTGCGCTTGAGGCTATGGGGTCCTTTGAGGGATGGCAATGTCAATCACCTTAACTACACCAAGTGCCTTAGAACACTGAACTCCTCCTTTTTGTGCCAACTTTGGATCTCTGTCTGTGATATCCAGTCCAACTTGGCTCCTGTCTCTACTCACCTTAAAGGAATACTCCGGTGGAAAACTTTTTTTTAAGAAAGTTAAACAGATTTGTAAATGTCTATTAAAAATTTGTAATCCTTCCAGTACCTATTAGCTGCTGTATACTACAGAGGAAATTCTCTTCTATTTGGGATTTCTTTTATGTCACGACCACAGTGCTCTCTGCTGACACCTCTGTTCATTTTGGGAAATGTCCAGAGCAGCATATGTTTGCTATGGGGATTTTCTACTGCTTGGACAGTTCCTGAAATGGACAGATGTGTCAGCAGAGAGCACTGTTGTCTTGACAGAAAAGAAATCCCAAATAGAAAATAATTTGTTCTGTAGTATATAGCTGCTAAAAAGTACTCTAAGGATTATAAAATTTTAATAGAAATAATTTAGATATCTAGCAAACAACAGAGCATGTACGTGCACTCACCGCTCAGTGGAGACCATTGCGTGTAGACGTCAGGTAACGTGAAGCTGGATCACAGCATCAGCGCAGGTAGAATGGTGCTCGGAGGCTACACTGGCAGTTTCGCACGTAAGTGCATGCTTCTTACGTGCGAAATTGCCGGCGTAGCCTCCGAGCGCCATTCTACCTGTGCTGATGCTGTGATCCGGCTTCCCGTTACCGGACTTCTACACGCAATGGTCTCCACTGAGCCGTGAGTGCACGTACGTGCTCTGTTTGCTACTATTGATACTTCATACATTGTGTACGTGCACCCCGCAGGAGACAGAGTTGGTTTGCTGAGGCTGTGCTGACATCCAGGACAGGTGTAGTTTGCCTTATGTGTGCTCTCTCCCCCCCCCCCCCTTCCTATCTCACTGTTTGAGTATCTGTTTAATTTTCTGACACCAGTTGATTTAAAAAAAAAGTTTTCCACTTGAGTACCTGCCTCTCACCGCTCACTTGATGGCACAGTCAGATACTGTATATAACTACATGATACATCCAAAGAATTCAGAGCGCACTCACCCGGAGTCGGTCGCCGTACCAGAAATTCCAGCACCAGTTATCCTCTGCCCATCAGGAATATCGCAGGAGATAGAGTGGGGGAGTTCTCAGACGCTGGCCATGGTCCGTATCACGTGGCCAGCGTCCGTATCCGTATCGTGGCCAGCGTCTGAGAACTCCCCCACTCTATCTCCTGCGATATTCCTGATGGACCGAGGATAACCGGTGCTGGAATCTCTGGTACGGCGACCGACTCCGGGTGAGTGCGCTCTGAATTCTTTGGATGTATCATATGGAATACCTTGTTTCTGATAGAGGAGCACCACCCCCAGTCATAGTGCAGTCTACCCTCATGCCATAGACTCTATGTGCTAAATATATGTGCCGAATTAGTGGACGTTCAGGTGTCCGTACGACTGGATGAATATATAGCTGTGTATGTATCTAGCGGTGCCGGTGATTTCACCTCTTTGTATGTGTAGATGCTGTATATAACTCATATCTCTGACTGTGCCATCATATAGTGAGTGGTGAAAGGCAGGTAGAAAATAGCAACTAATCCATTTATAAGCCACACATTTTACCTTTTTTGCCTCTTGCTTGGGTGAGGCTGAGTCCTCTTAGATTTATTATAGAATTAGCACAGCAGCACAGAGGATTTCTGGAGAGAACTGTAGTGAGTCACACTGTCTGCCTCACTACAGTCCCTGCCAGAAATACTCTGTGCCGCTGGAAAGCCTACCCCATCTTCTACCTGCCTTTCACCGCCCCCTACATGACGGCACAGTCAGAGATATAAGTTATATTTCACATATAACTTATAAGTCAGACTGTGCCATCATGTAGGGAGCGGTGATAGGCAGGTAGAACATATGTACAACTATACAACTCATAAGCCACCCACCTGGCCAGGCTAGCCTGTTTTTGGGCCCATGCAGATGTCGACTGAGAAAGCAGGCAGATCAGGGCACTTCTTCAGCAGGGCTCTGTGCAATGAGGGGGCTCCATACACTGACAACAAGCAGGGCTCTTTACATTGAGGACAAGCAGGGCTCTGTACACTGAGGACAAGCAGGACACTGAGGACAAGCAGGGCTCTGAATATTGATGACAAGCAGGGCTCCGCACACTGAGGACAAGCAGGGCTCTGCACACTGAGGACAAGCAGGGCTCCGCACACTGAAGACAAGCAGGGCTCTGCACACTGAGGACAAGCAGGGCTCTGCACACTGAGGACAAGCAGGGCTCTGTACACTGAGGACAAGTAGGACACTGAGGAAAAGCAGGGCTCTGCACACTGAGGACAAGCAGGGCTCTGCACACTGAGGACAAGCATGGCTCTGCATACTGAGGACAAGCAGGGCTCTGTACACTGAGGACAAGCAGGGCTCTGCACACTGAGGAGAAGCAGGGCTCTGGACACTGAGAACAAGCAGGACACTGAGGAAAAGCAGGGCTCTGCACACTGAGGACAAGCAGGGCTCCGCACACTGAGGACAAGCAGGGCTCTGCACACTGAGGACAAGCAGAGCTCTGCACACTGAGGACAAGCAGGGCTCTGGATACTGAGGACAAGCAGGACACTGAGGACAAGCTGGGCTCTGGACACTGAGGACAAGCAGGGCTCCCTGACACTGAGGACAAGCAGGACTCCCAGACACTGAGGACAAGCAGGGCTCCCGGACACTGAGGACAAGCAGGGCTCTGCACACTGAGGACAAGCAGGGCTCCTAGACACTGATGCGGTGTCCCGGTGCCGTATTTTATACGTTACCTGTGTATAGGTCCCCATAATCAGAGTCCCTAGTTACGTCGGGGTACTTCTTTTCTAGTCTTTCCCTTGTCACCTCTCACTTAGCCACTAGATATATAATAGTTCTATCTGATACTTGTACAGTTATAAGTATAAAAAGTGTATATAGTGAATTATCTACCTGTTTGTAGCGTAACAGGACCTGCGGGTCATGTGATCGGGTGAAACTCTAGGGTTTTGCTTTAGGACCTCAGGAGGTCCCAGTGACGTGTTCTTCCACCATTCATTGTAATGGTGAGTGACAGCTGACACGGACCAATCCAAAACGGCCCTGCCCATATAAGGGAGCGGCGGCCATTAAGCTCTTTTCCTTGTGGGCTGCTGATAGAGGAGGATCTGCGCAGCTATCTTGAGCAGTGACCAGGCCCAAGCCTTGCGGCAACGGCCATCCATACAGAACTGTGAGTTATCTTAATCCCTGTTAACTTGGCGGGATCACCGGACCTAAATAGACCCCTAAATCCGGACGGATCTCTGCATAACTCCTAATTCTATTAACCCTTGGATACGTCAACGGTCCGCAGCATCTGTCATTCAATCATTGCTGAGCTGTATAGAGACTGTATTACTGAGACTGTAGCTGTTAATTGGATGTACCGCAAGTACTTCAGTAAAGTTTATGCAAGTTCAAGTTCATCCCTATTTTGGACCTTCATTCATTAAATCACGCACCTACCGTTCCTGGGAAGGGTGGCGATAGGCCGAAGATTTACCTCAGCATATTAACCCCTGTCACCCTGGCGTCACGAGTGACAGGGGTTAAATTAACCCCTCATATACCTAAGCAACACCCCCACTGTATTATACTCCCCCCCCAAGGGCTACCACACTGAGGACAAACAGGGCTCCCGGACACTGAGGACAAGCAGGGCTCTCCACACTGAGGAAAAGCAGGGCTCTGCACACTGTGGAGAAGCAGGGCTCTGCACACTGAGGAGAAGCAAGGCTCTGCACACTGAGGAGAAGCAGGGCTCTGCACATTGAGGACAAGCAGGGCTCTGTATACTGAGGACAAGCAGGGCTCTGTACACTGAGGACAAGCAAAGCTCTGTACACTGAGGACAAGCAAGGCTCTGTACACTGAGGACAAGCAGAACACTGAGGAGAAGCAGGGCTCTGGACACGGAGAACAAGCAGGACACTGAGGAAAAGCAGGGCTCAGCACACTGAGGACAAGCAGGGCTCCGCACACTGAGGACAAGCAGGGCTCCGCATACTGAGGACAAGTGGGGCTCTGCACACTGAGGACAAGCGGGGCTCCGCACACTGAGGACAAGCAGGGCTCTGGACACTGAGGACAAGCAGGACACTGAGGACAAGCAGGGCTCTGTACACTGAGGATAAGCAGGGCTCTGTACACTGAGGACAAGCAGGGCTCCCATACACTGAGGACAAGCAGGCTGGGTGCACTGGTCTTCGGCAGCAGTAGTAAACTCTGACGCTGCCGGTTATGAAGTTCATGTTACCTAAGCGCCGCTCCCAGGCAGCCACTGCGGTTCTCTTGAAGGGCTGCCGCTACAGTGGCTGTCTGGGAGCGGAATAACTGTAACAGCTCCGGGCCCGGCTCCGACCTAGTGGCTGAGGCGGGCCCTTTCCCCGTGCTGGGCCTGGCTATTTAAAAAAAAAAAAACATTTAATAAAAAACGATTTTATATGACAGGCGGTGGACAGCGGGCCCTTTTCCCGGCCTTGCATACAGGAGATAACGGGGCCCTAGCAGTCAGACTTCTCACAATCAGAAACCTATCCTCTATCCAGTCAATAGGGGATATGTTTTGTTTCCCCAAAGTACCCACTTAGTTTGAAAATACCAACAGAATTGCGGAGGTAAGGAAAATTACTATGTAATTAGTTTTATTTCCTTGGAGTAGCCCTTTAAAATTTGTGAAATAAACCCAGGATTTTTTCAGGTTTCAATAATAAATCTGAAGGGTTTCAAGAAAAACCCATTGACACAGCCTCTTTATCGCATAAAGAATGCAATTTGTGGGGTTGTACAGGTTGCTCCTTGTAAAGTGTCACAATTTGCTATCATTTTAGCACTTCTGACAAAATTTTGTCTCATAAGCACCAAGAATATCTGGCTATCCTCCTCTGTTGATCTGGGGAGCTGACTGCACTGCTGAGCTGAGCGTTTGCATTCTTATCATGAACCAGGAGGCCCAGAATGAACAGAACTTAAGGCCTTAGTCCAGATAGGGTGTAGTGCAAGGTATTGTGGACAATGATTAAAGGCCTTGTAGATACACTGCTCAAAAAAATAAAGGGAACACAAAGATAACACATCCTAGATCTGAATGAATAATCTAATCATATGAAATACTTTCGTCTTTACATATTTAAATGTGTTGACAACAAAATCACACAAAAATTATCAATGGAAATCAAACTGCTGACACACTCCAGCCACATGAGGTCTAGTATTGTTATGCATTAGGTGGAACCCAGGACCAATCTCACCAGCATATGGTCTCACAAGGGGTCTGAGGATCTCCTCTCAGTACCTAATGGCAGTCAGGCTACCTCTAGCAAGCACATGGAGGGCTGTGCGGCCCCCCAAAGAAATGCCACCCCAATCCATTACTGACCCACTGCCAAACTGGTCATGCTGGAGGATGTTGCAGGCAGCAGAATGTTCTCCACGGCATCTTCTGACTTTGTCACATCTGTCATATGTGCTCAGAGTGAACCTGCTTTCATCTGTGAAGAGCACAGGGCACCAGTGGCGAATTTGCTAATCTTGGTGTTCTCTGGCAAATGCAAAACATCCTGCATGATGTTGGGCTGTAAGCAAAAACCCCCCACCTGTGGACTTCGGGCCCAAAATACCCCCCTCATGGAGTCTGATTCTCATATGTCCATTTGTGACCTGCTGGAAGTCATTTTACAGGGCTCTGGCAGTGCTCCTCCTGCTCCTCCTTGCACAAAGGCAGAGGTAGCGGTCCTGCTGCTGGGTTGTTGCCCTTCTACGGCCTCCTCCACGTCTCCTGATGTACTGGCCTGTCTCCTGTAGCGCCTCCATGCTCTGGACACTACGCTGACAGACACAGCAAACCTTCTTGCCACAGCTCGCATTGATGTGCCATCCTGGAGGATCTGCACTACCTGAGCCACTAGTGTGGGTTCTAGACACGGTCTCATGCTACCACTACAGTGAAAGCATCGCCAGCATTCAAAAGTGTCCAAAACATCAGCCAGGAAGCATAGGAACTGAGAAGTGGTCTGTGGTCACCTCCTGCAGAACCACTCCTTTATTGGCGGTGTCTTGCTAATTGCTTATAATTTCCACCTGTTGTCTGTTCCATTTCTACAACAGCATGTGAAATTGATTGTCAATCTGTGTTGCTTCCTGAGTGGACAGTGTGATTTCACAGAAGTGCGATTGACTTGGAGTTACATTGTGTTGTTCAAGAGTTCCCTTTATATTTTTGAGCAGAGTATATAGAGAGCTTGGCCTGTCTGGCTGCTCTTTTTTGATAAATATTGGTGTCTCTATAGTGTACATGCTGCCATAGGGCGTTTTTTATTCACGTGTTTAATGCCTCATAATTTTTTACCTTTAGTCCATTAGACATGATAATTAATAGCTGCTCACGCTTGTAATGCTTTCATCTATTGTACCATAATTACAACTCTATTTATAAGCAGTCATCATTGTATATAAATAATGGTAAGGCAGTCAGCCAATAAGAGGTCACAGCCAGCAGCATTACCTTATTACTGGATTGTAAAAAGGAAAAAAGGAATTTATAGATACTGCTTTTGAATACCGACCCTTCTCCTGGTGCAGATTATCTGAGGAATTATCAGTATAATGTCCTTTTACAGTGTAAGTATAAAAATCATTCACATAGAAAGTCAATCTATAAATACTGAGGTGTAGTCTGTGTTCTTCTTTGCACTCTGTGGTGTGGTGTACTGTAGTGACGCACTGTAACAAACCTCCTCCTCATATAATCACCTTACCACTGAGGTGACATACCGTAACACCCCCCCCCCCCCCATGTAGTCCCTTTACTACTGGGGTGACACACAGTAACAAACCCCCTCCTCATGTAATCTCCTTACTGCTGGGGTGACACACTGTAACAAACCCCTCCTCACGTAATCTCCTTACTACTGGGGTGACACACAGTAACAAACCCCCTCCACATGTAATCTCATTACTACTGGGGTAACACACAGTCATAACCCCCCTTTCATGTAATCTCCTTAATACTGCGGTGACACACTGTAACAAACTCCCTCCTCATGTAATCACTTTACTACTGAGGTGACACACTATAACAACCCCCCCTTACTACTGGGGTAACACACTGTAACAAACCCTCTCTTCATGTAATCACCTTACTACTGGTGTGACACACTGTAACAAACCTCCTCCTCATGTAATCTCCTTACTACTGGGGTGACACACTGTAACAAATCCCCTCCCCATGTAATTACCTTATTTTTGGGGTGACTCACTGTAACAAACGCTCTCATGTAATCACCTGACTACTGTTGTAACACGCTGTAACAAACCCCCTTCTCATGTATGTCATGCTTTGTGCTCATGCACAGGCCACAAGCGCATTGTTCCCTTGTCCCCGGCTGCCGGCGGAGCTGAGATGCGCATCGCGGGACACGCCCGCATGCGAATCCCAGCCCGTTACTCACCTCTCTCCCCTGCTGCCTCCACTGTGTCTCAGCTCCGGCACGCGCTTCCCAGAGCTCAAAAACTTTAAGGGCCAGTATGCCCATAATTATTGTGTACACCTTACACCATTCTATAAAGTCCATGCACCTCCCACACTTCCCTGCCAGATCTTCAGTGCCCCCAGCCTGAGAGTAAGCATTCCATATTGTCTGTTTGCCTTACCCGTGTGTACAAACCTTTCTGCTATGTTATTAGACTTCGCACTTTTGCCACCTGCCTTGACCTTCTGCTATGTTTGACTATGCTACGGCCTTATCCTTCGATACCTTGCCTAGCCCAGCTACCTGTGTGGCCGAGCCGTGTCAGGGGTAGCGACCTGGGTGTCACCTGCCGCATCAAGCTCATCCTGCCTTGCGGCGGGCTCTGGTGAAGACCAGCGGCATCTTAGACTCCGCTCCCCGATACGATCCGGGTCATCAGCTAGACAGGTTAGAGGATCCACATCCAGCTTTGTTACAATGTAATTACTTTACTACTAAGGTGACACACTGTAGCAAACCCCCTCCTCATGTAATTACCTTAATACTGGGCTGACACACTGTAACAAATCCCCTCCTCATGTAATCTCCTTACTACTGGGGTGACACACTGTAACAAACCACCTTCTCATGTAATTACCTTACTACTGGGGTGACACACTGTAACAAACCGCCTTCTCATGTAATTACCTTACTACTGGGGTGACATACTCTAACAAACCCCCTCCTCATGTAATTACCTTACTACTGGGGTGACATACTGTAACAAACCTCCTCCTCATTTAATCTCCTTATTACTGGAGTGAAACACTGTAAGAAACCTCCTCCTCATGTAGTTACCTTACTACTGGCGTGGCACACTGTAAGAAACCTCCTCCTCATGACTTCTGGGGTGACACTGAGGCGCAGATTTTTTTCACATAGAACAGGATAGAATTAGCTGTGCAGGTAACATGTGACCTCCACTTCAGCATAGCCCTGCCTCCTCCACAACATCACCAAAGGTCCTTCAGCAACTATCTCTTCTATCCTGTATGATATAGCTCCGTCTCCAACATGTAACTGATAACATGATGGTGACATCATCAAAGGTCCTTCACCTTAGTCATCTAGTTGGTCTGGCCGGTAAAGGAGGCGGAGGGAGGGGTAAGCAGAATTCTAGGGTAGGTCCTTGAGCCATGCATTATAGTAGAGGAACTGCAGCAGCGGTGCTGTGTGTCTCCTCTATCCGGCCATCAGGAGCACAGCACTATTACATCACATATACATTAATAATTAAGACGTTTTGGGACGCGAATATTCGCATTTCAAATTTTTATTGCGAATATCGCAAATTCACGAATATTGCAAATATATTCGCTATATATTCGAAAATATGAATATTCACTTTTTTCCGCATATACGCATATTCACATATGCGCATTTCGCATATGTGTACATTCGCATATTCCTTCTTTTCACTTGTGGGCCAATTAGAATTGTGCAAATACACTTGTCAAAGGTTATCAACAACATCCCTGGCAACCAATAGTAAAGTTGCCCAACCCCTCACTGTTCTTTCTCGAATATGCGAAAATGCTAATATAACGAATACGCTTTTTGCAGCTGGTCTTTACCAGACTTGTTATACATCTAGGATCTAACAAAACCATCATCTTTTTACCTTCTATTTCCAGCTTACACAGGCTTACTTTTGTCCTGTCAGAGGTGGCAATAGTACTCTTTACATCGGAACACATTAACATAAGTTTTTCAAGAAAAAAATTATCAGCCTGTATGGGTTCAGCACATATGAGACCATTCACACAGTCCCGCAAAAACACCTCAGTCTTTACTACTTCCGGACCCCTTGGGTGCAGATTTTCTGGTGCACTCTCTGCATCCCACAATTCCCAAAAGTACGGAAAGTCTCTGCCCAGAACAATTTCCACAGTAAGTATCGCACAAACCTCCATCACATGGTTCACTGTCCCAAAAGATGTATCAAAATTAATTTGAACTGTCTTACCGGACTCCGGTCGGGACTTCACACAGAGAATTTTCTCAGGCATTATCCGAGGCACAGTCTGATGACAGTCCAAGTCCATACACAGTGGGATTCTGCCCACCAACAACTCACGGGACCTCGGCTTCATCCTGGTAACCACCAGTTGTGGCCCACATTGGTTGCCCCGAGCAACGGCCTGCTGATGTAGTCATTTTTCCAGAGAACGTCTTGTTCTCGTACACCTCAGCTGGGCTCATCCGACTTGAAGGGGGTTGCTCCTAGCAACGGCTCCTCTCGAACTCGCCCGTTGGTTGCCGCATCCTCCGCCAAATGTGACAAACCATCTCGGGGATTAGCTATTGGATCATCCTGGACACTTGCCACGGGACACGTTCCTCACAATAACATAGCAGACCACAGTTCCGCATACAAGTCTGGCTCCTCGTCAGCTTTATTTCCACAGGTTGCAGGTAAAACAAAACATAACTCAGGAACAAACCAAAGTCCTAGACTGTCTGGTCACTGACTATACATGTAAGCATGCCCTGTCTACCAACTGGTGAGCTACCCTCATCCAGTTAAAACCTGTGCCACCAACAACCTGTTTTAGGCCCAGTACCCACTGTCACTTGGGCCCTCACAGCTGCCGCTGTGTCTCTCCATCAAGGCCCGCTGTCTCTCCCTATAGCAGGGTGCTGTTTCCAAGGGAGAGCCCAGATCACACTGAGTCTCCATCTTATATACACCTCCCTTCCCTGCTGCCTCATTAATTAAGCAGCAGGTGGAGGTTTCTCCAGGGTGAGCCAAGGAAATACACCCTTTCCTTGCCACCTTATCACAATATATATATATATATATATATATATTTAGTTTCATATAGTGTGAGCCCCCAGACTTCCAGTCTTTTACATTCAGAACATTTTGTTCCGAATGCTGTGTGCGGGCTGCGGGGGTCGTGATGTCACCACTACAACATCATGCCACGTCCCCTGCATGCAAGTCAATGGGAGGGGGGTGACGCCCCCTGCCAAAGACATGCATTGAGGGGGTGTGGTGAGAAGGTACGACCACAGCAGCCCACACCCAGTGTTCAGAACAGAATTTCCCAAACGCTGGGGCAGTGGGGTACCCCTTTAAATTACTTCTGATCTTTAGTGCCAACAACTGCAAGGTGCAGGCACTTCACTTATCATCACTGGACTGACAAGGCTTATCCAGAGGCCCAATATGGATGGTAGGGGGGCACTTGGATACCTTTTCCTCACTGGATTGTAGAAAATGTAGTTCTCTCGACTACTGGATAAAGCATTCCCGTTCATGAGAACTGGTGAGCCTGGGCAGCTCTTGACCGCAGTCCTTTCTACACTAAACTCCCCCCTCAAGGGCAGAAAATCCTCTCTCAGATTTTAGAGGGGATTAGAACTGAGCAAAGGACCTTCCATTGACTGGGGTTTGCCTAAAGCTAATGCATATGTACAAGGCACTTGCTCTTGGTCTTGACATAAAGCAACCTCTAGGTGGCCGGAACACTTCTAGCACACAATTACATTAGTGCTTACGTTGTCAATGCAAATGATAGAATGACAAAATAAGGTATAAAACAACAAGGTATACAACAGAAAGTGACATATTTAAGAACCACTAACTGGCACAGATAACATGCAGTGGCAATATTTTGTGTGGCCACGATTATTTTGAAGCACTGCCCTAAGTTTCTTTGGCATGGAGTTCACCAGAGCTTTTGAAAGTTAGAGACCTAGTGCCCTCCCAACTACTGTTGGAGGATGTCCCACAGATGCTCAATAGGTTTTGGGTCTGGAGACATGCTTTGCTAGTCCATCCCTTTTACCCTCAGTTTCTTTATCAAGGCAGCAGTCCTCTTGGAAGTGTGTTTGGGGTTATTATAATGTTGAAATACTGCCCTACGGCCTAGTCTCTGAGGGAACGGGATCATGCTCCCAGTACATGTCCCTCAATGAACTGTAACTCCCCAGTATCAGCAGCACTTATTCAGGCCCAGAAAAGAAAACTCCCACCACCATGCTTGACCGTAGCCAAGACACACTTGTCTTTGTGCTCCACACCTGGTTGCCACCACACACGTTAATACAAGAGCCATGCAGACCAATTTGATGTACTGTGCAGTGCATGGCCTGAGCACTGAAAGGCTGACCCCCACCTGTTCAACCTCTGCAGCAATGCTGGCTGAACTCATACGTCTATTTCCCAAAGACAACCACTGTATATGATGCTGAGCACGTGCACTCAACTTCATTGGTCGACCTTGGTGAGGCCTGTTCTGAGTGGAGCCTTTCCTGTGAAACTGCAGTTTGATCTTGTAGAGCAAGAGCTTTAAGTAGAGCAACAATTCTTTTTGAGGATCTTAAAAAAGTTATTTGCCAAAGCAAACTTTCAGTGACTGGTATCAGAGGGTGTGAGAGCAATAACACCATATTTAAGACACCTGCTCCCATTTACATTCGAGACCTTGTAACGCTAAGAGATCACATCACATTGGGGAGGGAAAGTGACTAGTTGGGCCCAATAAGTTCAACTTAGGAGTGTACTCACTTTTGTTGCCAAGGTAGACATTAATGTCTGTTTGTTGAGTTATTTTGAGAGAACACAACATTAAACACTGTTATACAGGCTGTGCACTCACTACTTTACATTGTAACAGGACTTACTAAAGTCCTTAGCAAATTAAGTCTCACCAGTAGTGTTGAGCACGAATATTCGTGATGCAAATTTTTATTGCGAATATTGGAACTTCCCGGTTTCGCAAATATTTATGCAAATTTCCCATGCAAATTTTCGTATGGAAAAAAGTGAACGAACATAGTGACTATGCGCATTTTGTGAACATGGGACGAACAATCATCAATATATTCGCAAAATATTGCAAATTCGAATATGGCCCTTGCCGCTCATCACTACTCACCAGGGATTTTAACTCTTTCTGGATTTCCCATATCTCACCCAGCTTCACCTGGATGAGTTATGTGCTTCTTGAAACCTAGTGGAGCATCATACAGTCGAAATCAAAAAGTTTATCCTCCCAAAAAAAAAAAAAAAAAGCTAAGTGTTTGACCAAAAAGTTTTTGCACTTCTCTAGCAGGGTGACATTGCATTATAAGCTCCTCCTCTTGTAAAGACAACATGAAGTCTATGATTTACCCTGAGACTTAATGGGAGAGATATTCTGAAATGTATTTCAATTTGTGTGTTAAAATGTATCTTATAAAACATCTTAACCATATAATTTAAAGGAGTAGTCCAGTGGTGATTCAGTGGTTTACAACTTATCCCCTATCTTAAGGATAGGGGATAAGTTGCAGATCGCGGGGGGTCCGACCCCTAGGGCCCCCCGCGATCTCCTGTACGGAGCCCCGACAGCCCGCGGGAAGGGGGCGTGTCGACCTCCGCACGAGGCGGCGGCCGACACGCCCCCTCAATACAACTCTATGGCAGAGCCGAAGCGCTGCCTTCGGCAATCTCCGGCTCTGCCATTGAGATGTATTGAGGGAGCGTGTCGGCCGCCGCCTCGTGCGGGGGTCGACACCCGCTATCTCGGCGGAGAGCCGGGGCCCCGTATAGAGAGATCTCAGGGGGCCCCAGAGGTCGGACCCCCCGCGATCTCAAACTTATCCCCTATCCTTAGGATAGGGGATAAGTTTTTCACCACTGGACTACCCCTTTAACATTGATTTATCCCTGGCTATATGAAATAAAATTGCCCTTTAAGCAACAATTATTTTTTTTACAAATTCCTAAAACTTGCTGCTTAGCTGCTGTTTGCATCTTCTGAATCGAGGTTTATATGCAAAATAGTGAGAAGCTGTAATATCAACACTGGATCTGGATGCAGGAAATTATTTTGGCTTTACTAAAAGCCTTCAATATCCACAGATGTAGCTCCCGAATCCTTTATCCCGCTCATCTAAGTAATTTAAGTAAGTTTCTGCCTGATGTACAACAGGGGGAGGCTTCCTTTTCTATAAATAATCTGGATACTATACTGCATGTTCAAGGTGTCTGTAACATGTAACGACACATTTGTTTAGCAGCTTCCTGTATTAGACAGAAAGTAATTTCAGCACTTGGTGTATTGGAAGGGTATATAGGATGCTGGTACAGATAGTTCTCTGTTCTCTCGCAGTGGGTGTCACTAATAACAAATGGAAATTGCTTCCACATACTGATGACATTCTTTTTTCTCTGCTTTTTCTCTGTTGCAAGGATGAATTTGCCCATATAATGCTGCCATATTTTTCTTGCTGCTTATTTAGTGCTCAAACAATAATGCTGGGAAACCGATTCCACAAAGTGGAGAACATCATCTATACTTGACCCATGCCAGCTGCAGCAGCTCTGTTTTTAGGCGCACATTTTTGGAGTAGCGGGAACAAATCTGACAGCCCATTGCAGCATATCCAAAATGTGAGCAATGTGCTTCCAGTCCAGTGTGTTACATTGTTGTGTTACTCCAACCCTACCCTAGTGATTCGAGCCTGATGATACGTTTCATTGTCCATCTCAAAGATGGCACTGTGGTTAAAGATATGTGTGCAGATGTTTAGTAGTGTTGCTCGCGAATATTCGCAATTCGAATATTATTTCGCGAATATAGCGCTATATATTCGTAATTACGAATATTTTTCTTTTTTCTTCACAGTACACATCACAGTGATCATCCCTCTCTGCTTCCAGCTTGTGTGGTGTAAAGAAGGCTGTAATACTACTGTGGGAGACTGGCGTGCGAAAATTTGCATATGCTAATTTTCGCATATACGAATTTTCGCGTATGTTAATTTTGTATATGCTAATATTCACATATGTTACTTTTCGCATACGCGAATTTTTGCATATGCGAAAATAAAACGAGAATATAATGAATATGCGAATATTCGCGAATATATGACGAATATTCGTCCATATATTCGCGAATATTCGCGAATTCGAATATGGCCTATGCCGCTCAACACTAATGTTTAGCTAACAGCTTTCAGTAATGTTCTTCATTAAAGTGTTAAGCCTATCAGGCTGTATTTGTGTGAGGGACGTGAGTATCTTCCACCCCCTGCACTACTAAGTGTGGCGTCATGGTAATATGTGTGGGGTTATATAATGCCCCTGCACCTACCGGAGGTACGTATGTGATCTTTTGCAGATTACACTGTATCCACTGTTTGAATCTCCAGCCACTTTGAAGCTCCGGCAGCTGTACACTGTACAGGAGCTTCGCTGTTCCTCAACTAATGTTAGATGACGGGGCGTCTCTTGTAGCCTGCTTGCTGCCTCATAGTGAGATGCTGGGTCGCCCGTCTCCTGCATGGTAAAGTATCCGGGATGCGTCTGCTACGGACTGGTAAGTGACCGCCCCCACTACTGAGCGTTCAGAGTGGGACACCAGAGACCCGTGTTTGTTGCCCTCATCCTTCCGCGTTTCCAGGGGTCAACACATTTCTGGCACGATTCTCATCAGCCAGGTACATATAACAGTGCTGAGTGGGTCGCAGAGCTCGGATGGTGAGGCTGTGGTATGTGGATAACTTTCCAGAGTACAGAGCCTGGCCGAAGGGTGTAGGGGGCCTGTATGTGTAAGTAACTAGCAGTGACCGGTGACTGCTGTGCTCCTCTGTTTACGTTCTTCGTTTGATTTAAGTGCGTCTGAGTGCATGAAAATATGTAGCTGATTAAAGTCTGTGAGTGTCGCACGTGTGAATTGTCTGCTGGGCAGTCCTGTAGAGAGCTTCGTACCTATAATATTAGAGGAGGACAATTACTCCGGTAGCATGAACTATGTCACTCTTGTCAGGTATGTTGGACCAATGTCCCGTAATGTTTTCCATCACTGTTCCATAGGGTTCATATGCCAGACAGGTGCTGGTTGTGCAACCAGCTAAACGGTGTTCTGGTATATACTGTAGTGTGCCTATTTGAGTCAATGACCCAGATTAGTAAATTTTTTCTATATATGGTGTACTGCATTGCATTAGGTTTAATCGTGGGATGGCATAGTGTGGTAGGAAATATCTCATTCAAAATCAATTCACTACACTACAAGGTAGCCACATTACAACCGTGACACATCCCACTTTTTATTCCATGGTATAGAATTGGTTCATAAGCAGAAACGAGGTGGTGATAGGGTTAAAACCCTTCGCAATAGAGAAATCTTTTGGATATACAATTTACGCAGTTACCAGCCGTATGGTCTAAATTTTCGATCTGATATTATTCTGCATTACGATTAATCCTACACCTCTTCTCTGCAATATTATACCAATTCTATATATTACCTCTAAATATGCATTATTTTATTATGTTAGCATATAGAACTTTTTGATGTAATATGCAACATAACATTTTTTTTTGTACTTGTGCATTTGTGCATTTTTGTAACATTTTCTTGTTAAGCTTGTTTGATGTTTTCACAACGTTCGAGCTATTGAGGGTTAATGGACCTTTGTTCCGTTGGCCAGTCAAGCCGCACCTGTGAAACACCATATAAAAAGGTGGTTGATCTCCACCCAACTATCTGTTTGACAAAGGGTCACGTGACCCGAAACGTGTCACATCCTATCCGGAGTGCCGGGATGTGTACTATCCTGTTACCTGTGTATACCTCATGAATAAATCTGAAGACCGTGCGCTGGCTCTTGCTTTCTTTCTTCATACTTCTGAGGAGACTGCCGGGCGCAAGGAAAGGAGTAGCTGACTATCTTCCATTTTCGCTTTAGCCACATTACAGTTTGTTTACATAGATTTTCTGACACATACTACAAACATATGTATTAAAACAAGATAAATTTTTGTTAAATACCATTTACATACGCATGGCATTTATACTGTTCATGTGCTCATGGCATTTATACTGCCCACATGCTTATGGCATTCTTACTGTTCATGCGTTCATGGCATTTATGCGGTTCATATGCTCATAGCATTTATACTGTTCATATGCTCTTGGCATTAATACTGTTTATATGCTCATGGCATTTATATTGTGTTCATATGTTCATGGCTTCATTACTGCCATCTATCTCTAGGAGCAGGTCCATAATTGGTACTGTTTGTTTTTTTATTTTAAATCAAAGTAAATCCCCCTCTTTTACCTGGGGATGACGCCTGATAAACATATGGAAAATCTTTATGACATAGTCTATGGGCATCTTCTAAGATGAGTCTCTTGGAGACATAAAATGTCTGCCTTTAGTATTTGTGCTTCTTTCCATACCTTTGACCTTTTAATGGGGGTATTCAAACCTCTGCAGTTTAGGGATACTAATATCAATACCATTCACCAATGGTTTAGTCTTTGAACAAGGTGACTGATATTTTCCTAAAAGATAAGATTTTTTCCTATTGAGCAAGTTGTAGCTATAATGGGAAGGGACTATACTCATACATTCTACATCTACACATCCACACTCATTCACACTCAAACTCATTGGTAAATCAATCCTTAGATTCACCACTTGAACATCACACACATGGGGTGGATGCCCATATTGCGTCCACATAGGGGAATGCTGGGCAGTTCCCAACATATCAGCACAAGCTATACCAGACTTGACTGGGTGTTATAAATAATATAAAGGGTAGGGGAAAAAAAGAAGACAAAAGAAAAACATGAAATAGAAAAAAATAAATAAAAAAGAGAAGAGAGAAGAAAAAACAAAACATTCAAAGGGACACACTCTCAATTCCACTTAGTGGTCAGTGCTAGTAGCTATACTTCTTTTAATTTCCCTTCATTATCAACACCCTTAATTATCACTAATCACTCTTCCCTCCACCTTGCCCCCAAAAAACAGGAAATTTTTAAATATTTTATAAACTGTTACTACAGCCGGCTTCAGTTGATATAATTGTTACAATGTTACTACTTAGAGTTCATAACTTGACTTTACTTTTCTCCGTCGACTTTTCTCCCTTCTTAGATATTTTTTGTGTGTCCCACTAGCATCCTGCACGTTTGGAAGGAATCCCCATTCACAACAAAAATGTTCCAGTTCTTGTGGAGACTTTTCCCCTTTATATGAGATGAAGATTTTTATGGGGAAGCCCCACATGTATAACATGTTATGGTCACGGAGTGCCCAGGTACCTATTACAAACTCTTTCCGTTTGGCTATTGTTGCGGCAAAGATATCAGGGTACAGAGATACATTAGCAAATTGTTCTAGTAACTCAACGGAGTCCCTAATTGTGTGGTGGCTTTAACTCAGCGTTCTTGTAACTATCTCACTCCCGGCCAAATCCGTATACATAATGCATATATAGAAGCATAGAGAAATAAATCAGACAGAGCCATTGTGCTTTAGCGTTCTCTGTGTGCTGTCCACTCCCTTTTATTTCAAATCGTTCAAGCTTATATCACCTTTGTCATTAACATAAGTTCCCACCCTCCCTAGTGGGCTGTTCTAGCATATAGGAAGTGAGCAAATAGCATGGGGGATGTGCCTTGTCCTTGTGTCTCTCAACTTCCTGTAACTGTTTCACAAGTCTCTTTTGTTCAGTCTTCACACGATGGTGGGGGCCAAGATGGTGGGGGGCCAAGATACCGGAAGGAGCATGGGGGGAAAACAGATGGGGAAGGGGGGCCTCCTAAATTAAATTTTTTTACATAGATAAATCTATTACAATTGCAGTCATTTTTTTTTTTCTTTCACATGAAAAAAAATGCACCATGACAATTATATCTCTTGGGGCTGATAAGGTAAGGATTTGGGCTTAGTGAGTCTATGAGTCTATGCACACAATCCATTGTCAATTCCTTAGAAGTTAGCTAAGGAAGTTATGTAGCATGACACTGCCAATAACAGCCTTTTTGAATCCCAACGATACACCCACAGAATATGACTTTATGCCAAATTCAAACCTAGTTATCTATATGGTTCAGCGGGAAATGAAGCTCAACTGGCCAGATAACTTTCTGCCATGTATTAAAGGATCATTGACACCTTTTCTTTACACATGCAAAGTGTTGGTTGTAATGATAGTGGTGGTAGGTAAGTATCGATTTCATCAGTGTCACCCACACTACCCGCCTGTACCAACAGGTTAATGCAGGTAAATATGATGACAGTTTCCCTTTAACCCCTTAACGACGCAGGACGTATATTTACGTCTTGCGCCGGCTCCCGTGATATGAAGCGGGGTTGCGCTGCGACTCCGCATCACATCGCGTCGGTCCCGTCCGGGACCCGCGGCTAATACCACACATCACCGATCGCGGCAATGTGCGGTATTAACCCTTTAGAAGCGGCGGTCAAAGCTGACCGCCGCTTCGAAAGTGAAAGTGAAAGTATCCCAGCTTACAGGACACCGGGAGGGCCCTTACCTGCCTCCTCGGTGTCTGATCGACGAATGACTGCTCCGTGCCTGAGATCCAGGCAGGAGCAGTCAAGCGCCGATAACACTGATCACAGGCGTGTTAATACACGCCAGTGATCTGTGTAAGAGATCAGTGTGTGCAGTGTTATAGGTCCCTATGGGACCTATAACACTGCAAAAAAAAGTTACAAAAAAGTGTTAATAAAGGTCATTTAACCCCTTCCCTAATAAAAGTTGGAATCACCCCCCTTTTCCCATAAAAAAAATAAAACAGTGTACATAAAAATAAACATATGTGGTATCGCCGCGTGCATAAATGTCCGAACTATAAAAATATATCATTAATTAAACCGCACGGTCAATGGCGCATGCGCAAAAAAATACCAAAGTCCATAAAAGCATATTTTGGTCACTTTTTACACCATTAAAAAATGAATAAAAAGTGATCATAACAAAAATCATACCGAAAAAAACTTCAGATCACGGCGCAAAAAATGAGCCCTCATACCGCCCTGTACGTGGAAAAATAAAAAAGTTATAGGGGTCAGAATAGGACATTTTTAAACGTATAAATTTTCCTGCATGTAGTTATGATTTTTTCCAGAAGTACGACAAAATCAAACCTATATAAGTAAGGTATCATTTTAACCATATGGACCTACAGAATAATGATAAGGTGTCATTTTTACCGAAATATGCAATGCATAGAAACGGAAGCCCCCAAAATTACAAAATGGCCTTTTTTCTTCGATTTTGTCACACAATGATTTTTTTCCGTTTTGCCGTGAATTTTTGGGTAAAATGACTAATGTCACTGCAAAGTAGAATTGGTGATGCAAAAAATAAGCCATAATATGGATTTTTAGGTGAAAAATTTAAAGGGTTATGATTTTTTAAAGGTAAGGAGGTAAAAACGAAAGTGCAAAAACGGAAAAACCCTGAGTCCTTAAGGGGTTAAAGACATAGAAGAACACATTGTAATAACTAAGACTATGGGGGAGATTTATCAAAATCTGTCCAGAGGAAAAGTTGCTGAGTTGCCCATAACAACCAATCAGATTGCTTTTATCACTTATGAAAAGGCCTCTGAAAAATGAAAGAAGCGATCTGATTGGTTGTTATGGGCAACTCAGCAACTTTTCCTCTGGACAGGTTATGATAAATGTCCCCCTATGTTCACAGGGCAAAAATTCTGTTGAAATTGACTGCACATTGATTTCATTGGGATTCTTAGAAAGTGAAATTTCTGCAGCGGGCATTGAAGTCAATGGGGTTTGAATCTCGGCTGATTCTGTGTTCTGAGAACACAAAAGTTCTGCCACAATTCCGCTCAGTAAACCTTGCTGAACTGAACTATAGGTAAGTTTAACATCTGTTGTGGGTAAGATTTTTGAGGGTTTTCTGAGGGATGTTATTCTGGAGTATTTTAATGAAAACAACTTTCTGACACAGCACCAACCTGGGTTTATGTGGATTGATCCCGTCAGACTAATCTGATCAGCTTCTATGAGGAGGTCAGTTATAGATTGGACCAGGGTGAAGCTGTGGATGTTGTATATCTGCACTTTTCTATGGTGGGTGATCTTTATATACCTAGCCCAATAACCATGACAAGGGGGCATCCTCTACGCCTAGAGGAAAGAAGATTTCACTGTAATCAAAGACGGGGATTCTTTACTGTAAGAGCAGTGAGACTATGAAACTCTCTGCCATATGATGTTGTGAAATAGAAGTCAGCCGAAGAGGGAAATAGAGGCAGAGAAAGACACTGAGAAGCTACTGAGAGCTTAAGTAAGTGTTATATCTCAGCCCAATGCTTACTCTGCTTAGTACTTCTCTATAACCTCATCCATGATTCTGCTGCTACCGTATATACTCGAGTATAAGCCGAGTTTTTCAGCACGATTTTTTGTGCTGAAAATACCCCCCTCGGCTTATACTCGAGTGAACTCCCCCACCCGCAGTGGTCTTCAACCTGCGGACCTCCAGAGGTTTCAAAACTACAACTCCCAGCAAGCCTGGGCAGCCATCGGCTGTCCGGGCTTGCTGGGAGTTGTAGTTTTGAAACCTCCGGAGGTCCACAGGTTGAAGACCACTGTGGCCTTCGACATCATCCAGCCCCCTCTCACCCCCCTTTAGTTCTGTACAGTACTCACCTCCGCTCGGCGCTGGTCCGGTCCTGCAGGGCTGTCCGGAGAGGAGGTGGTCCGGTGGGATAGTGGTTCCGGGCTGCTATCTTCACCGGGGAGGCCTCTTCTAAGCGCTTCGGGCCCGGCCTCAGAATAGTCACGTTGCCTTGACAACGACGCAGAGGTGCGTTCATTGCCAACGTACTTCTGCGTCATTGTCAAGTCAACGCCTCTATTCCGGGCCGGAAGCGCGGAGAAGAGGCGCCCCCGGTGAAGATAGCAGCCCGGAACCACTATCCCACCGGACCACCTCCTCTCCGGACAGCCCTGCAGCACCGGACCAGCGCCGAGCGGAGGTGAGTACTCAGAACTAAAGGGGGGTGAGAGGGGGCTGGATGATGTCGAAGGCCGCAGTGGTCTTCAACCTGCGGACCTCCGGAGGTTTCAAAACTACAACTCCCAGCAAGCCCGGACAGCTGATGGCTGCCCGGGCTTGCTGGGAGTTGTAATTTTGAAACCTCTGGAGGCCCGCAGGTTGAAGACCACTGAGGGCGAATGATGAGAAGAGGATGATGAAGGGGGGTGTGTGGGATGATGAAGGGGGGTGTGTGGGATGATGAAGGGGGGTGTGTGGGATGATTACAAGGGGATGATGATGAGGATGTTAATGATGGGTCTGGATGATGACGGGGGTCTGGATGATGACAGGGGGGGGATGATGTATTTCCCACCCTAGGCTTATACTCGAGTCAATAACTTTTCCTGGGATTTTGGGTTGAAATTAGGGGTCTCGGCTTATACTCGGGTCGGCTTATACTCGAGTATATACGGTACATTACTTCTGAGGATGTGCTATCTTCTGTGTACAGGATTTAGGAGACATCATAGGAGCTAATATCTACCTACTAGCTCAGAGACAACTGAAAGTGACGGATGGAGCCTACAGAGTTTGAAAGCATTGAAAAAAGCCATATGCAAGATATACAGTAGTCAGAAATAGTGCTGCTCCTCATGTATACACACAACAGCTTTTCCTTAAAATTATGTTTAGGGATTTGTTACAAATTATAATTTTCACTAACTATAAGTAATGTTTTGGAGAAAACAGCCGTTGGATATGGCAACTCATTAAACTTTGGAGGAAATGTAAGATTTCGAATTATTATGTTGTATTGATTGGAGTCTAAAATCACTATGGGAACTTTTCTTTTAATTGTCTTCTCTGTGAATGATTATGTCTGGGATTGTGCACTGCGGATTGTCTGGTATCGACCAGCACTACAATGGAGCAAATACTGCTTTGTAAAGTAGAGGATAGCTGTAGACTGCACTGCAGGTTATACTGTGTAAAGTGCTAATGGGTGCACATACAGGATTAATCCCTTGACATACACATTGCTACATTCAATAGAAATTGCACTCGTACAACCAAAATTGTGTTCAAAGTTTCAATACTTTTAGTTCACATGTTTGTCTTCATACAGAAAACTCATTTGACATGGAAACAGTGTACAAGAACACAAAAATATTCACCCAGTGCTCGTTTGCTGATACGGTTTTGTAGCCTTGGTTTAACTTCTTACTCTCCAGCCGGAGCTCTGTGTTGGAGTGTCCATATTAGCTGCGCACCTTGCTCCACTCTGAGAACAGTGTCTGAGGCTCACCAACAGGTGAGCTTGATTGGCGACATCAGGATCTCTCCCTTTCTCAAGCCTAACGTGACTGAACCCACCACCACAATTTATGGACCATAGTCCCATGAGATTTCACATCTATGAATTAAAATCATATAAAATAATCAACTAAAGCAATAGATGGTATTACTCATAGTCATACATCAGATCAGCATAAGGTGTTTTCATAAGAATACATTAAAGTTGCAATTTTCATTGATACCATTCGGGGACATAGCATTCAATTTGGTAATCCAAAAAACCTCCCTGTCACAGCGAGCGCTCCAGTCATCACCTCCGGACCGGAGAGCCCGCTGCTTCTGCCCTACGTTACGGGGTCCCGGCATCTCTCGGCCAGACGCACTGACCGGTAGCGCGGGTCCCACAGTGGCAGAGACGCAGCTAGCGTGGTGGCTGGTCCCCGCTCACGCGCCGCTTCCTTGTTCTCCTTACCCGCTCCCCGCGCGGCACTCTGCTCTCCTGTATCCCGGCGCGCGCGGCCCCGCTCTCTAGGGCGAGCACATGCCGGCTTCAGTAAATTTAAAGGGCCAGCACACCGGTAATTGGTGTGCTGGTTCCTCACCTCCCACTGTGTCCTTCCCATAAAAGGCACCTGCCCCTTCCTGCCCTTGCCGGATCTTTGTGCCTTGTGCCTCTGAGAAAGCGTTCCCTACTGTGTTTGTTGCCTTGCCAGTTGCCGAACCCGTTGCTACCGTATACTCGCCTGTGAACCCTTGCTACCTGCCCTGACCTCTGCTACGTCCAACTACACTCTTGCCTGCTCCCTGTGTACCACGCTATATCAGCTGCCAGTGAGGTCGAGTTGTTACTGGGGGATACGACCTGGTAGTTATCGCTGCAGCAAGTCCATCCTGCTTTGCGGCAGGCTCTTGTGAAGACCAGTAACTGCTTAGAACCGGTCCTCCAGTACAACCCGTGCTATCGCCTCTCTGGTCCATAGGATCCTCTACCTATCCTGCCGGTACGTGACAGTAAGATCCCGCTGATGTTCCACTGCCAAGTCTAGCGGACCTCACCTCCATTGTGGCCCAGCAAGGTCAGCAGCTGGCCCAGTTGACCGCTATGATGCAACAGCTCCTGCCTGCTCAGCAACAGCCTGCTCCTCCGTCTGCAGCTGCTGCATCACCTCCGCCTGCAGTTGCCACTGGGTCCAGAATCAGTTTGTCCCTACCTGACAAATACGACGGAGATTCTAAACTATACCGAGGGTTCCTGTCACAGTGCTCTCTTCACCTCGAGCTACTGTCGGACCAGTTCCCGTCTGAGAGAGCCAAGGTAGCCTTCATCCTCAGTCTACTCTCCGGGAGGGCCCTGGCCTGGGCTACACCGCTTTGGGACCGCGCTGATCCAGCCACCGCATCCGTCCAGAGCTTTTGTCAGGAGTTTCGTAGTGTTTTCGAGGAACCTGCCCGGGGGTTTCCTCTGCTGAGACTGCTTTGCTGAACTTGTCCCAAGGAAATTCTACCATGGGTGACTATGTACACTGGACAGTTCCTGACATGGACAGAGGTGTAAGCAGGGAGCACTGTGGTCAGACATAAAAGAACTCCAGAAAGAAATATAACTTCCTTTGTAGTGTACAGAAGCTGATAAGTACTGGAAGGATTAAGATTTTTATATAGAAGTAATTTACAAATCTGTTTAACTTTCTGGCACCAGTTCATTTATTTGAAAAAAAAAACTAAAAAGCTTTCCACTGGTGTACCCCTTTAACCCCTTCACGACGAGCGACGTACATGTACGGTGCCGCGAAGTGTCACTTGGCGCGCGGCGACGTACATGTACGTCGCGGGGTTCCGGGAGCGCCGCGTCACCGGTAGCGGTGATCGGACTGGGATGACTGCTGTTATCTAACAACAGGCATCCCGGCACATCGCCGAGGGGGGTCCTGAGACCCCCCCATGACCGCGATGCGCGCAAATCGCAGGTCAATTCAGACCTGCGATCTGCACGATTCCGGGTCATACAGGTCACTGGTGACCCGGTGACCCGGAAAATAAGAGGGATAAAGTTTGGTGGCAGGGGTGCCACCCCTCCTATCCCTGCTATTGGTCGGCCGAGCGTCCGACCGATAGCAGACCGGGGGAGGGGGGGTTAAAGTTCGGTTCCCCCGCTTTGCCCACCTGTCGGTGTCCGGGCAAAACGGGGGAACCGTCCAGGGAAGGTCGGCGCCGAAGGTCCCTACCTGGATCCCCGTTCGTGATCGTCCCCCACATGCGGCGGCGGCGGCAGCAATACTTCTGGGTCCTGCTAGGTGAGTTGTTGCCTAGCAACATCCGGAGGGCCACAGTTTACAGTGGTCTCTAAACCGTGGTCCTCCAGATGTTGCAAAACTACAACTCCCAGCATGCCCAGACAGCTGTTTGCTGTGTGGGCATGCTGGGACTTGTAGTTTTGCAATATTTAGAGGGGTTCAGGTTGTAGATCACTAAGTGGTCTCAAACTGTAGCCCTCCAGATGTTGCAAAACTACAACTCTCAGCATGCCCAGACAGCAGTTTGCTGTCTGGGCATGCTGCGAGTTGTAGTTTTGCAACATCTGGAGGGCCACAGTTTTGAGACCACTGGACAGTGATTTACAACTTGAACCCCTCTAAATCTTGCAAAACTACAACTCCCAGCATTCAGGAACAGCATAAGGCTGTCTTGGCATGCTGGGAGTTGTACTTGCGTGCCTCCAGCCATTACATAACTACATCTCCCAGCATGCCCTTCCGCAATCAGTACATGCTGGAAGTTGTAGTTTTGCAACAGCTGGAGGCACACTGGTTGGAAAATACTGAGTAAGGTCATAGAACCTAACTCAAGGTTTTCCAGCCAGTGCGCCTCCAGCTGTTGCAAAGCTACAACTCCCAGCATGCATGGTCTGTCAGTGCATGCTGGGAGTTGTAGTTTTGACCCCCCTCCCGTGTGAATGTACAGGCTACATTCACACTGGTGGCAGATTGCAGTGAGTTCCCCGCTACAAATTTGAGCTGCGGGAAATTTTTCGCCGCAGCTCAAACTCCTAGCGGGAGACTCAGTGTAATCCGCCGCCAGTGTGAATGTAACCTAAAAACACTATACTACACTAACATAAAATAAAGAGTAAAACACTACACTACACTAACATAAAATAAAGAGTAAAACACTACATATACACACGTACACTGCCTCCCCCCCCCCACCCCCCTTCCCCAATAAAAATGAAAAACGTATTGTATGGCAGTGTTTCTAAGATGGAGCCTCCAGCTGTTGCAAAACAAAAACTCCCAGCATTTCTGGACAGCAATTGACTTTCCAACCATGCTGGGAGTTTAGCAACAGCTGGAGGCACCCTGTTTGGGAATCACTGGCATAGAATACCCCTATGTCCACCCCTATGCAAGTCCCTAATTCAGGCCTCAAATGCGCATGGCACTCTCACTTTGGAGCCCTGTCGTATTTCAAGGCAACAGTTTAGGGCCACATATGGGGTATCGCCGTACTCGGGAGAAATTGCCTAACAAATTTTGGGGGGCTTTTTCACCTTTTACCCCTTATGAAAAGGAACAGTTGGGGTCTACACCAGCATGTTAGTGTAAAAAAATAATTTTTACACTAACATGCTGGTGTTGCCCTATACTTTTCATTTTCACAAGAGGTAAAAGGGAAAAACGCCCCCCAAAATTTGTAATGCAATTTCTGCCGAGTACGGGGATACCCCATATGTGGGCGCAAAGTGCTCTGGGGGGCGCACAACAAGGCCCAGAAGGGAGAGTGCGCCATGTACATTTGAGGTGATTTGCACAGGGGTGGCTGATTGTTACAGCGGTTCTTACAAACGCAAAAAAAAAAACACCCACGTGACCCCATTTTGGAAACTACACCCCTCACGGAATGTAATAAGGGGTACAGCGAGAATTTACACCCCACAGGTGTCTGACAGATCTTTGGAACAGTGGTCCGTGAAAATGAAAAATTTTGCACAGCCCACTGTTCCAAAGATCTGTCAGACACCAGTGGGGGGGTAAATGCTCACTGTACCCCTCATTACATTCTGTGAAGGGTCTAGTTCCCAAAATGGTATGCCATGTGGGGGTTATTTTGCTGTTCTGGCACCATAGGGGCTTCCTAAATGTGACATGCCCCCCGAGCAAAATTTGCTCTCAAAAAGCCAAATATGACGCCTTCTCTTCTGAGCATTGTAGTTCGCCCGCAGTGCACTTCAGGTCCCCTTATGGGGTACCTCCATATTCAGAAGAGATGGGGTTACAAATTTTGGAGGGTCTTTTCTGCTATTGACCCTTGCAAAAATGTGAAATTTGGGGGAAACCCAACATTTTAGTGAAAAATATTATTTTATTTTTTACATATGCAAAAGTCTTGAGGTATTAAGGCTCACTTTATCCCTTGTTACGTTCCTCAAGGGGTCTAGTTTCCAAAATGGTATGCCATGTGTTTTTTTTTTGCTGTTCTGGCACCATAGGGGCTTCCTAAATGCAACATGCCCCCCGAGCAAAATTTGCTCTCAAAAAGCCAAATATGACTCCTTCTCTTCTGAGCATTGTAGTTCGTCCGCAGTGCACTTCAGGTCCACTTATGGGGTACCTCCATACTCAGAAGAGATGGGGTTACAAATTTTGAGGGGTCTTTTCTGCTATTAACCCTTTAAAAAATGTGAAATTTGGGGGAAACCCAACATTTTAGTGAAAAATATATATATTTTTTTTACATATGCAAAAGTCGTGAAACACCTGTGGGGTATTAAGGCTCACTTAATTCCTTGTTATGTTCCTCAAGGGGTCTAGTTTCCAAAATGGTATGCCATGTGTTTTTTTTTTTTTGCTGTTCTGGCACCATAGGGGCTTCCTAAATGCGACATGCCCCCCAAAAACCATTTCAGAGAAACGTACTCTCTAAAATCCCCTTGTCGCTCCTTCACTTCTGAGCCCTCTACTGCGCCCGCCGAACACTTTACATAGACATATGAGGTGTGCCCTTACTCAAGAGAAATTGGGCTACAAATATAAGTATACATTTTCTCCTTTTACCCCTTGTAAAAATTCAAAAATTGGGTCTACAAGAACATGCGAGTGTAAAAAATGAAGATTTTGAATTTTCTCCTTCACTTTGCTGCTTTTCCTGTGAAACACCTAAAGGGTTAAAACATTTACTGAATGTCATTTTGAATACTTTGGGGGGTGCAGTTTTTATAATGGGGTAATATATGGGGTATTTCTAATATGAAGACCCTTCAAATCCACTTCAAACCTGAACTGGTCCCTGAAAAATTTTGAAAATTTTGTGAAAAATTGTAAAATTGCTGCTGAACTTTGAAGCCCTCTGGTGTCTTCCAAAAGTAAAAACTCGTCAATTTTATGATGCAAACATAAAGTGGACATATTGTATATGTGAATCCAAAAAAATTATTTGGAATATCCATTTTCCTTACAAGCAGAGAGCTTCAAAGTTAGAAAAATGCAAAATTTAACATTTTTTCATCAAATTTTGGGATTTTTCACCAAGAAAGGATGCAAGTTTCCACAAAAATTCACCACTATGTTCAAGTAGAATATGTCACGAAAAAACAATCTCAGAATCAGAATAATGACTAAAAGCATTCCAGAGTTATTAATGTTTAAAGTGACAGTGGTCAGATTTGCAAAAAAAGGGCTTCGTCCTAGAGGTGAAAATGGGCTCCGTCCTTAAGGGGTTAACATTGGTGGTATAGAACATACTGTGAAGCAATTAATTACATGTTCTAAATATGTAGTTTATGCTATTTTTTGTCCATGTGGTTTCTACTACGTGGGGAAAAGACAGCTATTTGTACGTATTAGAGAGCACTTTTACTCTATTCGTACAGGCAAAGGAGCCCCTCGTCTGATTTCCCACATTGTAAAAGCACATAAGGGTAACCCTTAACAGAAGTGTTGCATTTTGTGGGACTCGAAAGAGTTAATGCAGAGACTGGTGTGTCAAAAGACACAAAATTATTGCAACAAGAAACAAAAGGGATTATTATTAACCTCTTAAGGATGCAGGGCCTACCTGTATGCCCTGCACCTGCTCCCCTGCTATGACGCGGGGTCAAGAGCTGATCCTGCATCTTAGCAGGTCGGTCCCGGCGGCTATCAATGGCTGGGATCCATGGCTAATACCGAACTGCACCGATCACAGTGATTTCTGGTATTAACCCCTTAGACGCGGCGATCAAAGTTGATCGTCGTGTCTAAAATGAAAGAAAATGCTTCCCGGTAGCTCAGTGGGGCTGAACAGGATCACTGTGGTAAAACCACGGTGTCCCAATCAGCTGAGTGGACACATGGAGGGTTCCTACCTTCCTCTTCAGCATCTGATCCGCGATCTATTGCTCCATGCCTGAGATCCACTAATTTCCGTGCAAAAAGTTTAAATTTTTTAACAGTAGTAAAACCAAATCAAACCTATATAATTTGTGTATCATTTTAATTGTATGAACCTACCGAATAAATATAAGGTGTATTTTATTTTTTTGCTGAAACGTGCACTGCGTAAAAACGGAAGTCCCCAAAAGTTACAAAATGGCGTTTTTTTTCAATATTGTCCCACAAATAATTTTTTATTTTGTTTAGCCTTAGATTTTTTTTGGTAAAAACACTGGTGTCATTACAAAGTAAAATTGGTAGTGCATAAAATAAGCCCTCATATGGGTCTGTAGGTGGAAAACTGAAAGCGTTATGATTTTTAAAAGGTGAGGAGGAAAAAACAAAAGTGCAAAAAACTGAAAAAAACCTGATCCTTGAGGGGTTAAAAAGTACCTGTCACCAAATAAACTTTTCTAAACTAACTCAGGCTATGTTCCCTAACTACTCCTAACACCCCTCCCACCCTTAAAAAAAAAATTCAGAGCTGTAAATAGCTCTGTATGTAAGATTCAGAGCTTTTTACAGCTCTGAATTTTTTTCTTCTTGCTTACATAATGCAATCTCCTAGCAGGAGAAAGTGGGCGTTTCCCAGCAGGCATAACATCACTGAAGCCTGCTGAGGGACAACTTTCGCCCTCACATCGTTGCAGTGTTCTGATGAATAGAGGACCTCAGGCTCTGTGCAGCTTTCAGTGAGGCTCTATGCATGTTTCAGTGAGACTTTTTGCAGCTTTCAGTGAGGCTTTTTGCAGTTTTCAGTAAAGCTCTTTACAGCTTTCAATAATACTACTTTTCTGATTTACTTTCCTAAGTTCTAGTCCTTTTTTTGTTTATTTATCAAATCACTTATATTACAAGGATCTTCGCTATAAGTCACTTTAGCTCCATGAAATGTGATTAATCCTGTAAGTAAAGCTCAAGTGGCCTAAATCACATTATTGTGCTGTAGCCGAGAGATGTTTTTATCGGGAAAAAAAAATAAAATGTAAAAAACCTTCACTATACAATATTTAATGAGTTTTGGCTTGATATATGAGTAAGGGAACATTGGAGTGGCAGCATTGATTACATACTTGTCCTTCTATTTATATTTTCAGTGAAGTGTAACCTTTTCACCAGCCAATAATTGTTCCCACACTACACACTTTAATACAGACTATACCCTGAAGAAGCTCTGTGGGAAACGGCATTCGGGTGGATAGCATTTATATGTTGCTCATTTTCTTTTTGTTCCTGCCTTGTGGAGGGGGCGTGTCCATCTCTCTCCCTCACTGTGATGACTCATCTGTTCTGAGTCTGGGAGCAGCCTGGCAGTCTGCAAATCACTGCACAGTAGTTTTTATGCATACATTTTCTATCTGTTCCTAGTAAAGCTGGATGCTAATCAACATAGCTGCCACTATGTGTGTCATTCAGCTTTCCCAGAATCCTGAATGTCTGATCAGCTTCTTTGTCATTCAGGAGTCAGAAAGCTTTGGCTGTTCAAGCATGCTGCTGGGAGTTGTAGTTTTGCATTGCAACAGCTGGAGCTACAGTGTTTGTAAAGCACTGTGTTAGAGCAGTGAAGCCTTTAGCTGTTGCAAAACTACAACTCCCAGCATGCCCACACATCCTTTGTCTTTAGTTTTGCAAGAGCTAGAGGCACACAGCTGGAGAATACACAGCTAAAATACACAGATCAAAATGATCAAATCCCCCCCCCCCCCCCCCCCCATATACCGATTGTAGTCCAGAATACAATCGGGCTTGAGGATCAGTCCCACGGTACCTCGCACAGGGACAGGGGTGCTGCCGTTCCCATGAATAGTGGTGAGCATAAGGACATACCTCTTGTCCTTATACCTGACCAGCAACAGGTTTTCATGGGAAAAGGCACGGGACTCCAGTGGATAGGAGTCTGCAGTGGATAGGAAGGAAGGCCTCTTTGATTCTTCCGGACTGTCCCACAAGCGAGCGAGGATCTGGTGGCGAGGGATGTGAAGAGAGGGATACTAGTATAAAAGTTATCCACGTAAAGGTAGTAACCTTTATCTAGCAGTTGGTGCAAAGGCACCAAACGATTTTCCCGCTAACACCCAGAGTGGGGGAACAATCTGGGGGTTCAATACGGGAATCTCGTCCCTCATACACCATAAAATTGCAAGTGTACCCTCAGGTACTCTCGCAAAAGTTTATACATCTTCACGCCATACCGCGCTCGCTTTGTAGGGATGTATTGCCGGAAGCTGAGTCTCCCCTTAAAGCTGATGAGAGACTCATCAATAGCAACCTCCCTTCCAGGGACATAGGCCTCCCAAAATTTGGCCCCAAAGTGATTGATGACCGGTCTGATTTTATACAGGTAGTCATACGCGGGATCAGTTCGGGGGGGGGGGGGGGGACATGCCGCATTATCAGCATAATGTAAACATTTCTGAATGGCCTCGAACCAGGGAAATTCCATGGCCATATTGTAGAGCGGGGTCTGGTAAAGGACGTCCCCACTCCAATATTGCCAGACACTGGGTTTCTTGACCAAGCCCTTATGCAGCACGAGGCCCCAAAATATCCTCATTTCGGCTGCATCAACTGGGAACCAGCCATTGGGCCTAGCCAAGAGTGAGCCCGGGTGAGCGGCGACGAACTGTTGGACATACAGATTCGTCTGCTCAACCATCAGATTGACAAAGTTGTCACTGAAATAATAACTAAAAAAGTCTATTTCAGTGAACCCGACAATGTCAATCTTGATTCCGGAGTTGCCAACAAACTCAGGAATCACGGGCTTGTGGTCCGCTGGCTCAGTCCAGACAAGTTCTCCTGTACGGGGCACCAGTGAACTTGGCCGGGGGGCTTGACTAGTATGAGCGCGAGGGGGGACTCATACTAGCATGGGGCACAGGATCAGGAGCAGAGGAGGTTTACGGACTCGCTTGGCGGCGTCTCCGCTGCCTTGGCGGCTCATCATCAGAACTAGATGATGAGGAGGACGAGGAAATAAGGAAGGTGGGGTCTTCCTCGCCCTCTGAGGCGCTTTCAGTGTCAGATGCAAGTATGGCATATGCCTCCTCTGCTGAGAACGCCCTGCGGGCCATTTCCCTACTCTAATGGTGGTGAAGTGTATAAATGTGGGGGGAAAAACTTTATTTGTGTATGTGCTGCGTGTGGTGTTGTGCCATAATACTTCCCTAACCCCCCCCCCCTAACCTAACTAACTAAACCCACCCTAACAGAAAAAATATAAACTAAAAAAGGGGGGGGGGGAGAACGTAAAAAAAAAATAAAAAATAAAAGGACTTCTAGCTAAAAAAAAAAAAAAAAAAGCGTGTACCTAATCAGTTGTGTGCACACTGATTAGCGCTTGGTGGCTACAGGGAGCTCAGAATTCAGTGGGGGGTACAGCCACTCAGCCCAGAACAGTGGCTGGGGGCACATACACAGACCCCCACACAAAATATCCAAAAAATAAAATAATAAAACGCTTAACCCCGAAAAAACGCACCCGCATGCCGCACACAGAGGTCTGCTACTGGTGGCACAGACCGCCTATAAGTGCAAAAAATAAAAATAAAAAAGCCACTATAACCTGAAAAGGTGCCTGCACCTAAAAAAAAAAATGCTGATCAGTACTACGGGACTGATCAGCGGCGGGTGGGCTTTAGCTAACGGTGGCGGACCGCTCTTTTATAGCTAAGAGGGTCCAGCCACACGTTAAGCAAAAAAAAAAAAAAAAGTCTGCGCCAAAAAAAAACGCTGGCGGCATACCGCAGTGACCCAGTAGGGCCGGGGTCACGCAGCTAAAGGTGCTACGGACCCGCGGACCTACGGATAGTACACTGCAAAAAAAACAAGAACTTTTTTTTAACTCCTAACTGTCCCTACCTAATCTAAACGGGGTAAGGTGGCACTTTTTTGTGAATGAGGGGGGAGATGGAGGAACAGAGCTCCGTCCTACACGCCAGATGTGAAGAAAATGGTGGGCAGAACGGAGCTTCATGCTCCTGATCCCACCTCCCCCCTCCCCATACTGCAGTGATTGGTGCGGTCACTGCGGCCACCCAATCACTGCTGTACTGGGGGATAGCAATAGTGCCACCCCCCAGTACTGTATGGATGATGATTGGTGGTGTCTGTTACACCACCGATCATCATCCTTATCCGGGTCATGTGGTCACTTGTGACCCACGTGTCCCGGAAGCACTGCAGACGGCTGGTGAGTCTTTACCAGCGGACTGTGGCGATTGCCTGTATGAGGGGGATCTCAGGATCCCCTCCGGCGATGAGACGATGCCTGCTGAAATCCTTCAGCAGGCATCCCGATTCGTTCCCCGCCCATTGAGCGTCGGGAATCGGAATAGCAGAAAATCGCATGTCTGAATTGACATGCGATTTTCTCCGATCGCCGACATGGGGGGGGTCTCAGGACCCCCCACGGCAATGTGCCGGGATGCCTGCTGAATGATTTCAGCAGGCATCCCGGTCCGGTCCCCAACCGGCTAGTGGCGGGGACCGGAATTCCCACGGGCGTATCAATATGCCCTACGTCCTTAAGGACTCGGGATGCAGGGCGTATGCATACGCCCTGCATCCTGAACAGGTTAAACTCTTAAAGGGGTACTACGCCCCTAGACATCTTATCCCCTATCCAAAAGGATAGGGGATAAGATGTCTGAATGCCGGGGTCCTGCCGCTGGGAAGCCCCACGATCTCTCCTGCAGCCACCAAGTCATCAGCTGTACGAAACTAAGTTTGCTCCGTGGCTGATGACTCATGATACAGGAGCCGGAGTATCTGGACTTCACTGCTCCTCCTCCTCCTATAGACTTGCATTGAGGGGGTGGTGCGTGACATCACAAGGGGACTGGGCCGTGACGTCATGATTTTCCGGCCCCTGTATCGTGAGTCATCAGCCATGGAGAAAACTTAGCTCTGTACAGCTGACGACTTGGGTGACTGCAGGAGAGATAGCGGGAGTACCCAGCGGCGGGACCCCGGCGATCAGACATCTTATCCCCTATTCTTTGGATAGGGGATAAGATGTCTAGGGGCAGAGTACCCCTTTAATGACAGCATTATATTCTCCGCTGTTTTAGGCATATAGCACCTACCTTTATTGTGGGACTAGTAACTTGCCTTCATGAGATTGCACTGACTGTGATTAACACAAAAATTATTGTAGATGGACCTTGCGGATAACTGTATATTGCACTGACGTTATGAAAGGTTAAAATGCAATTTTTATTTCATCTAGTTAAAACAAATAGAAAAAACACACAAAAATAGAATATGAAGCTAACTAAATGGCCGCCATCTCTACTCAGATATTGGTAGGGAATGGATATTCATACATGCCAGATCTCAGCCTCAGTATGTTTTGTCGACTTTTGTAAGGTGCACAGAAGTTCAGTTCATGTATAGGTGAGTTAAGTTTGAAGGTGACACATTGATGCCAGTGTATAACTTCACTACCACAGGTAAATTGCACAATCCCACTTACTATTGCATGATGATGGTTAATCAATTGCACAGTCCCGTAATATTGCACTTCAGATTAGAGCATTTCGTTACATAGCCCAGTGTCCATTATATTGATAGCAGCATGGAGAACGTATGCAAGTATACACCAGTGATTGCTCAGTCCAGAGTGTGTATAGCAGTGGGTGTTGGATACTCAATATCACACGGTCCCATAGATAGTTAGTACACATTCACTTGGATCCGTGTGATAAGCAGCCGCTGAACTATACAGTATATAGCTATTGGTCACTATCTTGGATACTAAGTGCAATTATACAACATCATGGGTGCAAATAAAGCTCCTGAGTAAAAACCTGTGGTCCACGGTGTAGCTTCTGGCTGAGACCGGTTAGCAGATAATGTCAAATGAGTTCGATTCAACACGTTTCACTGTCCGATCATCAGGAATCGCTGACAGTCCGATAATGTCATAAAAGCCTCGCTCAGTAGGTTTTCAGCGTGCATGGGTTCTGATGGCAGCCGTGCACTGGTTTGGAGATGCTGTGTGCTATTTATACACCCTCATGTTTAAAACGACCCGCCCCTACCGCTATCCCATTGCCGGATGGCATCTCTGCCAATCAGTATGCGTATAGGATCAACTGTGTGTAGAGGCGGGGCATTGAGGGGAAATGGTGCGCTGCAAGCCTCGCTTGCAGTTTTGCTAATGGGCATCATGTATAGGAAATGTAAAGCCTCGTTTTCAGATGTTGCTTAGTTACTATGCGGCACGCTCAAACCATGGTTTACGCATGCGCGTGTATTACAAAGCGGCATGGGACACGCCGGGCTCTACACTTCCTCTCTATGGTGTGGACATGGTAAGTCCGAGGAATAAGAATATTATAATAAGGTCATTAGTTTTCATATTTATTAATGTTTTTAATGTTTTAAATGTTTATAAAGGTTTTTAAAGGTTTTTAAAAAAAAAATTAAAGTGTTTAAAAATTATTTGTTATTCTTAGTGGAAATTTGAGTGGATTACAGGATGGGTTATTAACCTATTCATTAATCATTATAGACACATCAAGGTTAATCAAATGAAATAAAACCTATTGGATGACAGTATTTTCTATTTAACTTAGGGGAATTGTAAAAACCTCATTGTGTTAACATATAGGGGACATATTAAATGAGGCATTAGAAGGTTGGTTATAGATGTGTAGATGGCGTACCCATTATACATGTAAACCACTAGATCATTAGATGAAACACGCAAATGATATAAAATCATTTAAACCCTTAGTTTTTACAGACCCTAGTTTAAAGGTCCATTCCGCCTCACGTTGCAAAATAAGTTTGTCCCAATTTCTCCACCTCGGGGAAGGTTTGATCACCTCAATCACTTGTACAGTAGATCCCTACTTGAACTTTGATGTTTTTCTTTAAAGTTAACTCCAGTAGGGGTATTTCTCTCATTTACTATATCTCCCACATGCTCCTGTATGCGTTTTTTAAGTGACCTTATTGTTTTACCGATAATTCATCGGGCAGGAGCACGTGAGGAGATATACTACTCCAATAGTGTTGCAATTGGCAAAATGCCTCAGTGTATTCCTGCCCTGTGATATCACTTTTAAAACATTTACTGGGTTTGATGTACCTGCACATAGAACAATGGCTACAGGGGTATGTCCCCAAAGTTTTATTTTGTAGCCAAGTTGTCATATTTGGTGTACGTGGCAAGTAACTGCTGGTAAGATGATCGCTGAGGTTTTTACCTCGACGGTATGTGATGGGTGGACTTTCCGGTAGTATATCCCCTATACTTACGTCTGATTTAAGTATTTTCCAATATGTGGAAATGATCTTTCTAACTTCGAGTGCCCTTTCGTCATAAGTACCAATAATGCGTAGTGGTTCACTGTTGGTGACATCAGTGCTAGGCGTGTCCTGTCTCTCTCCGTGTGTGGTAAGGAGGAATTCATGGTTATTCGATAGTGCCCTAATATAGGCTTTCTTGAAGATCCTGTTAGGGTAACCTCAATTTTTTAGTCTCACTCTAAGATCAGCCACTTTAATTTTGAAATCAGCAATCGTGGAGCAGTTGCGGCGTACTCTCAGGTACTGACCAATCGGCATGCCTCTCTTTATTGCAGGGGGGTGACAACTGCTCCACTGAAGAATTGTATTAGTGGTCGTTTCTCTGTGGTGTAGTGTGGTCTGTACTTTGTTGTCTGTCGTGATCCTGATATTAAGATCCAGGAATATGAGATGGTTCTCACTGATGGTATGGGTGAATTTGAGACCCAAATCATTCCTGTTCAGTTCAGATGCAAATTGCTCAAAGTGTTGTATTGTGGAGGACCAAATCAGAAATATGTTGTCTATATACCGGAGCCACAAATTAATGTGTCCAGTATACGACGACATGTCCTCCGCAAAGACCACTTGGTCCTCCCATCAGCCGAGGTAGAGATTTGCATAGCTGGAGGCGCAAGGGCTCCCCATTGCTGTCCCTCATTGCTAGTGGAAGGACACGCCCTCAAAGAGAAATACATTTTTAGTTAACACAAATTGTAGCAACTCCATCAAAAATGCATTATGTGCTGTGTATTGCACTCCTCTCATGCCCAAGAATGTCTGTATTGCTGCACACCCCAGTCTGTGGGGAATGAATGAATATAAAGCCTCCACGTCCAGGGATGCCAGGTAAGTGCCGCTCTCGACGTGGAGGCCCTCCAACCGACTCATGACATCTGTAGTGTTCCTCACGTACGATGGCAGTGCATATACGAAGGGATGCAACACACTGTCAACGTATTGGCTCAGGCCCTGCGTGAGGTTATCAATCCCCGAGATGATTGGTTGGCCCTTCAAGGGATTAAGGCACTTATGGACCTTTGGAATGTTATAGAATGATGCGATCCTAGGTGAGTCAGGTTTTAAATACTGGAATTCATGCTCATCTATCAGAAGAGCCTGTTTTGCTCTAATCAGGATTTCCAAAAGTTCATCAGAAAATGTTCTGCTAGGATCTCTTATCTCTCTTAACCATCATCATGCAATAGTATGTGGGATTGTGCAATTTACCTGTGGTAGTGAAGTTATACACTGGCATCAATGTGTCACCTTCAAACTTAACTCACCTATACATGAACTGAACTTCTGTGCACCTTACAAAAGTCGGCAAAACATACTGAGGCTGAGACCTGGCATGTATGAATATCCATTCCCTACCAATATCTGAGTAGAGATGGCGGCCATTTAGTTAGCTTCATATTCTATTTTTGTGTGTTTTTTCTATCTGTTTTAACTAGATGAAATAAAAATAGCATTTTAACCTTTCATAGCGTCAGTGCAATAAACATGTCTTCATGAATGGCCCTCTTATGTCATTCTGTGTATCCTCAGTACAGTATCTCCTGCTCAATGGCTTTTAGAAATGTGTCTTTGTTGTCTGTGTTACATTCTATTACTTTGTTACTTCTATATGGGTTATACTGATGTAACATTGTATTTACAACTTTTTTCAATAAAAACCATTATACTATTACCATCATACTGTTACTGACCAAATCCTGTATACAGAGACCAATATTACCAATAATACCAGTATAAAGGGAGGAATGTTATCATCAAACTGTTACTGACCAAATCCTATATAATAAGATCAATTTTACCAATAATAATAGTATACAAGAAGGAATATTATCACCATACATATTACTATCATATTGTTACTGACCAAATCCTATATACCAAGATCAATAGTACTAATAATACCAGTATACAAGGTACAAGGAGGAATATTATCACCATACATGTTACTATCATTTGGTGGCCCAATGTGTGTCAGTACACCTCCACAATATTTCAGAATTATATGAAGTGCTGTGATTGGTTGCTGTGGACAAAATCTCTTCAGTTTATCTCCCACAAGGTTTGATTAATCAGGACCATTGTGTATTTTCATCTAATGCAGGATGATACTAGAAATGGCCTAATAGAGTGTGATGAATCCTTTTGATTTTCTACTACTTTCTGTATTATTATGTTGATTTAATTCAGTTCGCCCCCCCTGGGACACTGCATCATAGTAATGGCCATGTGATTGGAGAATAATTCCTATATATCTGAAGCACTGTGCACATTATTCACTTAACTAAGAGTATTTAAGATCCTTAATCCAGATTATCATCCACTACCCGGGGGAAGCTGCACAAAGGGTTAATTACAGGAAATCACTTGATAAATGCTGAACAGTAGTGTAATAGTGGGTGTTGAGTATGCAGAATATATATATATATATATATATATAATTTCAGCAATTATAGCAATCCCAGTATCAATCAAGGCCAAAAATTTGTGGAATGTCCGGGCAGACATTGAAATGTGCCATCTCCAAAGACAACAATGCATTTCCGACTTTAATCCACAGAAACTTTAAACAGATGCCAGAATCAGACGGCAAAATCAATGGCTTAAGTGAAATATCTGAGCAGAATTCAGCTCGGAAGATCAGCTGTGTGAACATGGCCTTAGGGAATGGAAGCTCTTTAATGCAATTCCACTTGGCAGCGACAACCTGGCAATGGTCTGTATGTCACTGGTTTTCTAGCACTACTGATTGTATTTCAGGGTTATCTAGGACTAAATGAGGTCCAACTACATATACCTGTAGCACAATATGCCACTGCATAACCAGACTCCATGCATAGACTACGCCACTGGAAAACCAGGCTCCGTGAATAGACTATACCACTGATTAACCAGGCACTATGCATAGACTATACCACTGAATAACCAGGCACTATACATAGACTACACAATTGGACAGCCAGGCACAATGCATAGATTGTACCAATAAATAACCAGCACTATGCATAGATTACACCATTGGAAAACCGGGCGCCATGCATAGACTATAACAATGAATAACCAGGCACTATGCATAGACTACACCATTGGACAACCAGGCACTATGCATAGACTATACCACGGGATAACTAAGTACCATTAATAGACTATACCACTGGATGACCAAGCAGTAAGCATAGACTATACCACTGGATAACCAGGCCCCATACATCGACTGCACAGCTAGATAACCAGCCACTTAGCATATACTATAGATGTCCTTCCTGCGTGGAGGATGGAGCCCGAACATTGGATGTCAAAGATGTATTCCTGGTAACTAATTTTTTTAACCATCATTAAAGAGAGTGGCCTTCAACACCTCTAGACTATGCTACTAGAAAACCTTGCATAGACTATACCACTGGATAACCAGGCACTGTGCATAGACTATACCGTTTGATAACCAGGCACCATACATACACTATATAACTGGATAACCAGGCACTGTGCATAGACTGTACCACTGGATAACCAGTCACTATGCATAGACTATACCACTGGATAACCAAGCACTGGGCATAGTATATACAACTGGATAACCAGGCACTGTGCATAGACTATACCAGTGGATAACCAGGTATTGTGCATAGTCTATACAACTGGATAACCAGGCACTGTGCAAAGCCTATACCGCTGGATAACCAGGCACTGTGCATAGACTCAGTGGCATACCAAGGGGGGGGGGGGGTGTCAGGGGGGGCCGGGGGGCCCGCCCCGGGTGCCACTCACAAGGGGGGTAGCATGACGGAGCCACCCCCCCCCAATCCAGTGGCGTAGTGGCTGGGGTGCACACCGAACTGGGCGACACCAGCCTGATGGGGTGACACCATGCCGCTCAGTGACCGAGGTGCCCCCCTTGTCTTCAGCTGGGTGCACTCCCGTCCACTAGCACCCCATTACCTCACTCCGCCGACCCCCGTTTGCAGCTGTGCTGGTGGCCGGCCCGGGTCTGATGAGGGAAGTCGCATGTGAGTCCCTCCGCAGGCCTGACGTCAGTGATGTCGGGGGGGCGACTATGCTTCCTAAAGTGGGGAAACTGCCCTTCCCTAATAATGTGGGGAATCTATGTTACCTAATGTGGGAAACTGCTTTCTAATGTGGGGAATCTATGCTACTTAATGTGGAAAACTATGCTTCCTAATGTGAGGAATCTATGCTTCCTAATGTGGGGAATCTCTGCTACCTAATGTGGGGAATCTATACTATCTAATGTGGGGTATCTATGCTTCCTAATGTGGGGAAACTGCGCTTCCTAATGTGGGGAATATATGCTACCTAATGTGGGGAACCTATGCTACCTAATGTGGGAAATCTATGCTTCCTGATGTGGGGAAACTATGCTACCTAATGTGGGGAATCTGTGCTTCCTAATGTGAGGAATCTGTGCTACCTAATGTGGGAAATCTATGCTACTTAATGTGGAAAATCTATGCTACCTAATGTTGGGAATCTATACTACCTGATGTGGAGAAACTGCTACCTAATGGCCCTATCCACTGCTGCACCGCGACCGCAATGCTTTTACGCCCAGTGCCTACATTTGTGGAGTCAGAGCAGCATGGGGAGGAGTGTTGCGGCGGTGCGCAACGTGACGTCATGACGCTGACGCCGCCTTCACGGATCTTTTAAAGGAGCAGAAGGATCCATCACTAGCGGTTGGACGGAGGCATCATCAAAATGTAAGTAAATAATTATATGTGAAGGGAGGGGGTGTAATTAAGGGGAGGAAGGGTGGGGGTGTAATTAAGGGGAGGGAGGGTGGGTGTGTAATTAAGGGGAGGGAGGGCGGGGGAAAGAGGTGGTGTAATTAAGGGGGGGTGTAATTGGGGGGAGGGAGTGGGGTGTAATTAAGGGGGGGGGTGCGGGTGGGGGGTGTAGTTAAAAAAGGGTGTGGGTTGGGGGGGGGGGGTGCCAAACAAAGGGTCAACCCAGGGTGCCAAATTCTCTAGGTACGGCCATGCATAGACTATACCAGTCGATAACCAGGCACTGTGCATAGACTGTACCACTGGATAACCAGTCACTATGCAAAGACTATACCACTGGATAACCAGACACTGTATATAGACTATACAACTGGATAACCAGGCACTGTGCATGGACTATACCAGTGGATAACCAGGCACTGTGCATGGACCATACAGCTGAATAACCAGGCACTATGCAACTGGATAATTAGGCACTGTGCATAGACTACACCACTGGATAACCAGTCACTATGCAAAGACTTTACCACTGGATAACCAGGCACTGTACATAGACTATACAACTGGATAACCAGGCACTCTACGTAGACTATACAGCTGGATAGCCAAGCTTCCTGCATAGACTATACCAGTGGATAACCAGGCACTGTGCATAGACTGTACCACTGGATAACCAGGCACTGTGCATATACTGTACCACTGGATATCCAGTCACTGTGCATAGACTGTACCACTGGATAACCAGGCACTGCGCATAGACTATACCACTGGATAACAAGGCACTGTGCATAGACTATACCACTGGATGACCAGGCAATGTGCGTAGACCATTCCACTGGATAACCAGCCACTGTGCATAGACTATACCACTGGATAACCAGCCACTGAGCATAGACCATTCCACTGGATAACCAGGCAGTGCGCATAGACTATACAACTGGATAACCAGCCACTGTGCATAGACTGTACCACTGGATATCCAGGCACTGTGCATAGACCATTCCACTGGATAACCAGGCACTGTGCATAGACTATACAACTGGATAACCAGCCACTGTGCATAGACTATACCACTGGATAACCAGCCACTGTGCATAGACTATACCACTGGATATCCAGGCACTGTGCATAGACTACACCACTGGATAACCAGTCACTATGCAAAGACTATACCACTGGATAACCAGGCACTGTACATAGACTATACAACTGGATAACAAGGCACTGTGCATAGACTATACAGCTGGATAACCAGGCACTCTGCATAGTCTATACCAGTGGATAACCAGGCACTGTGCATAGACTATACAACTGGATAACCAGGCACTGTGCATAGACTATACCACTGGATAACCAGGCACTGAGCATAGACTGTACCACTGGATATCCAGGCACTGTGCATAGACTATACCACTGGATATCCAGGCACTGTGCATAGACTACACCACTGGATAACCAGTCACTATGCAAAGACTATACCACTGGATAACCAGGCACTGTACATAGACTATACAACTGGATAACAAGGCACTGTGCATAGACTATACAGCTGGATAACCAGGCACTCTGCATAGTCTATACCAGTGGATAACCAGGCACTGTGCATAGACTATACAACTGGATAACCAGGCACTGTGCATAGACTATACCAGTGGATAACCAGGCACTGTGCATAGACTATATGACTAAATAACCAGGCACTGAGCATAGACTGTACCACTGGATATCCAGGCACTGTGCATAGACTATACCACTGGATAACCAGGCACTGTGCATAGACTACACCACTGGATATCCAGGCACTGTGCATAGACTATACCACTGGATAACCAGGCACTGTGCATAGACTACACCACTGGATATCCAGGCACTGTGCATAGACTATAACACTGGATAACCAGGCACTGTGCATAGACTATACAACTGGATAACCAGGCACTGTGCATAGACTATACCACTGGATAATCAGGCACTGTGCATAGACTTTGCCACTGAATAACCAGTCACTATGCATAGACTGTACCACTAAATAGCCAGGCACTATGCATAGACTATACCGCTAGATAACCAGGCACTGTGCATAGACTGTACCACTAAATAGCCAGGCACTATGCATAGACTATACCGCTAGATAACCAGGCACTGTGCATAGACTGTACCACTAAATAGCCAGGCACTATGCATAGACTATACCGCTAGATAACCAGGCACTGTGCATAGACTGTACCACTAAATAGCCAGGCACTATGCATAGACTATACTGCTAGATAACCAGGCACTGTGCATAGACTGTACCACTAAATAGCCAGGCACTATGCATAGACTATATCGCTAGATAACCAGGCACTATGCACAAAGTACACCAAATAGAATCCATTCACTATGCATAAAATACATGAGTAGGTCACCGAGAATTTATCAAGGTGTGTACCACCAGAGGTCAGTAGGGACTGGTATTAGGGACACCAATATGACATCACTGAGATGACTGATTAGGGGTGGGGGGAATAACAATAGTACAAAGCTCAGGAGGTCTCTATTATGTCAATTCCACCTTAATGATATTTTTTATCTTCTGCTCTACTGTCCAGTCTGTGAAAGGGCTATACATGACCTTGGACTTTACAGTTTACACAACCTGGGTCATGGCAAGTCACATCACCCCAAACTATACAAGTCAAATGACCCTGGACTGTTCTGTCAGGGGTGTTCTGTCTTTGCTTAAAGGGGATATCCAGGGTAAGAGCATGTGGTATTGCTGCTCTGTTCCATTGCCATGAATGGAGCTGAGTTGTAGTACCACATGCAACCTGTTGACAGGTGTAGTGCTGCTTTTTTTTTTTTTTTTTGGGGGGGGGGATATGCTTTTTAATCCTGCATAACCCCTTAAAGACCAATGTAGAACAACAAACAACAAAAAATTGAGGACTAGACCAGCTTGGACTGGGGGAAGAAAGTACCGGTATTACTCATACCTGTAAAAGCTGCTGCTTTGTATGTTACCTGCACTTTATACATCCAAGAGCATAGTACAGAAATACGACACAAGACTAAAGCAGCAGCAGCAGCCCACGTCTTCAGAGTAGGCCGGGCCCTGATGCATTAAAGCACTCAAAGATCAGCGTTCTTATCCAAATGTCAAGGGTATTGTGATTGTTAGGAAAACATAATGAAAACACTTTGCTATTACATTATTTAATGTGCATTTTAACCAGAGCCGGCGGTGTAGTGAAGAAAACGGTTCCCTGAAGATTGCAGTTTTCTTCACTACAGCGGCACAAAATTTACAAAGATATTGTCTTGTAGGAGTTGTTTACATTTCCAAATTTCATATTAGAAAATGTTGTTTTTATAGGCCCTCTCTGCATGGCCAGAATATATAGCAGCTATAAAAAGTGTCTCTCACTCTGGAGGATAATATAAACTGTGTAATGCTGCATTTCACCTATGGTGGCGCTGCAGGGAAATTTTACCTTTGCTGCCTGATTTCCCCACAAATTATAGCTGATTACTTGGGGGGGACAAAACAGGGGACTGCTTTGTGATCTTCATATTGTCCAGGGTACCTCTAATAGACAGTGTTACATATGGTTAGATTCGGTGATTTGGCAGACTGTATCCCACATGATAGGCTTAGATACAGCAGCTCGACAGTATCACTTCTATTTTAAATCTTAATCCTTCCAGTACTTATCAGCTTCTGTATGCTCCAGAGGAAGTTCTTTTCTTTTTGAATTTCTTTTCAGTCTGACCACAGTGCTCTCTGCTGACACCTTTGTCGATGTCAGGAACTGTCCAGAGCAGAAGAGGTTTGCTATGGGGATTTTCTCCTGCTCTGAACCATTCCTGGACATAAGTATCAGCAGAGAGCACTGTGGTCAGACTGAAAAGAACAACACAACTTCCTCTGTAGTATACAGCAGCTGATAAGTGCTGGAAGGATTAAGATTTTTAAATAGAAGTAATTTACAAATCTGTTTAACTTTCTGGCACCAATTGATTTAAAGAAATGTTTTCCACCGGAGTACCCCTTTAAATTCACAGTTTACTAGACTGTATCAAACAGGATAGGTTAGAAAAAAAAACAATGCCTTAGCAGACAGTATCACCCATGAAAGGCTGAGATACAGCGGATCAGGAGTCAGTATCAGATACTATAGGTTCAAATACATTGGCAAAGCAGTTGACATGACAGGATAGGCTCAAAACATCAGCTTATAAGAAAGAATCACACTTGATATGCTTAGATACATCCTGCTGCAGACAGTATCACACAGGATAGGCTTAGGAACAATATCTCAGCGGACAGTGACCCATTTGTGACCATCTCAGATACACAGCTCAACCGACAGTATCACACAGGATAGGCTTAGATGCATAGCTCAGCCAACAGTATCACACTTCATAGGCTCAGATACACAGTTGAACAGACAGTATCACACTAGATAAACTTGGATACACAGCCCAGCAAATAGTTTCCCACTTGATAGGCTGAGATATACAGTTTAGCAGACAGTATTACATCTGATAGGCTTAGATACATGGCTCAGCAGACAGTATCACACTAGATAGGCTTGGATACACAGCCCAGCAAATAGTTTCCCACTTGATAGGCTCAGATATACAGTTTAGCAGACAATATTACATCTGATAGGCTTAGATACACGGCTCAGCAGACAATATTACATCTGATAGGCTTAGATACAAAGCTCAGCAGACAGGATCACACTTGATAGGCTTAGATACACAGTTTAGCAGACAGGATCACACTTGATAGGCTCAAATACAAGTGTTTCCCAACCGGGGTGCCTCCAGCTGTTGCAACACTACAACTCCCACCATGCCTGGACAGCCGAAGTCTGTCCGGGCATGTGGGAGTTGTAGTTTTGCAACAGCTGGAGGCACCCCGGTTGGGAAGCACTGGCTGAGATACACAGTTCAGCAGAGAGTATCGCATTTTATAGGCTTATATACACAGTTCAGCAGACAGTATTACATTCCCGTTTATCAGATGGGATAATCCCCAGTCAGGTTTATATCATCGCACTGTTGTTGTTCTGCTCAGTTATCTTCACGTCAATTCTTATTTATTTTCAGCCTTATAAAATCATTTCCCAGCCTCATCATGTAAATGTGTCTCTGCTGTGGGCTGAATACGTCTGCAATTTACTTTGATTCCTGTACAATATCCTCGCCTGCTCTGCTGATTTGCACAGGATAATATTGCAGGGGAAAATTCTTATAGTCAGGCGGCCTGCAGGACCCAGAGGATCCTGCGGAAAGTTACTATTACAACCAGTGCTACTATGTATTACAGTGTTATCCTAGTCGCAACAGAACCTGCGTCCCAACACTGCCAGCCCCCCCCCCCCCCCCCCCCATGCTTATACACAGGGCCACCATATGGTGTGAATGGGTCTTCAACTACCTAGCACCCCCATCATTTAAACAGAGTGGAGAACCAATGTAAAGAGGAGCTTCCATTCTAAAGGAATTTAAAGGGTACCTCTCATCAAAAAAACGTTTGATATATTATAGATTAATGTATGCAGAATAACTTTACAATTGCATGTTATTAAAAAATATGCTTCTTTCTATTTAATTTTCCACTTTGAAGAAATGACCACTAGGGGTCTCCCTACCAGTCCTTGCAGCAAGCATTTCAGACTCATGTTGGAGTCCTAAACACTACGAGCTGCCAGTCTGCTTTGTTCACAAAGGAGAACACTCAGAGCTGCCAGCCTGCTTTGTTCACAGCCTGTTTGGCTGTGAACAAAGCAGGCTGGCAGCTCTGAGTGTTTAGGACTCCAGCATGAGTCAGAAATGCTTGCTGACAGGACTGATCGGGAAAAATACAATAGAAAGAAGCATATTTTTCATTAACATGCTATTGGAAAGTTATTCAACATTCATTAATCTAAAATATATCAAAAGTTTATTTGATGAGAGGTACCCTTTAAAGGGGTTCTCCACTGCTTTAACCTTCTTTGGCCAGTTAGTTAGTACTGTGGCTACATGTCATTAACGCTTTCTTTCCTGTTGCTAACGCTACTATATGTGTTTTTTTTTTTTTTACCTTTTTGAACAGACCCGGAAGCTGGTTAATTCCTTAGTTTGAATTCGGGTAGAAAAACAGACATGGTGCACATCTACAATCTTGTATAATGATCTGATTGCTTCTCAGCATAATATCAAAAACTAACAGGTTGTTAGTATACATTTTTGATCAAAAAGTACAAGCCCACTCGCCACGTCAAGGCCACCTATTTAGAGTGGAGTGGGTCCCTAACGTCCCTAGCATAAAATGGCGCAGCACCGAGCGGCGACCACCACCGCCGCGACACCAATGTCCACAGGGGGGGAACGACCCACCGGCAGAGCGGCCCCAATGCCACTCAAACCAGTCTATGGGCCGCACCCCCCCGCAGACACGGCGCCACGGCAGTAACGGACACCGCACAGCACCACACCAGTGTGAACAAGGTGTAATGGCTCACTTACCATGCTCTCCCAGTCAGACTGGGAGGCTGCTAGGAAAGAAATGACCCATGTGTAGCTAACTACTACTTATATAGGGTTGGGCTGAGGGGGTGGGGAAGAGTGCAGACAACATGTTCAAACAACATGTTCAAACCCTGTGGGCATTGGCGTCGCGGCGGTGGTGGTCGCCGCCCGGTGCTGCGCCATTTTATGCTAGGGACGTTAGGGACCCACTCTGGATAGGTGGCCTTGACGTGGCGAGTGGGCTTGTACTTTTTGATCAAAAATGTATACTAACAACCTGTTAGTTTTTGATATTATGCTGAGAAGCAATCAGATCATTATACAAGATTGTAGATGTGCACCATGTCAGCTTTTCTACCCGAATTAACACTGTGATTCTATCCCCTCCTTTTTCTTTGTTTTAACATGTGCTGCACTCTTCCCCACCCCCTCAGCCCAACCCTATATAAGCAGTAGTTAGCTGCACATGGGCCATTTCTTTCCTAGCTGCCTCCCAGTCTGACTGGGAGAGTATGGTAAGTGAGCTATTACATCCCTGTTCACACTGGTGTGGTGCTGTGCGGTGTCCGTTCCTGCCGTGGCGCCGTGTCTGCGGGGGGGGGTGCGGCTCATAGACTGGTTTGAGTGGCATTGGGGCTGCTCTGCCAGTGGGTCTTTTCACGCCCCCCCCCCCCCCCCCCCGTGGGCATTGGCGTCGCGGCGGTGGTGGTCGCCGCCCGGTGCTGCGCCATTTTATGCTAGGGACGTTAGGGACCCACTCTGGATAGGTGGCCTTGACGTGGCGAGTGGGCTTGTACTTTTTGATCAAAAATGTATACTAACAACCTGTTAGTTTTTGATATTATGCTGAGAAGCAATCAGATCATTATACAAGATTGTAGATGTGCACCATGTCAGCTTTTCTACCCGAATTCACACTGTAATTCCTTAGTTTGCTGGCTTGCCTCGACCACTTTTTTTTTCTCCCGCTGCCATCTTGCCATCGATACGTCACCCTGCAGTGTGTTGTGTGGGAGGCCGGCCTGCCCCTCGCTCCGTTCGTGCCTGCCTCCCGCGCTAATGAATATTCTGCCGTCATAAGCGTGCACCTCCTTACTTTCAGCTTCTTCTAAGCTGAATGCTGATTGGGCTGCTTGCGGCGAATCGGCTCTGGTGATTGGCGCATGCACAGTTCGTCCTCGAAGCAGGAAACTTACTGTAAACCTGCCTGTGTGAATGTACCCTGTACGTTCACATGGGGGGGGCAAACCTCCAGCTGTTTCAAAACTACAACTCCCAGCATGTACTGACAGACCGTGCATGCTGGGAGTTGTACTTTTGCAACAGCTGGAGACACACTGGTTTGAAAACCTTCAGTTAGGTTCTGTTACCTAACTCAGTATTTTCCAACCAGTCTGCCTCCAGCTGTTGCAAAACTACAACTCCCAGCATGTACTGATCGCCGAAGGGCATGCTGGGAGATGTAGTTATCCAATAGCTGGAGGTACGCAACTACAACTCCCAGCATGCCGAGACAGCTGATTTCTGTTTGGACATGTTGGGATTTGCAGTTTTGCAACATCTGGAGGGCTACAGTTTTAGAGAACACTGCAAAGTGATCTCCAAACTGTGGTCCTCCAGCTGTTGCAAAACTACAATTCCCAGCATGCCCTGACAGCAAACAGTTGTTTGGGCATGCTAGGATTTGTAGTTTTGCAAAATCTGGAGGGCTACAGTTTAGGGACCACTATATAGTGGTCTCAAACTGTAGCCCTCCAGCTGTTGCAAAACCACATATTCCATAATGCCCAAACAGCTGTCTAGGCATGCTGGGAGTTGTAGTTTTGCAACATCTGGAGGGCTACAGTTAGAGACCACTGTAATGGCCTCAAACTGTAGCCTCCAGATGTTGCTAGGCAACTCACCAGCTTCCGTCGGATCCAGCCGCACGTCATCGCCGCCCGCCGATCTCCGTCGCCCACAGCCTCCGTCGCCCGCCCGGATCGGTAAGTGGATGTTCGGCGCCGGTCCCCGTCGTTTCCCCGTCCTGCCCCGCCTATTGTGGGATAGGCCCACCTCACTCCTATCGCTTCAGGGGGATCCTGGGTGTCTTAGACACCCGCGATCCCCCTGACATTCTGGGTCACCGGGTCACTATAGACCCGTAATGACCCGGAATCGCGCAAATCGCAAGTGTGAATTCACTTGCGATTTGCCACGATCGCCGACATGGGGGGGTCTGATGACCCCCTGGGCATTTGCGCGGGATGCCTGCTGAATGATTTCAGCAGGCATCCTGGTCCGATCCCCGCCCCGCGCACGGCGGGGACCAGAACTGCCCATGACGTAACTGTACGTCCTTGGTCCTTAAGACCCAGGGTGTCGGGACGTAACGTTACGTCATGGGTCCTGTAGGGGTTAAGGGGCTGACGGGGACACTTTCTAACTTCATATCCTCACCATCCCTGCACGCAGGAACGTCCCCTGGAGATGGTAAGAAAGAATATTGCCAATCTGAACACAGGTTTCCTTTAATGCAGCCATGTATAACATTCCCATTCCTTACAGTTGTTGAACAGTGCAATGAAGTACAATGAAGTACAGCTTTTCTTAGCGATAACAGCTGGGTCCTCATTTAGGAAAATGGTTTCCAGGTGGGAGAACCCCAATAAGTGATTCCAAAAAAGTTTTATCACTTTCAAATGTACTTAGATGGAAAGTGGAGCAGTTGCCCATAGCAACCATTTTGGCCTTAAAGACCAGGCCAATTTTTTTTTTGCGTTTTTGTTTTTTCCTCCTCGCCTTCTAAAATCCATCCAAATGAGGACTTGTTTTTGCGCAATGAATTATACTTTGTAATGACACCACTCATTTTACCATAAAATATACAGAGGCACCCTTGTTGGGAAATACTTGTCAACACTAACACATAACAGCTGTGAAAAGCAGAGGCGGCTCTCCCACTAGGCCAACTAGGCCACCGCCAAAGGCCTCATGCTGGTGGGGGCCTCGCTCTGGCCCCAAGGACACCGCAATGTCCCCTATGACTGCCCGTGGGGCCGCCCATCTGCCCGGAGCTAAAACAATAGCAGGCCCCGACACCCCCATTTCTGTTCCCTACCCCGTGCGAGGACCCCTTCTCAGATTATGCTGAAGGAGGCCTTGCTCCTTCTGGCCGGTCTCCCAGCCCCAAACAATGCTTGCAGTAAGTCAGGGGAAGGACTCGGACACTGCAAAGAGCAGCAGCGTCCGTGTGCAGCAGCGCAGGCACGCCCTGACATCACGGACTTCCCTGTCCCAGCTTCTCCGCTCCAAGCAGGAAGGAGCATTACTGGCGCTGCACCCTGCCAACCAAGGTATTCATAATGTAAAAAGTTTACATTTATGTTTTGCAGCTGGTAGGGGGGGGGGTCGTATGTGGGGGCTGTTAAGGCAGAAGGTGGCAGAGGGGTCTGGGGTGAAGGGGCAGAAGAGTTGGATGGAGAATGACTCGGGGAGGGGGAAGGGGAAATGGTCAGGGAGGGTGATAGGAGACTGAGGGGTCTAGACTGAGGGGTCTAGGGGGGTGATAGGGGGCTAAGGGGTCTAGGGGGGAGTGATAAGGGACTATGGTGTCTAGGGGGGAGTGATAAGGGACTGAGGAATCTAGTGGGAGTGATAAGGGACTGAGGGGTCTAGGGGGGAGTGATAAGGGAATGAGGGGTCTAGGGCGGTGTAGGAGAAACAGGAACCCAATCCACTTGTCCTGATACGCAAAATAAGGGGATCTTTCATTTTTCCTCCTCACCTTCTATTAGCCATAATGCTTTTAATTTTCCACCTATATTTTGCGCCACCAACTGTACTTTGTAATTAGCAAATTTGGGGGCTTCCGTTTCTACGCAGGGCACTTTTCAGTACACATGACACCTTATATTTATTCTGTAGGTCCCTACGGTTGCAATGATACCCAATAGGTTTTGTTTCATTTTACTACTTTGAATAAATTATAACTTTTTGTTCAATAATTAGTATGCCTAAAATTGTCCCGTTCTGACCCCTATAACAAAAAAATGTTTCTGTATACAGGGATGTATGAGGGCTCATTTTTTGCGGGATGGACTTTAGTTTTTATTAATATAATTTTTGTTTTGTTTAGATTTTTGATGGTTTTTTATTAATTGTTTTATATATATATGTATGTATGTATATATATGTATATATGTGTGTATACTGTATGTATATATATATATGTATATATGTGTGTATACTGTATGTATGTATATATATATATATATATATATATATATTTATTTATTTTTTACATTATTTAAAAAATTGAAAAAATGGGTGATTCAATGATGAGCCAATGATGTCCAAGCGTCAGGCAATTCAGGTGCGTCGACAATCAGTCAAAGCCTGCCTGAGACTAGAGTTTCGCCTAAGGCCTCACAAAGTCTAGAGCCGCCTCTGGTGAAAAGTATTAGGTCAGGACAAGTTTTCGGCATCAAGATGTAAGAACTTTCCCATTCACTGACAATAAGCAGAGATCATGAAAATCACAAGGAGCTTAAAGGGGTACTCCGCCCCTAGACATCTTATCCCCTATCCAAAGGATAGGGGATAAGATGTCAGATCGCCGGGGTCCCGCTGCTGGGGACCCCGGGGATCGCTGCTGCAGCACCCCGCTATCATTACTGCGCAGAGCGAGATCGACTTGCCATAGACTTGCATTAAGGGGGCGGGCCGTGATGTCATGGGGGCGGAGCCATGACGTCACCCTGCTTCGGCCCCTGTATCGCCCGTCATTACGCACAGAGCGAACTCGCTCTGTGCAGTAATGATGGCGGGGTGCCGCAGCGGCGATCCCCGGGGTCCCCAGCAGCGGGACCGCGGCGATCTAACATCCTTTGGATAGGGGATAAGATGCCAGGGGCGGAGTACCCCTTTAAAGGGCTACTCATACTTAAAATGTATACTGTGGATAAGGGATGCGTGTTTGGCCGCTGGAACCCCCTGCGATCTCCAGGACATTGCCCCGACTCTCCCTCTGAATGTTGCGGCCTGTCGACATGCACTTCATTCACTGTCTAAGGGAGCGCTGGAGATACCAGAGTAAAGCTCTTGTGTATCTCCGGCGCTCCTATAGAAAATGTATGGACCATGCGCTGACACACCGATCCCAGTGGTCGGATCTCCCTGCAACCAGACACTTATGCCTTATCTTGCGGATAGGGGATAAGTTTAAAACTAGTGAGATACCCCTCACTTGTTGCAAAACGGCATAACCTGTAACCACTGCATGAGGCATCGTCTCTGCTGATCCCTCCTGAAGCCATGATCACGTTTTGGAATATTAGGGTCTCTAAAGAATAAAGAATAATTTTATCTCACCGGTGAGTTGCCACATTTTTTTCTCTTTGACATCTAAGCTAATTTATTAGAAAGTTGTACAGATTTTCTTGATATGGCGACGAAGCTTTATTTAGATACAAGTCCCTATCACAGAGCAGTAAAGTGGCACCGCTTGTCTCAGTCACGTCTGCAATCCCTTTGATTCATGTTGTCAAGGAGACAATAAAAAATTGTAAAGATAAAGTTTGAAGTATAAATAAAATTTAATTAAGGCTTATGAAACACATGTGTCGCCTTCTCATGTTCCACGTACAGAGGCTTCTATTTGGCTTTCCAATCGATGGAGAATAACACACTGGAGACTCGGAGAATCCCCCAGCATGCTCGGCAGCATTTCTATTTTATGTAGTGTGTGAAGAACTAAGCGTAGAAAGGAAAAAAGATCAGCTACATGTTTACAGAATATGCCCTAGGAAAATGTATATGGTCAATACAATAAGGGTTTACTAAGATAAAAACATGTATCTGTATTGATAAGGGTCTGTCTTCGAAAACCAAAGGTGAGTGGAAAAATTCCTTGTAGATTTCTGTACAGAGGAGCGAACCAACCAATGATGACAGAAGAGAAAATATATTAGCGCTCTAGGTAAAAAATGGATCTGGACTTCTATTGTGAACAGTACATAAACCATAATTTATTACATAAATAATAGTCTGGTGAGTCACAGTGCCCTTGTGACCCACACAGGCCCATTAATAGAAATATATAAAATATGATGAACAACTGTCGCCCTGGCGACTAGCATACATAAAAGAAAGCCATTCAAATGCAATAATAATATCAGCCACCTTCAAATTAGAATTATTTTTATGTCACCTAAACCACAATCATCAATTAGAGTTTGTAGCCGAGTTGGTAATACTGTCTACGTGTTCAATGTTCTCTTATGTACCGTATTTTTCATCCTATAGGACCCACCGGCGTATAAGACGCACCCAATTTATAGGTGCAAAATCTAAAAAAATTAAGATTTTGAACCCAATAGTGGTCTTCAACCTGCGGACCTCCAGATGTTGCAAAACTACAACTCCCAGCATGCCCGGACAGCCGTTGGCTGTCCGGGCATGCTGGGAGTTGTAGTTTTGCAACATCTGGAGGTCCGCAGATTGAAGACCACTGCATAGGAGGTAATGCTCACGTGTCCCCGCCGCTCCGGACCCGTCACATCTGCCCTGGATGTCGCTCCATCGCTGTCGCCGTGTCCCCGTCGCTCCGGAACGTCTCTGCTGCCGGCCGGGTATCCTCGCTCTCCATCGCTGCCATCACGTCGTTACGCACGTCGTACGCGACGATGTGATGACGAGGAAGGAGAGCGCCGGCCATACAGGGGATCCCTGAACAGAGAAGACACCGAGGAGGCAGGTAAGGTCCCTCCCGATGTCCTGTAAGCACTAACCCGTCTATTCAGTCGGGCTGTTCGGGACCGCCGCGGTGAAATCGCGGCGGTCCTGAACAGCCCGACTGAACAGCCGGGTTAGTGTCGCTTTCCCTTCAGACGCGGCGGTCAGCTTTGATCGCCGCGTCTGAAGGGTTAATACAGGGCATCACCGCGATCGGTGATGTCCTGCATTAGCCGCGGGTCCCGGCCGTTGATGGCCGCAGGGACCGCCGCGATAGGTGTGTATTCGCCATATAAGACACACCGACTTTTTCCCCCCAGTTTTGGGGAAGAACAAGTGCGTCTTATACGGTGAAAAATACGGTAATGTTGTAGATATTATAAAGTTATAGATATGTTTATATATTTATAATGATATAGTTGCAGATGGACACCAACAGTTTGTTGCTTCTTTATGTTGTAATTGTATCAATTAAGGCAAGACTTGGAGACACAGAGATCGGCTACTGCCGCTTTTGACACGAGTGTTTTAACTTCACTGTTGTGAACAGCGGCAGGACACACTAACGGGCCCACTCTGATGAAATCTTCCCGTGCTCAACCCCTAATGAAGAGGCAGTTCATGCATAGCAGACAAGAAAGGAATAGAGGGAGCACTCACTGCGTTTGAATGATAACAAGTGGTTTCTTTATTCTTTGACATTGGTGCGGTGCGTGTGCATCATGGAATGGGACGCCAGGAGCCCATGAGCTGGAGTGGTGAACAGCTGCTTTCCAACGAAGCAGTCAGACGAAGCACTGCTTGATGAGTGCGAAAGCAGCAGTTCACCACTCCAGCTCCTGGTCTCCTGGTGTCCCGCTCCATGATGCACCGCACCGATGTCAAAGAATAAAGAAACCACTTGTTATCATCCTAACGCAGTGAGTGCTCCCTCTATTCCTTTCTTGTCTGTATTGTATCAATTAAACTTGCATAGTTCCCAATTCTCATAGAGATGACTTGTCCTGTTTCCTAGGTCATAAGTCAGCGATTCCTCCTGCATAAATACTGTAGCACATACGTCAGCTATTGCATCTGCAGAAATACTGTCCTTCTGTGTTGGATATGCTGGAATAAAAATTATATTGGTGCAGTGCACCACTCACCCAAGTAATTAAGAGGTCTGGTATGAATAAACCTCTATGATGAAGATAGAACAGGTGCAATGCACCGCTTACCTGTCTGCAGATTTGAAGCTGGTTTGCCGTGAGTCCACTGGTCTTTGTCGATGCGAACAACTCTACTGGCTGATGTTTCTGTCTTCTGTTTTCCTAGCCATCTGAACGAGCGGGAAGAAATAATGACATAGAGGCCAAACTGCAGATCTAAACTTCTGCGCTAATATCACACTTGTTACGCCTAGCGCTCCGGGTCCCCGCTCCTCCCCGGAGCGCTCACGGCGTCTTTCTCCCTGCAGCGCCCCGGTCAGTCCCGCTGACCGGGAGCGCTGCACTGTCTTGGCCGTTGGGGATGCGATTCGCACAGCGGGACGCGCCCGCTCGCGAATCGCATCCCAGGTCACTTACCCGTCCCGGTCCCCTGCTGTCATGTGCTGGCGCGCGCGGCTCCGCTCTCTAGGGCGCGCGCGCGCCAGCTCTCTGAGACTTAAAGGGCCAGTGCACCAATGATTGGTGCCTGGCCCAATTAGCTTAATTGGCTCCCACCTGCTCCCTGCCTTTATCTGACCTCCTCCCATGCACTCCCTTGCCGGATCTTGTTGCCTTGTGCCAGTGAAAGCGTTTAGTGTGTCCAAAGCCTGTGTACCTGAACTTCTGCTACCCATCCTGACTACGAACCTTGCCGCCTGCCCCCGACCTTCTGCTACGTCTGACCTTGCCTCTGCCTAGTCCTTCTGTCCCACGCCTTCTCAGCAGTCAGCGAGGTTGAGCCGTTGCTAGTGGATACGACCTGGTTGCTACTGCCGCAGCAAGACCATCCCGCTTTGCGGCGGGCTCTGGTGAATACCAGTAGCCTCTTAGAACCGGTCCACTAGCACGGTCCACGCCAATCCCTCGCTGACACAGAGGATCCACTACCTGGAAGCCGAATCGTGACAGTAGATCCGGCCATGGATCCCGCTGAGGTGCCGCTGCCAAGTCTCGCTGATCTTCCCACGGTGGTCGCTCAGCAATCGCAGCAGATTGCCCAACAAGGACAGCAGCTGTCGCAGTTGACCGCCATGTTACAGCAACTTCTGCCTCTGCTACAGCAGCAACCATCTCCTCCGCCAGCTCCTGCACCTCCTCCGCAGCGAGTGGCCGCTCCTAACCTCCGCTTGTCCCTGCCGGACAAATTTGATGGGGACTCTAAACTCTGCCGTGGATTTTTGTCTCAGTGTTCCCTGCATATGGAGATGTTGTCGGACTTGTTTCCTTCAGAACGGTCTAAGGTGGCGTTCGTAGTAAGCCTTCTTTCAGGAAAGGCCTTGTCTTGGGCCACACCGCTCTGGGACCGCAATGATCCTGCCACAGCCACAGTCCAGGCCTTCTTCGCTGAACTCCGGAGTGTCTTCGAGGAGCCAGCCCGAGCTTCTTCTGCCGAGACTGCCCTGTTGAACCTGGTCCAGGGTAATTCTTCAGTGGGCGAGTACGCCATCCAATTTCGTACTCTTGCCTCCGAGTTATCATGGAATAACGAGGCTCTCTGCGCGACCTTTAAAAAAGGCCTATCCAGTCGCATCAAGGATGTGCTGGCCGCACGAGAGATTGCTGCCAATCTGCAAGAACTCATCCATCTAGCTACCCGCATTGACATGCGTTTTTCTGAGCGACACCAAGAGCTCCGCCAGGAAAAAGACTTAGATCTCTGGGCACCTCTCCCACAGTATCCGTTGCAATCTACGCCTGGGCCTCCCGCCGAGGAGGCCATGCAAGTGGATAAGTCTCGCCTGACCCAGGAAGAGAGGAATCGCCGTAGGGAGGAAAATCTCTGTCTTTACTGTGCCAGTACCGAGCATTTCTTGGTGGATTGCCCTATCCGTCCTCCACGCCTGGGAAACGCACGCACGCACCCAGCTCACGTGGGTGTGGCGTCTCTTGGTTCCAAGTCTGCTCCTCCACGTCTCACGGTGCCCGTGCGGATTTCTTCTTCAGCCAACTCCTCCCTCTCAGCCGTGGCCTGCTTAGACTCCGGTGCCTCTGGAAATTTTATTTTGGAGTCGTTTGTTAATAAATTCAGCATCCCGGTGACCCGTCTCGTCAAGCCGCTCTACATTTCCGCGGTCAACGGAGCCAGATTGGACTGCACCGTGCGTTACCGCACAGAGCCCCTCCTCATGTCTATTGGACCCCACCTTGAGAGGATTGAGTTCTTCATTCTCCCCAACTGTACCTCTGAGGTCCTCCTCGGTCTGCCTTGGCTCCGGCTTCATTCCCCCACCATTGATTGGACCACCGGGGAGATCAGGAACTGGGACTCTGCCTGCCACAGGAAGTGCCTCTCCCCCCCTCCCAGTCCCGTCAGGCAAGCCTCTGTGCCTCCCCATGTCCCCCGTCCTGGTGTCACACTGCCCCGTGCCAGGCCTCGCCCTCTGCCCTCCCTCCCCATTCCCACTCCTGCTGTACTGCCTGCCGTTGAGGAAACCCTCCATTCTTTCCCGGTGTCCTCATCCCAGGGGAGGCAGTTACCGGACAAAGAGAAGGGGAGACCTAAGGGGGGGGGTACTGTTACGCCTAGCGCTCCGGGTCCCCGCTCCTCCCCGGAGCGCTCAAGGCGTCTTTCTCCCTGCAGCGCCCCGGTCAGTCCCGCTGACCGGGAGCGCTGCACTGTCTTGGCCGTTGGGGATGCGATTCGCACAGCGGGACGCGCCCGCTCGCGAATCGCATCCCAGGTCACTTACCCGTCCCGGTCCCCTGCTGTCATGTGCTGGCGCGCGCGGCTCCGCTCTCTAGGGCGCGCGCGCGCCAGCTCTCTGAGACTTAAAGGGCCAGTGCACCAATGATTGGTGCCTGGCCCAATTAGCTTAATTGGCTCCCACCTGCTCCCTGCCTTTATCTGACCTCCTCCCATGCACTCCCTTGCCGGATCTTGTTGCCTTGTGCCAGTGAAAGCGTTTAGTGTGTCCAAAGCCTGTGTACCTGAACTTCTGCTACCCATCCTGACTACGAACCTTGCCGCCTGCCCCCGACCTTCTGCTACGTCTGACCTTGCCTCTGCCTAGTCCTTCTGTCCCACGCCTTCTCAGCAGTCAGCGAGGTAGAGCCGTTGCTAGTGGATACGACCTGGTTGCTACTGCCGCAGCAAGACCATCCCGCTTTGCGGCGGGCTCTGGTGAATACCAGTAGCCTCTTAGAACCGGTCCACTAGCACGGTCCACGCCAATCCCTCGCTGACACAGAGGATCCACTACCTGGAAGCCGAATCGTGACAACACTTTTTTTAAGGTTACCAATTTATAGCTCCCACAAGCTCTTCAATATACAAAGTGGAGCCCAAAAAACTAAATCCTGATCTAAGATGTGGTCCTACAGGGGATTTTTACAGGGGGAATACTACAATGGCATTGTTGAATTTTATCAAAATGTTTATACACCAAACAGATGTTTTTAGCCTCAGGCCCGATCTTCTTCCTGCAGCTCAGCCAATCACTGCCCAAGGTGAGACACGGCTGTGGACATAGATCTGCACTGTGATCCCAATTACAGATCATGTATAATAGATTTATAAGGACAGATCCTTGATCCAGGGATTTATTCTGATTGCTATATTTGGAGTCGGGAAGGAATTTTTGCCCTTAGTATGGGGCAATTGGCATCAGCCTCATGAGGTTTTTTTTTTTGGTTTTTTTTTTGCCTTCTTCTGGATCGAAACAGTAGGGATACAATAGTGATATAAGTAAAAATTGATGGTCTTTTTTGTTGGGGGGGCATGGGACAAGAGTTAAATAGAGGTTTTGTCATGTATAGGCAGGGAAGGAGTGCACACTATTCTCGCCCACTCCCCTATCCCTGCCTACTTACATACTTTCCCTAGGGGATAGGTCTGTAACCTTGGTGACAGTCCCTTCCTAAATAAGTGAGGGACAGTCAAAAGGTCAAAACAATAAATTACAAAACTGACAAAAGGTTGTGAAAGGCTGGTGTGTGTAAAAAAAAATAGTTTATACTCATCCGAACATATCATCATCGTCCTTACAGCAGTGCGTCACCAAGCTTCCAACTTCCTCCTTGCCTTGATTCCTGTGAAAGGCTGGAGGCACACAACTAACAGAAAACAAACCTAAACGTGCACACATAAAAAAAATAGTCAGATAGCCGAGTCTAAACCAGGAGACCACAAAGTACAAAAATACCAGAGAGTAGAGTCAGAGAGCAGAGCCAAAGGGTCAAAATGCTAGATATCACAGATACAGTATAAAGCTAGCTAGGAGACAAACAGAACTATTTGGCAAACAAAGGCTGCCAGCTTAAGTAGGTCCAGACCAGGTGTTCAATCAAGGTCAGCTGAACAGTCTCAGCACACAGGCATAACCAAAGCAACAAGACCAAACAAAAGCTCTCAGTGCAAGTTAACCTTTTGGCTCCTTACAGTTTTTTTTTATATAACTAACAAGCTTGACATCAATATACACAAAAAAAAAAACCTTTCCCCAAAATACCCTCTTTAATAGACATCAGGTGAAGGAGTTTTAACTCCTGGATTGTTATTTTATATAGAATACAAGGATTAACTATAACAGAGTAACAGATGAGTCAGGCTTGGTGACTGCTTCTCTACAGATTCAGTGATTTACTGCCACGTATGGGCAGGGAAGGAGTGCAGCCCTGATCTCACCCACTCCCTCTTACCCTGCCTATTTGCCTATCCGCCCTAAACAGCGGATCGACAACCACTAGAACTGTCCCTTCCTAAATAAGTGATAGGAGTTGGCACCAACAATATAAACTACAAAAAACAGACACAGGTCGGGAGAACGTCAGGAAGCATACAAACGAACGTTTGGCCAGGGAATGTACCAAATGTGTTAGAGCCTGTATTTGCTCCACTAGAGCCATCTTAGCCTCCATATAGCAAATGCAGGTATTTGGGCCTGTGAAAAAGTCACATATGGGCAGGGAAGGAGTGATCTCACCCACTGCCATGGACCCTACCTCTTTGCCTATCCGCCCTAAACAGTGGATCGACGGTCTCTTCCTAAATAATTGATGGGAGTCACCGTCAACAAAATAAACTACATAAAACAGACACAGGTCGGGAGAACGTCGGGAAGCATGCAAACTAACAGAAACTAAACTAAACAAACACACACAATAGTCAAAGTCACTCACCAAGTCAGTAACAGTATATCTCAAAGTACAAATACGCTAAAACAAGAGAAGAGTCAGGAAGTCAAGCCAAAAGTCACAAATACCGGGTAAATATACTAGCTACTGGAGGAACTATTTTGCAGGTGAAATCTGATACCATACTGCAGGTTTATATCAGCAAGGTCAGCTGACCAGCCAGAAAGCTAGGCATAGCTCAGTAACCAAAATAAACAAAAGAAGCCTAAAACAGGTTAACCCTGTTGGTTATGACAGTACCTCCTTTTAAGAGGGGCCCCCGGACCCTTAATTTGGTTCTGGGTTTGTCCAGATGAGAGTCATGGAATTTCTTAACCAAGGTGGGAGCATGAATGGAAGATGCTGGAACCCACAATCCCTTCTCCGGACCATACGCTTTCCAGTGAAACAAATATTGGACAGAGTTTTGCACCCAACAACTGGCCAATATTTTGGAGACTTAATACTCCAGTTCCCATCGATTTCAACTGGAGGAGTATCAGAAACAATTTAACGCAATTTAAAGTGTACCTGTCACAGTGTAAGATAAAAGTGATATGTTACTCAGTACCTAATCCTGATCATGTACATATATTTTTATGTGTCTAGGACCTATATATCCCTAGCAAATAGCATTTATATGTTGCCCACCTTTTTTTTATTCTTTCCTTGTGGAGGGGGCGTGTCCATCTCTCTCCCTCACTGTGATGACTCATCTTCTCTGAGTCTGGGAGCAGCCTGGTAGTGTGCAAATCACTGCACATTAGTTTTTATGAATACATTTTCTATCTGTTCCTAGTAAAGCTGGATGCTAAACAACAATAGCTGTCACTATGTGTGTCATTCAGATTTCAAAGACTCCTGAATGTCTGATCAGCTTCTTTGTCATTCAGGAGTCAGAAAGCTTTTGTTGTTCAAGCACGCTGGGAGTTGTAGTTTTGCAATGCAAAAGCTGTAGCTGCAGTGTTTATAACGCACTATGTTAGAGCAGTGCTGCCTTTAGCTGTTGCAAAACTACAACTCCCAGCGTGCTCACACATCCTTTGTCTGTAGTTTTGCAAAAGCTGGAGGCACACAGTTGGAGAATACTCAACTCTAAAACAGAGTTTTACAAAGATAGTACCCCCAGCTGTTGTAAAACAACAACTCCCATGATGGGAGTTGTAGTTTAGGAAAAGCTGAAGGCTGTAGTGGTGCAATGGTGATCTCCTATACTGGATACCAACACCCTTTGCGGTCAGTATCCAGTATGCTGCAAAATACAGAGTAATCTGTCTGCACAAAGACAGATGACCCCTTGTGGTGGCTATTTTCATTTTTGATGAATTACATATATACATTTAATAAATGTATAATTAAAAAGTAATCTTATCAGTAGTACTACAAAATATAAAAAGTTTTTAACAATGACAGCGCCTCTTTAAGTAAGGAGCAATGGAAAACATTATGGACCTTAAATGAACTAGGCAATTTCAATCTATAACAGACCGGATTAATTACTTCTGTTATCTCATAAGGTGCAATAAAACGTGAGGCCAACAATTTAGACAGAACCTTGAGACATACATTTTTTGTAGAAAGCCACATCTTATCACCTACTTTAAATTTGATGCCACAAGTATGTCTCTTGTTGGCAAATTTACTTTGTACCTCTTGGGCTTTCCTCAAGTTCTCCTGAACCTGGGCCAAAACTGTGCACAGTTTACTCAAAGTAGTTTCAACCTCAGGGTTATCACTAATGGTATTAGTACAGGAAGAAAACCATTGATGGAAACCATATACACAGAAAAATGGTGACATGCCGAAAGAGGAATTCTCTTGATTATTCAAGGCAAACTCAGCAAGAGACAAAAAAGAAACCCATTCATCTTGTCTGATACGTAGTATCTAAGGTAGTTCAACATTCTGGTTCATTCTTTCTGTCTGACCATTACATTGTGCATGAGAAGCAGAAGAAAAGGACAATTCAACTCCCAACTGTTTACAAAAAGCTTGCCAACATTTAGAAACAAATTGTACCCCTCAATCAGATACAATATTCTCCGGAACCCCATGGTATCTATCAACATGTCTTAAAAACAAATTAGCAAGAATTTTGGCTGAAGGGAGATTCTTTAGAGGTACAAGATGACAGTGTTTACTGAGCCTGTCCAACACCACCCATAGAACAGTTTTTCCCTCAGATGGAGGCAGATCATTCATAAAATCCATAGAAATATGAGTCCATGGCCTCTTAGAAGTAGACAACGGACACAACTCTCCTGCGGGACGTGTCCAAGACGTCTTTGCTCGAGCAAAAATTTCACAAGCAACAACAAAATCCTCCACATCCCTGTTGAGAATTTCCTTTTGAAGCAGTCTCCTTGTACCCTGAATACTAGAATGACCTGCCATCAGGGAACAATGACATTCCTCAATAATTCGGAGATGAAACTGACTGGATACAAAGATCTTGCCTCTAGGAGTCTCTGGAGGAACCAAACCTTGATTGTTCAAGATCTCAGAAGTTAAATCTGAGGACACTGTTGAAATAACCACACCTTCTGAGAGAATTGTCTCAGGATTAGAATCAATAGACTGAGAAGCATTGAAACTCCGAGATAAGGCATCAGCCTTGACATTCTTAGTACCAGTCTTAGTATATGTAATGATAAAATTAAATTGAGTAAATAACAAGGCCCAACGAGCCTGACGAGGATTGAGACGTTTGGAAGATTCAAGGAAGGTTCCATTTTTATGATCAGTAACAACCGTAATCTGATGAACCGCCCCTTCCAGATAATGTCTCCATTCCTCAAAAGCCCATTTGATTGCCAAAAGTTCTCGATTACCAACATTATAATTTTGTTCTGCTGCAGAAAAGTTTTGAGAGAAGAAAGCACAAGGTTGTAAATTAGTCAGAGAAGCAGTTCCCTGTAAAAAAAGAACTGCTCCAGCATAAACCTCTGAGGCATCAACTTCTACTGTAAAGGGCTTGGTTTGATCTGGTTGGACAAATATTGGAGTGGAGGTAAAACACCCTTTAAGATGTTCAAAAGCTGCCTCCGTAGACCAGTTGACCAGATCTGCCCCTTTGCGAGTCAAATCAGTCAATGGTTTTACGATGATAGAAACAATTTTAATATATTTTCTGTAATAGTTGGCAAAGCCCAGAAAGCGTTGTAAAGCCTTTAGAGAAGAAGGCCACACCCAGTCTGAAACTTTATCAGGATCCATATTTAAATGTCCTGGAGTTAAGATATACTCCAAAAATTGTACCTCTTTGATACCAAAGACACATGTCTCTTGTTTGACAAATAATTTGTTTTGACGAAGTACCTGTAGGACAGAACGTACATGACTTACATGAATTAACCAGCCATGAGAAAAAAGTTGAATATCGTCTAGATAAACCACTAGAAATTTTCCCAAAAATTCCCGAAAAATATAATTGACCAAGTTCTGAAAAACTGCCAGTGCATTACTGAGACCAAAGGGCATTGCCAGATATTCAAAATGACCTTCAGGAGTATTAAAAGCAGTTTTCCATTCGTCACCCTCTTTGATTCTGATTAAGTTATAGGCCCCTCGAAGATCAAGTTTAGTAAATAACATGCCCCCTGTATTTGAGTAAACAAATCTGAAATAAGAGGCAAAGGATATTGATTTTTATCCGTAATCTTGTTCAGACACCGATAATCATTTTTTTTTTGTCACAAAGAAGAACCCTGCTCCTATTGGAGACACAGATGGATGAATATGATCATTTTTCAAACTTGATTGAATATAATCCTTCATAGCTCCCCTTTCAGGACCAGACAAATTATAAATTCACCTTTTGGGGTACTTGGCATTAGGTACAAGTTCAATAGCACAGTCATAATCTCGGTGTGGGGACAAAGCAGAGGAGGCCACCTCAGAAAAAACATTATAAAAATCATAAATAAATTTAGGTAGATTACTTTGGGCCACCCCGAGAGTTGCAACACAAGTGGAAATACATTTATTAATAGAGTCAGACCCCAACTTGATGAGTTCCCCAGAGGGCCAATCATAGATAGGATTGTGTTTTCTTAACCAAGGTAAACCTGGGATCACATTTACCGACAAATTTTCCAAAACCAAAAATGTGATTCGTTCAAAATGCAATGACCCCACCAGTAATCCTACTTCAGGGGAGGAAAAAAAGACACAACCCCCAGACAAAGGTGTGTAATCCACTCCAACAATGGAAATAGGATTTTTCAACAATTTCAAGGGAAGATTCAAAGACTTAATAAAATTCAGATCAACAAAATTGGCAGCAGAACCTGAATCGACAAATTATTTAACAGATACAGTTTTTTCAAGGAAAAATTGTAATGTAGTTTTTTGTTTTTGCATTTTTCAGTTTTAGGCCCTGTTCAGACCTTGTTTTTCATTCATTATCTGTTTTCTGTGCTTTCCTTTCCAGGCATGGAAGAGTTAAGCCTTTCACCCATGTGCTAGGCGGTTGTGGCTATATAACTCCAGCTCAGTCTGTAGTCTAGTTGCTGGTTATTCAGTGCAATACACTTTGTCTGCTTGTGGAATAATGCTGCTATTATGCCTGTGCCTTATACTTCTATGTCTGCTTTAGCATTTACCTTGTATTTATCTTGTGATTTTATGTGAGTTTTTAGCCATGGTTAAATAATCTTGTTTGTTGTACTTTTTAGTCTGTTACATTAGTCGGTTTTTAGGATTGTATTTCCGTTCTGCTAAGTTGCTGTTCACACTGTGAGTCTATTTGTATCCTTGTTCTGAGTTTTTGTAACACAACATCCCTGTGACCTTTTAATGGTACTCTGGGGAATTTAGTTTTAGTATAAAGACATTCCCGTTTTTTCCGGAGGTTTTCTGGGGGATTGAGTTTTAATTCCTTTTTGTTCCTGGAGTCTGTGCTGACTCCATTTCCCAGTCTTGTGTTCTGGACCTAAACTGTTTGTTAGTTATCTGTGTTCAGTGTGAACAGTGTTCTATATTTATATCCTGTTTGGTTGATCTGATCTTTGTCCTTTGTATTTGTATCTGTTTGTGAACAGTGTACTATGTTCCTGATAAGTTTGCCGTTTATATTCTGCCCTGTTAGAATTTGTATCCTGTCTGGTTGTCTGGTAGTTTTCCGTTTCTGTTTCTGGCCTGTGACAGACTATGTTTATTATTTGTTTTTACGCCATTTCACTTTAGCACAGGTAGGACCAGCTCCTAGTTGTTGATCCATCGCTTAGGATGGATGGGCAAGTAGGCAGGGAGAGTTATTTTAGGTTTAAGGCTCACTTCCCTTGTCCCCGCTGTTGGTCATAACAAAAATATTTGAACTGGCAACAAACTAAATGATCCACTAAATGATCTCCCCAATTTTATGCGCTGGGGTTTCCCGGTTGCTAATGTCTGGGGACGGGTTTGTATCTGGCGTCCTGCTTCTCCACAAAAGAAACATGTATTATCCTTCTGGACGGATCTTCACTCCTGAGAGGACTACTTCCCTATTTGCATGGGTTCCTCAGAAGAGACAGGATATATAGTAGAAGGAGACAACATGGAGGTAGGAGAGTGAGAAACATAAGAAACAGACCGTTCACGTTTTCTCTCTCTTAAACGTCTGTCAAGTCATACAGCAAACTGCATAACCTGTTCTAAGGAGTCAGGTGAGGGATAACTAGCTAAGACATCTTTAATAGCATCAGATAATCACAGTATGAACTGACACCTAAGCGCTGGATCATTCCATCCTGAGACTGTACACCATTTAAGAGAATCTGCACAATACTCCTTTGCCGTTATTCGACCTTGCTTAAGATTAACCAGCTGAGATTCTGAAAAGCTGCACAGTCAGGTTTATCATAAAGGAGACCCATAGAAGAAAAAAAAACATACACAGAACTTAGTTCAGGAGCAGAGGGAGGTAATGAAAATACCCATTTCTGGGGATCCCCTTGTAGCAGAGACATGACAATTCCTACTCTGTGAACTTCAGTGCTAGCTGACTGAGATCTTAAACGAAAATACAGTTTGCAACTCTCCCTGAACACCACAAATTTCTCTCTGTCACCTGAAAAGCGGCCAGAAAGTTTTATCTTTGGTTCACTAGAAACAGCTGGAGGACGGACCACTGCCTGAATGTTAGCTGATTCCTGGGCTTGAACCCGTTTGGCCAGGGAATGTACCAAATGTGTTAGAGCCTGTATTTGCTCCACTAGAGCCATCTTAGCCTCCATATAGCAAATGCAGGTATTTGGGCCTGCAAAAAAATCACATATGGGCAGGGAAGGAGTGATATCACCCACTACCAAGGACCCTACCTATTTGCCTATCTGCCCTAAACAATTGATGGGAGTCACCATCAACAAAATAAACTACAAAAAACAGACACAGGTGGGGAGAATGTCAGGAGGCACACAAACTAACAGAAAACAAACTAAACAAACACACACAATAGTCAAGGTCCACCCGCCAAGTCAGTAACAGGATATCTCGAAGTACAAATACGCTAAAACCAGAGAAGAGTCAGGAAGTCAAGCCAAAAGTCACAAATACCGGATAAACAGGAAAAACAGGGTAAATACGCTAGGTACTGGAACTCTTTCTCAAGTCAGATACCACACTGCATGTTTATATAGCCAGCCAGATGTAATCAGCAAGGTCAGCTGACCAGCCAGAAAGCTAGGCATAGCCCAGCAACCAAAATAAACAAAAGAAGCCTAGAACAGATTATCCCTACGGGTTCTGACACTTACAGGTGACGTCTTCCCTGTTAGGAGTCATCCTGTTTCCACTTGTTTTTTGTCCAGACTGGCATGATGATCGCGACTCATCTATGCAGAGTTTGCCACATACATCTTAGATTTTTTACTTATGCAGCTAATTCTTACACTCTACATTGCAGTATATAGCGGCAGTCACATTTTAATGCCTCACCTCAAGTCATCCTTGACACTGCCACACTGTGTCTTCAGGGTATTATATTGCCCCACACTATGCAATGTGAACATAAAGTGTCACACATAGTGCCCCAATAAATAAATTTGCCACACACTGCCCCTAATACATATAAGTGTACACACAGCGCTTCAATACATAACAGTGACACAAAGTAATTACAATAAATACAGTTCCACATAATGCCCTTAATACTGCTCAAAAAAATAACAATAGGGAACAATAAGATAACACATCCTAGATCTGAATGAATTAACTAATCGTATGAAATACTTTTGTCTTTACATAGTTGAATGTGCTGACAACAAAATTAAACAAAAATGATCAATGGAAAAAATGTATCAACCTCTGGAGGTCTGGATATGGAGTCACCCTCAAAATCATAGTGGAAAACTACACTACAGGCTGATCCAACTTTTATGTAATGTCCTTAAAACAAGTCAGAATGAGTCTCAGTAGTGTATGTGGCCTCCATGTGCCCGTATGACCTCCCTACAACTCCTGGGCATGCTCCTGATGAGGTGGAGGATGGTCTCCTGAGGGATGTCCTCCCAGACCTGGACTAAAGCATCCGTAAACTCCTGGACAGTCTGTGGTGCAATGTGGCGTTGGTGAATGGAGCAAGACATGATGTCTCACATGTGCTCAATCGAATTCAGGTCTGGGTACGGGCAGACCTGCCCATAGCATCAATTCCTTCCTCTTGCAGGAACTGCTGACACACTCCAGCCACATGAGGTCTAGCATTGTCTTGCATTAGGAGGAACCCAGGGCCAACCGCACCAGCATATGGTCTCACAAGGGGTCTGAGGATCTCATCTCGTTACCTAATGGCAGTCAGGCTACTTCTGGCAGTGCGACCCCCCCCCCAAAGAAATGCCACCCCACACCATTATTGACCCACTGCCAAACCGGTCATGCTGGAGGATGTTGCAGGCAGTTGAACATTCTCCAAGGCATCTCCAGACTCTGTCACATCTGTCACATGTGCTCAGTGTGAACCTGCTTTCATCTGTGAAAGGCGAATTTGCCAATCTTGGTGTTCTCTTGCAAATGCCAAACGTCCTGCACGGTTTTGGGCTTTAAGCACAACCTCCACCTGTGGACGTCTGGCGCTCATACCACCCTCATGGAGTCTGTTTCTGATCGGTCGAGTTGACACATGCACATTTGTGGCCTGCTGGAGGTCATTTTGCAGGGCTCTGGTAGTGCTCCTCCTGCTCCTCCCTGCACAAAGGCAGAGGTAGCGGTCCCGCTGCTGGGTTGTTGCCCTCCTACAGCCTCCTCCACATTTCCTGATGTACTGGCCTGTCCTGGTAGCGCCTTCATGCTCTGGACACTACGCTGACAGATGCATTGATGTGCCATCCTGGATGAGCTGCACTACCTGAGCCACTTGTGTGGGTTGTAGACTCTATCTCATGCTACCACTAGAGTAAATGCACCGCCAGCATTCAAAAGTGACCAAAACATAAGCCAGGAAGCATAGGAACTGAGAAGTGGTCTGTGGTCACCCCCTGCAGAACCACTCCTTTATTGTGGGTGTCTTGCAAATTGCCTATAATTCCTACCTGTTGTCTGTTCCATTTGCACAGCAGCATGTGAAATTGATTATCAATAAGTGTTGTTTCCTGAGTGGACAGTGTGATTTCACAGAAGTGTCCTATGAGAAACCATTGATCAATGTAAAAAGATCAGTGTGTGCAGTGTTATAGTCCCACTATGGGGGCTATAACATTGCAAACAAAAGTGGGGGAAAAAGTTAATAAATGTGATTTAACCCCTTCCCTAAGAAAAATCAGAATCACCCCCCTTCTCCATAAAAAAAACCCAGTGTGAATAAAAATAAACATATGTGGTATCGCCGCATGCTTACATGTCCGAATTATAAAAATATATCGTTAATTAAACCGCACGGTCAATTGTGTATGCGCAAAAAAATTCCAAAGTCCAAAATAGCATATTTTTGTTCACTTTCTATATCATCAAAAGTGAATAAAAAGCTATCAAAAAGTCTGATCAATACAAAAATGGTACCGCTAAAAACTTGAGTGCTCATACCGCCCCATACATGGAAATATAAAAAAGTTATAGGGGTCAGAAAATGACAGTTTTAAACGTATACATTTTCCTGCATGTAGTTATGATTTTTTTCAGAAGTACGACAAAATCAAACCTATATAAGTAGGGTATCATCTTAATTGTAAGGACCTACTGAATAAAGAGAAGGGGTGATTTTTACGGAAAAATTTACTGTTTAGAAACGATAGCTCCAAAAAATTACAAAATAGGTGTCTCTTCGTAGATTTTTGGGTAAAATGACTGATGTCATTAAAAAGTTGAATTGGTGGCACAAAAAATAAGCCATCATATGGATTTTTAGGTGCAAAATTGAAAGAGTTATGATTTTTTAAAGTTAAGGAGTAAAAAATCAAAGTGCAAAAACGGAAAAACACTGGTCCTTAAGGGGTTAACAATGCAAAACATTGCCCACAGTATATAACAGTACCACACGATGACCTCATTACATTACAGTGCCACATATTGCCCCAATATAACAGTACCCCATAATGCCCTAAATGAATGTGTCACACATTGACAACAATAACTTACAATGCCACGCAATGCCACCAATACACTGCAGTGCCCCACAGTCTACTCGATACATAAAAGTGCCCCACAGTGCCCCAAAACAGTGTTCTGCCACATTGCCCAATTACATAAAAGTGTGGTGATTTAGGAGAGTTGTAGTGTGGGTCAATGATGAGGGTAGTAGTCCCTGATGTGCCATGTTGCTTATGTAGTGTAAGAAGACCCCATAAAGACCTTGATAAATAAAGCTGTTCCCTCTTACACAAAGCCCAGGTAAAAGAGTTTTGGTGAACAACTGTCCACATTACTTAGCTCATGAAACCCATCAATACAAAGCAGTTCTCTCTGGGATGAACTTGTTTGGCATCCTAATTTCCTAAACTTACTGGGCAAGGATCTTCATAGGTATAAAACTGTAAAACTTCATTGCACTTACTATTAACCCCTTCCACATTAATTGGGCAGGAGCTTGACATGACTAGATTTAGCTCTTATACACTTTCTGCAAGTGCAATGTAATACATAAAAATCAAGTCAGGTCACTAACTATCTAAATGGCAATCTGTGAGGGGACACAAGATATCAGGCAGAAGGATGGATGAAATGCAGGGGCGAACTGATAGCACTCAGGGCCCCCAGACCAAAAAAAGCAAGGGCTCCCTCCGAGGCTCCAGGGCTGGTATCACTTCTGTTCCGCCCCTATTTCACCAAATCCTTCCGCCATCCCTACACACAAAATAAACTAAAATTTATATATAGATGCGGCTCACACAGAGAGGAGGCTTTCTGCTGTATGGACGCTGTCTGCCTTGGGATCCGTGGCGGTGGGACCTTTACCCGGCCAAGCCCTCGGACCACGTCCTAACGGACCAGCCGGTCAGTCTGCCCATGATGAAATAACAGTGGGCGGTATACTGTGTAGTAGTGCAAACAAAACCAAGGTTCTTTCTCCAGCTTCCCATTAAATGTTAAAATTAGAAATTTTATTAGATCATCTTTAAAAAAACAAAGATAAACTTACAGTAGACATGTCACTTAAAAATGAAGTAGAACGCTCAAATCATGGTATGAGTAAGAGCTTTAAAAGCTTGAAATACGTTGGCGTTTCGCCTAATCTCTAAGTGACATGTCTATGTTTGACTCTACTTTTTAAGATAATCTAATATAATTTAGCATTTTAAGATTAAATGGGAAGTCGAAGAAAGAACATTGGTTTTTTCGTATGTAATGCATCACAGTTTTAGCAAAACTTAACCCTCTGCATGCTATAAGAAACAAAGGGGGAAATTTATCAAAACTTGTGCTGAGGAAAAGTGAAGTAGTTGCCTATAGCAACCAATCAAATTCCAGATTAATTTTTATTTATTTAAATGGAACAATCTGATTGGTTGTTATGGGCAACTACCCCACTTTTTCTCTGCACAGATTTTGATAAATCTCCCCCCCCCCCCCCCCCCCCAAGTTTCAGCAACCAAACAAATATTATTTATGTGGGAAAATTGAAAAGAAAACCGCAATTTAGCATATTTTGGAAGGTTTTGTTTTCACGCTGTACACTTTCCGGTAAAAATGACATGTTTTTGTTATTCTGTGGGTAAATATGATTAAAATGATACCCATGTTATATGCTTTTCTATAATTGTACCGCTTAAAAAAAATCTCAAACCATTTTAACAAAATTTGTATGTTTGAAATTGCCCTATTTTGACCACCTATAACTTTCAAATTTTTCCATATATGGGGCAATATGAGGGCTCATTTTTTACGCCATGATCTGTAGTTTTTATCACTTTTGCTTAGGTTTTACTTTTTATGAATTTTTTATGAATTTTTTTTGGAATAAAATGTGACAAAGCAGCAATTTTGGACTTTTTTTTATTTAATTTTTACATTTACGCCGTTCACCATATGGGATAATTAACAATATATTTTAATAGATCAGACTTTTACGCACGCGGAGATGCCAAATATGTGTATTAATAATTTTTTTTACGCTTTTTGGGGGGTAAAAGGGGAAAAATGGACGTTTTACTTTTTTATTGGGGGAGGGAATTTTTTCAAATTTTTTTACTTTTTTATTTTAAATGTTATCACTTTTTTTTTTACACTTTTTATGTCCCCATAGGGGACTATTCATAGCAATCAGTTGATTGCTAATACTGTGCAGTGCTATGTATAGGACATAGCACTGCTCAGTATTATCGGTCATCTTCTGCTCTGGTCTGCTCGATCTCAGACCCGAGCAGAAGACCCCGGGAGACAGCTGGAGCCAGGTGAGGGGACCTCCCCTGCATGCTGCATGATCGGATCCCCGCGGCAGCGCTGCGGGCGTTCCGATCATCCATTCAAAGTACCGCACTGCTGCAGATGCCGTGATCTGAATTGATCAAGGCATCTGAGGGGTTAATGGCGGACATCCGCCCGATCGCTGATCATGCTCGCGATCATGACGGCGTGTTAATGTACGTCATGGTGCGCTAAGTACCACGTCATCATGACGTACATTTATGTCCATTGTCGTTAAGGGGTTAAGGCTAAGTTAATATCATAGTTATAGGAACATATGTTAACCCATGGTAACTAACAGCTTGTTTTTGTATGCTTTTTAACATTAAAATACAGGTGCATAAAGTATCCCTGGTTGTTGGCAGATGCCTGCCAGTGTTTAAATGAGCACAGAGGTATCGGAAGACAGTGTTAGAAGGCAGTGGTGGACTAGTGGTAGCTGTAGACAGCAGACAGCAGGCAGTGGTGGACTGGTGGTAACTTTAGCCAGCGGACAGCAGGCAGTGTTGGACTGGTGGTAGTTGTAGTGGCCAGCGGAAAACAGGGGTAGTGGACTGATGGTAGATTAGTATCCAGCAGACAGCAGGGGTGGTGGACTAGTGTTAGTTGTATTCAGCAGACAGCAGACAGTGGTAGACTAGTGATAGTTGTAGCCAGAAAACTATAGGTAGTGGAACACATACAAAACTTTAGGTATTGGAATGGGAACATGACAAAAAGGCCCAATTATTTTTACTCTCACAGCTACGAATGTGACTTTATGTTAAAGGGGTACTCTGGGGGAAAAAAAATTTTTTTTTTATAAACTGGTGCCAGAAAAGTAAACAAGTTTGCAAATTACTTATATTAAAAAAATCTTAATCATTCCAGTACTTATCAGTTGCTGTATAATACCGATGAAGTTCTTTTCTTTTTGAATTTCTTTTCTGTCTGACCACAGTGCTCTCTGCTGACACCTCTGTCCATGTCAGAAACTGTCCAGAGCAAGAGAGGTTTGCTATGGGGATTTGCTTTTATTCTGTACAGTTTCTGATAAAGACAGAAGGATACAGTACTGGAAGGATTCATTTCTCATATTTTTTTATAGAAGTAATTTTAAAAATCTGTTTAACTTTCTGGAGCAAGTTGATATGAAAAAAAAAATTGTTTTCCACTGAAGTACCCTTTTAAGCCCAGCTAGAAAGGCTCTGTTTATCTTTAAACCCAGAAAATACATGTAATTTCAAGTAACAGTCCCAGTGATCTTTTACTCTTATAGCTTTTTGTTAAGCCCAGCTAGAAAGGATTTGTGATGTCCCAGTATAGGGACAGTATAGGGACAGTCCTATTAGCTTGAGTCCCTATACGTCCTCACCTCACCTGCAGTGTTCCCCCATAAAGTGTATAGGTTGTACATAAAGTGTAAAGGACCTTTGATATGGCCACACGGTTATTAGTCACATGATAATGGTTGTCATACGTTAAAGTCACATGTTTTGTTACCCAGAGAGCACCAGGTGACCAGATGACCCACAGCTAGTCTATGGGCTCCTTACACAGCCCCCTTTCATAAGGAAGGGTGGAGCTGCAATCTTGCATCTTTGATCATTCATTGCTCTTAGATCCTGAGGTCAAGTCGAGTCAAGACGTCTCAGAGACAGTGATGAGCAGCAGGGGCTATATTCGCATTTGCGATATTTCGCGAATATATTGATGATTATTCATCCTATATTCGCGAAATTCGCATATTCGCTATGTTCATTCCCTTTTTTTCCAAGCAAAAATTTGCATGGAAAATTTGCAAAAAACACAAATATTCGTCATTACGAATATATCGTACTATATTCTAAATATTCATGAAATCGCGAAGTGCAGATATTCGCAATAAAAGTTTGCATTACGAATATTCGTGCTCAACACTACTCAGAGCTAGTGTCCAGCACATCTGGAGGCCTCAAGCCTAAATTACAGCCACAAGTCAGTAAGTCAAATCATCTATGTCTGCTGTCCCTATCTTCAGTCAAGTCAATTATAATCAGTGTGGCTGTGTTAAAGTCTGTCAAGTCACTGCAAGTCCCAGCAAGCTGCGAGGTCCCCTCCGTGTTACTGGTAACCTCTCTGGGAACCTGGCCTAGCTGTAAAAACTGTACCATCTGTCTACCTCAGTAAAGCTACCGTTAACCCTGACCTGGCCTTGAACTATTATTTGCCCTGCCTAACCTAGGACAAACGGGATTACCTTCGGGTGGTTACACCCTGGCATCACAAACAGGAAGAGGTTAATACCATCTGCCCCTGGGCAATACCATCTGCCCCTTCACCTCACATGGCACCCCGACACCACAGATTTATAGATGTTTGAACTCTGAAAATACGGGTAATGTGTCAAAACAGGCCCAGTGAAATTCACTGCTAGAAATTTGTTTTTTATTTGTTTTTTTATTTAATCCCAGCTACTAATGCTCTATATTTGGTAAAACTCAGAAAACACAGGTAAAACATGTCAGCCCACTGCACAATTCTGTGGTCAAATTGTGTTGTAATGTGCTAGCTTTCTTTGGACTTGTTCTGCAGTGACACTGCTGAGATTTGCAGTGTAGCAACTGGATATAGTAATGCAGGTAACTAAGGCACACTGCACACTGCTTTGCTCAATTTTCTTTGTATTTCTAATATTTGCAGAACCTTATTTTTTGCCAACGTTCTAAGCGAGACTGGGTTCAAAGGGTCTCAAACCTTATAACTCTTTAGCCAGCTGAGTAAGTTTAGCATAGCAGCTGGAGCAGCTCTTCTGGTCCTCCACAAAACTGCCACACAAATATTTCTTAAAGGGGTTATCTAGGAAAAAAACTATATATATATATATATATATATATATATATATATACTGGCTCCAGAAAGTTAAAGAGATTTGTACATTAGGGTAGAAAAACAGACATGGTGCACATCTACAATCTTGTATAATGATCTGATTGCTTCTCAGCATAATATCAAAAACTAACAGGTTGTTAGTATACATTTTTGATCAAAAAGTACAAGCCCACTCGCCACGTCAAGGCCACCTATCCAGCCCAAACCTATATAGGTGGTAATTAGCCACACTAGGGCCATTTCACTCCTAGCAGCCTCCCAGTCTGACTGGAAGAGCAAGGTAAGTGAGCCTTTACACCTTGTTCACACTGGTGTGGTGCGGGGCGGCGTCCGTTGCTGCCGTGGCGCTGTGTCTGCGGGCGGGTGCGGCCCATAGACTGGTTTGAGAGGCATTGGGGCCGCTCTGCCAGTGGGTCGCTCCCCCCGTGGGCATCTGTGTCGCGGCGGTGGTGGTCGCCGCCCGGTGCTACGCCATTTTATGCTAGGGACGTTAGGGACCCACTCTGAATAGGTGGCCTTGACGTGGCGAGTGGGCTTGTACTTTTTGATCAAAAATGTATACTAACAACCTGTTAGTTTTTGATATTGTGCTGAGAAGCAATCAGATCATTATACAAGATTGTAGATGTGCGCTATGTCTGTATTCTACTCGAATTCAGATTTGTAAATTACTTCTATTAAAAAATCTTAATCCTTTCATACTTGTGAGCTGCTGAAGTTGAGTTGTTCTTTTCTGTCTAAGTGCTCTCTGATGACACCTGTCTCAGGAACTGTCCAGAGTAGAAGCAAATCCCCATAGCAAACCTCGTATACGTATATGTGCAGTTCCTGAGACAAGCAGAGATGTCAGCAGAGAGCACTCTTGCCAGACAGAAAAGAACAAGTCAACTTCAGCAGCTGATAATTATTGGAAGGATTAAGATTTTTTAATAGAAGTGATTTACAAATCTGTTTAACTTTCTGGAGCCAGTTGATAGAATTATTTTTTTCCTGGAATACCCCTTTAAGACTCTGTTGAGCAGTGCCCAACAAAAAGGGGTGTCACTAGGTTAAAACATTTGAGGCCTTAACAAGGGTATAGTTCCAGAGGCGCTTTTTCTTTTAATAAAACAAATGCAGACCTCTCCTTCCTGTGAAGCCCCTTCGGTGCTGAAGAGGACCTCGCTCCGGGCCGGTGTTATAAAGAAAACTGTGTCCCTGTGGAGGGCCACATTCCGCTACAGGGACACGGTTTTCTTTAGTACACCAACCCTGAGTAAAGTGAAACAGGGTAGGGACGCAGCAGACTTCGCAGGAACGCACCTGACGTCACAGTCCCTACCCTTGCTGGAGGTGGAGGACATCCCACCGCCACAGAGCTGCTTCAGAGGAGGAGGGAATGAGGGAGGGGGCTGTAATTGGAGTATGGAGGATCACAGAGGAGGGGGAGGGGCAGAGGATTATTAAGAATTTTAGAGGGGGGGCAGAGGATTTTGGAGAATCACAGAAGGGTGGGGGGCAGGGGGATTATGAAGAATCACTGAGGGCTCAGGAGGTGTGGAGTTTAGAAGAGTATGGAGGATCAAAGAGGGGTGGGGGGATGATGGCAGAGAAGTTTTAATAATTGCAGAGGGGTCGGGGGGATGAAAAGTGTGGTGGAGAAGGGGACAAGGGGTCTGGGGGGGACTTAGTGGCTGGAGGAGGACAACAGAGGGTCTGGAGGGACTAAGAGGTCTGAAGTAGAGGTGCACCGAAATGGAAATTTCAGAACCGAAACGATACCGAAATAAAAAAAAATGTCCGGCCGAAACCGATACTGAAACCGAAAATGACTTCTCCCCGTCTTCTGGTAAAATGCAGCGCTCCGCTCATTAGATTAGATTCCCCCACATTAGATTGCCAGCTCCCTCACATTAGGTCCGGAGTTCCCCCACAATAGTAGGCAGCTCCCCCACAATAGTAGGCAGCTCCCCCACAATAGTAGGCAGTTCCCCCACAATATTAGGCAGCTCCCCCCAACAATATTAAGCAGCTCCCCCCACATTTGTAGACAGCTCCCCCCCACATTAGGTCAGCAGTTCCCCCACAATAGTAGGCAGGTTCCCCACAATAGTAGGCAGTTCCCCCACAATATTAGGCAGCTCCCCACAACAATATTAGGCAGCTCCCCCCACATTTGTAGGCAGCTCCCCCCACATTTGTAGGCAGCTCCCCCCCCACAATATTAGGCAGCTCCCCCCCAACAATATTAGTAAGCTCCCCCCAACAATATTAGGCAGCTCCCCCCACAATATTGGGCAGCTCCCCCCCAACAATATTAGGCAGCTCCCCCCAACAATATTAGGCAGCTCCCCCCCAACAATATTAGTCAGCTTCCCCCCAACAATATTAGGCAGCTCCTTCCAACAATATTAGGCAGCTCCCCCCCCCCACAATATTAGGCAGCTCCACCCCAACAATATTAGGCAGCTCCCCCCACATTTGTTGGCAGCTCCCCCCCACATTAGGTCAGCAGTTCCCCACAATAGTAGGCAGCTTCCCCCCCCCCACAGACATACAGCTTCCAGCCATGTCTGTACTGCTGTCCCCACAGTGACCTGTCACCGCTCCTCCGGCCCGGGGTAACATCTACTGCTATGGCCTATGGACCATAGCAGTAGGTGCCGGGACCAGAGGAGCGGTGACCAGAACAATCAAGAAGATGACGCGGTCACTTACCCGGCCCCGGCCAGCGCGTGTTCTCCTGCTACGATCCTGAGGTCCTCCTGCGTCTCTATGGTTGTACGCACTGGACGTCAGTGACGTCCCGTGCGTACGACCATAGAGGCGGAGAAGCGAAGGACCAAAGGAGGATCGCAGGAGGACGCCGGGTGAGTGACCGGCGGACATCCTTATGTCCCGAAAAGATTTTTCAGGACACAGGGATGTCCGGGATAGGAATACTTCTTTTTATGTGCCCGGGCCGGCTCCCGTGTGTGGCTGCAGGCGGGGGTTGGCCAGCGCATATAAAACCTAATACTGTATACTAAAAACCAGGGGGCCTCCAGCTGTTGTGAAACTACAACTCCCAGCATGCCCGGACAGACTTTTCCGGTCCGGACATGCTGGGAGTTGTAGTTTCACAACAGCTGGAGGCACACTGGTTTTTAGTATACAGTATTAGGTTTTATATGCGCTGGCCGGCCCCCGGCTGCAACCATACACGGGAGCCGGCCCGGGCACATAAAAAGAAGTATTCCTATCCCGGAGAGCGCGCCCCCCAGATGTTGCGCCCGGACCCCCTGCACCCCCCACGAGTGCCTCTGCCACTGGCAGTGTTTGCAACTTGTGCTGTGGGCGGGCAGGGGAGGTGGGTCATTATCGGCACATTTTTTGTTGTTTCGGCATTTCCCCGAAACAGCTATTTTCGGCCGATATGTATCGGCCGCCGATATATCGGTGCATCCCTAGTCTGAAGAAAAGGAAAGTTGGGTCTGGAGGAGAACTAAGAGGTCTGAGGGGACTAACCGCTCATCCACACTGCGGACATTCTACTTGCATAATTCCGTTGTGGAAATCCACTTGCAGCAGATTCCTATTGTTTACTGTGGAATTGCTACAGCAGAATTACGCCGGCGGAATGGACGTCTGCCCAAAGAATGAACATGTTTATTCTTTGGGCAGAATTCTACCAGACTGCATTGCTGTCAGAGTGTAAGCAGAATTCCACTGACTGAATATCCGCAGTGTGGACAAGCCCTTAGAAGTCTGAAGGAGGAGGACAAAGATGAGTCTGGGGGAACTTAAGGGTCTGGGGGAGGAAAGGACAGGAGTGGGATTTTGCCAAACAGACGAAACAGTGTATTGCAGTGTTATTTTCAGGGGGCATGATGTCTGGCAGGGTTATAATAAAGGGCATAGTATCTGGCAGGGTTATAATGATTATTGTCTACATACAGAAGATAAGGATCTGCTAACAAAATGAGGAACCAATGATGTCCGAGTGTCAACTCGGCAGAGAGATGGCTGGAAGAAGTCCTAGCGTCTGGACCAGATGAAGAAGAAAAGACAGCAGAGAAGACTAGTGATGAGCGGCATAGGCCATATTCGAATTCGCAATATTTTGTGTATATATGGGTGAATATTCGTCCTATATTCGTGAAATTCGCATATTCGCAATATTTGCACCCTTTTTTTCTATGCTAAAATTCATCATAAAATTTGCATTCGCCATAAAATTTGCATGCGCATTCGCCATAAAATTCACATGCGCATGGGCAATATTGCGTGATCTTCTTCCGCATCGAAGTTTACTTTGAGCATCCATCTAGCATGGTGGGCAGCAACTTCACAAGGAAGGAGGAAAAACTCCTGATCAGTTTAAGTATTTTCATATTACACCAGTGTATTTCATTACACTTCACATGCATGTTAGGTTAAAATATATTCGCCCATGCAAAAATTATTTTGCAATGGATACAACTTCACGATTTATCAGTTGTAAGTAACTTAGTGCACCAATCAGTAATACATCTTTGAAGGTGAAATATTAGATTTACAGTGGCATAATTAATTCTGGGGGCACAGCGACATCATTAATTCTGGGGGCACAGCGGCAATATTAATTCTGGGGGCACATCGGCAATATTAATTCTGGGGGCACATCGGCATAATTAATTCTGGGTACACAACGGCAATGTTAATTCTGGGGGCACAGTGGCATAGTTAATTCTGGGGGCACAGCAGCATCATTAATTCTGGGGACACAGCGGCATCATTAATTCTGGGGGCACAGCGGCATCATTGATTCTGTGGGCACAGCGGCATCATTGATTCTAGGGGCACAGTGGCATCATTGATTCTGGGGGCACAGTGGCATCATTAATTCTGGGGGCACAGCGGCATCATTAATTCTGGAGGCACAGCGGCATCATTAATTCTGGGGGCACAGCTGCATCATTAATTCTGGGGGCACAGCTGCATAATTAATTCTGGGGGCACAGCAGCATCATTAATTCTGGGGGCATAGTAGCATCAATAATTCTGGGGGCAGAGTGGCATTAATAATTCTTTGGGGCACAGAGGTACAATTAGTCAGTACAGGGCACAGTGTTTGTCGAAAATGTATTTGGGGGCATAGCGTGTGGCAGTAATATTGCAGGGGAATAGTGTGTGGCAGTAATATTGCAGGGGAATAGTGTGTGGCAGTAATATTGCTGGGGAACAGTGTGTGGCAGTAATATACCGGGGCCCAGTGTGCGCCAATATTATATTCAGCATGTGTAGTGTGTGGCAGTATTACATTTAGGGGCCCAGTGTGCGGTAGTATTATATTCAGGGGTACAGTGTGTGGCAGTATTATATTCAGGGGTACAGGGTGTGGCAGTATTATATTCAGGGGTACAGTGTGTGGCAGTATTCAGATCCACACTTCAGTTGCTCGTGTGCTATTTCCTTCATGACACAGAGGCCGCTAGGTGTGAACCAGGCCTTAGCCCTCACCTTGGACCTCTACCGGATGGCAGATCTGAATATGCGGACCCTCACTAAAAATAGTGATCTATAAACTGTGTGTGTGTGCATGTGTGTGAGGGGTATATAGTGTGAGGCAGTAAAATGAATGTGCAATGTGAATGTGAGATATATTTCTATGCTGTCCATATGTGCATGCCACAGATATAGTGCTGTGGTGTCACAACAAATACTTTTATAGTGGGATAATTAATATACATCCTTGCATCTTCATCCTGCAGCGCTTTTTGCAAAGGAGGTACGACCCAACCTGGTCCCATACGGACAAGCAGAGTATTGTCCTTGGCCTGAATCAGAAGCTTCAGGACAAATAACGGAGGAGTCACACCGCCTTGGCCATAGTGAAAAAGTGGTCAGATCTGAAGAGGAGGAACCTGGATCTGATCACTAAGATCAGGGACAAGAAGTGCTCTGGTACATTACAGAGTGTTGGTGAGAGAAACAAATGTAATGTATATATACAGTTATGAAAATAAGTATTTCATCCCTTTACAAATTATTACTTAGTACTCTTTTTGTGATGTAAGGTGAAAAAATGGCTTTTTTAACAAAGAAATTTTGTGACAGAATTTTCCTACTGTCCTGAAATATCATTAAGGGGTGAATTTGCATTGGTTATGAGTTCTAAGTTGTTTGACTACATTCTCTACATTGTGTGATTACAGGAGCTCCACTTCCCTCTGTAAGACAGAGGAGAGCAAAAGAGGAAGTGGGGGAGTTGGAGGAGGAGGAGGATGACGAGGGAGAGGAGGCAGGACCCTCCCATCGGTCACCTGCTTCATCACCATCTGAAGTGGGGGAGAATGTCAAGGTGGTGGCTGAAGAGTAGCTACCCCCCCCCCCCCCCAGCTCCTGATGAGGAATCGGAGGAGGAGGAAGTTGCCTAATGCATTATAATTTTGTATCCATAAGATGTACAGAAAAATAATGGGCAACAATGAAGGGAAAAACACACAATACAGTAATTTAATACAATAACACTAGACACTAATTTATTTCATCTACATAAAAACCATTAAATACACTAATAAATCACATTATACTCTACATACCGTATTTATCGGGGTATACCACGCACCGGCCTATAACACGCACCCTCATTTTACCAAGGATATTTGGGTAAAAAAAGTTTTTACCATATCCATGGTAAAATGAGGGTGCGTGTGTGCGCGTGTATACCCCGATACACCCCCAGGAAAGGCAGGGGGAGAGAGGCCATTGCTGCCGGCTTCTCTCCCCCTGCCTTTCCTGGGGTCTAGAGCCCTGCTGCCGGCCCTTCTCTCCCCCTGGCTATCGGCGCCGCTGCCCGTTCTGTTCCTCTGACTATCGGTGCCGGCGCCCCATTGCCGGCGCCGATAGCCAAGGGGAGAGAAGCGGTGCCGACAGCCAGGGGGAGAGAAGGGGCAACGACGCAGGGGACGCACACCGGAGGCCTGAAGCAGCGCGGACCCGACCCCGGCAACAGGTAATTATGCAACCGGAGATGGGGGGAGGCAACGGGGCAGCGGCGCCAGCAATGGGCGCCGCTTCTCTCCCCCTGGCTATCGGTGCCGGCAATGGAGCGCCGGCACCGATAGTCAGGGGGACAGAACGGGCAGCGGCGCCGATAGCCAGGGGGAGAGAAGGGCCGGCAGCAGGGCTCTAGACCCCAGGAAAGGCAGGGGGAGAGAAGCGGGCAGCGACGGCCTCTCTCCCCCTGCCTTTCCTGGGGGTGTATCGGCGCATAACATGCACATAGACTTTAGGCTAAAAATTTTAGCCTAAAAAGTGCGTGTTATACGCCGATAAATACGGTAGCTATCACAAACTAACCAACTAAATAACATTAAACTATACTGAACTAACACTAACTAACCAACTAAATAAGTCTAGAGATGAACAAACTTTTTCATTTCATTCAGCTGATTCGCCAAATATTCTGAATAAATTCGGTTTGATCCTTATCAGGCTTGAGGTGGCAGCAGCATGAGTAGACCATATAGTGGCAGAATGACTCAGCTTGGAGGTGACAGCAGAATGATTAGAGCATATAGTGGCAGAATGACACAGGCTTTAGGTGGCAGCAGCATGAGTAGACCCTATAGTGGCTGAATGACATGGACTTTAGGTGGCAGCAGCATGAGTACACCATATAATGGCAGAATCATGGTGGCAGAAGCATTAGGAGACCATATAGTGGCAGAATCACTTAGCCTGGAGGTGGCAGCAGCAGTAGGAGACTACATAGTGGCAGAATCACTCTGGCTTGAGGTAGCAGCAGCAGTATGAGACCATATAGTGGCAGAATCACTCAGGCTTGAGGTGGCAGCAGCATTAGGAGACCATATAGTGGAAGAATCACTCAGCCTGGAGGTGACAGCAGAATAAGTAGACATATAGTGGCAAAATGACATGGGCTTTAGGTGGCAGCAGCATGAGTAGACCATATAGTGGCAGAATCACTCAGGCTTGAGGTGGCAGCAGCAGTAGGAGACCATATAGTGGCAGAATCACTCAGGCTTGAGGTGGCAGCAGCAGTTGGAGACCATATAGTGGCTGAATGATTCAGCCTGGAGGTGACAGCAGCATGAGTAAACCATATAATGGCAGAATGACACAGGCTTGAGGTATTTATGGCCTTTAACAAAAACTGGGCCCTATGACTTTAACAGGAAAAAAAACGTAAAAGCGCGTATATTACACTTAGATAAGATAAATAAAACAAAAGAACAAAACCGCAAGGACATCACCAGAGTTACTGATGCATGATTGTGGTATGATAATAAAATATATAAAAATATGAGGAGACCGTGTTTCAAATTCTGAATAGCAGTTATTTATAATAAAAAAGTAAAAACTGTAGATACACACTATTACTGCAATTATAATGTATATTATAGGCATAAAATATATATGCTGGATCAAGGGGGGGAGAGATTTAAAGTTCCCATTGAATATCAGTTAATCCGGCATCTACTACTCCAGCACAGGTGGCAGGAGATGGTTAAAAGTCCGTGGTTATCGGCTTGGTTATCGGCTTGGGCACCCTGTAGAGTTAATATCTTGTACTGCCCCCTTTGGCAAGTATCACAGCTTGTAAACGCTTTTTGTAGCCAGCCAAGAGTCTTTCAATTCTTGTTTGAGGTATCTTTGCCCATTCTTCCTTACAAGAGTCTTCCAGTTCTTTGAGATTTCTGGGCTTTCTGTCACACACTGCTCTTTTAAGGTCTATCCATAGATTTTCAATTATGTTGAGGTCAGGAGATTGTGAAGGCCATGGCAAAACCTTCAGTTTACACCTCTTGATGTAATCCCCGTGGATTTTGTGGTGTGTTTAGGATCATTATCCATTTGAAGAAGCCATCCTCTCTTTAACTTCAGCTTTTTCCCAGATGGCATCAAGTTAGCATTCAAAATCTGCTGAAATTTTATTGAATCCATTTTTCCTTCTACTCGTGAGATGTTCCCTGTGCCACTGGCTGCATTACAACCCCAAAGCATGATTGATCCACCCCCATGCTTAACAGTTGGACAGAGGTTCTTTTCATTAAATTCTGTTCCCCTTCTCCTCCAAACGTACCTTTGCTCATTCTGGCCAAAAAGTTCAATTTTAACCTTATCGGTCCACAGAACTTGTTTCATCAGGCATCAGGCTTGTCTATATGTTCATTTGCAAAGTTCAAACGCTGATTTTTGTGGATGAGGATGTAGAAGAGGTTTTCTTCTGATGACTCTTCCATGAAGACCATATATGTACAAGTATCTCTTTATAGTGGAATAGTGTACCACAACTCCAGTGTCTGCCAGATCTTTCCGGAGGGATTGTGCAGTCAAACATGGGTTTTGAATAGTTTTTCTCACAATCTTGCAAGCTGTTCTGTCTAATATTTTGCTTGGTCTTCCAGATCTTGCTTTAACTTCCACTGTTCCTGATGACTGCCATTTCTTAATTACATTCCGAACAGAGGATATTGACATCTGAAAACTTTTTGCTATCTTCTTATGGCCTTCTCCAGCTTTGTGAGCGTCAACTATTTTCAGTTTCAGATTTCTAGACAACTACTTAGAAGAACCCATGGTGCTTGTTACGCCTAGCGCTCCGGGTCCCCGCTCCTCCCCGGAGCGCTCACGGCGCCTTTCTCCCTGCAGCTCCCCGGTCAGCGCTGACCGGGAGCGCTGCCCTGTCATGGCCGTTGGGGATGCGATTCGCACAGCGGGACGCGCCCGCTCGCGAATCGCATCCCAGGTCACTTACCCGTTCCCGTCTCCTGCGGTCATGTGCTGGCGCGCGCGGCTCCGCTCTCTAGGGCGCGCGCGCGCCAGCTCCCTGAGACTTAAAGGGCCAGTGCACCAATGATTGGTGCCTGGCCCAATTAGCTTAATTGGTTCCCATCTGTTTCCTGGCTATATCTAGTCTACTCCCTTGCACTTCCTTGCCGGATCTTGTTGCCCTAGAGCCTAGTGAAAGCGTTTTTGTGTGTTTATACCCTGTGTACCAGAACTTTGCTATCTCCCCTGACTACGAACCTTGCCGCCTGCCCCCGACCTTCTGCTACGTCCGACTTTGCTTCTGCCTACTCCCTTGTACCTCGCCTATCTTCAGCAGCCAGAGAGGTGAGCCGTTGCTAGTGGATACGACCTGGTCACTACCGCCGCAGCAAGACCATCCCGCTTTGCGGCGGGCTCTGGTGAAAACCTGTAGTGTCTTAGAACCGGTCCACTAGCACGGTCCTCGCTATCCCTCTCTGGCACAGAGGATCCACCTCCTGCCAGCCGGCAGCGTGACAGTAGATCCGGCCATGGATCCCGCTGAAGTTCCTCTGCCTGTTGTCGCCGACCTCCCCACACTGGTCGCCCAGCAAGCCCGACAGATTGCCCAACAAGATCACCAGCTGTCGTACTTGACCACCATGACTCAGCAACTCCAGTCTCAGCTACAGCAGATTCAGTCTCAGCTACAGCAGCAGCAACCATCTCCTCCGCCAGCTCCTGCACCTCTTCCGCAGCGAGTGGCCACTCCTAGCCTCCGCCTGTCTTTGCCGGACAAATTTAATGGGGACTCTAAGTTTTGCCGTGGCTTTCTTTCCCAATGTTCCCTGCATCTGGAGATGATGTCGGATCAGTTTCCTACTGAAAGGTCTAAGGTGGCTTTCGTAGTCAGCCTTCTGTCTGGAAAAGCCCTGTCATGGGCCACACCGCTCTGGGACCGTGATGACCCCGTCACTGCCTCTGTACACTCCTTCTTCTCGGAAATTCGAAGTGTCTTTGAGGAACCTGCCCGAGCCTCTTCTGCTGAGACTGCCCTGCTGAACCTGGTCCAGGGTAATTCCTCCGTTGGCGAGTACGCCATACAATTCCGTACTCTTGCTTCTGAACTTTCCTGGAATAATGAGGCTCTCTGCGCGACCTTTAAAAAAGGCCTATCCAGCAACATTAAAGATGTTCTGGCCGCACGAGAGACTCCTGCTAGCCTGCATGAACTCATTCATCTAGCCACTCGCATTGACATGCGTTTTTCTGAGAGGCATCAAGAGCTCCGCCAGGAAAAAGACTTAGATCTCTGGCCACCTCTCCCACAGTCTCCACTGCAATCTGCGCCTAGGCCTCCCGCCGAGGAGGCCATGCAAGTGGATCGGTCTCGCCTGACCCTGGAAGAGAGGAATCGCCGTAAGGAAGAGAATCTTTGTTTGTACTGTGCCAGTACTGAACATTTTCTGGTGGATTGCCCAATCCGTCCTCCACGTCTGGGAAACGCACGCTCACACTCAGCTCTCGTGGGTGTGGCGTCTCTTGATGCCAAGTCGGCTTCTCCACGTCTCACGGTACCTGTTCGGATTTCCACTTCAGCCAGCTCTCCCCTCTCAGCCGTGGCCTGTCTGGACTCTGGAGCTTCTGGGAATTTTATTCGGGAGTCCTTTGTGAATAAATTCCATATTCCGGTGACCCGTCTTGTCAAGCCACTCCGCATCTCCGCGGTCAACGGAGCCAGGTTGGACTGTACCATACGTTTCCGCACGGAGCCCCTTCTTATGAGCATCGGATCTCATCACGAGAGGATTGAACTTTTGGTCCTCCCCAATTGCACCTCGGAAATTCTCCTTGGACTTCCCTGGCTTCAACTTCATTCCCCAACCCTGGATTGGTCCACTGGGGAGATCAAGAGTTGGGGGTCCTCTTGTGCCAAGAACTGTCTAAAACCGGTTCCCAGTAACCCTTGCCGTAACTCTGTGGTTCCTCCTGTATCCGGTCCCCCTAAGGTCATTAAGGACTCTGCCTGCCACAGGAAATGCCCCTCCCCCCCTCCCAGGCAAGCTTCTGTGTCCCCTCATGGCCCTCGTCCTGGTGTCACACTGCCCCGTGCCAGGTCTCGCCCTCTGCCCTCTCTCCCCATTCCTACTCCTGCGGTTCTGCCTGCCGTTGAGGAATCCCTCCTTCCTTTCCCGGTGTCCTCATCCCAGGGGAGGCAGTTACCCGATAAAGAGAAGGGGAGACCTAAGGGGGGGGGTACTGTTACGCCTAGCGCTCCGGGTCCCCGCTCCTCCCCGGAGCGCTCACGGCGCCTTTCTCCCTGCAGCTCCCCGGTCAGCGCTGACCGGGAGCGCTGCCCTGTCATGGCCGTTGGGGATGCGATTCGCACAGCGGGACGCGCCCGCTCGCGAATCGCATCCCAGGTCACTTACCCGTTCCCGTCTCCTGCGGTCATGTGCTGGCGCGCGCGGCTCCGCTCTCTAGGGCGCGCGCGCGCCAGCTCCCTGAGACTTAAAGGGCCAGTGCACCAATGATTGGTGCCTGGCCCAATTAGCTTAATTGGTTCCCATCTGTTTCCTGGCTATATCTAGTCTACTCCCTTGCACTTCCTTGCCGGATCTTGTTGCCCTAGAGCCTAGTGAAAGCGTTTTTGTGTGTTTATACCCTGTGTACCAGAACTTTGCTATCTCCCCTGACTACGAACCTTGCCGCCTGCCCCCGACCTTCTGCTACGTCCGACTTTGCTTCTGCCTACTCCCTTGTACCTCGCCTATCTTCAGCAGCCAGAGAGGTGAGCCGTTGCTAGTGGATACGACCTGGTCACTACCGCCGCAGCAAGACCATCCCGCTTTGCGGCGGGCTCTGGTGAAAACCTGTAGTGTCTTAGAACCGGTCCACTAGCACGGTCCTCGCTATCCCTCTCTGGCACAGAGGATCCACCTCCTGCCAGCCGGCATCGTGACAGTGCTGATTGTTGGGGCAAGGTCAGAAGAGTCTGGGCATTTAAAACCTTTGAGATTGACATCATCTGGTCTTCCCAGATGATGATTGAGAACAATCCATGACATTGGCAGGTCTCAGCTTTGCAAAGGGGGCAGTGCATGCTATAAATTCTGCAGGGTGCCCAAACTTTTGCAGACGCCATTTTTTTGTTTTCTGTTATTTTGAAAGTGTAAATGATGGAAATAAAATCTAACTTTTATTGACCTATTATAACAATGTCTAATCTGTAATTTGATGCCTTTTGGAGATTTTTCCATCTTTCCTTGGCTTCTTTATGCACATTAATACACATTTTTACCTGGGGTGCCCAAACTTTTGATCCCCACTGTACACACATAAATAAATTAAATAAATATTTAAAAAACAACGGTTTTATTGGAGGGAGAGCCAAGGAGAGGGATTGACAAGGGACCCTTCAGCGCCCAGAACCAGATGCGGGGGCCAAGAAGTCGCCGCCGATCCAGGACTCATTTTAATGAATGTGAGTCTGTCCACGGAGTCTGTGGACAGACGGGTCTGCTTATCTGTGACCATCCCATCTGCCGCGCTGAATGTCCCCTCAGATAGTACACTGGAGGGGGGGCAGGACAGTAACTCCAGTGCATACTGAGCAAGCTCGCAGCAGGTGTCCAGCTTGGCAACCCAGTACTCCATGGGGTTGTCGGTGCTCATGCTGTAGCACCAACGGACCCCATGTAGTCTACCACCATGCGGGCCAGCTGCTGGTGGTGACTGCTGCTGCTGCTGCTGCTGCTACTGGGTTGCGCAGGCTGGTAGAACAGCCTCATCTCACCCATAAGGTCACCTGCTCGGCTGGTGCTGTTGGCTGCAGCCATCTTCTGAGTGACATGGGCGGTGAGAACTGGAGGCCGGGGAGTTTCTTGCTCCAACCGGCTGATGAGACATTACTGCAGTTCATACATCCGGTCCTGCCTCCGGCTGGCTGGGATTACCTTCTCCAGTTTCTCCTTGCAGCGGGGGTCTAAAAGGGTGGCCAACCAATACTCATCCCTCACCTTAATGTCAATGATCCGGGGGTCCCTCCTGAGGCATCGCAGCATGTGGGCAGCCATGGGGAAGAGGACAGCCCGCTGTGACTCTTCATGATTGCTAAGGAGCATGACCTCTTGTTCCTCCTGCTGCTGTTGCTGCTGCTTCCGGTTGGAGCTGCCCCACCCCCGGACTAACGGTGCCCCCAGCACCAGCTCTTCCTCCTGACCAGGCCCAGACTCCTGGATGTCAACAGACTCTTCCTCCTCCTCCTCCTCCTCTTGCTCCACAAAAGCACTCTCCCCAGCCTCGAGCAGGCGATCTAGTGCTCTGTCAAGCAGGAACACTATGGGGAGCATGTCATTGAGGCCGACATGCTCCCCACTGAACATCTTGGTCGCCTGCTCAAATGGGGCCAACATGTGGCAGACCTGCAGTATCTGCTCCCACTATGCATTAGTGATTTAGGGGAGTTGGTGTGATGGCCTGGAGTGCCTTGTTCAAGCAGGTACTCCTTCACCGCTCTTCGCTGCTCCCACAACCTAGTTCCCCCACATTAGGTTGCCAGTATAGTTCCCCCACATTAGGTTGTAGTCCCCCCACATTAGGTTGGCAGTATAGTTCCCCCACATTAGGTTGGCAGTATAGTTCCCCCACATTAGGTTGGCAGTATAATTCCCCCACATTAGGTTGGCAGTGTAGTTCCCCCACATTAGGTTGTAGTTCCCCCAAATTAGGTTGTAGTTCCCCCACATTAGATTGGCAGCACAGTTCCCCCACATTAGGCTGGCAGTATAAGTCTCCCCCCCCCCCATTAGGTTGTAGTTCCTCCACATTCGGTTGGCAGTATAGTTCTCCCACATTAGGTTGTAGCGCCCCCAAATTAGGTTGGCAGTATAGTTCCTTCACATTAAGTTGTCAGTATATTCCCCCACATTCAGTGGCAGTATAAGTCACCCCGCATTAGGTTGGCAGAATAGTTCCCCCACAATCGGTTGGCAGTATAGTTCCCCCACATTAGGTTGGCAGTATAGTTCCCCACATTAGATGCAATATAGCTCCCCACATTAGGTGCGGTATAGTTCCCCACATTAGGTGCAGTATAGTTGCCCCACATTAGGTGCAGTATAGTTCCCCCACATTAGGTGCAGTATAGTTCCCCCACATTAGGTGCAGTATAGTTCCCCACATTAGGTTGTAGTTCCCCCACATTAGACGCAGTATACAGTAGTTCCCCGACATTAGGTGTAGTATAGTTCCCCACATTAGGTTGATAGTATGGTTCCCCCACATTATGTGCAGTATAGTTCCCCCACATTAGGTGCAGTATAGTTCCCCACATTAGGTTGTAGTTCCCCCACATTAGGTGCAATATAGTTCCCCCACATTAGGTGCAGTACAGTTCCTCCACATTAGGTGCAGTATAGCTCATCCACAGACATATAGCCTTCAGCCATATACCATGTATGGCTGAAAGATGTATGCCTGTGTACTGCCCCACTTCAGTGCTCCGTCCACTGCTCCTCTGGTCAGGGGTCACAATCTACTGCTATGGCCTATAGGCCATAGCAGTAGGTCCATTGACTGGAGGAGCGGTGGTCGGAGCACTGAAGATGAAGTGTAGGTAACTTTTAACATGCGCACGCGCGTCCTCCTCCTTAATGCTCTGATGCTCCACTTCACCGTTCCTATGGGTGCACGCACCGGACGTCAGTGAAGTCCCTGCGTGTGCTACCTCCCGGCAGCCCCTGCATTTGTAAAGTTAACACGGGGCCGCAGAAAGGTAGCCAGGACATCCTTGTGTCCCGAAAAGATCTTTCGGGACACAGGAATGTCCCGAATGTGACGGGGCCCCCTGCGGGCTGCCCAATTGCAGATTCCCCCTGGATCCACCACTGAGCAGCCCGCAGGCGGCCCCCTGGGGGCCTTGGGAAATTGCCCAGATTCCCCCCCTAATCCCGGCCCTGCTAGAAACTATCTGCTAAGCTAACCTACTCTATATAACGCTATCAATTCCCTAGATGATTTGCTTTGCTTTTAAACAAGTCAAGCTCTAACTCTATACCCTACACTAGAACCTAACTGCTAAGCCAACCTACTCTAACACTATCTAATTGGCTGTATAATTTGCTTTTAAAAAATAACTTGAAAGCGCATAGACAGTATTCAAGCTCCTCTCACTAAAACCACCACAAGAAACAGCAGGGAGCTGCTGCTAGGAGGAATCTTATATAGTGAAGGGGTGGGATACTTTCCTATTGGTTGCTAGGGATGTTGCTAACCTCTGACAACTGTTTTTGCATCATTCTCATTGGCCCACAAGCTAAAAGAAGGGAGGGATCAATATTCGCGAATATTCGTGCTAGTTTCACACAGTAAATAGTATTGGAGCCTTCTTTAGACCACTAGTTGGAAGCAGGGAGGGATGATCAATGTGATGTGTACTGTGAAAAAAAGTTTTTGAATCATCGTAATTGCCAATATATAGCGCAATATTTTCAATTTTCGTGAATTTGCGAAGTTGCGAAATTTGGGCTAAAAATTCACTTTTCAAATATTTGCGCACAACACTAGAGAAGATGTCACCTGTGAGTCAAACCATTGTATAGTCTGCCTCTTTCTCATCAGAGCTGTAGTCACTTGAAAGTTTGTCAGTGAAACTATACCCCAATATGTGGCTCTCCAGCTGTTACAAAACTACAACTCCCATCATGCCTAAAGTGTTCCATGCATGATGGGATTTGCACCTTTGCATCAGCTGAAAAGCCACTTGTAACCAAGGTGATTTCAGACTATGCAGCCCATTTTATTTTGGTGGGAGTCCGACTGCTGGGTCCCCCACCAAAAAAAAATGGGCTGCATAGTCTTATATACACAGGCCTATTTTAGGTCCCACTCTGACCTCGGACAGGACGGTAATTATGCAGCAGCTGCACGCCACCTTTAGAGCTCCAACCACTGCTCCTCTGGTTCAGGGTCCTACTGCTATGGCCCATAGGCCCCGGACAGGAGGAGCAGTGGTCAGAGCACAGAAGCAAGGCAGTACACAGACATACTGCCTCCAGCCATATACGTTATATGGCTTGAGGCAGTGTCACGATGCCGGCTGGCAGGTAGTGGATCCTCTGTGCCAGAGAGGGAAGGCGAGGGCCGCGCTAGTGGACCGGTTCTAAGCCACTACTGGTTTTCACCAGAGCCCGCCGCAAGGCGGGATGGTCTTGCTGCGGCGGTAGTGACCAGGTCGTATCCACTAGCAACGGCTCACCTCTCTGACTGCTGAAGATAGGCGAGGTACAAGGGAGTAGGCAGAAGCAAAGTCGGACGTAGCAGAAGGTCGGGGGCAGGCGGCAAGGTTCATAGTCAGGGGAGATAGCAGAAGTTCTGGTACACAGGCTTTAAACACACAAAACGCTTTCACTAGGCACAAGGGCAACAAGATCCGGCAAGGAAGTGCATGGGAGGAGGATAGATATAGTCAGGGACCAGGTGGAAGCCAATTAAGCTAATTGGGCCAGGCACCAATCATTGGTGCACTGGCCCTTTAAGTCTCAGGGAGCTGGCGCGCGCGCGCCCTAGAGAGCGGAGCCGCGCGCGCCAGCACATGACAGCAGGGTACGGGAACGGGTAAGTGACCTGGGATGCGATTCGCGAGCGGGCGCGTCCCGCTGTGCGAATCGCATCCCCAACGGCCATGACAGAGCAGCGCTCCCGGTCAGCGGGACTGACCGGGGAGCTGCAGGGAGAAAGACGCCGTGAGCGCTCCGGGGAGGAGCGGGGGCCCGGAGCGCTAGGCGTAACAGTACCCCCCCCCTTAGGTCTCCCCTTCTCTTTATCCGGTAACTGCCTCCCCTGGGATGAGGACACCGGGAAAGGATGGAGGGATTCCTCAACGGCAGGCAGAACAGCAGGAGTAGGAATGGGGAGAGAGGGCAGAGGGCGAGACCTGGCACGGGGCAGTGTGACACCAGGACGAGGGCCATGAGGGGACACAGGGGCTTGCCTGATGGGACTGGGAGGGGGGGAGAGGCATTTCCTGTGGCAGGCAGAGTCCTTAATGACCTTAGGGGGACCGGATACAGGAGGAACCACAGGGTCACGGCAGGGAGTACTGGGAACCGGTTGAAGGCAGTCCTTGGAACAAGAGGGACCCCAACTCTTGATCTCCCCAGTGGGCCAATCCAGGGTTGGGGAATGGTGTTGAAGCCAGGGTAGTCCAAGGAGAACTTCAGAAGTGCAATTAGGAAGGACAAAAAATACAATTTCCTCGTGATGAGGTCCGATGCACATTAGGAGGGGCTCCGTGCGGAAACGCACGGTGCAATCCAACCTGGCTCCGTTGACCGCGGAAATGTGGAGTGGCTTGACAAGACGGGTCACCGGAATGCGGAATTTATTCACTAAGGACTCCCGAATAAAATTCCCAGAAGCTCCAGAGTCCAGGCAGGCCACGGCTGAGAGGGAAGAGCTGGCTGAAGTAGAAATCCGAACAGGCACCGTGAGACGTGGAGAAGCCGACTTAGCATCAAGAGACGCCACACCCACGAGAGCTGGGTGCGAGCGTGCGTTTCCCAGACGTGGAGGACGGATTGGGCAATCCACCAAAAAATGTTCAGTACTGGCACAGTACAGACAAAGATTCTCTTCCTTACGGCGATTCCTCTCTTCCAGGGTCAGGCGAGACCGATCCACTTGCATGGCCTCCTCGGCGGGAGGCCTAGGCGCAGATTGCAGTGGAGACTGTGGGAGAGGTGTCCAGAGATCTAAGTCTTTTTCCTGGCGGAGCTCTTGATGCCTCTCAGAAAAACGCATGTCAATGCGAGTGGCTAGATGAATGAGTTCATGCAGGTTAGCAGGAGTCTCTCGTGCGGCCAGAACATCTTTAATGTTGCTGGATAGGCCTTTTTTAAAGGTCGCGCAGAGAGCCTCATTATTCCAGGATAGTTCAGAAGCAAGAGTACGGAATTGTATGGCGTACTCGCCAACGGAGGAATTACCCTGGACCAGGTTCAGCAGGGCAGTCTCAGCAGAAGAGGCTCGGGCAGGTTCCTCAAAGACACTTCGAATTTCCGAGAAGAAGGAGTGTACAGAGGCAGTGACGGGGTCATTGCGGTCCCAGAGCGGTGTGGCCCATGACAGGGCTTTTCCAGACAGAAGGCTGACTACGAAAGCCACCTTAGACCTTTCAGTAGGAAACTGATCCGACATCATCTCCAAGTGCAGGGAACATTGCGAAAGAAAGCCACGGCAAAACTTAGAGTCCCCATTAAATTTGTCCGGCAAGGACAGGCGGAGGCTAGGAGTGGCCACTCGCTGCGGAAGGGGTGCAGGAGCTGGCGGAGGAGATGGTTGTTGCTGCTGTAGCTGTGACTGTACTTGCTGTAGTTGTGACTGGAGTTGCTGTGTCATGGTGGTCAAGTACGACAGCTGGTGATCTTGTTGGGCGATCTGACGAGCTTGCTGGGCGACCAGCGTAGGGAGGTCAGCGACAACTGGCAGAGGAACTTCAGCGGGATCCATGGCCGGATCTACTGTCACGATGCCGGCTGGCAGGTAGTGGATCCTCTGTGCCAGAGAGGGAAGGCGAGGGCCGCGCTAGTGGACCGGTTCTAAGCCACTACTGGTTTTCACCAGAGCCCGCCGCAAGGCGGGATGGTCTTGCTGCGGCGGTAGTGACCAGGTCGTATCCACTAGCAACGGCTCACCTCTCTGACTGCTGAAGATAGGCGAGGTACAAGGGAGTAGGCAGAAGCAAAGTCGGACGTAGCAGAAGGTCGGGGGCAGGCGGCAAGGTTCGTAGTCAGGGGAGATAGCAGAAGTTCTGGTACACAGGCTTTAAACACACAAAACGCTTTCACTAGGCACAAGGGCAACAAGATCCGGCAAGGAAGTGCATGGGAGGAGGATAGATATAGTCAGGGACCAGGTGGAAGCCAATTAAGCTAATTGGGCCAGGCACCAATCATTGGTGCACTGGCCCTTTAAGTCTCAGGGAGCTGGCGCGCGCGCGCCCTAGAGAGCGGAGCCGCGCGCGCCAGCACATGACAGCAGGGGACGGGAACGGGTAAGTGACCTGGGATGCGATTCGCGAGCGGGCGCGTCCCGCTGTGCGAATCGCATCCCCAACGGCCATGACAGAGCAGCGCTCCCGGTCAGCGGGACTGACCGGGGAGCTGCAGGGAGAAAGACGCCGTGAGCGCTCCGGGGAGGAGCGGGGGCCCGGAGCGCTAGGCGTAACAGGCAGTATGTCTGTGGGAGCACTGAGGGCTTACAGGGTATGTTCACACTGAGGAATTGGAGAGGAATTTCCACGAGTAATTCTGCTTGCTTTTTCCTCTCCAATTCATTCAGCAGTGAAAACCCCATAGAGTTGTACAGAATTTCTGCCCCTCAGTTCACACTGAGGAATTTCCTCAAGCAGAATTCTGACGAGAAAGTCTGTTCCGCTTGAAGAAAGAACATGTTCTTTCTTTCAGGCGGAATCAGTGTCGTTCTCCCAGATTAATGTTATTATTTTTTTTTTTGAGTCAGAAGCATTTCCACGCGGAATTCGCACGGAATATCTGCATGAAAAAAAAAAATTATTATGAATAGAAATACTTGATACTCCTCCTCCGCATGAAACCTACATTTCCTGCTGATTTCCGCGTGATTTCCGTGCCAATTCCGCACCAATTCCGCGCTAAATCGCTGCTAATTCTGAGCGGAAAAAAAACTGTTCCTCAGTGTGAACATACCCTAAGGGTATACTTTAAAGAAAAACTGTTTTATAGACATTAAACTGTTTCATAGACATTTATAGACGTTTTAAAATACATACACAAAGTGGCTACATACTATAATTTGGTAAGTCACAGCAATTACCCTTTTTCTTTATAAACCAGAAGACAACATCCATATCACTAAATCAATCCTGCCATAATAGGCCACCCCTTGAGGAAGGACATCCGAAACAGCGTAGGGGTTCAGAGGCGGGTGGACTACTACACCTATTATGGGTAAGATCTGTATATTGAATTTTAGTCATTGGCACTAATGATGAATGATGTAATTTCTCTATCTACTACTGGTACTGTGTGTGCATACATTCATGTGAGCCTGTAATGACAAGATTGATTTAGTGATATGGATGTTGCCTTATGGTTTTTTCCATCCCTACTGTATCTTTTTTTCTATTTTTTTTTTTAATGGTACCCTACGAAATGTTGTTAAAAAGGGTATCTCCGTCCATTTCTTGGATCACTAAAGTCCAAAAAAGAATAAAAACCGCCAGCAAAAATACCAAAGTTCAAACCCACATAGCGTTTTTCTTGTCTAGACTTCTAAGGGAGAAAAATACCACGATTTCAGGGAAAAAAAATAGGCTCAGTGTGCTGCGATTTCTAAAAACTTCCAAGGAACAGGAAAACACCAAAAAGGAGGGGAAAAAACGCCAAAAGAATTTAAAAAACGCTAAACTGAAAAACGCAAAGTGGAAAAGGAATTTTGTGATTTCTCATTGATTTGCAGTTAACATCTGGCTGCAGCTTCTGTCCACTGGAAAAAACGCCATGGGGCCATTTTGGTGTTTTTTTTTTTGAGTAAAACGCCCCCCAAAAAAAAACAAAGTAGAAACTTAGCCTTAAGGGATTAAAGGGGTGCTTCAGCAGAAAACAATTTTATTTAAATCAACTGGTGCCAGAAAGTTAAACAGATTTGTAAATCACTTCTATTAAAAATCCTTATTCTTCCAGTACTTATCAGCTGCTGTATGTGTGGTGTCCCGGCACCGTATTTCATACTGCGCCTTAGTTATTAGTCCCCAAAGTTAGAGTCCCTAGGACTGTCGGGGTTCGCTTCCCTAATTAACCCCTAGTCACCCCTTAGTAACTTGATATTTAAAAATATTATCTATATAAATATATATATATGGTGTTACTCACTTGTTTTAGCGTCGAAGGACCTGCGGGTCATGTTCACAGAACTCTATGGTTTGCTAAAGGACCTTTGGTGGTTCTAGTCAGGTGTTCACCCACAATCCATTGTAACGGTGAGTGTGTTAGACATAACCTTTTTGGGGCTAAACAAAGTACAGGCAGACAGTCTGTTGTTTCACTGAACGCTGCAACAGGAACAGGAACTCTTTTATTACTTATGAGGCATAGACAAAACATGAACTCACAAACGTAACACTGCCATCTAGTGATCATACAATGTAGTAGGCACACAGCAATGACATACAGTGGTTGTTGCTCATTAAATACAAACCTTGTATGCTAACACCCCCACTCAACAACCACTGTATGTCATTGCTGTGTGTGCCTACTACATTGTATGACCACTAGATGGCAGTGTTACGTTTGTGAGTTCATGTTTTGTCTATGCCTCATAAGTAATAAAAGAGTTCCTGCTCCTGTTGCAGCGTTCAGTGAAACAACAGACTGTCTGCCTATACTTTGTTTAGCCCCAAAAAGGTTATGTCTAACAGGTTATGGGCCCAGGACATGTTACAGAAGCCCAGGATATAATACAGATTACCCCTGGATATAGCCAGATACAGTGAGCTAGAGCAATTGAGTGCAGGAGACAGCAACAGAAAGGCAAACAGCAGAAATGGCTGCTGCCATCCCCTCAGCAAAGTTCTCCATTGCAAATCTGACAAATCAGAACTACCAATCTTGGAAATACAAGATGAAAATGCTGCTTATAAGAGAAGGTACGTGGAAATGTATAAATGAACCAAGACCTGCACAGCCCACAGAGGAGTGGTTAGACAGAGATCAGAAAGCGCAGAGCACAATCTCCCGGACCTTAGAGATGGTGGAGAGACTGCGAGGGATTGGAGAAGAGATAAAAGATTTCCATGTAGCAGCGCTATTATTACGTGGACTTCCTGAAAGTTATGAGACACTTGTCACAGCACTAGATGCACGTCCAGATGATGATCTGACACTGGAATATGTTGAAGGCAAGCTTGCGGATGAATACAAGCCTAAAACTGAAAGCACGAGTAATGTGAGAGTGTGTTCAGAGACGGCTTTAAAGACAAAATACAAAAATAAACACAGTAACGTGCAGCTAGAAAAGCGGGGATGCTTTGTGTGCAAGAAACCAGGACACCTAAAAGCAGATTGTAGAATCTGGAAAGCTAGAATGCCAAACAAAGTGTATTGCAACAAGCTAAGAATGTCATAGAAACAAAGGAGTATGCATTCGGATCCAAAAATAGTGTTACCTCTGTGCAAGCATGGTGTGTGGACTCAGGTGCTACAAGTCACATGACAGATGACCGAAGTTTCTTCGCTCAGCTTGATGAAAGCAAAACAGAAGGGATAACTACAGCTAATGGACAATTCATGAAATCAGTGGGAATAGGAAATGGCTTTCTATGCTGTCCTATCTTTCCAGATATCACTAAAAAGATCCATATGAGGAATGTTCTGTATGTGCCAGTGTTACGCCTAGCGCTCCGGGTCCCCGCTCCTCCCCGGAGCGCTCACGGCGTCTTTCTCCCTGCAGCTCCCCGGTCAGTCCCGCTGACCGGGAGCGCTGCACTGTCATGGCCGTCGGGGATGCGATTCGCACAGCGGGACGCGCCCGCTCGCGAGTCGCATCCCAGGTCACTTACCCGTCCCGGTCCCCTGCTGTCATGTGCTGGCGCGCGCGGCTCCGCTCTCTAGGGCGCGCGTGCGCCAGCTCTCTGCGACTTAAAGGGCCAGTGCACCAATGATTGGTGCCTGGCCCAATTAGCTTAATTGGCTCCCACCTGCTCCCTGGCTATATCTGATCTCCTTCCTTGCACTCCCTTGCCGGATCTTGTTGCCTTGTGCCAGTGAAAGCGTTTAGTGTTGTCCAAGCCTGTGTTACCTGAACCCTTGCTATCCATCTTGACTACGAACCTTGCTGCCTGCCCCCGACCTTCTGCTACGTCTGACCTTGCCTCTGCCTAGTCCTTCTGTCCCACGCCTTCTCAGCAGTCAGCGAGGTTGAGCCGTTGCTAGTGGATACGACCTGGTTGCTACTGCCGCAGCAAGACCATCCCGCTTTGCGGCGGGCTCTGGTGAACACCAGTAGCCTCTTAGAACCGGTCCACCAGCACGGTCCACGCCAATCCCTCGCTGACACAGAGGATCCACTACCTGTAAGCCGAATCGTGACAGTAGATCCGGCCATGGATCCCGCTGAGGTGCCGCTGCCAAGTCTCGCTGACCTTCCCACGGTGGTCGCTCAGCAATCGCAGCAGATTGCCCAACAAGGACAGCAGCTGTCGCAGTTGACCGCCATGTTACAGCAACTTCTGCCTCTGCTACAGCAGCAACCATCTCCTCCGCCAGCTCCTGCACCTCCTCCGCAGCGAGTGGCCGCTCCTAGTCTTCGCTTGTCCCTGCCGGACAAATTTGATGGGGACTCTAAACTCTGCCGTGGATTTTTGTCTCAGTGTTCCCTGCATATGGAGATGTTGTCGGACTTGTTTCCTACAGAACGGTCTAAGGTGGCGTTCGTAGTAAGCCTTCTTTCAGGAAAGGCCTTGTCTTGGGCCACACCGCTCTGGGACCGCAATGATCCTGCCACAGCCACAGTCCAGGCCTTCTTCGCTGAAGTCCGGAGTGTCTTCGAGGAGCCAGCCCGAGCTTCTTCTGCCGAGACTGCCCTGTTGAACCTGGTCCAGGGTAATTCTTCAGTGGGCGAGTACGCCATCCAATTTCGTACTCTTGCTTCCGAGTTATCATGGAATAACGAGGCTCTCTGCGCGACCTTTAAAAAAGGCCTATCCAGTCGCATCAAGGATGTGCTGGCCGCACGAGAGGTTCCTGCCAACCTGCAAGAACTGATCCATTTGGCTACCTGCATTGACATGCGTTTTTCTGAGCGACACCAAGAGCTCCGCCAGGAAAAAGACTTAGATCTCTGGGCACCTCTCCCACAGCATCCGTTGCAATCTACGCCTGGGCCTCCCGCCGAGGAGGCCATGCAAGTGGATCGGTCTCGCCTGACCCAGGAAGAGAGGAATCGCCGTAGGGAAGAAAATCTCTGTCTTTACTGTGCCAGTACCGAGCATTTCTTGGTGGATTGCCCTATCCGTCCTCCACGTCTGGGAAACGCACGCACGCACCCAGCTCACGTGGGTGTGGCGTCTCTTGGTTCTAAGTCTGCTTCTTCACGTCTCACGTTGCCCGTGCGGATTTCTCCTTCAGCCAACTCCTCCCTCTCAGCCGTGGCCTGCTTGGACTCTGGTGCCTCCGGGAATTTTATTTTGGAATCTTTTGTGAATAAATTCCGCATCCCGGTGACCCGTCTCGTCAAGCCGCTCTACATTTCCGCGGTCAATGGAGTCAGACTGGATTGCACTGTGCGTTACCGCACAGAACCCCTCCTGATGTGTATCGGACCCCATCGCGAAGTGATTGAGCTATTCGTTGTCATGTGCTGGCGCGCACGGCTCCGCTCTCTAGGGCGCGCGCGCGCCAGCTCTCTGCGACTTAAAGGGCCAGTGCACCAATGATTGGTGCCTGGCCCAATTAGCTTAATTGGCTCCCACCTGCTCCCTGGCTATATCTGATCTCCTTCCTTGCACTCCCTTGCCGGATCTTGTTGCCTTGTGCCAGTGAAAGCGTTTAGTGTTGTCCAAGCCTGTGTTACCTGAACCCTTGCTATCCATCTTGACTACGAACCTTGCTGCCTGCCCCCGACCTTCTGCTACGTCTGACCTTGCCTCTGCCTAGTCCTTCTGTCCCACGCCTTCTCAGCAGTCAGCGAGGTTGAGCCGTTGCTAGTGGATACGACCTGGTTGCTACTGCCGCAGCAAGACCATCCCGCTTTGCGGCGGGCTCTGGTGAACACCAGTAGCCTCTTAGAACCGGTCCACCAGCACGGTCCACGCCAATCCCTCGCTGACACAGAGGATCCACTACCTGTAAGCCGAATCGTGACAGCCAGATCTTGAAAGCAACCTTTTGTGAGTAAAGAAACTCACTAACCAAGGCAATGTAGTCACATTTCAAGGTGACAGTTGTATCATAACAAAAAGGGATTGCTTGCTTGCAAAGGCTAAAATCATAGATGAACTATATCAGCTGAACTGCAGTGAAATGGTTAAAATAGCCAAAGAGGATAAACATTCAAACTGCATCCACACTTGGCACAGACGATTGGGGCACAGAAATTCTAATACAATAAAGAAAATAGTTGAGAATAACTATGCAAGTGGTATTAAGATTAATCCATGTGATCACATAATGATTTGTACCAGCTGTATTAAAGGGAAAATGGCAAGGATACCTTTTCCCAAGCAGACCAACAGCAAAGCTCAAAAACCTCTGGACTTAATACATTCAGATCTTTGTGGTCCAATGTAAACGATGACTCCAGGAAAGAAAAAGTACTTCCTGACCTTCATTGATGATTACTCCAGATATACCACAGTATTTCTACTTCACAATAAGGATGAAGTGCCAGAGAAATTAGAAGAGTATCTCGCTCAAGTGAATAATATTTTTGGCGGAATGCCCAGAGTACTACGAACAGATAATGGCCCTCATTTACTAAGAGTGGAGTGTAGGTTTCTTTTTGGGTTTTAATTCCCTACAATTTATTTTCCACGGTATTTAATAAGGTTTCCCTACATTTTCCACTTTCCCTACACTTTGCTTTTTTTACACATGTTCTGATCTGTCTGGTTTTCCTCAGCTCAAATCCACCACATTTTATGTGGAAACCTTATTAAATATGTTGGGTTTTTGAGAAAATGTCGGAACACGCCCCTTTTCGGAGACCACGCCCCATTTTCCCGGCGGCCACGACTCTTTTTCGGGTTTTCTTAGCAAAATGGAGAGTTAGTCTGGGTTTCTTCAATTCTGGCGCACATTCTGGCGCAGACAGAATTTCTGGCGCAATGCGACAGAATCTGGCGCACAACCCGACAAAACATGTCAGGTTTGCAATAGTAAATGAGGGCCAATGGCTCAGAATATACAAGTGGTAAAACACAAGCCATTCTCAGGAAGCATGGAATTATGTTCCAGACAACAGTTCCATATAACCCAGAGCAAAATGGAGTTGAAGAGAGAATGAACCGCAAACTGTGTGAAAGTGGGAGGAGCATGCTATTTGATGCTGATTTGCCAACTACATACTGGGGAGAAGCTATCACAACTGCATGTTATCTTCAAAATCGTTTGCCGGGAAAAGCAACAACAAAAACTCCATATAAACTGTGGAGAAAAGGAAACCAGATTTAAGACACATCAGAATTTTTGGAAGTAAAGCCTATGTACACATTCCAAAAGAAAAACGTACAAAATGGGATGCATGTGCAAAAGAAGGTGTACTTGTGGGGTACAGTGAATCTCAAAAAGGATACAGGATTTTACATCAAGACACGAACGAGGTAACAGTCAGCAGAAGTGTGATTATTGAGGAAACTTCTGTGTGCTCAAAGTTTAAACAACAAACTATTCAAACTGAGAAAGAATCAACATCAGTCACTCAAGAAAATAAGGAAAGTGATACAGAAATAGAAATTACTGCAGAAGAATCAAAACCTGACACTGAACCAGAAATACCTTCAGTCAGAAAATCAACCAGAATCAATAAAGGTGTTCCAGCTGAACGTTTATCTTACATTGCTCGCAGAGCTGTTCAAACCGAACCAGGTTCATGGAAAGAAATGCAGAAACTGCCAATGCACGAGAGACAAGTATGGAATAAAGCTGCTGATGAAGAAATTACATCACTCAAAGATCTCCAGACATGGACACTTTCAGAGCTACCTCACGGTAAACATGCCATAGGATGTAAATGGGTGTTTAAAACCAAATGTAACTCTGAAGGGAAAATCTGTCGGTACAAGGCAAGGCTGGTTGCTAAAGGTTACTCACAGAAGTTCGGCTTCTGCTCCAGTTGCTAATCAAAGTACATTCAGAACACTAATGACTGTGGCTGCCATGCGTACAATGATTGTGAAACATCACGATATTAAGACAGCTTTTCTTAATGGTGATATTGAAGAAGAAATTTACATGTCACAGCCAGAAGGATATTTGAAAAAGGGACAAGAGCATCTTGTCTGCAAGTTGAATAAATCTCTTTATGGCCTTAAACAATCAGCTCGAGCATGGAACTTGAAGATTAATCAAGTTCTACTAAATGAAGGATTTACAAGAAGCAAAGCTGATCCGTGCCTATATGCTAAACAATTAGACGGTGAGTGGATGTATCTGCTAATTTATGTAGATGACCTGATCATTGCTCACAAAACAACAATGAAATTTCAAACAAGCACTTTGAAACTAAAGACCTAGGTGAAGTGATGTATTATCTTGGAATTGACATCCAGCGTGAGAAAGATGGAAGTTTCCTGTATAATCAGAGTGCAAAAAAAGAGTCTATTCTTCAGCAATTCAACATGACAGAGGCGAAAGGAGCAAGGACACCTATGGATACAGCCTATCCAAAGTTAGAAGGAAAAGATGATCTTCTCACATCCAATGAACAATACAGACAAGAAGTGGGGGCACTTCTCTACATTGCAACCACTACACGTCCAGACATTGCAGCCAGCATGTCTCTTCTTTGCAGGCGAGTTGATAAACCACGTCAAAGAGACTGGAATGGGATCAAAAGAGTTATGAGATATCTGAAACAGACAAAAGACTTACATTTGAAACTGTCAGCAAGTGGTGATTTAAACCTTGTGGGATATGTGGACTCCGATTGGGCAGGTGATCACAGCACATGCAAATCCACAAGTGGTTACTAATTAAAATTGGGAGACAGTCCTATATCATGGTTCAGAGAAAGAAACAGACTGTCTGCCTGTACTTTGTTTAGCTCCAAAAAGGTTACGTCTAACAGAGTGACAGCTGATATGGACCAATCCAAAACGGCCAGCCCCTGCCCATATAAGGGAGCTGCGCCATTTTGTCGGTCTCTTGTTCCTGTGCTGCCAAGCAAGCAGCATCTCTCTTGGGTTGCTGACTCTGGACGAGGTAGGACCTCCGCAGCTTTCAAGACAATTACTAGGCCAAAGCCTTGCGGCCTAGGCCTGCGCTAGAGACGGATAGTTCTTACAATTCCCTGCTATCTCCGCAAATCTCTGGACCTAATCCAACCCCTAAATCCAGGGGATCTATGCAAATTCAATCCTCCTAATCTTAAGAGAACTTTCCGGTCCTAAGCAACTGTCAGTCACTGCTGTGCTGTCTATATAGACTCTGTTATCTGGACTGTTACCGATACTGCATGTACAGAAAAGCTTCAGTAAAGTTCCTGCAAGTTTTAAGTTCAGCACTGATGTGGACAATCCATTTATTTTACACTCACCTATCTCTCTTGGAAAGGGTGGCGATAGGCCCAGCATCACTACAGAGTTTTAACCCTCACCCAGGCATCACGAGCAACACCCACCCTAACCTACACCCCCACCAGGCTATCACAAAGCCTTTTAAAAGCGAAAGGTGAGTGTAAAATAAATGGATTGTCCACAGCAGCGCTGAACTTAAAACTTGCAGGAACTTTACTGAAGATTTTCTGTACATGCAGTATCGGTAACAGTCCAGATAACAGAGTCTATATAGACAGCACAGCAGTGACTGACAGTTGCTTAGGACCGAAAAGTTCTCTTAAGATTAGGAGGATTGTACTTGCATAGATCCGCTGGATTTAGGGGTTGGATTAGGTCCAGAGATCTTGCGGAGATAGCGGGGAATTGTAAGAACTATCCGTCTCTAGCGCAGGCCTAGGCCGCAAGGCTTTGGCCTAGTAATTGTCTTGAAAGATGCGGGGGTCCTACCTCGTCCAGAGTAAGCAACCCAAGAGAGATGCTTTTTGCTTGGCAGCACAGGAACAAGAGACCGACAAAATTGCGCAGCTTCCTTATATGGGCAGGGGCTGGCCGTTGTGGATTGGTCCATATCAGCTGTCACTCACCGTTACAATAGATTGTGGGTGATCATCTGACTAGAACCACCCAAGGTCCTTTAGCAAACCATAGAGTTCTGTGAACTGGGTCACATGACCCGCAGGTCCTGTGAGTAACACCATATACAAGTGAGTAACACCATATACATATATTTATATAGATAATATTTATAAATTTCAACTTACTAAGGGGTGACTAGGGGTTAATTAGGGAAGCGAACCCCGACAGTCCTAGGGACTCTAACTTTGGGGACTAATAACTAAGGCACAGTATGAAATATGGTGCCGGAACACCACATATGCTCCACAGGAAGTTCTTTTATTTTTTAATTTCTTTTCTGTCTTACCACAGTGCTCTCTACTGACACCTCGGTCCATGTCCGGAACTGTCCAGAGCAGGATAGGTTTTCTATGAGGATTTGCTTCTGCTCTGGACAGTTCCTTATATGGACAGAGGTGTCAGCAGAGCACTGTGGTCAGACAGAAAATAAATTCAAAAATAAAAGATAAATCAGTTTATTACATGTAGATTACATTTTGTCATCTATCTGTTTTTTTTTTTTTTAAAGTGGGCATTTTTATGTCGGCAAGATGATACGTACATTGTTTCACCTGATCAGGTAACATATCAGATTCCTGAGAACCAGTGTGGGAGCTACTAGATTAATTATCCACTTCAGAGAAAAACATAGCAGTTCCCCAAAAGCATTGAAGTTTGCAGCTTTAGAAAGAGTGGAGCGGTCAGAGACAAAAGAAGATAGACACCAGTTGACCAGTTGCTCCTTATTAAAGGGGTTATCCACAATAAGGTGATTTTAGTACATACCTGGCAAACAGTAATAGACATGCTTAGATAGGATCTGCGCTTTTCTTGGGGCTAAATGGCTATGTTGTGAGATTACCATAATACTGTGGCTAGCTGTTTGTGTACTGTTATTTCCTGCTTGACTTTTCTTTTTTTGACAAAAAATCCCACAATTCAATTTTCCTCCCTCCCACACATCAGCCACCCCACCCATTGAAACATGAATGAGCTGCATCCATTCAAAAGACCTGTGGTTTTCAATCAGGGTGCCTACAGCTGTTGCATTTGTTGTTGATCGATCTCTCTCCCACCAAGCGATCCCTCCACCCATTGAAGCAGACAGGCTCCCTGTCATCAGCTGACTAGTGAGTCAGGTCTCGGCAGCATTGCAACCTGGGAAAAATCTGAGGTGTTTTTGTTTACTCAGTAACCATGTTGATGGGTTCTTACCTTTATAAACACACCCTTTCACGTGATCCTGTTAGGGGCCTGATGAAGCGCAAACCGCGCGATACGGACCGTCACCCGAACACTCCCCCACCTCCATTGTTCCTGTCCGCTCTCACGCATTTGTTTGTTGTAGCCATGCAATAAAGAAAATGGCCAAGACTGGGTGAGTGCTCCATTCTTTGCATTATCTCCTATGGATATATAAAAAATAAAAGAACTTTCTGTGGAGCATACAGCAGCTGATAAATAATGGAAGGATTAAGATTTTTAAATAGAAGTAATTTACAAATCTGTTAAACTTTCTGGCACCAGCTGATGTAAAAAAAAAATTCCCTCAGAGTACCCCTTTAAACTCATTGTCCATTATAGGAACGTTTTGGGGGCAAAATTATTATATAATACAGGGGGCTTGGTTTTGGCAGGAGGGGGTGTGCAAATTTATTACAGTTTACTCCTATTGAAAACTCCACCAGCTCTGCTATGCGGCCACAAGATTTATTTAGATTGGCATGCTAATCTTGCAGCTAAATGAACATTGCAAATGCTAATTTAGTCTAATTGAGTGGTAATTCCTGGCATCGTAGAATAACTCCCATCATGCATTCTTTCTGAGTGAATGGTTGTATTGAAGAGCAGCAATTACAGGTAGTTATTATAGATATAATTATAAGAGCGGCTTTAATAGGAGCAAATAAAGTGCTGTAATATTTTTCTGTATCAACAAACAATCTCTTATCCTTTCATCACAGGAGAAGAATAGGATAAACCAACTTACCTGGTAATGAACTAGAAATGACAGAAATAAGAATGCAAAGCTAATGCCACCTGGCACTAGCTACACAGATTCACAACTTTTACATCCAAATCTGCACACAAATGTTATGCTGCCTTTCTTTTAGCCCTTCGATCGCTGGATTTCATTGACTAACTGCTGCCCTCTTGTGGATTAGTATCCAGAGTGCAGAGAATTGCAGTAGCTCTCTGTAAGCAGTGACTGGCAGCAGGAAGAACTCTGAATACAGCTTTGGATGTGACTGGAGTATAAAGCAAGACCAGTATAACTCATATAATACACACCTAGGCATTTCCCCTGTGCACTGTATACAAGTATGAGACTGAGGCTATATGGAATGCTATGCCCTCTTAAATAAATAAGATTATAAGGAATAAGAGAGAAATTCTGTGATGGGTCATAGGAAGAGTATACAGTATGTAGGTGACAGTACAGCACAGGGGCATGTAGTGTTATTTCCATTCACATACAGTGGCCCCTCGACCTACGATGGCCCCGACATATGATAATTTCAACATGCGATGGCCTCTCAGAGGCCATCGCATGTTGAAGGCAGCATCAACATACGATGCTTTTGTATGTCGGGGCCATCGCATAAACGGCTATCCGGCAGCGCTGACTGCTTCAGCTGCCGCCGGATAGACGTTTGCGGTGCCCCGTGTGGTCCGCTGACGATCACTTACCTGTTCTCAGGGCTCCGGCACGTCGTCTTCGGGATCCTCTGCATCGTCGGCGCTCTCCATCGACGTCATCACGTAGCTGCGCACGCCGTCCCATCATCCAATAGGAGCGTAGCGACGTGATGGCGGCGACGGAGAGCGCGGATGCCGGGGAAGCAGAGGCCTTGCTGTAGCGTCGGGGACACCTCGGGGGCGCAGCGACAGCGATGAACGGTGACATCCCGGGCAACGGTGATGGTCCGGAGCAGCGGGGACAGGTGAGTACAACTTCCTCTAACGGTGGTCTACAACCTGCGGACCTCCAGATGTTGCAAAACTACAACACCCAGCATTCCCGGACAGCCGTTGGCTGTCCGGGCATGCTGGGTGTTGTAGTTTTGCAACATCTGGAGGTCCGCAGGTTGTAGACCACTGTCCTATACTTTACATTGCACGGATCCCTCAACATGCGATGGTTTCAACAAACAATGGTCCGTTTGGAACGGATTACCATCGTATGTTGAGGGACCACTGTACATGTAGATGGTCCACATCTCAGCTGCCTCATTTTCAAGTGGGAATGTATTTTTCTTTCACAGATTGGGGGTCTACAGCAGTTGAGGTGTGTATTACACAGAGCTATGGTGCCCCAAAACAGTGCAAGACGCAAATACAGTGCAAGCTACAGCACCACCTCCATACAATCCCAACCTCATGGTGTCTCCATATAATTAACATATGTGGTATCACAGTGTGCAGAAATGTCCAAATTAAAAAAAATATATAGTTAATGAAACCGCACGGTCAATGGCGTACGCAAAAAAAAGTTCCAAAGTCCAAAATAGCATATTTTAGGTCACTTTTTATATCATGAAAAAATGAAGAAAAAGCGATCAATAAGTTCGATCATATAAAAAGGGTACCATTAAAAACTTCAGATCACGGCACAAAAAATGAGCCCCCATATTGTTCAGGTCCAGGTCTACCTGCTTCTGATGAGTTGCTTCACTATGCAGGTGAAGAAAGGTAATCATCAGTGACTGTAGACTCAGGCTGCTGCTGATGGAGCTGGTACTGCTCCTGCCGCACCACCTCTCCCCAGCAGCAATGGCAGTGGAAGGTGATAGGCATCGGCCAACTGAGTACGTTGGATGTCTCTTTAGTAGGTCAGTTTGTCCTCCCTCTCAGTGGGTGTAAAAAAAGGCCCCCATTTTTAGCCAGAAGTGAGGGTCCAATAAGGTGGAGAGCCAGAAGTCATCCCGCTGCCGAATGGTGACAATTTGGTGGTCACAACGCAAGCAACTGAGCATGCATCATGCCATTTGTGCAAGTGACTCGGAGGGAAATGTAGGAAATGAAGCAGTGGAATGACGTTGTTCATTCGGTAATCCTGGTGAGTGACTAAATGTGGCTTCCTCATAGGGCCTGAGCAAACGGCAGGTGTCACATATAACCTGCCACTGGTTGACATTGAAGTTACACAGGGGAGTACCCCTATCCGCTTGGGTCATCAAGAAATCAGTGATGGTTTTTCTCTGTTCATATAGTCAGTCCAACATATGGATGGTGAAATTCCAACGTGTGGCCACTCCGCAAATCAGACTATGTTGGGGGAAACTGTTCTGACAGGGTCATCCCACCTACCCTTGTTCCCACCTTCCCAGGATTCCTTGCCCCATGTCCTCATATGTGGATCTGTCATTTTAGATGCCCTGGAGCCTTTACCGCACTAAATAGAGTTTAATGAAGCGATTTGCACGATAGAATCGGGGCGATATTCGTATTCGTTACTAATCAAATTTTTCATGAAATTCATAATGAATTCAGATTAATCAGATTCGATTTGCTCATTTCTAATAAATAACTCAACAACATAAAAAAGCGGATACAATTTATCCAGGGCATTACTTGACGTCAGGCTGATACTATGGTCAACATGATCAGGTGTCCGTAATCGTCCATCATGTCTCCACAGTCAGCAGCTAATGATAGATAATTGCTCTAAATGTGTCCATCAATTATCCGTATGGTTGGCAATGGAACGTTTAGACAAAGATTCTGTGTTATTCTCTTCTGAAAATACGGATTATTATTACCTTCAACTTTTAAGGCTGAGACTTCACATTGCCTTTTTTGTCCACTTAATTGCAGAATTACCACATAATTTAGTTTCCCCCTAGGGAGACATTTAGGTGACTTGTTTGGAGTTACATAAAAATCTTATCTACCCTAAAACTTTTGGTTGTGTTTCAGTTTACACAATTGATAAAATACAAGGTATAAAGAGAACACATCCTGCAGATAGATGAGGTAACACATGGTAGAAATCAACAGAGAATGGATACTGGTACTTGCGCTATGTCCAAGGCAACCGCAGGGTAGGAACCAGCAGCAAGATGTAATCCTGACTTATTTAGTCATTCATACACCTTGTATCCTTTCTTCTAAAGATAGAATATTGTATACTGTATGCGTTATATGTCATGTACTATATAGTTTGAATATTAACAATGAGTTTCTATTGTTTATTTTACTATTATTTGTTTTTACCTTTGTGTGTACAGGGTTTATTTTTTCTCTTACCACATTTCAGTGACATAACCAGGGTGTATTCTTATATGAAGTTGTGTGGTAGATATAGGAGCTATTAAATCAATTGATACATTTCTAACACGTGACTTGTCACTAAGTATTATTTAAATGGGCACTGTCAGAATCAAAAATGTATATCTTGTACATCTTGGTAAAACATTAACCTTTCTCATATACATTAAAAAAATTATCTCCTTTATATAGAAATCATGGATTAAAAAAAAGACCACTAGGGGTCCTCATATCATCCAGGACATAATGCTGCCTCAGTCAATAAACTGCACCCAGCTTTTCCCCGAACAACAGGTGAGTGCATCCTTATTTCTTCTTTGTGCATAATCCTGTATGATTGCAGCATCATCTTTGGGTGCGTGTCCTCACTGGTGGGGGTTGTTGAACTAGTTGGTGGGATTTGCGAAAGAGATACCTTACCTGCAGCCACTGGGTCTGCACTGGCAGGGCTGCCTTGACTACCATGCTGCACGTCCTTACTACCCGGCAGTTGGTGTGCAAGCTAATGCCGCCTTGTCCATGAATCATCTCTTGTCCATGACTCATGCACAAGCACATCGTTGCAGTGGGACTCGTTGGTGTCCTAGTAGGTATGGGAACCCCTAGTGTGGGGTTTTCAGGGGCCTTTTTCTTAATTAATTATTTAAAAAAAAAACATATATAAAAAAGCATATTCCAAAAGGTCTTAAATGTTTATCATTAGCAACATATAAAAAGTTTTTTGTTCTGACAGTGCCCATATAAGCTTTTTTTTTTTAATAAACCACAAAAAGAGAAAGAATCCCTTTGCTGAAAGAATCCCACAATGCACTACTTCCCAATTACAGAAAACTAGTCAGAGTCAGAGCATTATTTTAGAATTTTATGTAAGACATATGAAGATTCTGTATGCTGATCTAGATGCCAATGAAGTGTTGGATCCCAGGTACAGCATGCAGCTCTGGATTTGTCCAGAATACAAGATGGGAGGTAACAAAAGGTCACTGCAAGAGATGAGCTAACTTTTGAAAAGTTGGAGTTGCTGGACTCGCTGAACTTTTCCAAAACTGTTGGTTCGGTTTGACATGGAACAACACGAACCGGCAATTAAATAAACCCCTAAACATATTTATAACACTGCCTAACAGCTCTAAAGACCTGTATAACACTGCTAGAAATGCAATTAGTTACCATAGTTTTTAGAGATTTTAGAGATTTAGAGATGCAAAATTTGATTCGGCAGATTCGCTGAACTTTCCGTAAAAATTTGGTTCAATACGAATTTATTTGTGGCATATCGCTTTTAAAAATGGCTATTTCCTGGCTATAGAGAGCTTCAGTAGGGGTGTAGAACACTTTGCTTTGCCGTAACACGCATAGGGAGTGTGCTGGGTGAGTGAAATAATACTGTTATTCAGTATGACATACAGACTACAGGCTTTGCTCTTAGAATCACTGACGCAGAGCATCTGGATGTGACAGCAAAATCATTTTAATTTCATAACATTTTTGGAGATTTGTTTGAATTCTTTTTTGAGGACCCATTCTGGTGAGCATCAAGCTGGTGGTCCGCCTCAAGGCGAGCTACCACCTGCTCCAGCCCCTGCCTCTCAGCACAGGCTGCTTTATGGTGACGCTGCATATGTTGACGCAGGGCCGTGGTTAACATCTTCCAGATACTTGATGAAAAACTGCCACACCGCCGAGTACCTGATCTTCCCCCCAACAGTCCGCACTGATTGACTGCTACTGCTACTGATTGACTGAACCCCTGTTTCACTACCTTCCGGGTAGGTAGACTGGCGCAAAGCAGGTGGTCTACCCTGGGCATGTTTGCTCCAGACTTCCCACTTCTGCAACCATGCTGCCTCACGGGAAACCAGCTACCCTCTACTCTTGATGATGATGAAGCCCCTTCTGAACCCAGCTCCCAAGTGCGATTGGCTTCATCATCATCATCATCAAGTTGTGTCTGCACGTCAATGATGTCCTCCTCAGGTTCCTCAACAGTGTCAGCTTCAGGAGCCTGAATGCTCGCAACACCACCTCCCACGCCACTCTCCTCATCACTACTTGCCCACCTAGCAGAGGAAGTGGCAGATGTCTCCTCCACTTCTTGGCTGGGCAGTAGCTGCTGACTGTCCTCTAATAGATCGTCCTCACTAAATAGTGGAGCTGAACCCACAGCATAAGATACTTCTTTAGGGGAGGGAAGAAACTGCTCCCGGGTCATGCTAACTGAGGATTGTGTCTGAGGAACCCACTGACTGTTGACTGGGGGTATCAGATGTCACTTGTGATGAAGTGGATGACCGCGTTAACTAATTGATGATGGCAGACGGGTTGCTGATTGAGACACAACAGCTAGCTGAGAAAAAAAACTGAAAATGTAGCCAGCACCTAAACCCAATACACGGGTGCACGCTGCTGTGGCAAGTACAAAACATGTAAAAAAAGAAAATGGCAGCAGCACACTTGGTCAACAAAATGGAGGCTCTTAGCGCACTTTTTGATCAAAACGTGTCCCCCATCCACCACGCGGAGGTGGCCTCTTATCGGATGGGTCCCTAAACACTCACCTACCTCAGGCTGGGTGACATGTTGGATCCACTAACGATCCAAACCACCTCCTGTGAAAATAGGGGAGGGGATGCACGGCTACAGAGGGAGCCACTCCCCCCAAATTTGCACAGCAAAGAAAAAAAAACTGAAAATGTAGCCAGCACCTAAACCCAATACACGGGTGCACGCTGCTGTGGCAAGTACAAAACATGTAAAAAAAGAAAATGGCAGCAGCACACTTGGTCAACAAAATGGAGGCTCTTAGCGCACTTTTTGATCAAAACGTGTCCCCCATCCACCACGCGGAGGTGGCCTCTTATCGGATGGATCCCTAAACACTCACCTACCTCAGGCTGGGTGACATGTTGGATCCACTAACGATCCAAACCACCTCCTGTGAAAATAGGGGAGGGGATGCACGGCTACAGAGGGAGCCACTCCCCCCAAATTTGCACAGCAAAGAAAAAAAACTGAAAATGTAGCCAGCACCTAAACCCAATACACGGGTGCACGCTGCTGTGGCAAGTACAAAACATGTAAAAAAAGAAAATGGCAGCAGCACACTTGGTCAACAAAATGGAGGCTCTTAGCGCACTTTTTGATCAAAACGTGTCCCCCATCCACCACGCGGAGGTGGCCTCTTATCGGATGGGTCCCTAAACACTCACCTACCTCAGGCTGGGTGACATGTTGGATCCACTAACGATCCAAACCACCTCCTGTGAAAATAGGGGGGGGGGATGCACGGCTACAGAGGGAGCCACTCCCCCCAAATTTGCACAGCAAAGAAAAAAAACTGAAAATGTAGCCAGCACCTAAACCCAATACACGGGTGCACGCTGCTGTGGCAAGTACAAAACATGTAAAAAAAGAAAATGGCAGCAGCACACTTGGTCAACAAAATGGAGGCTCTTAGCGCACTTTTTGATCAAAACGTGTCCCCCATCCACCACGCGGAGGTGGCCTCTTATCGGATGGGTCCCTAAACACTCACCTACCTCAGGCTGGGTGACATGTTGGATCCACTAACGATCCAAACCACCTCCTGTGAAAATAGGGGAGGGGATGCACGGCTACAGAGGGAGCCACTCCCCCCAAATTTGCACAGCAAAGAAAAAAAACTGAAAATGTAGCCAGCACCTAAACCCAATACACGGGTGCACGCTGCTGTGGCAAGTCCAAAACATGTAAAAAAAGAAAATGGCAGCAGCACACTTGGTCAACAAAATGGAGGCTCTTAGCGCACTTTTTGATCAAAACGTGTCCCCCATCCACCACGCGGAGGTGGCCTCTTATCGGATGGGTCCCTAAACACTCACCTACCTCAGGCTGGGTGACATGTTGGATCCACTAACGATCCAAACCACCTCCTGTGAAAATAGGGGAGGGGATGCACGGCTACAGAGGGAGCCACTCCCCCCAAATTTGCACAGCAAAGAAAAAAAACTGAAAATGTAGCCAGCACCTAAACCCAATACACGGGTGCACGCTGCTGTGGCAAGTACAAAACATGTAAAAAAAGAAAATGGCAGCAGCACACTTGGTCAACAAAATGGAGGCTCTTAGCGCACTTTTTGATCAAAACGTGTCCCCCATCCACCACGCGGAGGTGGCCTCTTATCGGATGGGTCCCTAAACACTCACCTACCTCAGGCTGGGTGACATGTTGGATCCACTAACGATCCAAACCACCTCCTGTGAAAATAGGGGAGGGGATGCACGGCTACAGAGGGAGCCACTCCCCCCAAATTTGCACAGCAAAGAAAAAAAACTGAAAATGTAGCCAGCACCCAACCGATAAGAGGCCACCTCCGCGTGGTGGATGGGGGACACGTTTTGATCAAAAAGTGCGCTAAGAGCCTCCATTTTGTTGACCAAGTGTGCTGCTGCCATTTTCTTTTTTTACATGTTTTGTACTTGCCACAGCAGCGTGCACCCGTGTATTGGGTTTAGGTGCTGGCTACATTTTCTGTTTTTTTTCTTTGCTGTGCAAATTTGGGGGGAGTGGCTCCCTCTGTAGCCGTGCATCCCCCCCCCCTATTTTCACAGGAGGTGGTTTGGATCGTTAGTGGATCCAACATGTCACCCAGCCTGAGGTAGGTGAGTGTTTAGGGACCCATCCGATAAGAGGCCACCTCCGCGTGGTGGATGGGGGACACGTTTTGATCAAAAAGTGCGCTAAGAGCCTCCATTTTGTTGACCAAGTGTGCTGCTGCCATTTTCTTTTTTTACATGTTTTGTACTTGCCACAGCAGTGTGCACCCGTGTATTGGTTTAGGTGCTGGCTACATTTTCAGTTTTTTTTCTTTGCTGTGCAAATTTGGGGGGAGTGGCTCCCTCTGTAGCCGTGCATCCCCTCCCCTATTTTCACAGGAGGTGGTTTGGATCGTTAGTGGATCCAACATGTCACCCAGCCTGAGGTAGGTGAGTGTTTAGGGACCCATCCGATAAGAGGCCACCTCCGCGTGGTGGATAGGGGACACGTTTTGATCAAAAAGTGCGCTAAGAGCCTCCATTTTGTTGACCAAGTGTGCTGCTGCCATTTTCTTTTTTTACATGTTTTGTACTTGCCACAGCAGCGTGCACCCGTGTATTGGGTTTAGGTGCTGGCTACATTTTCAGTTTTTTTTCTTTGCTGTGCAAATTTGGGGGGAGTGGCTCCCTCTGTAGCCGTGCATCCCCTCCCCTATTTTCACAGGAGGTGGTTTGGATCGTTAGTGGATCCAATATGTCACCCAGCCTGAGGTAGGTGAGTGTTTAGGGACCCATCCGATAAGAGGCCACCTCCGCGTGGTGGATGGGGGACACGTTTTGATCAAAAAGTGCGCTAAGAGCCTCCATTTTGTTGACCAAGTGTGCTGCTGCCATTTTCTTTTTTTACATGTTTTGTACTTGCCACAGCAGCGTGCACCCGTGTATTGGGTTTAGGTGCTGGCTACTTTTTCAGGTTTTTTTTCTTTGCTGTGCAAATTTGGGGGGAGTGGCTCCCTCTGTAGCCGTGCATCCCCTCCCCTATTTTCACAGGAGGTGGTTTGGATCGTTAGTGGATCCAACATGTCACCCAGCCTGAGGTAGGTGAGTGTTTAGGGACCCATCCGATAAGAGGCCACCTCCGCGTGGTGAATGGGGGACACGTTTTGATCAAAAAGTGCGCTAAGAGCCTCCATTTTGTTGACCAAGTGTGCTGCTGCCATTTTCTTTTTTTACAACAGCTAGCTGATACCGGGAGCTCAAGCCTCTCGCTGTGACTCCTGCTGCCACTCGCTCCTAATCTGCTGCAACCTCTGCCTGCACCTGATGAATTTAGGCCTCTGCCACTCCTCTGTGCATGTCCTGGTACTTCTCTGCCTGACATACTTATACAGCTGAGTGCGTATAAGTTACATTTATGAGATGAGGACAATACGCTCTACTATGTTTAAAACTGTATTTGGCTACAAAAGCAGGTGTGTAGTTTTGGCTGGCCTTTCAGAGTAAGGCTGGGTTCACATCACATTTTTGCCATACTGTTTTCAATCAGTTTTTCTAAAGAAAACCGTATGGCAAAAAAACGGATGGAACAGTATGGGAAAAAGTAAACCGTGTGCTTTTAAACCGTATACTGTTTTTAAAATAGCATACAGTTCCATCCGTTTTTATAAAAATAAAACCCATACGTTTTTGACAATTTTGTCCATTTTTAATGGGAGGGGTGTTGGGTGGGGACTTTAGGATGCAAATACGCATGTGCAAAGTAAAAACCGTATACGCTTTCCCGTATGGAACTGTATACGTGTGTGTTTCCCATTGAAGTCCATGTTAAAATAAAAACGTATGCGGTTGCAATACGGTTTTTAAACCGGAGTTAAAACCGTGGTTGACCACGTTCAGACTTTCAGGTTTCAAACACAATGGCCTTTTCCAAACACGCCAAAACGTATCCATTTTAGTAGCAACAGGTTTTGAGTCTGGCAAGTGAAGAAGATGGCACAGATTTTTACAAGTGTTCCAAAAGTTCATTGGGAGTAGCAATAGAATTGGTGTCCCAAAATAGTGAAGAAGAAATAGCTTTTGTATCAAAAGCAGAAAAAAAATATCCCTTTTTTGGGGAATGATGGGTTGTGAATGTGTAAGTCTGGCAGGAAGTAGGGTGATGGTGAATTAGTGTTTCTACACCCTGTTCCCAATTATAATGCAAATTCTATATAAGTGTCACAAAGATTTAATATTTTATTTTTCAATTTAACTCATGGATGGCATTGTGTTTTAGGGCTCTTTTGATCACTGAAAACAATCTCGAACACCTGTGATAATTAGATTGCCAGGTGAGCCCAATTTAAGGAAAAACTACTAAAGGTGGGTGTTCCACATTATTAAGCAGAACACCATTTTCAAGCAATATGGGGAACAAAAAAGGATCTCTCTGCTGATGAAAAGAGTGAAATAGTTCAATGCCTTGAATAAGGTATGAAAACATTAGATAATTAATGAAAACTTAAGCGTGATCATCGCACTATTAAGATATTTGTGGCTGATTTAGAACACAGATGGGTTTGTGCAGATAAAGGCACATTGAGGAAAATTTCTGCCAGATCCATGCATCAGATCAAGAGAGCTGTTGCTAAAATACCATTATATAGCAGCAAAGAGATATTTGAAGCTGCTGGTGCCTCTGGAGTCCCACGAACATCAAGGTGTAGAGTCCTCCAGAATCTTGCAACTTTGCATGAACCTTCTATTCGGCCACCACTAACAAATGCTCAGAAGCAGAAATGGCTGCATTGGGCAGAAAAATACATGAAGACTAGTTTTCAAACAGTCCTGTTCAATGAGTGCCGTGCAACCCTGGATGGTCCAGATGGATGGAGTAGTGGATGGTTGGTCATGTTTTGGGATGGAATCATTAAAAGAGAGCTGTCAGCCCCTTTAGGGTCCCCCAAAGGTGTAAAGACGACCTCTGCAAAGTATGTGGAGTTTCTGACTGACTACTTTCTTCCCTGGTACAGAAGGAAGAACTATGCTTTCCGTTATAAAATCATCTTCATGCATGACATCCAAACAGCAGCTCTGGGAGGCTATTCTGACATCTTGCAAACAAATTTAAGTAGAAACTGTCCAAAAACTCACAAGTTCAATGGATGCAAGACTTGTGAAGCTGCTATCAAATAAGGGGTCCTATGTTAAAATGTAACGTGACCTGTTCAAATGTTTAAAAAGTTAAAATGTTGTTAAAAGTTTAATTGAAATATCTTTTGAATTCAGTAAATATGCTGCAAACACAACAAATGACCATTTTGAGTTCTTTACAACCTATAAAGTATTTTAATCATACTGTGCGTAATAATTTGGAACAGTGCATTGTAAGTTTTTTATGTTTAAAACAATACTGTTATCATTAGGAGGTTTGTTCAATAAAATTTGAATTGTACAGCAGGAGATGGCTGACCTGTAGTAGCCAGCATACAGCAGGAGGGGGCAGGTGGTGGACTGACATTATCCAGTGTACCGCAGGAGGTGTAGGACCTGAATTATCCAGCGTACAGCAGGAGGTGGCTGACTAGAAGTATCCAGCGTACAGCAGGAGGTAGTAGACTGGCATTATCTAGCATACAGCAGGAGGTGGCAGACTGGCATAAGCCAGCATACAGCAGGAGATGATGGACGGTGTTTCTACTAGTAGCCAGTGTACAGCAGGAGGTGGCGGCTGGCATTAGCCAGCATACAACAGGAGGTGGCAGACTGGCATTAGCCAGTGTACAGTAAGATGTGGGGGATTGGCATTAGCCAGTGTACAGCAGGAGGTGGCAGACTGGTGTTTCTAGTAGTAACCAGTGTACAGCAGGGGGGTGGTAGTAGTGTCTAATCAGTGGCATCTGGCACAAGAGGTTTAAATTCCTCACTTTATACCTGATTCGTTTTAGTAAATGTCAGTTTTTCCACGTTGTACTTTGTTGCATTTTGTTCACTTCGGTGTGACGACACCTCCTGCTGTGCTGAACATTCTGTCCGAAGCTACACTAGTGGGTGGTCAAGACTGAAAACTCAGGGCAAACTGGGCAAGTTCTGGCCAATGGTCTATTCTGGTGACCCAGAAGTCCATGGGGTCTGGGCTCATGGTGTCTGTCAGAAAAAGGGCACTGCTGAGGTAGGCCTCAACCTGGTTGGTAAGGTGGTGGTTTACATTTCTTTGATGACAATTCATGTCAAGGGGGAATACTGGATACAGAAACTTGCTCATCATGTGCTCTAGTGTGAAGATGCTGCTGCTGCTGCTACTACTGCTTCTGCCTCTTGTAGTGCTGGCAGAGGGAACGGAGCCTTGACTCAGCGGAGAGCTGAGATTGGATCCCTGTTTGGCAGTTGTTTGTTGCTGGAAAGCAATGGAAACTGGCTGCTTAGCTTCTCCTTATACAAATCTGATTTAGCCTTCTTCTCAAGGTGAGAAAAATCCCCCCATTTTTGCTTTAAACCGAGGGTCTAGGAGTGTGGCTATCCAGTACACATTTCTTTCCTTTAAATGGGTACTCTGCTGCTAGACATCTTATCCCCGATATCCCCGACGATCTCCCACAGCACCCAGCGTTCTAAACAAACGCTGGGTTTCTGCGGCAGCGATTGTGATGTCATGGGCATGTTCCCTTGTGACGTTACGCTACCGCCCCCTCCATTCATGTCTATGGGAGGGTGCGTGTTGGCCAACATGCCCCCTCCCATAGACATGAATGGAGGGGCGTGTTGTGATGGCACGAGCGGGTGTGGCCATCATGTCGCAATCACGGCCTCCAGCTACAAGCAGCCTGAACAAAATGTTCAGAATGCTGGAGCACCAGAGTACCCCTTTATGCTCGCAATATGCCTGTCACTGCACAAGCAAGAAAGCATCCATCTAGCCATCCTTGTCAGCATTTCTGAGGGCCCAATATTGAAAATACACTTAAAAAAATTCTGGATTATTGTTACATTTTAATAAGAATTACAAAAAGACTACAAAAAAGGAGACAAGTCATTACGATTGTTAAGACCTAGTACACCAATAGCCAGGGGTGTAGCTAGAAACCACAGGGCCCCCTATGCCCTGAAGACCCATTTCCCAATCCCTGACGAACCCCTTACTTGGCCGCACAAAGATATCATATGGAGAATATGCAGTGATATAAGTGACTTACAGGCTGGGCTGGACTGGGCATTTTAAAATAGGCAGACTATTTTTATGGTGGGGGTCAGACTGCTAGGACCCCACCAATCAACTTGGTTCAAGTGGCTCTCCAGATGTTGGAAAGCTACAACTCCCATCATGTCTGGAGAGCTTCAGGCATTATGGAAGTTGCCTTTTTGCAACAGCTGTAGAGCCAAAGATTGGAGTACAGGGTCACCCATCATCACTGCAGAACATACAAGTGACTCCAGCTGATAGGACAGTCAGGATAATACACAATGATATCAGTGACCTTAGTGGCGTCTTCTCTGTTGTCTTTCCTTTTTTCTTTTCTTCTTCATCTGGTCAAGGCACCAGATCCTCATCCTCTATATAAAGACAATAATCATTCAAATGTATTATATATATACATATATATTATATTATATATATATATATATATATATAATTCTGCCAAATACTGTACCCCCTGAATGTAATACTGCTAACCACTGTGCCCCCTGAATATAATACTGTCAACCACTGTACCCCCTGAATATACTGCTAACCACTGTACCTCCTGAATATAATACTGCCAACCACTGTACCCCTGAATATACTGCTAACCACTGTACCTCCTGAATATAATACTGCCAACCACTGTACCCCCTGAATATACTACTATCCACTGTACCTCCTTAATATAATACTGCCAACCACTGTACCCCCTGAATATACTGCTAACCACTGTACCTCCTGAATATAATACTGCCAACCACTGTACCCCCTGAATATACTGCTAACCACTGTACCTTCTGAATATAATAATGCCAACCACTGTACCCCCTGAATATACTGCTAACCCCTGTACTCCCTGAATATAATACTGCCAACCACTGTACCCCCTGAATATAATACTGCCAACCACTGTACCCCCTGAATATACTGCTAATTACTATACCTCCTGAATATAATACTGCCAACCACTGTACCCCCTGAATATACTGCTAACCCAGTGTACTTCCTGAATATAATACTGCCAACCACTGTACCCCTGAATATAATACTGCCTACCACTGTACCCCCTGAATATACTGCTAACCACTGTACCTCCTTAATATATTACTGCCAACCACTGTACCCCCTGAATATACTGCTAACCACTGTACCTCCTGAATATAATACTGCCAACCACTGTACCCCCTGAATATACTGCTAACCACTGTACCTCCTGAATATAATAATGCCAACCACTGTACCCCCTGAATATACTGCTAACCCCTGTACTCCCTGAATATAATACTGCCAACCACTGTACCCCCTGAATATAATACTGCCAACCACTGTACCCCCTGAATATATTTCTGCAAACCACTGTACCCCCTGAATATACTGCTAACCACTGTACCTCCTGAATATAATACTGCCAACCACTGTACCCCCTGAATATACTGCTAACCACTGTACCTCCTTAATATATTACTGCCAACCACTGTACCCCCTGAATATACTGCTAACCACTGTACCTCCTGAATATAATACTGCCAACCACTGTACCCCCTGAATATACTGCTAATCACTGTACCTCCTGAATATAATAATGCCAACCACTGTACCCCCTGAATATACTGCTAACCCCTGTACTCCCTGAATATAATACTGCCAACCACTGTACCCCCTGAATATAATGCTGCCAACCACTGTACCCCCTGAATATACTGCTAACCACTGTACCTCCTGAATATAATACTGCCAACCACTGTACCCCCTGAATATAATACTGTCATGCACTGTACCCTCTAAATAAATTATTGCCACACACCGTATTCCCTGAATGTAATATTGCCACACACTGTACTCATGAATATAATACTGCCACACACTGAACCCCCTGAATATAACCCTGCCAACCACTATACCCTCTGAACATAATACTGCCACAAACTCACTGTACCCTCTGAACATAATAATGCCATGCATTGTACCCTCTAAATATATTATTGCCAAACACTGTACTAGAGCCCTGCGCAGGACTGGTTTTTCAATCCCGCTCCCACTCACTCCCGATTACTTTTTTGACCAATCCCACCTGCTCCGGCTAAAATGTTTGTCCAATCCCACTCCCTGCACATGTGCCCTGCACATGTGCTCTGCACATACCTGGCCTACAGGGGTGTATGAGGGCTAATTTTTCTGTAGTTTTTATTGGTAACATATTAGTTTAAATGGGACTTTTTGATCGCTTTTTATTATTTTTTTATGGCATATGAAGTGACCAAAAATACGCAATTTTGGACTTTTTGTATTTTTTTTATGTACGCCATCGACCGTGCAATTTAATTAACATAATTTTTTTTATAGTTCAGACAATTACGCACGCAGCAATACCACATACTTTAAAAAAAAAATTTACATTATTTTAGATAAAAAATGGGAAAGGGGGGATTCAAGCTTTTATAAGGGAAGGGGTAAAGGGGAAGGGATTTAAAAAAATTGACTTTTTTCTTTTTACACATTTACTTTTTGTTATAGCTCCCATAGGGTGTGTGCAGGCTGCAGAGCACTGCACCCTAGGGTCTGTAGAAGACCCTAAGGTGCAATGTTCTGCAGTCAGCACATACCCTCCCATGTGTATAGCAGTGTGTGTGTGTGTGTGTACATTCCTATACAGGTGGGGGTATGTGCAGAGCATTGTACCCTTGTCTGTAGTACAGACTAGGGTGCAATGCTCTGAACATACCCCCACCTGTATAGGAATTTACACACACACTGCATGGGAGGGTATGTGCAGACTGCAAAGCATTGCACCCTAACGTCTGTAGAAGACACTAGGGTGCAATGCTCTGTCTGTAGTCTACTCTGCCCATACCCCCCCATGTGTATAGCAGTCCAGAGTGGACCGCAGACACAGATGGAGGCCCTGGGAGGATCGCCGACCGCCGGGGCCGCAGCACAGCCAGGGCCGGCCTTATGTGTTCAGGTGCCCTGTGCGAGCTAACCTTGTGGCGCCCCCCCCCCCCCCCTATTACCCCATAAACAATTAACAAAGAGGAAAAAATCTTTGTAACAAATTTTTTTTTTAAATATTTAATCAGTCCCCTGTCCCCTTAATCAGTCCCATGTCCCCCTTCACCAGTCGCCTGCCCCCCTTAATCAGATGCAGTATAGTTCCCCCACATTAGGTGCAGTATAGCTCTCCACATTAGGTTCCATTTAGTTCCCCACATTAGGTGCAGTATAGTTCCCCCACATTAGTTGCCATATAGTTCCCCACATTAGGTGCAGTATAGTTCCCCCACATTAGGTGCAGTATAGCTCCCCACATTAGGTGCAGTACAGTTCCCCCACATTAGGTACGCCCACATTATGTATGCAGTACAGTTCCCCCACATTAGGTGCAGTACAGTTCCCCCACATTAGGTGCAGTACAGTTCCCCCACATTAGGTGCAGTATAGTTCCCCCACATTAGGTGCAGTATAGTTCCCTACATTAAGTGGAGTATAGTTCCCCCACCTTAGGTGCCATATAGTTCACCACATTAGGCGCAGTGTAGTTCCCCTACATTAGGTGCAGTATAGCTCTCCACATTAGGAGCAGTATAGCTCTCCACATTAGGTTGGCAGTATAGTTCCCCACATTAGGTGCAGTATAGTTTCCCACATTAGGTGCAGTATAGTTCTCCACATTAGGTGCAGTATAGCTCCCCACATTAGGTGCAGTACAGTTCCCCCACATTAAGTACGCAGTACAGTTCACCCACATTAGGTGCAGTACAGTTCCCCCACATTAGGGGCAGTACAGTTCCCCCACATTAGGTGGAGTATAGTTCCCCCACATTAGGTGCAGTATAGTTCCCTACATTAAGTGGAGTATAGTTCCCCCACCTTAGGTGCCATATAGTTCACCACATTAGGCGCAGTGTAGTTCCCCTACATTAGGTGCAGTATAGCTCTCCACATTAGGAGCAGTATAGCTCTCCGCATTAGGTTGGCAGTATAGTTCCCCACATTAGGTGCAGTATAGTTTCCCACATTAGGTGCAGTATAGTTCTCCACATTAGGTGCAGTATAGCTCCCCACATTAGGTGCAGTACAGTTCCCCCACATTAGGTACGCCCACATTATGTATGCAGTACAGTTCCCCCACATTAGGTGCAGTACAGTTCCCCCACATTAGGTGCAGTACAGTTCCCCCACATTAGGAGCAGTACAGTTCCCCCACATTAGGTGCAGTATAGTTCCCCCACATTAGGTGCAGTATAGTTCCCTACATTAAGTGGAGTATAGTTCCCCCACCTTAGGTGCCATATAGTTCACCACATTAGGCGCAGTGTAGTTCCCCTACATTAGGTGCAGTATAGCTCTCCACATTAGGAGCAGTATAGCTCTCCACATTAGGTTGGCAGTATAGTTCCCCACATTAGGTGCAGTATAGTTTCCCACATTAGGTGCAGTATAGTTCTCCACATTAGGTGCAGTATAGCTCCCCACATTAGGTGCAGTACAGTTCCCCCACATTAAGTACGCAGTACAGTTCACCCACATTAGGTGCAGTACAGTTCCCCCACATTAGGGGCAGTACAGTTCCCCCACATTAGGTGGAGTATAGTTCCCCCACATTAGGTGCAGTATAGTTCCCTACATTAAGTGGAGTATAGTTCCCCCACCTTAGGTGCCATATAGTTCACCACATTAGGCGCAGTGTAGTTCCCCTACATTAGGTGCAGTATAGCTCTCCACATTAGGAGCAGTATAGCTCTCCGCATTAGGTTGGCAGTATAGTTCCCCACATTAGGTGCAGTATAGTTTCCCACATTAGGTGCAGTATAGTTCTCCACATTAGGTGCAGTATAGCTCCCCACATTAGGTGCAGTACAGTTCCCCCACATTAAGTACGCAGTACAGTTCACCCACATTAGGTGCAGTACAGTTCCCCCACATTAGGGGCAGTACAGTTCCCCCACATTAGGTGGAGTATAGTTCCCCCACATTAGGTGCAGTATAGTTCCCTACATTAAGTGCAGTATAGTTCCCCCACATTAGGTGCCATATCGTTCCCCACATTAGGTGCCATATAGTTCCCCCACATTAGGTGCAGTATAGTTCCCCCACATTAGGTGCAGTATAGCTCTCCACATTAGGTGCAGTATAGTTCCCCCACATTAAGTGCCATATAGTTCCCCACATTAGGTGCAGTATAGTTCTCCACATTAGGTGCAGTATAGTTCTCCACATTAGGTGCAGTATAGCTCTCCACATTAGGTTGGCAGTATAGTTCCCCACATTAGGTGCAGCATGTTCCCGTACAGACATACAGCCTCCAGCCATATACAGTGTATGGCTGGAGGCTGTATGTCTGTGTACTGCCCCATTTCAGTGTTCCGACCACCGCTTCGGGGTCACGATCTACTGCTATGGCCTACATACCCATTAATGGTGTATTTAAATATTTTGCTGCCCTAGGCCGACCTGTACCCCATAGCCCCTTGGCAACCCACCCCTCCGCATTGATGTACAGTATATGTATGTAGGCATAATAGATGTATATATGACTGGTGTATGTATGATAGATGTGTGTGTGATAGAAATATGTATGATAGATGTCTGTGTGTGTATGATGGATGTGTGTATGTATGATAGATGTGTATATGTCTGATGAATGTGTGTATGTATGATGAATGTGCGTATGATTTATGTATGTATGATGGATGTGTGTATGAATGATGGATGTATGTATAATGGATTTGTCATACATACATACATACATCTATCATACATACATACATCATACATACATACATACATACATCATACAAACACACATCCATCATACCGACATCTATGATACATACACATCCATCATACAGACATACACATCCATCATACATACACACATCTGTCATATATACACACATACATACACAAATCTATCATACATGCACAGACATTTATCACACATATACACATCATACATATACATACACATCCCCCATCCTTGTTTCTTTTCATCACCGCATACCCCTCACCCCATCCTTTGTCTCCTTAACCGCCCACCCCATGCTTGGTCAGCTCATCACCCCCATAGCCCCCTGCCCCCACCCCATTCTTGGTCTCCTTATCACCCCATACACAACCTCATACACCGTCTCCATACCATTTTTGGTCTCCTCATCACCCCATACACCTTACACAACCATCAACCCCCCCACCCCACCCAACCTTGGTCTCTTCACCCCTACACCTGCACCCCATATCCCCCACCACACTCTCAGTCTCCTCATCATTATTCCCCCCCAGCACCCCATCTCAGGTCTCCTCATCATTACACCTTCCCCCATCCCTGCACCCCATCCTCGGTCTCCTCCTCATTACACCCAGCAGCCCTCCCCTCCCCCCCACACCCCATCCTTGGTATCCTCATCATTGCAACTCCCAGCAATCAGCACTCCATCCTCAGTCTCCTCATCATCATCATTGCACCCCCCTCCCCCCCTTGAACCCCTTCCTCAGTATCCTCATCATTGCACCCCCCTCCTGCCACATCCCTTCCTCAGTATCCTCATCATTGCACCCCCCAGCACCCCCCTCATCATCATCATCATTGCACCCCCATACTCCCCTGCACCCCATCCTCGGTCTCATCATCATCATCATTGCACGACCCTGCCCCCCCCCTCCGCACCCATCCACAGTCTCTCCTCATCATTTCACCCCCCGCTCATCATCATCATCGCATCCCCATCCTCCCCCCGCACCCCATTCTCGGTCTCCTCACCATCACGATTGCGTGTTCATCCCCCCTGCTCCCTAACCCTCATCTTTGCACCCCCCTCACCCTCATCATTGCACACACTCCCCCCAATCATCATTGCATGTCCTGTCCCTGGCCTTTCCATCTGACCCTGCAATGAAGGGCCCACGTCGTTTAAGAGGTAATTTAAAAAAAAAAAGTGCTAGCAGCATGTAGCATAGTCTAATGCCCCCACCCAGGCTATGAGGCCCGGTCGCGATTACGACCGTTGCGACCTCTATAGCTACACCACTGCCAATAGCCTGTCTGGAAAATTCTAATTGCTTCAGCCTGTAAAAGCCTGTGTGTCTATCCACACCACTTTCTAAATTTACTATGCGCTGTAACCCTACAAATTTTAATCATGTGATGTCTCTTAAATGTTTTTCTACCATGTGTGTTATAAACTGGAAAGAACCCTTCCCTGTCCGTTCCAATTGGCCGCACCAAGATGTACATAAATGACTACAAAAAGAGCAGTGTTTACACTTATGCCTTTTGGCATATCACGCTGCAACCAATTAGATCTATTCTACGACCCCTCACCAGTTCATCCCTTAAGGTATGTGTTCTACGAAAATAAACAATAGGAAAATGTTCTGTCGTGTCTACTATATCTGAATCTACTTGGAAAATGTGCCAGTTCTTTCTAATAGAACCATTAATACAGTCTGACATAGGGCTTCAAGAAGAGGTCATAATAACCAGTCCAGGTAGCAAGACAAGGGCTCATTAACTGAACCTCTGCTTGCCACTATGAGCCTGCCCAGAGGATTATGCAAAGTCTTATGTACTTTTGGTAACTAATACCTGTTTGGCTTAGATTGACAGGGAGGGTACAATTATTCTGCCATTTTCTGTGATTTTATCTTTCTCAATGTGTGTTTGATTAAACCAGGAAAATAAACATACAGTGTCTTTACAAGGCAGATGCGTGTCTCTTGTACACACTTTTTAGTTCACTGTTATCACACAACTAGGGAGATATAATGCATGTTTCATTGAACCAGGAAAATAAACGTACAGTGTTTTAAAATGCAGATGCATGTCACTTGCACACACTTTTTTAGTTCACACAACTAGGAAAATGTAATGCATGTTTCATTGAAACAGAAGAATAAACATACTGGTGGAGGGAAAGTTGCTGAGTTTCCAATAGCATATGTAATGTAAGCTATCACGCCCCCTCCCGTCGGCTTGCATTGAGGGGCGGAGCGTGACGTCACATGGGGGCGGAGGCGTGATGTCACATGCCGCCGGCCCTGTAGTCGCCCATAATCAGACCCGGAGCGAACACGCCCCGGGACTGATTACAAACGGGGTGCCGCGTGCATGATCACGGGCGTCCCCAGCTGCGGGACTCCCGCGATCAGGCATCTTATCCTTTGGATAGGGGATAAGATGTGTAAGTACCGGAGAACCCCTTTAAAAATGCCTGCTGGACTTTGTGGTACGCAATGTGGCTTCTGTAGGAAGTGACAAAAGGTCCCTCTATGATCAGCCCACACACAGAGCCTGCGAGTGATCCCTTCTTTGCTGTGGATTCTTGTTTAGCCCCTATAGGATTTGTGCACTGCAGATGTTAGAGTTAGGATAAGGATTCTGGCTCTTGGTCACACACACTGTTTGTTCCCTATCCCCCCCCCCCTCCCTTGCTGTCTCCTATAGGCCTTTGAGCTGATTGACACCTTGACTCCTGAATAGAGATGGGTGAATCAAAGTTGTTGAATTTTTTCCAAATTTCCTGACAAATTTGATTCTGAACTAATCCGAATTTCATCGCGCTTCGTGGTAACAAATCGCTTCATTCACTACATTTTTGTTAGGGCCGGGAGGCTAAAATAGCGGCTACACGTATGAGGAAATGGGGCAAGAAAGTCTGGAAAGGCGGGAAGGTGGGTAGGCGGGATCACCCTGAATCACATGGCGGCATGCAGTTTATCAGCAGCCAGTCAGCCCTGTAATGTCACAGCCCTTTAAATTCGTCAGCCATTGCCTAAGACGGGCATTTCCGAGAGAAGAGACTGTGTGTGTGCACTAATTACCTTTACTCACAATACAGATCTTTACAGACACAAATCCATTCACCTCAAGCCCGCATTCATTCTGCCTAGACAGAGAGCAGACACTGTGTGGTCACTAATCAGCGTTACTGACAATACAGATCAGCACAGGGGAAATCCATTGACTTCACTGCAGGCAGGCAGGGAGAGTTTAGAAGTCGTTTCATAGTCTGCCAATTGAGATCCTCACAGGAAGCACTCCCAATTCAAGACATTGTGCCACTCTGTGATTCTAATAGTGATGCCTCTAATCGACATGTCATACTGAATAACAGTATTATTTCACTACCCCAGCACACTCCCTATGCGTGTTACAGCAAGGAAAAGTGTTCTAGACCCCTATTGAGGCTCTCTGTAGCCCGGAAATAGCAGTTTTTAATAGCAATCTGCCACAAATATATTCAGATCGAACCAAATTTTTACGGAAAATTCGGCAAATCAGCGGAATCGAATTTTTGACAAATTCTCCCATCTCTAACCCTGAATTCATTTCACACACCCCTGTGCTTCCTGCTTCCTCTGGGAACCAAAACACAATTTTTACTGTGGTTATTTTGTACTTTTACTGGTTCATGCAAGCTAAACTGATAAAAGTTCTAAAGTTTGGGGAGCTGTGCTAAACCCGATATTCGGGTCGAACCGGGGTTCGCCGGGCTTGGCTCGCTTAACTGCTAGAATCTAAATATATCAGTTTCCTTCTTTAGGAGATTTTTTACTCTTCTTCACATAACTTCACAATATAAAAAAGCGGATACAATGAATCTAGGGCATTACTTGATGGTCAGGCTGACACTGTGGTCAACATGATCATTTGTCAGTAATCGTCCATAGTCTGTCTCCACAGTCAGCAGCTAATGACAGGTAATTGCTCTAAATGTGTCCACCAATTACCAGTACGGATGGCGGTGGAATGTCTGGACCAGGATTCTGCGCTACTATCGTCTGTAAATACAGATTATTACCTGTGGGAGTGAACATCCCTTGCAAGCTGGATAGAAGCACAAAAAGGGTCAGAAATAAAACAGGGTGTGGCTTAGAGGGAGGGTGCGATCTGATTTGTTGCTATGGACAACTGGGCAACGTTTCCTCTGCACAGGTTTTGATAAATATCCCCCACTGAGTTTCATACACACACACACACACACACACACACATATATATATATATATATATATATATATATATATATATATATAAAATTAAATGTGTGGTGTGCCCTGCGAGAGAATACAATAACCACATCTTATTGCACACTCATACTTCAGTTTTTACCATCTGGCCACACAACCTTTTGTGAAAGTGGCAAAACGATTGGCCCCAAACGATTTTTATTACAACCATAACTCTCTCCAATACCCCAGCTAGTAGGTATTAAGGGTATAAAATAATAGGACAAGTTTTATCAAGCAGCTGCTAAAGTTAAGCTGTTCTTTTCTGTCTGACAACAGTGCTCACTGCTGACACCTCTGTCTGTCTGTCTGACAGTTCCTAAGACAGACAGAGGTGTCAGCAGAGAGCACTGTGGTCAGACAGAAAGGAACAACTCAACTTCAGCAGCTGATAAGTACTGGAAGGATTAATATTTTTTTATAGAAGTAAGTTACAAATCTGAATTCAGCTAGAGATAAAAAGAGAGACTGGGAGGCTGCCAGAAAATAATAGACCCTAATGCAACTTCCTGCTAATTTATATAGGCATGGGCTGAGGGGGAGGACCAGAGTGCTGACCAAGTGAAAACAAAAAAAGAAAGGGATAGAAAACACAATTGGAATTTAACTAGGAAAAAAAACAGACCCGGTCGCACATCCACAACATGCACCTTGATCTAATGCTTCTCAGCAACATTTATTACACTAACAGGTTGTTAGTGCACTTAATGTTCATGAAGTGCAAGCCCGCTAGCCACATCACGGCCACCTGTAAGTAGCAAGTCCCTAACATCCCTAGCATAAAATGGCCCAGCACTGAGTGGCAACCACCACAGCCCCAACACCAGTGCCCACAGGTGGAACAACCCACTGGCAGGTGCATGCATGTTGTGGATGTGCGACCATGTCTGTTTTTATCTCTAGTTGAATTCACATTGTGTTTTCTATCCCCCTCTTTTTTTTATTTCAGCACTCTGCCCCTCCCCCTCAGCCCAGGCCTATATAAATTAGAAAGAAGCTGTATAAGGGCCCTATCCTTTTCTGGCAGCCTCCCAGTCTCTGGCTGGGAAAAAATGTTGAGTGAGCTTTTTACATCTGTTCACACTGGTGAAGGCTGTGCTGTCCTGGCGTCATGTCTGTGGGGAGGCTTGGCCAAGGGACTGGTTTGAGTGGCATTGGTGCTGCTGTGAGGGCTGCTGTGAGGGGGGAGTGTCCGGGTGCTGGTGGCGGAGAGTTGTAGTTCCGTTTGCTCAGGGGGCAGCCCTCCGAGTATAGTGTGTTATGCGGGCGCTGCGGGGCACTCCTCTGTGAGGGGGGGTGTCGGGCTGCAGGAATCATCCGCAGAGCCAATGCAGTCGGGCAAAGCAGGTGCTGGCATTGTGGGAGGAGCTGGGGTGCACCCAGTGGGGCAACCCCAGACTCAGGTAATAACATCAGCCAGCCCAGAATCTATTAGTAAGGACAAGAAGGCAGGATGTGAGATTGATGGGTGTAGTAGTGTTGTGGGTGAGAGGAGTATATGTGGGAGTGTCAGTGGAGTGAATGAAGGTGGGAGTGGTAGTGGTATGAATGGGAAGTCTGGTATGGATGGAAATAAAGAGGATGAGAGTAGTGGTGTGAATGGTGTTATTGGTGGGTCTGGGTCTGGTCCGGCTGCCCTCCCGGTAGTGACTGCTCCTAGGAGCTATGTTAATGTCATTGGCGGGGGTTCAGGGGGGGTCCCCGTCTCCGTCCGGCCCTAGGGGCTATTTGCAACAGCGCCTCCTGGAGGCTCTACGCAGGGGTGACAGGTCGATCCAGGTAGAGGGAAGGGGTGGGGTTGACCTGTCTTTCTGGATAGAGAGGCAAGGTTTGGGGGCTTTCCGGGAGCAGAATGGGGAGGGGGTCTGGTCCCTCCCAACACCCGGGCAGGACAATAACCGTAGGAATGTGGTCCATCTGATTTGGAGGGGCAAGGATGCATGTCCACCTCGCTCTAAAATGGTTGAGCTTCTCCTTCATATGGAATTTAGGGTGAGTGACATCTTTGCCCTGATTCACCCCTACGGCTACTTTGATGAGGACGGGATCTGGCATGGGGCCTGGATGTTTTCCATCAAACTCAAGCGTTCAAGGAGTACGGTTGCCCACATTCCATCAGCTGCCTTCCTTGGACGTGATTGGATCCAGGTGTTCTACTAGGGGCAGCCGAAGGTCTGTCACAGGTGTGGCAGCCCCACCCATTTTAGCGCAGCCTGTACTGTGCAGGTCTGCGCTTTGTATGGTGGGGTGGGTCATCTGGCCGCATCATGTAGGCAGATCCGGTGCCACCTGTGTGGTGTCCTCGGACACCCTTTCAGCCGTTGTCCTAGCGCCTTTGCCCGTGCAGTGGCCTCTCCGACTGAGGAGAGCTGTGAAGTTGTCTTGGCTGGGGAGGGTACAGGCAGGGATGGGGGCGCAACAGGGCTAGTGAGGAGGAAAAAGGGCTCCGCCAAACTAAGGCGGGAGGAAAATCATAGGAGGAATAGGGAGCTGGAGAGTGCCCAGGTGACGGGGGTAGCTCCGGCCCCTGTTCCTGAAGCTGGCCCTGTAAGTGCTGAGGCCCTGGAGGAGAACGTGCTGGATGAGGAGATCAGGAGGCAAAATGGCCTACTCTTCCGACTCCTCCCACTATGAAAGTGTGGATGAGGAGAGCAGGGAGAGGCCCAAAAAGAAAGACAAGGGCAAAAATAAGTGGAGAAAGAAGAGGTCAGAGCCCTCTGTTACTTGTACTGTGGGCAAGGTCCAAAATGGAAGCCTGAGTGATTTTTGGAGGGGACTTCAATAATGTCACGAGGTCACAAGATAGGAGGGGTTCCAATAATCTGCTATAATAAGCGGAATAATAAGTTATGACTGTGTGGCCCTTAATTATATAATTAGGTAAGCTCGCCTAGAGGATGCCCACATCCGGAGCCCCTCAGGTCACGCGGGTTTCACCTTACATCGAGTTAGCTGCAGGTCTATGTTAGACAGGTTTTATTTAAAGGAGAAAGTCGTCTCTTCCGCAATGTCCGTGGTTGAGGTGGAGTTCTCCGATCACTGTATGATTTTGTTTTTCTTGAATGTTTCAGAGACCCCCCCGGATGGGTAAAGGTTATTGGAAGCTGAATTCATCCCTCCTGAAGGAAGCGGAGGTAAGACAGTCCTTTGAGGATTTTCTTCAGAGTCAGGTACCTTTACTGGACCTATGTAGTAGTAAGTCAGAGTGGTGGGAGCTATTCAAGAAGCGGGTTGCGAGGCTCTTCCGCCAGCTCTCGAGCCTCAGGTCCCTGAACAGCTATTGCCTGTATCAGGGTCTGAGGAGGAAACTCGGACTTCTCATCTCAACTGGAGGAAGCCGAGAGGATATCACCAGAGGGAAGTCCTTGCTGATGAGTTGTCAGTGTGATAGGCATGCATCTTTGGTTTTTGAGAGGGATTACGGGAGCCCCGCTCTGATTGACCTGTCAAACCGGTACCTCGTTCTCGATACCATCTCCTCCCACTCCTTGTATGGTGAGGGCGGGATGCCTATGGAGAAAGAGCCTCTGAGGGGAACTGAGCCCTGTCCTGTTGAGGCACCTTCCTCAGAGGGCAGGGCTAGACTGGGGCCGGACGGAGACGGAGACCATATGGATCAATCAGAATCCAAGAAAAGGTCCAAAAGCGGTCCGGCCTTCTCTTCTTCTTCAGGGGTTGAGGGGGTTAAAAAGAAGGGTAAACAAAAGTAAAGGGTGTGGCCGTCTAATTTAATCACCCTGTATGGTGGCACTCACCCCATTGACGCTGGCATCAATTAATTGTGCCAGTATAAAGACTGATACGGTTAGATTTGCAGCCTTTGATTTTCTCGGCCGTGTTGAAGCAAACATTTTCTTTTTACAGGAGACCAGGTTGTCAAATCTAGCCTCTCTGGTTAAAGCCAGAAGAGAGTGGAGGCACGATCCCTCCCACTGGTCTCTTGCGGCTGAGCCGTATAGTGGGGTGGCGGTCCTTTTTACCGCTCCTGTTGAATGCCGATGGGTTATTGAATTAGAAATGGGGAGGTGCCTGACCTTAGATGTCTTCATGAAGGGACAAGAGCTCCGGCTCATTAACCTCTATGCCCCACAAACCATGTTGGGCCATAAAGATCGGCAAGTGATTTTTGGAGGGGACTTCAATAATGTCACAAGGTCACAAGATAGGAGGGGTTCCAATAATCCGCTGAGTTATGACTGTGTGGCCCTTAATTATATAGTTAGGTAAGCTCGTCTAGAGGATGCCCACATCCGGAGCCCCTCAGGTCACGCGGGTTTCACCTTTCATCGAGTAAGCTGCAGGTCTAGGTTAGACAGGTTTTATTTAAAGGAGAAAGTCGTCTCTTCCACAGTGTCCGTGGTTGAGGTGGAGTTCTCCGATCACTGTATGATTTTGTTTTTCTTGAATGTTTCAGAGACCCCCCCGGATGGGTAAAGGTTATTGGAAGGTAAGACAGTCCTTTTAGGATTTTCTTCAGAGTCAGGTACCTTTACTGGACCTATGTAGTAGTAAGTCAGATTGGTGGGAGCTATTCAAGAAGTGGGTTGTGAGGTTCTTCCGCCAGCTCTCGAGCCTCAGGTCCCTGAACAGGTCTTGCCTGTATCAGGGTCTGAGGAGGAAACTCGAACTTTTCATCTCAACTGGAGGAAGCCGAGAGGATATCTCCAGAGTGAAGTCCTTCCTGATGAGGTGTCAGTGCGATAGGGACGCATCTTTGGTTTTTGAGAGGGATCATGGGAGGCACCGCTCACCCGATCCTTACAGAAACTGCAAGATGTCAGTAAGTAGTAAAGTAATTTCAGGACTGATTGATAGTATGGGATCTCTGAATCGGTCCAGATAAGGGATCTTGGAGGTCGTCAGATCCTTCTACTCGCACCTCTTGGGAAGGAAGGATCTAAATCGGGATGTGATGTCGGGTTTCCTGGCTGAAGCCATTCCTAAGCCAGCGGTAGACCCCTCTCTTGGCGTTTTGGCAGAAGAGATCAGGGTAAAGGAAGTGAGACTGGCGATCGAGGGGCTTGCCCCTAAGAAGTCACCAGGTCCGGATGGCTTAACATCCGAGTGGTACAGGACCTTTAAGGAGTCTTTAGTTCCCCTCTTGACTGAGGTATTCAATGAGTGTCTCTCATCGGGCACTCTGCCGAAGTCAATGAGGAGGTCAGCCTTGATTCTTCTCTCAAAGGGTAAAGATCCCAGCCATATTGAGAATTCGAGGCCCATAGCTCTTCTCAATAAGGACAGGAAGCTTCTGGCTAAGATACTGTTTAATCGGTTGGTGAAGTTTGCACCCCAGCTCCTTTCGGAGGCCCAGCACTATACTGTTCCAGGCCGAAGCACCTTAACCCCTTAAGGACCAAGGACGTACCGGTACGTCCTTGGTCCTGCTCTTCTGATATAACGCGGGGTTACACAGTAACCCCGCGTCATATCATGGCGGGCCCGGCGTCATAGTGAAGCCGGGACCCGCCTCTAATAGCGCGCAGCGCCGATCGCGGCGCCGCGCGCTATTAACCCTTTAGCCGCGCGCTCAAAGCTGAGCCGCGCGGCTAAAAGTGAAAGTGAAAGTTCCCGGCTAGCTCAGTCGGGCTGTTCGGGATAGCCGCGGCTAATCGCGGCATCCTGAACAGCTGACAGGACAGCGGGAGGGCCCCTTCCTGCCTCCTCGCTGTCCGATCGCCGAATGACTGCTCAGTGCCTGAGATCCAGGCATGAGCAGTCATCCAGCAGAATCGTTGATCACTGGTTTCTTATGAGAAACCAGTGATCAACATAGAAGATCAGTGTGTGCAGTGTTATAGGTCCCTATGGGACCTATAACACTGCAAAAAAAAAGTGAAAAAAAAAAGTGAATAAAGATCATTTAACTCCTCCCCTATTAAAAGTTTGAATCACCCCCCTTTTCCAATAAAAAAAAAAACACAGTGTAAATAAAAATAAACATATGTGATATCACCGTGTGCGGAAATGTCCGAATTATAAAAATATATCATTAATTAAACCGCTCGGTCAATGGCGTGCGCGCAAAAAAATTCCAAAGTCCAAAATAGTGCATTTTTGGTCACTTTTTATATCATTTAAAAATGATCAATAAGTCCTATCAATGCAAAAATGGTACCGTTAAAAACTTCAGATCAGGGCGCAAAAAATGAGCCCTCATTCCGCCCCATACACGGAAAAATAAAAAAGTTATAGGGGTCAGAAGATGACAATTTTAAACGTATTAATTTTCCTGCATGTAGTTATGATTTTTTCCAGAAGTCCGACAAAATCAAACCTATATAAGTAGGGTATCATTTTAATCGTATGGACCTACAGAATACATATCAGGTGTCATTTTTACCGAAAAATGTACTACGTAGAAACGGAAGCCCCCAAAAGTTACAAAACAGCGTTTTTTTTTCAATTTTGTCGCACAATGATTTTTTTTCCCGCTTCACCATAGATTTTTGGGCAAAATGACTGACGTCATTACAAAGTAGAATTGGTGACGCAAAAAATAAGCCATCATATGGATTTTTAGGTGTAAATTTGAAAGAGTTATGATTTTTTAAAGGCAAGGAGCAAAAAACGAAAATGCAAAAACGGAAAAACCTCCGGTCCTTAAGGGGTTAAAGGGGTACTCCGGTGGGAAACTTTTTTTTTTTTTTTTTTTTTTTTTATCAACTGGTACCAGAAAGATAAACAGATTTGTAAATTACTTCTATAAAAAAATCTTAGTCCTTACAGTACTTATTAGCTTCTGAATACTACAGAGGAAATTCTTTTATTTTTGGAACACAGTACTCTCTGCTGACATCACGACCACAATGCTCTCTGCTGACATCTCTGTCCATTTTAGGAACTGTCCAGAGCAGCATATGTTTGCTATGGGTATTTTCTCCTACTCTTGACAGGTCTTAAAATGGACAGAGGTGTCAGCAGAGAGCACTGTGGTCGTGATGTCAGCAGAGAGCTTTGTGTTCCAAAAAGAAAGGAATTTCCTCTGTAGTATTCAGCAGCTAATAAGTACTGGAAGGATTAAGATTTTTTTTAATAAAAGAACTGTACAAATCTGTTTAACTTTCTGGCACCAGTTGATTAAAAAAATATATATATTCCACCGGAGTACCCCTTTAAGTGCTGTCCTTAGTGTCAGGGAGGCAGTGGAGCGGAGCAGACCAGGTCACTGGAAGGGGTAGTTGCTGTCCTTGGATCAGGCCAAAGCTTTTGATCGGGTGAACCACGAGGTAGTTGCTGTCCGTGGATCAGGCCAAAGCTTTTGATCGGGTGAACCACGAGCACCTCTGGTCCATCCTCCTGAGACATGGCTTACCAAGTACTTTTGTTAATTGGCTTAAGATTTTGAGAGTTTCCCTCTGGTGAACGGTTGGTTTGGTCGCTCTTTTGAGGTGGGGTCCGGAGTCCATCAGAGTTGTCCTTTGAGCCCGCTCTTATATGTGTTCGCAATCAATCCCTTCCTTAGGAGGGTGAGTCGCGGACCATTGGCGGGAGTCGGGAGGAGTCTGGCGGAGCCGGCTGTCACCCAGAGAGTGGTGGCGTACGCTGACGATGTCACTATTTTCGTCTCCTTGAGAGAGAAGGTCGATGTGGTGATGTTGGAGGTGGACCACTACTCGGAGGCATCCGGGTCTAAGATCAACCGGGATAAGTGTGATAGTCTCTGGCTGGGAGGGGGGGGGGATCCCACGTTTGATCTCCCAGACACCCTACCATGGCCCCAAGAATCAGCAAAAGTCTTAGGCATCACATTCGGCCAGGATGATTATCCCACCAAAAACTGGGATGGTAAGCTCCACGATGCCACTCAGAGGGTGAACCAGTGGAAGGGTTGGTCTATGACCCTCAGGGAAAGGGTACACCTGATCAAATTGTACCTGCTCCCCTTGTTTATCTATCTGGGCAGTGTATGTATCTTGCCATAGGCTTACTACACTAAGATCTACAGCCTGTTTTTCCAACTGTTTTGGGGGAACAGGATGAACCTAGTCAAGAGGGAGGTTACGTACCGCACGAGGAGACTAGGGGGTTTATCTATGGTAAATCCGGTGGTGTTCTTTACGAACACCTTCTTGAAAGCTAACATTGCAGACGTCTGGAAAGAGAGGGCTCCTCCATGGGTACTCTCCTGCAGGGAATAGTTTCGGCCTTTCTTCCAGGAATGGGAGAGAGGACGGCGAGTGAAGGACCTCCGTACGCCCCATGGATATCTTCTGGCTTACGCTACCCTGACTCTGAAGGTGATACGTCGGTAAGGTCTGGAAGTGTGGGAGATCAGGACCCAGTCAAGGCAGTTCCTTGACAAACGGGTTCTGTTGACCCACTTACAGAAGCCTCTGGTGCTCAGGGCTGCCCAGGTCGGGATCTGAGGGTGGTGGTTGTACCCTTTAAACATGAAAAGGATCCCCCAGAAGTTTTGGGACTTGGCCTGGCGCTGTTTTCAGGGGAAGCTATATGTAAGGGACAACCTGAAGTACAGGAACTCTGATGACCGGGTATGTCCCCAAGAAGAGTGTGGGTACACGCTGGAAAGCATGGACCACTTCCTGCTTCATTGTCCCTTTAATATAGGGGTCTACAACCGGGTGGGTGCTTCCATCAGCTGGAGTCAACTTGCCGGCCTTACCTATCCGGAGTGGGCTTATGGGGCATTCAGGACCCTGGGTGGCCGAGATCGGGGCACTTTGTTCTTAGTTAGCTTAGTGGTTAGGTACTACACGTGGCATGCACGGTGTTTAGTATCGACTCAACAGAAATTCCTCTCCGAGGTGGAGGTCTGTAGGAATATCACCGGTGACCTCGGGAAGATCAGGTCTTTGGAGTATGGCAGTCTTGGTACCAGTAGGGCTTCTCTCCTGTGGAGAGGTTTTTCTTTTGATGTGCCCTAGGTACTAGGCCCTTAAGGTAAAGTACCTTAATTTTGGCCAGGGATAGTGTATGTATGTTAGAGTGAGTTTAGGGTCAGTTTCATGAAGAGATAGTGATAGGGTTATAGGTTGATAGGGAGAGGAATTTAATTTAATCAGGATTGCCATCCTTCTTCCTGGTGGGGGGCTATGCATGTCATCTTAGCCTTTTGTTTTGTTTTCTGTGGATAGATTGTAAAGGGCTTGAGGCAACCAGACTTTGGCCTTGTGGGGGTTTTGGTGTATTGGATTGTTGATATTGTTTTGTTGTATATATTGTTCTGTTTATAATTAGGTGGGTAGGGGTGTATTTTAGGTTGGGTGGGGGTTTTGGGGGGTGGTGATGGTCTGAAATGGGTCAGTTATGGACAAAATGTTGACAAACTGTGTTCTATGGACTTTGACCCATGTCCAGAGGGTGTGGTGGGTGATGGGATAGTTTAGTGTAGGATGTTACTTTTGTTATATAGTCATATTGTTATATAGGTTGTTATTTTTTTTATATAGTTATATTGTTATATAGGTTGTGCATTAGTTGTGGTTTTTTTTTTATGTTATGGTTTTAAATGGGCAGTCGGACCAGTTTTCTGTTGTTCTACGGTTTACCAAGTTGGAGGGAGCCATTTTTAGTTACGGCAGTTTGCCATATTTTTCTTTTGTTATTTCTAAAATGAGGAAAGGAAAAAAAAAGGGAGAAAAAGAGGAATGTATATATATATATGTGTGTGTATGTTTTTTTTTTTGTTATGGTGAGGAAAGCTTTATTAAGGAATGTGTGTGTGTGTGTGTGTTTATGTGGTTTTGGACGTTATAGGTAGGTTATAGGAAATTTGAGTTGTTATTTTGAGACAGAAAGGCTGTATTTATGTTCAGTTTAGCTAATTTTCGTTGTAGTAAATTGGACTTGTTTTTGTGTTTAGTTTTTTTATTTTATAATAGAAGAGTTTCAGTGTGTGAGATGAGCTGTGATTGGATAAGGAGTCCAAAGTCTGTGCAAGAGATGGGGGGAAATGTGCTTTGGACAAGTAGGGAGACACCTAGTGGCAGCTTTTTTAAACACAACTCAAACATAGAAAACTTCATTTTTTTAACAAAGTACATTAGAAGGATTTTTTATTTACATAAAGAGTAGAATTGCAAAAATTAGTTTTAATGCCTATTTAAGCACATTAAACCACTGCCACAGTGTTGCAGGGGCTGGTGTCCCCATGCAGGTCATACCTGGCTTTAATGCTTTTGAAACCATTTTTAGGGGGTGATTAAGTGTCAGAGAGGCATGGCACGGCGTCTGCTATGCCCCAGGGCAGTAATGCCCCATTCCTGTAATGCCACACCTGTGCTACCTGTTGGTTGACACACAGGGCTTTTCTTCCAACGGAAATCCTGTGTGGATTCCACATACGAGTGCATCAATGGGGATTGTGGCGCACACGCGCAGAAAGTCTGTCAGGTTGAGAAATAGACTCCAACAATCAACAAGAAATAGGGTCAACCAACAGGAGTAATGTATCACAAAAGAGGCGTTCCGGCCTGGCGCATAGCAGACTCCAGGCCATGCCTCTCATAGAATGATAAGGATCATACTGTAAGCAAAACAAGCCAACAAACCATCTGTCCCAGTCCACACAGGACAGAAAAAACAGATGGTGGGAGGGACCTAGACATGTTTCGATTGGGTGCGGGGATCTAGTTAGTGTTTGAATTGATTAAACTAAATGGACAATGTAATGTGGAATGTAACTGCAATGACATTATTGGAGGTATTGTATACCTTGTGGCACAGATCCAGAATACTCGTCAACTCGTCAAAGAAACTTTTTTTTAAACTAAATTATCTAAAATATAGGGTATCTCTGTGTTGGCGGGGGGCATGTGTGGTGCAGGGCAGATGTTGTTACTCTAAGGGCAGATGGTATTAACCCCTTGTGTTCATGATGCCAACGCATGGTTTGGCCATAACCACCCGAAGGTATAGTGCTGGATGCTGGGCTAGACGTTGGGCAATGAAGACACCAATACCAAGTTTCGTACAACGGTAGCTTTACTGAGGGTAGACAGTTGTTACAGTCTATGCAGTACAGACAGGGCCCAAGGAGTTGACCAGTGACACAGAGACCTCACAGGTTTGCTGGGACTTGTAGTAGACAGGAGAATTTATTGCAGGCCACGCTGAGTAGACAGAAGACTTGACTTGACTGACAGGACAGAGACTTCAGCTTATTTGTACTTGACTTGTGGCTGCAGAACTTGACTTGAGGCTATAGGACTTGACTTGTGGTTACAGAACTCGACATGAGGCCTTCACTGCTCAGGACACATACTATAGGCATGACTTGACTGAATTGGACCTCAGCACAAAGAGAGAGCAGAGCTCAAAGAGAGCGAGGCTAGCTCCACCCGGGGCTTATATGGGGGAGACTAGCAGAGAGCCCTTTGGTCCCCTTTGGGGTCAGCGGATCACTGGTACCTCCTGGGTAACAATCACATGGTACATTTATTAAAGGGGTATTCCAGGCAAAAACTTTTTTTTATATATCAACTGGCTCCGGAAAGTTAAACAGATTTGTAAATTACTTCTATTAAAAAAATCTTAATCCTTCCAATAGTTATTAGCTTCTGAAGTTTTCTGTCTAATTGCTCAATGATGATGTCACGTCCCGGGAGCCTTGCATGATGGGAGAATATCCCTTGCATGATGGGAAATTATCCCCATAGGAGCTGGACAGCTCCCAGGATGTGAGTCATCAGAAAGCAGTTAGACAGAAAACAGCAACTCAACTTCAGAAGCTAATAACTATTGGAAGGATTAAGATTTTTTAATAGAAGTGATTTACAAATCTGTTTAACTTTCCGGAGCCAGTTGATATATAAAAAAAAAGTTTTTTCCTGGAATACCCCTTTAAAGATACAATACACAATATAATACATAACCTATTTACATGGGGGAAACAACTGCAGGGGGCCAGGGGGAAACTGAGGGACACTGCCTGACAGGGCATGAAAGGTACGGGGAAACACCATCCTGTACTGGGCCACCACATCTCCATCACTGAAAAAAAACAGAAAATGTAAGAAAATCATTCAAGTGAATTTGTTTGTATTGTGTTGATAAAAGACTCTGGTGGGAGTTGTGATGGGTTTAAGGAAGCGGCTGACAGCATCTATAGAAATCAGACAGTATGAAGAAGACTTCGAGTAATTACCGAGACGGAGACTCATCTACCTGCTGATTGAGGCGTGCTTTACTGTGCTGAGAAGTCATTCTCTCTCTCTGCAGCTTCTATACTTACAAATATCTGAGACTTCTGTGTCATCAGAAAATTGCCTATTGTTTAAATCGGGTTTTATGTTAACTATATTTTTTAAGAATTTTTTATGATGTTTTTTTAAATAAATGTAATATTTGTATTTTTTAATAATCCCGAAATCTTGCCGTTTCCATTCTGGCAACTAGGGTTAAAACTAAGCTGAGACTTTCTGTTCTGTACAAATGATTTGGCACTAATGTCTTTCTTCTCAGGAGCATAGTGAAAGGTGATAAAAGTAGAGAGATAACACTGGACTTAAAGGGGTATTCCGGCTTTATACATCTTATCCCCTATCCAAAGGATAGGGCATAAGATGTATGATCACAGGGGTCCCGCTGATGGGGACCCCCGTGATCTCAGTGCAGCCCCCGGCATTCTGTGCCGGGCACTGCCTCCGAAATGGGGACGTGACATCACGGCCACGGCCCCTATGGATGCCACACCACGCCCCCTCCATTCATGTCTATTTTGACGGCAATCCCGCCCCCTTCCATAGACATGAATGGAGGGGACCTCTGCGACCGCTTCCTTGGTGTTCATTGTGCGTGCAGTAACTATACACAAGAAAACGAGGAGAAGGTGTAAAGCAGTAACAGTTTGTTGCACAAAGTCTTAGGCTCTAAGAGCTGCAAGGGTTTCTGTTGTGTGCAGATAAGTTGTGTTGTTGTGTTGGCGTGCAGGGTACCTTGCTGTGTGAGTCCTCGTGGAGCGGTGCGCACTCCGATGATGTGAAGGGTGGTGGATGGTGCGTTGTAAAGCTATGGCAGGCTTGTTATGGCTGCTGAATGGAAGTGTGGCATTGGTTCAGTTGGTCCTCAGATGCGTTTCGAGCCTACTGGGCTCTTCCTCAGTGAGGAACTCTTAATAGGCATTCAATAAAACCCGTAGTGGATCACTGTTATATATATATACTTTTAGTGACTATCGCATTATCAGTGCATACCAGCAGCGCTGTAGGAGTGGGCACTACTCGCGATGCTCCAGAGCTCCTTTGACCTCACTTAAACTCAAATTTTCCTTTCTGTCTTTGTGGATTACCTTCTTTGCTAGCTTTGGACATTGTTTTGGAAACAATTGGAAGTGACTTGTTAGCAATGTGTACATTCTTTGAATTTTTTTATCTGATTTCATCATATCTTGTACTTTGCATACCAGAGTGGGATGCTGGCATCCACTTTAGTTTATTGTAATAACTCTTGTATCTATCATTTATTTAATAATAAATAAGATTCCGAAACCCATAGTTTTTGCTACCTATATACTTTTGTCATTTTAGGCTATTATTTGGTCATATCCCCCTAGTCTCCCATCCACGCCAACATCAATACATCATATTTTCATTAATTCACTTAATGTCCTTGAGAACCAGTTCACTCCCTCTCCATTAACCTATTTTGCATGTAGAATATCTTTTTGCTTGTCAAAAGCTTGGTGTAGCTATTAGGGGTCTACACTGTACTGGATTCTCGGACAAGGCACCAGATCGAGCACACCCACTGCTGTGTTTTTTCTTGTATTACATGTTCTGTATTACTCTTTACCTGTGCCAGGGTTAGCAGCTCCTTTGGACACCAGGTAAGGGTGGCTCCATCTTGCTTTTTTAGGACATTGCATGTACTGTACAGGACCCTGAAGAAACTCCTTTCCTCTACATAGAGAGTGATTACAGCTTCCAGCAGATCTTTCTTACTTTTATATGTAAAGACTTACTTTATCTCTATTAGTTATCTACCATATATACTCGAGTATAAGCCTAGTTTTCCAGCATGATTTTTCGTGCTGAAAACGCCCCCCTCGGCTTATACTCGAGTGAACTCTCCGCCTGTCAATCCCTTTTCAGTGGTCTTCAACCTGCGGACCTCCAGATGTTGCAAAACTACAGCTCCCAGCATGCCCGGACAGCCATCGGCATGCTGGGAGTTGTAGTTTTGAAACATCTGGAGGTCCGCAGGTTGTAGACCACTGCGGCCTTCGTCATCATCCAGACCCCCCTTTAGTTTTCTACTCCCCTCGGTGGGAAGGAAGGGTGAGCTGGTCTGTGACGTCCCTGCGCATGAACGTCCCTGTGCGTCGTCGTCAAGGCAACATCACTAGTCCGGGGCCGGGCCCGGAGCGGAGAAGAGGGCATCCCGGTGAAGATGGACAGCCTGGAATGACTAATCCTCTCCACCGGATGGTCCCTGCAGCATAGATGGCCCAGACCAGCTCACCCTTCCTTCCCACCGAGGGGAGGTGAGTAGAAAACTAAAGGGGGGTCTGGATGATGATGAAGGCCTCATTCCGTGGCTTCCGCTGGAAGGTGTGCTGAGTTCATTGTGATCTGGGTCTGCATGCTGCTTATGGTGAGCTGAACCTTTACCTATACTTTTTTGGACTGTGTACTTCCGTGATGGGTTCGTGCTAGCCGCAATATTCATTTTGAAAGCCAATTTTTGCTTTTCTATAAAAGAATTTTCTGCAGTCACCACACAATTGTGTATACATATATATTTCTCAGCCACAAAACGAGTATATAATATATTATTGTCCGTATTTAATTTTGAGAGATGTCTATACAAACGAATGACACAGATATACCTATACCTGAATCTAATGTTTCGCAATCACTGGATTTTTCTACACTCAATAATGTTTCACATAAAGCCAGAGTGGCCAGTGTTTTTTCTGGTGATGAAAACGCATCATGTGTCTTTGACCTAAAAAAACTCATGTGGGATCTTGAGGCCTTAAAATCACAACAATTGAAAGTGTGGTGGGATGCAACTACGTTGACACAATATTTAGAGAAACATATGATTCCCAGAGGTCTACGTATACGTAAAAAATCCACCGTGATATATGATGAAGATTTTTCCATGAGATGGAATGAAGCACTCACCAGGTGTTCTTTGGAGCTAATGAAGCTCATAGTGGAGAAAGAGGAGCTCAAATTAGCAGATCTAGAGTCCAGCATTAATAAAATCATGGTATCTATAGAACCCTATAAGAACTCTGTTGACCTAGAATCGCTGCAAAATAATATGAATGAACATATAAAGAAGCTCGAGGACACGGTAACCAGCATTAAAAAATCCAAGTTTAACCGTGATCTAAAGGATTACTCCACTAATGCGGTTTACGATTGGCACACTAAAAGACCTCGCAGACCCAGATCTATATTAAAGAACTCTCACACCCAGAATATATCCCAGCCAAGAAGAAACGTCAGTTTCAGTTCGTCTGAAAACGATATGACTGACTATGGAACCGAAAGTGAGGGAGAAACTCGTGACTACACTGATGGGCCTACAGGATCAAATCGCAGTGTTCCACAACAACAAATACCGGCAAAAAACGGAAAAACGCAGGTGCCGCCACAAGCTGCAAAAACGCATTATGTGAACAGGGACAATCCTCAAAACATAAGAGGAGACGCAGGAGGCACAGATCGGGCCGAAAACACAAGAACCATCTACAAAAGAACAAACAAATACCAACAGAAGTACAAACAGTGAGCTTTTCTGTCATTAATCTATCTGCACAGGTTTTGACCCAGGCCCAAATCGAGGTTCTTGAGAAAGGGTTAACTTTTGTGCCGTCCTGCAACTTTGATTTATACAACACCTTATTGGATGTTAATAAATTTGTACGACTACTTACCGTCAAGAGACATTTTTTTGAAGTATGTGAAACTGATAATTTTTTGGAATCTAGGGATAGTATGGATCCTATCAATACCTTGGGACATAACAGCTTACCACTTCATAGTGATTTTACAGAACAAATGAATATACAAACCCTTGTGGATTTACAATATGAAACGACTGAACATATTGATGTTGTGGAAAATACATTTAAAACATTTACAGCAAAAAATCCAAATTTTTATCCTATTCAATCCAGATCGGAAGGTATGGATGTTTTTCAAACCAGGGTCGAAGAGGACTTGAAAAAATTGTACCACCAAACTACATCCATACCTCACCACAATTTAACATTTTCTCAGCGACAGGCTTTGCGTGATCTATCCAATAATAAAACATTGATCATCCGCCAATCAGATAAGGGAGGTTCAGTGGCTGTAATGGATGCGTTACTTTATAAAAAGTTGATATTAGAGATGCTGAATGATACACATACCTATCGACTCCTCACCAGTGATCCAACCAATATTGTAAAGAATAAATTATCTCATCTTCTTGAAGAAGGAGTTACATTATCCATCATAACGAAAAGACAAGCAGAATATCTTCTACCAGGTTTCGCGAAATGTCCAGTATTCCATGCTCTCCCGAAGCTACACAAAGATAAATTCCCCCCTCCTTTGAGGCCCATAGTAGCGGGCATAGACTCATTGCTGGAAAGGTTGAGTGCATGGTTGGATGGCCTCCTGCAACCGCTAGTATCCCGAACTACAGGATTCATCAGAGACACTAAAACACTGTTGCAAGCTATGAAGATGCGCAAATGGAACAACGGGGACAGTTGGATGTCATGTGACATAACTGCTCTTTACACATGTATTCCGCATGATAGAGCGATAATAGCTATTTCATACCATCTGAAGAAATACAGCACATATAGCATAGTATTGCAACAATATATATTAGATGTCCTACAGTTCTTATTACATCACAATTTTTTCTGTTTTGATTCCATATATTATCTACAAGTAACTGGTTGCCCTATGGGCTCGAAATTTTCCCCCTCCTTAGCCAATTTGTATATGGCATATTGGGAGGAGGTCGTCCTGCTCTCCCCTGCCAACCCATTCTTCCATCTTGTGGGTTGGTATGGGAGATACATTGACGACCTCCTCCTGATTTGGAGAGGTACACAGTCACAAGGAGTTGATTTTTCTAATTTTCTTAATAATAATGATTTATCTCTTACCTTTACTTGTAATATTTCACCTGACCAGATTGATTTTTTGGATATTACTCTAACAGGAGATCATGAATCTCAGAGTATACATACTAAGATGTTCCGTAAATCCTGTGCTGGTAATAGTCTTCTCCATTCATCCAGTTACCACCCAGAACATGTCACTCGCAATCTGCCCATAGGAGAATTTGTTAGGGCCAGACGCGCCTCATCAGATCACCATACATACACTCACACCTGTCTTGACATTAAAAAACGTCTTCGAGTCAGAGGTTATAAACCACAAGTTATTAACAGGGCTGAAAATATAGTTAATTCTAAACCTACTGACCATTATTTACAGGACAAACAGAATGTCACATCCAATACACAGGTTTTACCCACATTTACCACACCATTTTCTGAACAATTTCATGAAATTAAGCAAATAATTTACAAGCATTTACCAGTTCTTCACTATGACAAAACTATGTCTAATATTATTCAAGATGGCATCCGAGTAATACCCCGCAGGGCAAGATCACTTCACAACATTTTGTCCCCTAGTGAATTTAGCTCCTCACCTAAACAGGACACTTGGTTGACTTGTAAAGGAAGCTATAAATGCAGTCATTCTAGATGTTCTATATGTCAGTATATGACCAACCAAACCACATTTCATTCATGTACTACTGGGCAGACACATAATATAAAAAGCTTTATTAACTGTCAAACGCATCATGTAGTTTATAGTATTACCTGCGTACGGTGCAATCTACAATATGTGGGTTGCACGAGCAGGAAACTTAAGGTTAGAATCCAAGAACATCTCCATATACCCGACAGTAACAAGATTACAAACAGATCCATGTCAGGTTTTACGAAACACATCATTGATAAACATGCAGGTACTATTCCCCAAATCACTGTGACTGGCTTAGAGAGGGTACGCCCACCATCACGGGGTGGTGACTGGAGTAGGGCCGTGTTCAGACGGGAGGCGTATTGGATTTTGGTTTTGGATACTCGCTTCCCGTATGGACTCAATTTCAGACACGACCTGAGTTACATATATTAGAGGTCACTAAGTATACGTACGTTTGCTGTGTATAATGATTCTCCAGTCTATACCATCTGTGAAGTTATATCCATGTCTTGTTTTCCCTCTTGCCGTGTGTTCACCTGATTTTAGAGGGTGACGTCACCATTTTGAATAGTATATAAGGTATATCTGTTGTCTGTAGCATTGACCATGATTAAGACTTGTTAACAAGTCGAAACGCGTTGGTGCGTTTCGTTTGTGCTTTTACCCTATTCTTTTTTTCTATTTTGGATTTTAATATGATTCATTAAAGCCAGCATTTTTATCCAGTCCTGGGAGCCGGATTTTTCCTCATTTTTGCTTCATCCTCAGTGGTCTTCAACCTGCGGACCTCCAGAGGTTTCAAAACTACAACTCCCAGCATGCCCGGACAGCCATCGGCTGTCCGGGCATGCTGGGAGTTGTAGTTTTGCAACATCTGGAGGTCCGCAGATGTTGAAGACCACTGATGAAGGGATTAACAGGCGGTGATGATGTATTTCCCACCCTAGGCTTATAGTCGAGTCAATAACTTTTCCTGGGTTTTTGGGTTGAAATTAGGGGTCTCGGCTTATATTCGGGGCGGCTTATACTCGAGTATATACGGTACTTATTTTTGTTTAATCCTCCCTTTTTCCTACTTTTGGATGACATTTTGGTGGCTTCAGAATCAATTACCAGGTTTCCATAAAGTTTTGGTCTCAACATACAATGGTTTACGCATACAATGGTCATCCTGGAACCAATTCATATTGTAACTTGAGGGACCACTGTACCAGTATACAACGAGATATAACCAAAATTATGGCACAATATAATATATATTATAATTGGGGATCTATGATTCCTATGTACAATTATTGCATATGGACCTGCTATAGTATACCATACTATATATGGTATACAACTAGGAATTATATTACCATACATATAACCATTATACCGTTATTGACCAAATTCTGTGTACGGAGACCAATATTATTAGTATACGAGAGACCAATAATGTCACCACACCATAAACACTACCACCACAGAATGAATAATACCCCACACTGCTACTGAATAAAATCCACTATGCAAAGACAAAGATACCCCCCATACAGTGGCAATATACAGGTAGACACCAACACTTCACAGACGCTGGAGACCACATAAATGCTTACAGTTATATCCAGTCAATCACAGGTGACGTCTTTTCAGAGTCATTCACTTTTACTTTTCTTTTCCATCTGTCCAGGGCATGATGAAGAACTCTCCCGGCCAAGACTTGTCTCTGCAGAATGTTCCTCACTTTAGGGCCATCCTTACCTATATACAAACTTTGCATCAATATTGCCTCACATAGTAACAGTGCCCCCATAGAGCAGTTAAGTCCCCTCTGTAATAGGCCCCTCTGTGCTCCTATATAGTAGTTAGTTCCCCTCTGTGCTTGAATTTAGCAGTTTAGGCCCTTCTCTGTGCCTCTATATGGCAGTCAGGCACCCTCTGTGCCCCATAAAGTAGTTAAAGGAGTACTCCAGTTTAGGAAAATGTATCCTTTGGTTTGGGGATTAGTGTCTGATCGTAGGTGGGAAGTCCGACTGTTGGACCCCCCCACGATCTCCTGCACCATTCTGTCCCTGCGTCCTAGCGTAGGTGGTGTGATGATGTCATTTCATCGCGCTGCCTGTGCCATGACACAAATGTCCTGAGGGGAGCTTATGGCTCTTAGCTCTACCACTCTGCTGCCCCTGCATACAAGGTCCTGATACTAGTGTCAGGATCTTGTATGCTAGAGTGAGTTGGCGCCCCGGGCGCTTTAGGTGGCCAGGCATGGGCAGCCCACAGGGTGAGCGGCCAACCAGAAAATAGAAACAATTTAAAAACATGTCTCACTATCTGGCTCTAATCAGGGATAAAAAAAATTATAGTCAACACATTCCCTTTGAGGCCATGTTTATGTGGTGAAATTTTAGAGCAGAATTCCATGGGAATATTCAGCTCAGAAATTCCACAGCAACAGAGTCCCATTGATTTCAATTGGATTCTGATGTTCCTGCAGCAAAAATCCCAATTCCTGTGTCAGCAGAAACATTGAACCGTTTCTGAGCATTTGGCTCGGAAATGCCTTACTGTCTATAGAGATGGCACACTTCTGAGCAGTCCTAGTTTTAGTTACTAAAAAGGTGGCAAGGTTATCAGCACAGAAGTCGGTGATAGGTGCCTGCACTTTAGGCCTAAAGAGAAGGTTGAAAAAGTTAAAAGAGAGGACATGAGTGAAGTAAAATTGTAGGACATGAGTAAAAGTAAAAGGTGGAGTAATATGTAATTTGAATTTATAGTGTAGATAGTCCGTTGATGCGTTAGTTTTTCTCCACAGATTTTCAGCAAACCTAGAGCACCACTGAAGAAAGTAGATATATATGTGCCAGGAATGCTGCCATCCATGTCAGGTAATTTTGATTGTAGTGTGGTGTCCCGGCATCGTATTTCATACTGTGCCTCTGTGGGGGGGTCCCCAAAGTCAGAGTCCCTAGGACTGTGGGGGTCTGCTTCCCTAGTTAGCCCCTAGTCACCCCTTAGTAAGTTGATATTTATAAATATTCGGGGACATTTATCATCGTTGCTTTGGTAAGCAAGTTCTGTAGTCATTTTTTTCTTGCTATTTTTTTGGTTATGTATGACATATTTATCATACTATCACAGGGGGTTGATGAATTTGGCTTACATGAGCAAAAACCAAGAAATCACTTTTAAATACCATTTTTTTTAGCATACATAAGCAAAAAACAAATAATGACTACAGAACACCACTATGCATCTTTGAAATTTTTTTTTGTATATATGTATATATGTGTGTGTGTGTGTGTTTATTAAATTTTTTAACACTTTTTTTTCTCCCTAAATGTACTTACTCATTTTTTTTGTTACTTCTTCTACAAATCCGTGTATCCTGTGGACTCCTTCGGATTCGGTGGACTACTTCGATGACCACTGTTTTTCTTTGCTTGATGTCAATAAAATGATTAACGAGGGCTTGTGGGGGAGTGTTTTTTTGTAATACATTTTTTTTAAACCTGTTGTGTTTGTTTTTTTTTTTTTTTTTACTTACTGGACAGGCTTAGTAGTGGAAGCTGTCTTACAGACGGAGTTCATTACTAAGCAGGGCTTATAAAAAATGTTTTAAACCTGTTGTGTTTTTTCCTTACTTTACTTGACAGGTTTAGTTGTGGAAGCTGGTCTTATAGACGGAGTCCATTACTAAGCTGGGTTTAGCGTTAGCCACAAAAACAGCTAGCACTAACCCCCAATTATTACCCCGGTACGCAACGCCACAGGGGTGCCGGGAAGAGCCTGGGCCTAGGCGGTAACAGGCTGGCGTTATTTAGGCTGGGGAGGGCCAGTAACAATGGTCCTCGCCCATCCTGGTAGCGTCAGGCTGTTACTGTTTGGTTGGTATTTGGCTGAGAATAAAAATAGGGGGGACCCTATGTTTTTTTTAATATATTTAATTATTTATTTATTTAAAAAAAAACGCATAGGGTCCCCCCTATTTTTATTCTCAGCCAAATACCAACCAAACAGTAACAGCCTGACGTTACCAGGGTGGGCGAGGACCATTGTTACTGGCCCTCCCCAGCCTAAATAACGCCAGCCTGTTACCGCCTAGGCCCAGGAGCGCCATTTTTGACGCTTCAGGCCTGTTGGTACCAGCTCTTCCCGGCACCCCTGTGGCGTTGGGTACCGGGGTAATAATTGGGGGTTAGTGCTAGCTGTTTTTGTGGCTAAAGCTAAACCCAGCTTAGTAATGGACTCCGTCTATAAGACCAGCTTCCACAACTAAACCTGTCAAGTAAAGAAAGGAAAAAACACAACAGGTTTAAAAAAATGTTATTACAAAAAACACTCCCCACAAGCCCTCGTTAACCATTTTATTAAAATCAAACAAAGAAAAACGCTGGTCATCGAAGTAGTCCACCGAATCCGAAGGAGTCCACATGATACACTGATCTGAAATGAGAAGAAAAAAAAATGGGTTAGTACATTTATTATCACCTGCTCGCACCCCGCACGACTACAACTCCCAGCATTACCTTATAGTAAGGACATGCTGGGAGTTGTAGTTGTGTGGTGCAGGAGATGTGTGGGCAAGTGACAAGCTTTTCCCTGCCCCCAGCTGCAGGACTACAACTCCCAGCATGCCCTTACAGTAAGGACATGCTGGTAATTGTAGTCCTACAGCTGGGGGCAGGGGACAAGCTTGTCATTCGCCTGCACTGCACAACTACAACTCTGAGCATGTCCTTACAGTAAGGGCATGTTGGGAGTTGTTGTCCTGCAAAGGGAGCCCGGGCACACACACACAGAGAGTCACACACAAACACACACACAGTAGGACACAGACAGTCACACACAGACAGAGATAGAGACAGACACACACACTCACCCATGCAGCGCAGCGATCCTTCTCTCCGGGCGCCCTGCGAGTGACGTCACTGACGGAGGGACGTGGGAGCGGAGGCCGGCGCAACCGAAGACGTGGGAGCGGAGTGCAGGTGAAGGCCGGGGAGGGGCTGGGGGGAGTAGAGGGGTGCTGGTGGGGACGGAGGGCGGGAAAAGTGCAGGTGAAGGTTGGGGGGTGTTATGGACAGGCACAACGCAGGTGAAGGCCTGACAGACTCCTATATCCCCTAATCATGTCACTGTTCCAGTCGGGTCCTGTGATTGGCTGCTGTTCCTGGCCAATCACAGGACCCATGCGGGAAATGTTAAATCACAGCAGGGGATTTAGGAGTCTTCGGCGCCGGTATATGTAAGGAGCCCAGGGGCTGACATTACATTACAGTGCAGCCGCCCGGGCTCCTCATACTGCCTCCCTGCTACCCTCACTTAATAATGATGAGGACACTGATATACATCCCCCCTTGTCTCCCGCCCGCGCCGCTCAGCTCCCGCTGCTACAGGACTACAACTCCCAGCGTGTCCTCACTGTAAGGGCATGCTGGGACTTGTAGTCTTTCAACAGTTAGCAGACAGATGGAAGTTGTGCGGCGCTGGCAAGTGAGATTGTAAAGGGGTGGGTTGTAAATCACTGCAGTGTCCCTGTAGCGAAGTGAGGGTAGCGGGGAGAAAGTATGTCGGAGCCCGGGCGGCAGTAGCTTTTCCTGCTCCATGTTGGAGCTGGAGTAAATTTAGTCAATTTTTATGGCCGTTGCAACATTTTATTGCGCAGCTGCGACTGTCGCAGTTAATAAATACCTGACTAAACCAAGTAAAGTTTTCAAACCCGCGTACCGTAGTCAAAAAAACAAAACTTGCTCTTCTTGCTCGCATAGATGATTGTCGCACGAAAAGTCACGGTGTCGCAGTAGCGACTTTTTTGCGACAAATTTACACAGAAAAACTTGGGTAAAAGGGTTGATATATGCCCCTCATTGTCATTGTAGATATGTATATTTCATTACTCACTTGTTTGGTGTTGCAGGACCTTGGTTCATGTGACCCGTTACTCAGAACTCTATGGTATGTTGAAGGACCTTAGGTGGTTCTGGTGTCACGTGTTCACCCATAATTCCGTATAACTGTGAGTGACAGTTGTTTTGGACCAATCTAAAATGGCCAGCCCCTGCCCATATAAGGGAGCTGCGGCCATTGTTCGCTCTCTTGGGTTGCTGACTCTGAATGAGGTAGGACCTCCACAACTTATAAGTACGTTGAAGCCTTGTGGCCTCGGCTTATAGTACAGCGGTTAAATATCTACAATTCCTCGCTACTCTCTGCAAGATCACTGGACCTAAACACACCTCTAAATCCAGCGGATCTATGCAACAGAATCTTCCTAAAGCTAACTTGAGCTTATCTGATCTCAACCAACTGTCAATCGCTGCTCAACTAGAAATAGACTCTGTTAACTGGACTGTTATTACTATTGCCTGCTACAGAAAATCTTCAGTAAAAGTTCCTGCAAGTTTTCAGTTAAACAGTGGTTGTGGATAATCCATTTATTACGCATTCACCTATCGCTCTTGGGAAGGGTGGCGATAGGCCCAGCACCATTACAGTATTTAACCCTCACCCTGGCATCACGATTGACAAGGGTTAACAGCACCCTTTATCATCCAGAACAGCAACACCCCAACTACCCTACATACCCCCGAGGCGTACCACAGTAGAGGGTGCTGCTTCAATCAGCTAAGTCTTAATAAGTTGTGGAAATGTTTGGCTGCCACATTGGGACAGGAGAGGGAAGAGATTGGGGACAGTGTGAAGCATCAATAAGTTGTTCTGTGTTTTTGTCACATACATTAAATTTTGTGGTTTTCCAGTACCAAAGACTGTTCTGTGGGCTTCGGACTACCTCGGGCAGACCTGCGGCACAGGTGTTGGGCCCACTAAAGGACTGGTTGCTATGGTCAATGTGTTTAAGCACTTTATCAAATGGTTAATATATTTTCATACGCACTGTGTTATCTGTTATTTATATATGTGTTCTAGCTTTAAGAGTGTGGAGCAGTGCAAGCCCATGTGACCCTGCCTGCCAATGGGAACCCCTAAATTCTTGGCTATATAGAGTAGTGGGGGGAGGAGTTACCCCAGTTCTTAGTGTACTGAGCTTACGTGTGGTAAAGGTGTGAGCTGTATGTGGAGAAGCTCTGAGGAAAGTCGAGAACCGATCTAATCTCCAGTCTTATCGAGCCATTCTGAAAGGATCCCTGCATAGAGGAAATTCAAGCCTGGCAGAGAAAGTCTCAGGACCTTGTCAGAACCCTAGTGACCTGGAATAATCTTCAGTCTTATATCAAGTCAGTATTAATCAGTTGGGAGAAAGCACCATAAGTCCCAGCAAGGCAACAGTGCTCCCTAGGGGTTACACTGCATCCTCTCCACTCTGCACCATACTGTTGGCGTGTATTAATGTGGTGGGGGTGTTGATGAAGGGCAGATGTTATTACCCTAGGGGCAGATGGCATTGACCCCTTGTGTTCATGATGCCAGGGTGTGGTTATCCTCTACACCACCCGAGGTATGGCTGCTGGTTCCTGGGCCAGGCGCGGGGCAAATAATCACTTCGATGCAAGGTTACTTGCTTCTATGGAAGTGCCGAAAAGAGCTGGGTACAGCACTCGGTCATCATCGGTGTTCCAATTGAAATAAATGAATTGCGTGCCATCTACCAGTAAAAGACACATGCTCCTCATTGAGAGTCCCGGGGACCTATACCGGATAGGGGATAAGTCAATATTTGCTGGATTTCTCCTTTAAGATTTTTATATAGAAATAATTTACTAATCTGTATAACTTGTGTGTGGGAAGAAGAGATGAGCTAATGTGGATTGAATCCACTGGGGGGATGGGTGGGCAGTAGGTACGTAGACAGAAAGCTAAGACTGTGAGCATTATTTTTGTTTGCAGTGGAGAAAAATAAATTTCTACTCACTATGATTTGTTTGAATTATGATAGTTCCTTTCTGTTCAATTATTGTCTAATTCTTAATGCCAAACTTAAAGGGGTACTCCGGTGGAAAACAATGTTTTTTTATATTAACTGGTTCCAGAAAGTTAAACAGATTTGTTAATTACTTCTATTAAAAAAAATCTTAATCTTTCCAATACTTATCAGCTGCTGTATAATGCAGAGGAAGTTGCGTTGTTCTTTTTTGTCTGACCACAGTGCTCTCTGCTGCCACCTCTGTCCATGTCAGGAACTGTCTAGAGTAGGAGAAAATCCCTATAGCAAACATCTCCTTCTCCAGACAGTTCTTGACATGGACAGAGGTGTTAGCAGAGAGCTCTGGGGTCAGACTGAAAAGAAGCACTTAACTTCCTCTGTAGTATACATAAGCTTATAAGTACTGGAAGGATTAAGATTTTTAAATAGAAGTAATTTACAAATCTATTTAACTTTCTGGAACCAGTTTATTTGAAAAAACAAAATTCCACCGTAATACCCCTTTAATGAGAATCTGACATCCTGTTCCCCAATATACTGGGTTATACTGTGGGTGACTCGCTTTACAAAGAGGGGTCCCTTAAATCTGTTCAGTATATGCAGAGTTCCAACACTGTAATCTTCCTGCTACACTGTGCTCCAGCACACATTAGAGGCAGGGAGCTGGCTCACCCAGCTCCCTGTCTACTCCATATTCTCTGTCTGTCCCACCCTCCATTATTATTATGCTAATGAATGTTGTGGGTGCACGTACAGAGATCAGAGGGGGGTGGGGTGGACAGAGAATATGGTGGAGGCAGAAAAGCTGGGTGACCCGGCTCCCTGCCTCCATTGCGGCTGGAGCTCAATGCAGCAGGAAGATTACAGTGCAAAAGCTCTGCATATACTGAAAAGATTTAAGTAAGTGACCCCTGTTTGTAAAGCTGTTCACCCACACTAGAACCAAGTATAGTGGGTGGACAGGGTGCAGATTCTCTTTAATATAGCATTTAAGATGGCAGTTTTCATGTCTTCAAGACCAGATAGGTCTCCATGACCTAATACCTCTAATATAGTGTATAGTGCTAGTTTAGATAACTAGATAATCAGCTTTGCTGTAAGAGTGGTAATATATAGGTTGTTAGTCAGCTTTCCTGAGGGGGGGGGGGGGGACATCACTGATATTCTTAAAACTTTAATGCTACTGTACTTTGACCATCCGTGCCTAAATCAATAGTACAGGTACCGTGTTTCTCCGAAAATAGGACCGGGTCTTATATTACTTTTAGCCACAAAAAAACACACTAGGGCCTATTTTCAGGGTAGGGCTTACTTATTTACAATACGGTATGCACATTAAACAACATGGCGGTTCCACGGTATTTACACCCCCCCCCCATTATTATCATGTGATGGGCGCAGCTCTGAAGCCCAACATCCCTCAGCCAGCCCCCCCCCCCCCCCCCGCCGGTTTATCAGCCCAGCACCCCACATCGGGGTAATAGTCGTTTGTCACCCGCAAGCGCAGCTTCTCTCCCCCCCAAATAATGATCGACCGCTGCGCTGTATCTATTCCTGTGCCCGGATGATAGACTGAGCAGACTGTCATGTGAGAAGCCGGCCGGCTTCTGTCTGATCAGCTATCTAATAATTCAATTACAGCTGACCATAAATGTCTATGCAGAAAGAAAGGTGTGGGAGATCTCCAGAGTGAAACAGAAACATAGAGAAACAAAGAATTGGTAGAAAGTTGCATCTCATTTCAATGCTGGATTCACAGCGTACTCCATGCTGCTAATGGTTCTGACAATGTGCTATAAAGATGTAGAGGAAATAGGATCTCCTGCTAGAAATAAGCAGGAGGATCTCATCTTGTGTGTGATAGAGATAGGTATTGAAAGAGATTTCTTGATCATTCAGTCGTCATTAGAAGTCATACAATAAATTACATTCACGCAAAGCATGACAGTATAATATATAGCACAGGTTCCCTAAGCTAAACACTATACCACATGCTACACTAACACTCCACTCCATCACTTGTTATCGAAGAAACAAAGTAAAAAAAACACCAACACATTACAGTCTGTGATCGGGGAGTGGTGTGTGATCTATGGGGGTAAGGAGGGGCGGATCACAGAGCCAAACTACTAGGCAAACGTATAGGGAGGTAAGGGAATTAGAGGGGCGTTAGTCCTTCTTCATCGACGTCCGGACTGTCCAAGATGGAATAGTCTCTAAGCAAGCTGTGGATCAGCCATCAACAGTCCTGGACAGACATATCCTCCCTGTTGTAGATGAGGCGGTTCCTGGCCAACCATATAGCATCCTTAAAACAGTTTCTAAGGCGCCAGGCCTCCTGGATGGCCTCCACGTCGTGAACCCAGTGTATGTTATAGAGATTAGGAATAAGGTATTTTCTTCTCTCTTTCCAGTGTATGTTATAGAGATTGCGATCTTTTCTTCTCTGTGCAGTGAATGTTATAGGGATAGGAGAGCAGGATCTCTACTGCTCTGTGTATGCGATAGAGAAAGAGGAGCAAGATCTCCTAATCTCTGAGTGCTGTGTATGTGATAGATATAGGGGGAAGGATCTCATCTCCATGTGCAGTGTATGAAATAGATATAGTGGGTAGGATCTCCTATTCTCTCTGTGTGCTGTGTATGTGATAGAGATATGACAGCGGGATCTCATCTTCTGTCTATGTGCTTTATATACACCTACTTTGGAACTGAATTTAGAGAAAACTGAAAATAATAGATGAAGTCTGCAAGAGAAAATAACAAAAAGGAATATAAATTGTATATAATGACCAGAAATAATGCTATTTTTTATTATGTACACATAAAACTCATTGTCCTAAAAATGCACATGAAAGTACATATCAGTATATATCAATTTTAAACATATGGGATAAGAGCGGGGAAAATATTTATGTATAGGTTGGGTGACTGGGTGACCAAAAGGAAGCCTCCATAGCCTCCAAAATGTCTGTAAATAAATGCAACATTCTGCCCAAGCTCAGGAGCACCATCTGCTACTAATACACTATAGAGTATATAAATTATTCAGTAAGACACAAAAAGTTTTTGTATTTATGCAAAGACTCCTTTAAATGGGCACTGTCAGAAACATAAACTTTTATATGTTGTGCATCTTGGCAAAACATTAACCTTTCTAATATACTTCATACATTTTTTATCTCCTTGTTATAGAAATTATGGATTATAATTTTTTTTTTTTAAAAGACCACTAGGGGTCCCCATACCATCCAGAGCATTATCTTGTCTGGCGAAAGCATCTACTTTGTCCCAGCTGAAGAACAGGCAGGGACAAAATCCAGTAAGTGAGGGCTGGACTAGCACTTTTCTGTCTGACAGACTGCAACATGAAAACAGAGAGGAGGGGGTTACAGAGCAGGCTGCAATGATTGGATAAGGAGACCCAGCACAGCAGACTCAGGGAGCAAATAAATGCATGGTGTGTGAGGGAAGGCTCAGTACCTGTCTTGGACACAACTCATCCTGAGCAGTGGGTGTCAGAATGAGTGAACATCAGAGCAGAGGGATTTGTGAGCCAAATACAGAAGCTACACACAAATAAGACATGTAAGTAACATTTATAAGAAAAAAAAAATATTTCCGTAATATGACAGGAACACTTTAAAGTTTCTCATATTTCAATGCTGCAGCAGATTCTGAGTCTGCATTGTTCCTGTGTTATAGCTTCACGCCTATTGAAAAAGACATGACCTTGTGAGGTACAGTGGTGATGCCTGCGTACACCACAGTGACTCATGTCATCTACTTGTAGAAAAATCATGGTCCTTGTTTGAAAGCGACAACTATTCTGCATAAATAACTACCAATTATTAACTACTTATCACTATTCAGGTTCTGGTACATCTGCCTGTTGATTAGGGAGAGGATCATAACTAGGCCGATGTGACATTCATGACTGTAGGTATAAGATACCCATCTAGTCTCCAACAGTAATAATTTTCTCCGCTGCATGCCACGCAGTGGCAATGTGCATCTGCACTACTGGAGAGTGCACTCATTAACCCCTTGCCTGCTGATACTGTATATACATGCTCATCTGGCTCCTGAACTGCAAGGGCTCATGCACACTATGAAATTGGAGATTGAATCGGCGCTATGACTGCGCACACATGTGCAGTTCCGATTTATGGCAAGCTACAGTATAAACATAGAAAAAGTATGTGGTCCTACGTAAGCCACTAGGTATTCCCAATAACAACCAGCATGAATCAAATACATGAAAGGAGAGAAGTGCTCTGGATGTGTTATAAAACGTAACTTTTACTAATTATTATTAAAATTATCACATTTAAGGTCATGGAGTGATTATAACGCTCGATGACGAAATTATGCGTACGCTAACCAGGTGTGGCTGGGCCCAGCTACCCCAGTCACGCACGTTATTTAGCTGATAAAAACTAAGCAACAATATCGCTAGTACCACCAACGCGTTTCTACCAGAAGTCTTGGTGGCGTCATCAGGGAGGTACAGTATTAATGCAATTATCTGATATAAATAAATCAAAGCAACCCAAAAGGACCAGCAGGATTTCATATAGCATATATGGCAGCAAATTTCATATAGATGTAGTAAAGTGGACCAATAATGCATGGAACCTATAAACAGAGAAGGAACACACAATCTCCAAAAGTTGCTATGCCATAAATAGCCAAAGGACCTGCAAATAAAATGCCCATGCACAATATAGAGATATCTGTTTTTTTAGCTTATAAGGACATATATTGCATAAGGTAGAGGTCCTGTAGGGAGAAAAGTACATATGTCCCAAGGCTATGGTTCAGAAGCCACATAAGATAGAGTCCACCATTCTGTAGATTCACGGAGAGAGACGTGAGACAACCTGCATTGAGCTGCACTGGAATCTTCACCATTATTTCTCTACTGCTGATTTACCTGTAGTTGTGATGAGATCTCCTGGCACTGGCCCAGCTAGATGACCACTCTATACCCTCCCAGTGTTAGCATTAGTTTGTGGCTCTGTTAACCTGCACCTTTTTTCAATCTTCGTGCTCTGCAGATTCCTTTGATTCCTTGGCTGCCAAGTTACTGCATACTTGTGGAAGGCTTCATCATCACAGTAAAAAAGTGCATAACTATCAGGGTAGAAGGCAGAGCAGATTCTATTGGGCGCAACAACTAAGGGAGCCCGATAAACATAAGATAAAGTTAGTAAGGGCTATGAGTGATGGAAGGTGGTGTTTATTTGACATCATAATATTCTTCTTTCCTGAGCTGTTGTCATGGTGTGTAGTATCCGTGAACTGTGACATCACTGTATAGTTCCAGTGTTTATTTTCCCTAAACTGTGACATCACTGTGTGCATTATCCCAATACTGTGACCTATCAGTGTGTGTTTTTTCTGTGTATTAAAGGGGTTGTCCAGCGAAAGAAATTACCTGTGTATGATGTCAAAACGTATAATAAAACAACTTACTGATATAATGTTTAGTGATATATTTATTGTGAATTTTGCATATTCACATATTCGCAAATAAGGGAAATATAGCACTATATATTCGCAATTACGAACATTCGTAATAATTTTTTTTCCCACAGAACACATCACAGTGATCTCATCCCGTCCCGTGCGTACAACCATAGAGGCGCCGGAGGACAGGAGGACCGGAGGAAGATGCGCGCTGGCCGGGGCCTGGTGAGTGACTGGCGGCGCGAAATCTTCAGTGTAACGGTCACCGCTCCTCCGGTCCCGGCACCTACTGCTATGGTCCATTGGCCATAGCAGTAGATTGTGACACCGGGCCAGAGGAGCGGTGACCGGAACACTGTGGGGGCAGCACACATACATACAGCCTCCAGCCGTACACTGTATATGGCTGGAAGCTGTATGTCTGTGGGGGGGAGCTGCTTACCATTGTGGGGGAACTATACTGCCAACTATTGTGGGGGAACTATACTGCCAACTATTGTGGGGAGGGGGGGGGCTTCCTACCATTGTGGGGGAACTATACTGCCAACTATTGTGGGGGAACTATACTGCCAACCATTGTGGGGAGGGGGGGGGCTTCCTACCATTGTGGGGGAACTATACTGCCAACTATTGTGGGGGAACTATACTGCCAATCATTGTGGGGGGGGGGGAGCTGCCTACCATTGTGGGGGAACTATACTGCCAACTATTGTGGGGGGGGGGGAGGAACTGCCTAACATTATGGGGGAACTATACTGCCAACAATTGTGGGGGGGGGAGCTGCCTACCATTGTGGGGGAACTATACTGCCAACTATTGTGGGGGAACTATACTGCCAACCATTGTGGGGGGGGGGGGGGGGAGCTGCCTACCATTGTGGGGGAACTATACTGATATAAAATATTTTACTACAGTATTTGGTTCAGAATCTTTTTTTTTCTAGACTTTCCTCCTTTAAAATTGGGTGCGTCTTATATGCCAGAGCGTCTTATATGGCGAAAAATACGGTATATAAATTAGATATCATTGTAATCGTATGGACCTGCAGAATAAAGATAATGAGTAATGTTTACCGAAAAGTGCACTGTGCAGAAACGGTAGCCGCCAGAAATTACAAAATGGTAGTTTTTTTTTGTTTCACTGTAGATTTTGTAGTAATATGAGTGACATTGTTACAAAGTACAATTGATGGCGCAAATAAAAAACAAGCCTCATATGGGTAGGTGGAAAATTGAAAGAGGAAAGATTGAAAGTGCAAAAAAAAAAAAACTGGTGTCCTTAAAGGGTACTATGCTGGAAAACATTTTTCTTTTTAAATCAACTGGTGCCAGAAAGTTAAACAGATTTGTAAATTACTTCTATTTAAAAATCTTAATCCTTCCATATTACAGAGGAAGTTAATTTATTTTTGAATTTCCTTTCTGTCTGACCACAGTGCTCTCTGCTGACACATCTGTCCATGTCAGGAACTGTCCAGAGCAAGAGCAAATCCCCATAGCAAACCTCTCCTTTCAAAAATTAAAGAACTTCCTGTGGAGCATACAGCAGCTGATAAGTCCTAGAAGGATTAAGATTTTTAAATAGATGCAATTTACAAATCTGTTTAACTTTCTGGCATCAGCTGGTGTGTGTGTGTGTGTGTATGTATGTATATACAAACACACACATACATACAGTATACAGTCATACCCCCCCCCCCCCCCCTTACATGCAGGGAAATGATAAGACACTCACTTTCAGGTAGATGACAGTCTTTACTCCCCCACCCGACCTTCCAGTTGGCCAGTGTGGCGTTGCCTGTTCAGGAGAAACTTTCTTTTTTTCTTTAATGGGCCATCCATATAAGAAGCAGCAGAGTTTAACTCTATCCATGTCCTGAGGGACACAGTAAGAGTTAAACTCTGCTGCTCCTTTTAATCTTAATTTTTGTCTCGGCCACTGACTGCTGGCTCACCTCGGCCGGGCATTAAAACTACGGGGGAAAAAAAAAGAGCAGGCAGGCAGTGGCAGGCTCCCTCAGCCCCGGGCCCTCGGGCAGTGCCCGTCTGCCCAGCCTATCAGTCTGCCCCTGGTTATGCCCCTGTTTGACCCATATGTCCCTGCTCTAGACAAACAGCAGAAAAAGTGGTGATCTTGCACGCAGCACCCCGTTACAATCAGTCCCCGTAGCATGTTTGCTCCGGGTCTGATTACTGGCGATCATGGGGCCGGAGCATTGTGATGTCACGGCTCCGCCCTGTGTGACGTCACACTCAATGCAAGCCTATGGGAGGGGGCGTGACAGCTGTCACACAGGGGGCGGAGCCGTGACATCACAATGCTCCGGCCCCTTGATCGCCAGTAATCATACCCGAAGCGACCATGCTCCGGGGTGCTGCGTGCAAGATCACGGGGGTCCCCAGTGGCGGAACCCCCGCGATCAGGCATCCTATCCCCTATCCTTTGGATAGGGGATAAGATGTCTTATCGCCGAAGTACCCCTTTAAAAGCCTGCTGCTCCTAGACCTCAGGTGAGGAGAGTGTGAACCTGAGGAGTTGTTGGCCATTTTCTCCACAGAGCTACAAGCTGGAGCAAGAAGAAAGGTGCCTTTGGAATCGGGACGGAGATAGACTGGCAAGTTTGCACCAGGACTAATCACCCCACTAGTACATGGTTGTGTACGGCTGCTGTAAAGCCTTCTGCTAAACTCTTATGTTCCTGCTTGTTTTTTTTTTCATAAACCTTTCTGTTTTTGCACCAACATTCTGCTTGTTTGCCTACCTTTGTGCAGCTAATTCCCACACTGCATATAACATTTATTACTCCTCTGTGTACAGACCACCCTTCCTGACATTGGAATCCTCATTCACATGTCTACAAAGCTTATCAGAAGCAACCACTTTGTGGTACTTTTGCCTAGACACCACTCACTTTGAGGGCTGTTTTGCAAGCCAATTTCACATAAACCAGGATAGTTGGATGCCTTGACCAGCTGCTGACCCTACATCAGACAGAAATAAGCAGCTGCAGATTTCTGTGGGAACATGAACGAAAATAATTATTGAGGATACAATCCACTTAGCAAATAAGGACCTATCAGGGTGTCCAAATTCCACCCAAGTGGGAATTTGCCAACTGTCTGGGCTGTCACTGGTGAAGCAGCTACTTATTTCCTATCCTGGGCACAGATGAATGTTTATTCTCCATCTCATTGCTCTCTGCCGTCTGACTCCATTCTGTGGGGTCTAGAACATTTCCCTTAGTTCCCAGCTGTGTAATTATAACTAATCTCCCCCTGAATATCAGCGGCGCTTAGGGAGGATTCACTCTGACGGTCATTGTTAATTTCTCTGAAATCCAATCTTATAACAAGGGTTCCGTGCTGGAGTCTGGAACTGGCTGCCATGAAACCGGGGAAAAAGGGAAAGGCAATACTGTCAAATATAAAGTGACCACAATGAGATGTTCCCTTAACCCCTTAACAACCAAGGATGTAAATTTACATCCTGGTGCTGCGGTACTTAGCGCACCAGGACGTATATTTACGTCCTGTACATGACCGCGAACATCGGAGCGATGCTCGGATCATGTGCGGCTGGTCCCCGCTGGTAATGGCAGATGTCTGCTGTTAAACCCTCAGATGCCGTGATCAATACAGATCACGGCATCTGCGGCAGTGCGTCAGAAATATGGATGATCAGATCGCCTGCAGCACTGCCGCGGCGATCCGATCATCCAGAATGGCGCACGGAGGTCCCCTCACCTGCCTCTGCCACCTTCCATGAGTCTTCTGCTCTGGTCTGAGATCAAGCAGACCAGAGTAGAGGATCACCGATAACACTAATCAGTGCTATGCACTATACTGTGGGTCAATTCGATTAAAATGATACCCATGGCTAGATACTTTTATATTCTTGTACCGCTTAAAAAAATCTAAAACTTTTTGTACAAAATCAGTATTCTAAAATCACCCTATTTTGACCACCTATAACTTTTTCCTTTTTCTGTATATAGGGAGGTATGAGGGCTTATTTTTTGCGCAGTCATCTGTACTTTTTATCGATACCACATTTGCATATATAAAACTTTTAGATAATTTTTTATTAATTTTTATTTTAATAAATGTGACAAAAAGCATAAATTTTGGACTTTATTTTTTATTTTTTACGTTTACGCCATTCCCCGTACGGGATCATTAACATTATATTTTGATAGTTCAGACATTTACGCACCCGGCGATACCAAATATGTTTATTTAAAAAAAATTACGCTTTTTGGGGGTAAAATGGGAAAAAACAGACAATTTTAATTTTTTATTGGGGAAGGGGATTTTTTACTTTTTTTTTACTTTTTATTTTTACATTTTTCAACTTTTTTTTTTTACACTTTTTATGTCCCAATAGGGGACTATCTATAGCAATCATTTGATTGCTAATACTGTGCAGTGCTATGCATAGGACATAGCACCGATCAGTATTATCGGTGATCTTCTGCTCTGGTCTGCTCAATCTCAGACCAGAGCAGAAGATCCCGGGAGACAGATGGAGGCAGGTGAGGGGACCTCCGGCTGCCATGCTGGATGAACAGATCGCCGTGGCAGCGCTGCGGGTGATCCGATCATCCAAAGTACCGCACTGTCCAAAGTACGGATCTGTATTGATCACGGCATCTGAGGGGTTAATGGCAGACATCCGATGCTCGCGGTCATACACAGGATGTAAATGTACGTCCTGGTGCGTGAAGTCCCGCCAAACCAGGATGTACATTTACGTCCGTGGTCGTTAAAGGGGTACTCCACTGGAAACCTTTTTTTTTCTTTTTTAATCAACTGGTGCCAGAAAGTTAAACAGATTTGTAAATTACTTCTATTAAAAAATCTTAATCCTTCCAATACTTATCAGCTGCTGTATGATCCACAGGAAGTTCTTTTCTTTTTTAATTTCCTTTCTGCCTGACCACAGTGCTCTCTGCTGACACCTCTGTCTATGTCAGGAACTGTCCAGAGCAGGAGAGGTTTTCTATGGGCGTGTAAGCAGAGAGCACTGTGGTCAGGCAGAAACAAAAACTCCACAAAAAAGCATTGGCGTTTTTGCGGGCAGATTTTATTCTTTTTTTTTTCTCTCGCGATCTAAAAAAGGGAAGGACATAGTTTTTTTTTTTTTTTTTTTTTTTTTTACTGAAATTCTAAGGGTACCATTAAAAAAAAAAAAAAAAAAGAATGATACAGTAGTGATGCCTAAATGTGTAGGGAATCATTTTTTTTTTTTTTTTTTATTGGAAGGCATATTTTCCACAGAAGCCCTGATTGGTCACCACCGATTGACCAATGAAAGCATTAAGCGGGCAATATTAACCTAGACTGATGTGAATTCATATTTCCCACCAGAAGCCCTGATTGGTCAATTGGTGGTGACCAAATAGGGCTTCTACGGGAAATATGAATTTGCTGAGCAGTGAGTTTAGTTTCTAGACATCCCCGGCCCACTAGAGAGAGAGCATGCCAACCACTTCCCTGGCTTTTAAGTTAGGATGCAGGGGGTCTGAGAAGTGAGACCCCGTGCTTTTGTTCCCTCAGCACCTGGAGGGAACAAAGGCACAAATGGTACCAGAAAGTTAAATTACTTCTATATAAAAATCTTAATCCTTCCAGTACTTATCAGCCGCTGTATGCGCCACAGGAAGTTCTTTTCTTTTTGAATTTCTTTTCTGTCTCGCCACAGTGCTCTCTGATAAAACCTCTGTCAATGTCAGGAACTGTCCAGAGCAGGATAGGTTTGCTATAGGGATTTGTTCCTGCTCTGGACACAGGTGTCAGCAGAGAGCTGGTTTCACTTTCTGGCACTAGTTGATTTAAAAAAAAATGATTTCCATCGGAGTACCCCTTTAAGGACTTAACACACCAGGACGTACATTTACGTCCTGAACATGAAAGGAGTACAGGAGCTGAGCAGCCAGATTTCCCCCATCACATAGGTGCCGTAGTAGATAGGACCAAACCAGAAAGAGTTGCCCCTTTAGGTAAATCGCCCATATAGCTGTCCCCTGCATGAAAACCCCTATATAAGCTATGTAGGTAGTAGGTAGCCCCCCTATTAGCTTGGTCGTTAGTCCCCATATTAGGATGTAGAAAAGTAGTAGATAGTCCCCCTATATTAGGAAGGCAGCAGAAGTCTCCCACATTAGGTAGGCAGCAGAAATCTCCCATAGTAGGCATCCATGTCCCCCACATTAGATAGGCAGAAGATGTCCCCCTACATTAGATAGGCAGCAGTTACCTAACATTAGATAGGCAGCAGTTTCCCCACATTAGGTAGGCAGCAGTTCCCCCACATTAGGTAGGCAGCAGTTCCACAACATCAGGTAGGCAGCAGCTTCCTCACATAGATTAGACAGCAGTTCGCCCCACATCAGTTAGGCAGCAGTTCCCCACATCAGGTAGGCAGCAGTTCCCCCACATTTGATAGGCAACAGTTCCCCCACTTTAGGTAGGCAACAATTTCCCCTCATTAGATAAGCAGCAGTTACCTAACATTAGATAGGCAGCAGTTTCCCCACATTAGGTAGGCGGCAGTTCCCCCACATTAGGTAGGCAACAGTTCCCCCACATTAGGTAGGCAGCAGTTCCCCCACATCAGGTAGGTAGCAGTTCCTCACATCAGGTAGGTAGCAGTTCCCCCACATTAGATAGGCAACAGTTCCCCCACATTAGGTAGGCAACAGTTCCCCCACTTTAGGTAGGCAGCAGTTCCCCCACATTAAGTAGGCAGGGAATCCTCCACATCAGGTAGGCAGCGAATCCTCCACATTAGGTAGGCAGCAGTTCCCCAACATCAAGTAGGCAACAGTTCCCCCACATTAGATAGGCAGCAGTTCTCCCACATGAGATAGGCAGCAGTTCCCCCACATTAGGTAGGCAGCAGTTTACAACAGACCTCCCTCCCATTCCCGCCCCACATACTTACATTCCGATGCTCTTGCCTTCTTCCCCTGTCGGCTCCCTCAGCATGGTCTGTTCTTTTGTTATTTCCTCTTCCTCTGCGCCCCGGTGTCTGATGATGTCACTTGTACGCAGACTAAAGATTCAGCCTCTTGTGTCTGCTGGCTTACTGCAGCCATGGGCACAAGAATGATTGACAGGATCAGGAGCCAATAGCTCTTCAACCTGTCAAAGTTCCCACAGAGTGCCACATTTAACTGCAGACACCTTATAAGAGGCATTTACAGTTAAATGCAGGACATGTGAAGGCCGTTTCGGGACAGCAGGAGATCACCCCAAAAGCGAGAATGTCCCACCGGATCTGGGACGGTTGGGAGAGATGTCATAATCACCAGCTGAAGCACAGGCAGGGAAGGTAAGTAAACTCCAGTAAGTGAGGGTGGGACTAGCACTCCTCTGTGCTCACTCCTCTCCTATGTAAAAGACTCATTCACACTGTGTATTTTCTGAACAGAACTCCACTACGAAGTTCCTCTGCAGAAAATAAAGTGCTGCAGACCTTCCATTGCTGTCAATTCTGGTCCACCATTCACACTACAGAATTACGGCGTCAGACATTCCGCCATAGGCATCTTAACATAGGAGATATACATCATACAGTGAGAGATTTGATCACCTGCAGGACGACTCATGTGGTATATGTCCTTTTCTGTCCCTGTGGATTCTTCTACATGGGAAAAAATGTCAGGCAACTGTTTATTAAAATAAGGAAGCATTTCAATTCCATAGGCACTGAAAAGGTGTGTCGCGACTGATAACACAGGTAGTGGATTCACACGGAGAAAATAGTGCTGTCCTGAGATTTGCAGGTTTGGAGAGAGTAGGAGTACCGAGAAAGGGAGAAGATAGTAATAATGTTTTATTACAGAGAGAGGCTCATTGGATCCTGAGGACCAGTGCTTTAAGTCCTCTGAATCTTAACGATCAAAATGATCTTAGCTCTTTTTTATAGTTTTAGCACACAAAACTTTTTCTTTCCTTGCAAAATTGTTCTTTCCTTGCACTTTTGTACGTTTTACCTGAGATACACCCTACATAGAGGAGGAGGTAATGTGATAACGTGTACCAAGGCATTCTTCAATAAAGCATTAAAGGGGTTATCCAGGAAAAAACTTTTTTTATATATCAACTGGCTCCAGAAAGTTAAACAGATTTGTAAATTACTTCTATAAAAAAAATCTTAATCCTTTCAGTACTTATGAGCTGATGAAGGTGAGTTGTTTTCTTCTGTCTAAGTGCTCTCTGATGACACCTGTCTCGGGAAACGCCCGGTTTAGAAGCAAATCCCCATAGTAAACCTCTTCTACTCTGTGCAGTTCCCGAGACAAGCAGAGATGTCAGCAGAGAGCACTGTTGCCAGACAGAAAACTGCAACTCAACTTCAGCAGCTAATAATTATTGAAAGGATTAAGATTTTTTTAATACAAGTAATTTACAAATCTGTTTAACTTTCTGGAGCCAGTTGATATAAAAAAAAAAAAAAGTTTTTTTCTTGGAATACCCCCTTAAGAAGCGACAAATGGTGAGTGCAGCATTCTTTTATTTGTTTATACTGGACTGTTCCGCCACAGACCTCCGCCAAAAGAATGATCACGGTCACTGTTTAAGCAGAATGTGCTCAAAAATGCATTGCCATCTATGGAGACGGTGCATTTCCGAGCGGTCCTAGTGCCGGCTTTTTTTGCTGGCGCTCACCACAGATAACAATGTCCACCCGGAATTTTGGCAGAGATTTCGTAGTGTAAATGAGCCCTTAATGTTCTGCCCATTTTTCATGACTGGTCTATCCTTAGGATCTAATAGGCCATTAATGTGTGAGGTTATTAATGTCAAGATTGCTGAATGCAAAATAAATCACCTCACATCCAGTGGCATATGGCAGGTTAATCTGGCCCCCTAATAGCTACAGCATAAGGGGGGAAATATAAAATACAAATATTTACATATTTTAAGTTTATTTTAGTTTATTTTAACATTTTCTTAAACCCCAGAGCTTCAGGCTTTACCTTGCATATAATTTGTATACCAAATAATGCAACACCCCCACCCCCCTCCCTCCCTACAGAAAATTGTGACCCTCCAGGGAAACATTTTTCAGGACTTCTTTAAAGGGGTACTCCGCCCCTAGACATCTTATCCTCTATCCAAAGGATAGGGGATAAGATGTCAGATCGCCAGGGTCCCGCTGCTTGGGACTCCGGGGATCGCTGCTGCAGCACCCCGCTATCATTACTGTGCAGAGCGAGATCGCTCTGCACGTAATGATGGGCAGTACAGGGGCCGGAGCATCGTTATGTCACGGCTCCGCCCCTTGTGATGTCACGGCCCACCCCCGTCAATACAAGTCTATGGGAGGGGGCGTGGCGATCGTCACGCCCCCTGCCATAGCCTTGTATTAAGGGGACAGGCCGTGATGTCATGAGGGGCAGAGCCATGACGTCACGCTGCTCCGGCCCCTGTATCGCCCGTCATTACGCGCAGAGCGAACTCGAGCAGCGGGACCACGGCGATCTAACATCTTATCCCCTATCCTTTGGATAGGGGATAAGATGCCAGGGGCGGAGTACCACTTTAAGAATTGAAGCAGCAACAAAATTCTCAACAAAATAAAAAAAGGATGCAAGCAATAACATTTTTTTTTTTTTTGGAGCAGTGTCCTACCGTGCACCTGCCAGAAAGTGTGCCCCCCTACTACCCTCCATAATGACCTTGATTGGTCCATTATACTAATGTATTAAGAAGCATTGTCACATTGATGGCAGAACCCTGGCTTGTCTGATGAGTGCATTGTGCAGCTGCCGCTCTGTCCTCCTCCTCCTTATGTTTAATGCAAGACATCTTACTGTGGCACCTAAATATATCTGATCTGTACATGCAGCAGGGAGGAAGCAAAAGAGTCAGAAATATCAGATGCATATTGTCTGTCAGAATACAAGTCATTCCCATCATCCCAGGTGCAGAGTCAGACCACAGAGAACAAAGAGCAATGAGATCACCACTATTATCTGCTGCAAGGAGAGGGTGAAAGTGACTGTATGAAGTCTGAGGAGAGGACTGTGGGGGGTCAGAGTTGTGATTGTGATTCAACTGCAGAGATAACTGTTCCGAAAAGATATCTATTGACTATAAGTGAGTCAGGTCTGTGGCCCCTGGAGGAGGCATTATAGTAACCTGAGCACGCTTACAGCGGGGGAAATAAGTATTGAACACGTCTAATTTTTTTCTCAGTAAACGTATTTCCAAAGGTGCTATTGAGTTGACATGAAATTTTCCCCAGATGTTGGGAACAACCCAAGTAATCCATTATACAAAACAAACCGAAACAAATAAGCTCAGAAATTGAGTTATGTGTAACAATGTGAAATGACCTCGGGGAAAAATATTGAAAATGCTTACTGATACTTATGTAATACTTTGTGTGTTATGTAATTTATCGATTGTGCTTGTAAGAGAGAGAGGAGCAGTGTTAATCAGGTGACCCTACCTGTCCAATGGGAACCCCTAAATTGGTCAGTGTATAGTGTAGTGGGGGAGGAGTTGCCCTAGATTAGTGCTGAGCTACAGTGTGGAAAGGAGGTGGAAGTCGTGTGTGTAAATCTACAGGGAAGCCTAAGAAAATATCTTTGCAAGTTAGCCCCTCCATTCTGCAAGTGTTCCCCCGTACAGCAGTGAGTCAAGCCCTGGCAGTGATAGTAATAGGACCTTGTCAGAACCCTAGTCAGCACGGGAAATCTCTGTTTCAAATTTAAAGTCTTTATCAATCAAGTGGGGGAAAAATACCATGAGTTCCAGCAAGGCAACAGGGCTCCCAAAGGGTTACACTGTATCCTATCCACTCTGCTTCATACTGTGTGTATGTGTGTGTGTGTGTGTAATACCATTTGCACCTGCTCAGTAAAAGACAGTTATCCGTAACCTGACGTCGGTGTGTTTCTTATTCCCCGTGCCTGGCCCAGGAGAAGCTGTCTCCACCTCGAACCGTGTTTAGGCTAATGGTGCCCTAGCATCATGAGGTGATAGGAATTCCTTTTTACAGGTTATACTATGCTGCAACACATTTGTTCTGGAGCACAATATAACCTGATGAGCTGAAGACATTACAGCCTCTGCGATCCAGCCTCTGCGATCCAGCAGGCATACAGGAGGTCATAAGCTGACCTCCTGCTGCCATAGCAACCAACAGCGACCCGCGATTGTATCGCGGCGCCTCCGTTGGAGAACAGGGGGAGAGTGCTCCCCCTGTCAACACCATAGATGCCGTGATCAGGATTGATCACAGCATCTATGGGGTTAATGCTGCCGGGAACGGCGTGATCGCGGCTCCGGCAGCTGCGGCGGGATTCTGGCTGTGATTGACAGCCGGTTCCCGTCGCCGATCTCCTGCGCTGCCCGCAGCAGTGCCGGAGATCGCTATGACGTATGTATACGTCCAATTGCGCGAACGTGTTGGATGATTGGACGTATGCATACGTCCTATAGCAGGAAGGGGTTAAAAGCAGCCCTAGACATGTTTTTACTAGTACCCTCTGCTTTATCATTATGTCTGAACAGACTCCAGGACATAAAAACACAAAAACAAATAAATGGACATTACATATTACCTGCTCCTAGAGCTTGATCTTTTTAGCCTTTTTTATTATTTCCTCCCCAGGTGCCTCCTCTGGTAGCTCATCTCCAAATGTGAAGTCCTGAAGGTGACCTGGGGACTCCAGGTGCTGTATCTGGGCCAATAAACTGGTGTTTCTCTCTTCTGCCAAATAACCAGAGCCATGGCAAGATGACATCACTGCTTGCCCAGGGAGCCCACTGTATTGAGGTGAATGTTGCGGACTCCCAGGTGGATTCAGTTCAACATTATCCTCCTTTGCAGCTATTCCCTTCTCCTCCACCCGGCTCTGTGGCTGGAGTCCCCTGAGCCTTCTCTTCTTTTTCTTTCTACAAATTGGTCAAATTGCCATATCCTCTGTAGCTGGTCACTGGATACCCCTGCCAGTGCAGCCTCATCCAATCATAGTTCCTCTCACACTTAACTGCCATATGCTGTTGGTTGGACACACCCCCTCAACCCTCCAGGCTGCACTTCCTGTGTTTGGGCTTCGGTCAAAAGTCTGTGTATGAGATGAGGGGAAATGTGCTCTTGAGCTTTTCTAAGCACAAATAAAACATGGTAAACTTAAATTTTTTTTTTAAATAAAGTGTAGCAGAAATATTTTTTATTTACCATAAGGAGTGCAATAGCAAAAATTTGTTTTAACCACTTAAGGACTGAGGACGTATCCATATGCCCCCGTTTTAGAGTCCTTAGGGACTAAGGGAGTATGGGTACGCCCATGGGAATTTAGGTCCCTGCCGCTAGCCGATCATTCAGCAGGCATCCCGGCACATCGCTGAGAGGGATCAATTCAGACCCCCGATCCCCCTGAAGAGATAGGAATGAGGTGGCAGGGGTGCCACCCCTCCTATCCCTGCTATTGGTCGGTCAGAAGCGACCGACCAATAGCAGATCGGGGGCGGGAGGGGGTTTAAATTTTGGTTCCCCTGTTCTGCCCACCCACAGTAGTCTGGGCAGAACGGGGGAACCGAGAGTGACCGGCGCTGGAGGTAACTTACCAGCGGGCGACGATTGGAGGGCAGTGATGAAGTGCGACTGGCTCCCTGCTGCAGATTACAGATGCCGGTGAGTTGCTGAGCAACATCTGGAGGGCTACAGGTTGAGACCACCATACATGTTGTAGTTTTGCAACAGCTGGAGGTTTGCCCCCCCCCCCCCCCCAATGTGAATGTACATATTACATTCTCACAGGCTGGTTTACAGTGAATTTTTTGCTTCAAGTTTGAGTTTGCAGCAAATTTTCCGCCGCAGCTCAATCTCCTAGCAAGAAACTCACTGTAAACCCCCGCCTGTGTGAATGTACATTAAAAACAATAGTGTTTCTCAAAGAAGGCAAAATAAACCAGGCACTGCAGCGCTGCCGACAATCATATGCGGGGGATAGACGCACATAGGCTGTATGAGACAACCGCATATAGTCTCTATTGGGGGTGCACACTTAAATTAAACAAAGTCCAGGAAAACCAAATGGAAGAGAAAAGTGAAATAAGCAGCACTCACCCCACGATGACTTGTGCAAACAGGAACAGTTCTTTTATTCCAAATAGCGGTGTAACAGGGAAAAGAAGATCATGTAGCGGGGAGAACAAAGACCGTGTCCACGGTCAGACGCGGGGGGCACACCTGTGAACAGCAACTAGTTTCGCGTCATGCTGACTCTTCTTCCAGCTGCAGATGTACGCCTCCTCTAAGCAGGTAAGTCTCTTATATACACACCGTCCCACAATACATTGTACAAAAAGGTGAGACAAAATAAAACAATAACAAGAATAGTATGTGCATATTAAAAACACTTGGAAAAAGCATAAGCGATAATCACCAGAAGGAAGAAAAATCATGTCTTTCATTAAGTCCTCTTGACATGATTTGAGGACCAACGACATTCAACTTAAGTATCCACAGCGTCTCTCGCTGTAGTAGATACCGATGCCTGTCCTCACCTACGGGGGCGGGGCCTACTCATTCCAGGCCGGCAAACCTCAAACCATCAGGGCTACCTCCATGGCTTTCGGCCATATGCGAGATAAACCTGGGTGAGCCCTTGCCCGACCTGAGTGATTACAGATGTTCCCTAAAATGTGTGCATAATGCCCGTTTCGTCTTCCCTACGTAGAAGAACCTACAAGGGCAAATTAGACAATAGACCACGTAGGGGGACTTATATGTTATCAATTGGTTTACCGTGACCTCAGTACCTCCCAGGGAAAACTGTCTACTTGTCAAATTATAAAAGCAGTACTTGCAATTTCTGCATGCAAAATTCCCCTTGGGTTCCGAGTCACTGAGCCAATTGGTAACATCCCTGACCTTCTTGTTTTCATTTCTTTTGACTACATCACCTAAGGTCTTTGACCTCCTGAAGGTAATTATAGGTTTTTCCTTTGCCACTGGCCCCAATTCTTCGTCATTGTAAAAAAAAAAAACTATTATCATATATGGCCTTACTGACTAAATTATTAATGGGTGAATTGGCAAAGGAAAAAGTAAACTGTCTGTTCTCTTTTTTTCCATTGTTGCTGACATTATGTTTTTTAGGGCCTAATAGTTCAGTGCGAGTCTTTTTTTCAGTTTTTTTTATAAGCTCTCTCAATGACCCTTTTGGGATAGCCGCGCTCCATCAGACACTTTTTCAAAGCATTAGCCTGTATAAGGTAAGTATCGGGGTCACTGTTGACCCTTTTTAATCGAAGGAACTGACTATACAGAATATTGTCTTTCACATACCTGGGGTGGGAACTCTCATAATGCAACAAGGCATTCTTCGCTATATCCTTACGGTATCCAGATGTAACTAACGAGCCATTATTGATCTCTAAACGGACATCTAAAAAGTCCAACTTCTTATCTCCAAACATACTAGTGAATAACATATTCACTGTGTTTTTCTCATTCATGTATTGCAAAAAAAGCATTGAAGTCCGCCTCCTCTCCTTCCCACACCAACAGGACGTCATCCACATAACGTAAATAATACTTAATGAAATGAATGAATGGATTCCTGGTGGAAAAAATAAAATCCTGTTCAAAGACAGCCAGAAAAATATTGGCGTATGTGCATGATACAGGCATGCCCATGGCTGTGCCATGGGCCTGCCTGTACCCCTGCCCATCATGTAAAAAGGTGTTATTCTGTAGGACGAAGAGAAGTGACTCACAAACAAAATCAACAAAGTTAGGGGATCTGTCACTACTTGAAAGGAAGGTGCGCATAGCCTGTACACCCGCACCATGGGGAATGTGGGTGTACAGGCTTTCGATGTTAATAGACACCAATTTATAGGAGTCCTGCCAACAAAAGCCATCAAAGGCCAATAACAACTCACCTGTGTCTTTTAACAGAGTAGGAATAGTTTTTAAGAGTGGGGCCAACAGCCACTCAAGGTATCCCAACAGAGCTTCTGTCAAGGACCCTATACCGGCGACTACTGGCCTCACAGTGGGTCTAGTGACACTCTTGTGCACTTTTGGTAATACATACCATTTGGCAGGTTTGGGTGACAAAGGAATCAATTTTTCAGCTGTCTTCTGACCAATGGTAGAATTCTCAGCATAACGTCTCAGCAGTGATCTAAGGAGGTCAAGAATACGTCTAGTGGGGTTCTCCTTTAATTTTATATACGTATGGACATCACTCAAATGGCGCTCTATTTCTTTTTTGTAGGCCTCCACACTCCAAACTACAGTAGCCCCTCCCTTATCTGCCTTTGTTATGTGTAACTCATCTCTTGTTCTCAGCCATTCCAAAGCTCTCATTTCATTAGGGGGAAGGTTATCTAGAGGGGCTGGATAAATAAGGGCTTGTATATCTCTCATAACCGCCTGAAACAAGTCGAGATTGCTACCCGGAGTGATGGGGGGACTGAAGGTGGATTTATTACCACCTGAAAAAAAACCTATTGTTTGTATGGCTAATGCCAGCGCAAAACCCAACGGGAATGTCGCTTTCAACCTCAGTCTCACCCATCAAACCGGCCAGCAATTCAACATTGGTTTGATCCATTGCTGTAAATTCCTTAGACACACTAAAACCTAAACTGGAAGAAAAATCATGTCAAGAGGACTTAATGAAAGACATGATTGTTCTTCCTTCTTGTGATTGTCGCTTATGCTTTTTCTAAGTGTTTTTAATATGCACATTCTATTCTTGTTTATTGTTTTATTTTGTCTCACCTTTTTGCACAATGTATTGTGGGACGGTGTGTATATTAGACTTACCTGCTTAGAGGAAGCGTACACCTGCAGCCGGAAGAAGAGTCAGCATGACGCGAAACTAGTTGCTGTTCACAGGTGTGCTCCCGCGTCTGACCGTGGACACGGTCTTTGTTCTCCCCGCTACATGATCTTCTTCTCCCTGTTACTCCGCTATTTGGAATAAAAGAACTGTTCCTGTTTGCACAAGTCATTGTGGGGTAAGTGCTGCTTCTTTCACTTTTCTCTTTCATGTGTACACTAAAAATACACTGGCGTAGAATACCCCTATGTTCACCCCTATGCAATCCCTAATTTAGTCCTCAAATGCGCATGGTGCTCTCTCACTTTGGAGCCCTGTCGTATTTCAAGGAAACAGTTTAGGGCCACATATGGGTTATTTCCGTACTCGGGAGCAATTGCCTTACAAATTTTGGGGGTCTTTTTCTCCTTTTACCCCTTATGAAAAGGAAACATTGGGGTCTACACCAGCCAGTTAGTGTAAAACATTTTTTTTTTTTTTTAAACTTACACTAGCATGCTGGTGTTGCCCCATACTTTTTATTTTCACAAGAGGAAAAAGGAACAAAAAGACCCCCAAAATTTGTAATGCAATTTTTGCTGAGTATGGAAATACCCCATATGTGGACATAAAATGCTCTGCGGACGCACAACAAGGCTCAGGAGTGAGAACGAAATATGTACATTTGAGGCCTGAATTGGTGATTTGCTCAGGGGTGGCTGATTTTACAGTGGTTCTGACATAAACGCAAAAAAATAAATACCCACGTGTGACCCCATTTTGGAAACTACACCCCTCACGGAACGTAACAAGGGGTATAGTGAGCCTTAACACCCCACAGGTGATTGACGAGTTTTAGTTAAAGTTGCATGGGAAAATGAAAAAAAAAAAACTATTTTAACTAAAATGCTAAATTTTTCATTTTTACAAGGGAAAATAGAAAAAATAGCCCCCCCAAATTTGTAACCCCATTTCAGAACAGAACCAGAACATACCCCATATGTATATGTAAAGTGCTCTGCTGGTGCAATACAATGCTCAGAAGAGAAGGAGCACCATTAGGCTTATGGATAGAAAATGTGTCCGGAATTGAAGGCCATGTGTGTTTACAAATTCCCCATAGTGCCAGAACAGTGCCCTCCCCCCACATGTGACCCCATTTTGGAAACTATGCCCCTCACGAAATGTACAGTGAGCATTTACGCCCCACAGGTGTCTGACAGATTTTTGGAACAGTGGTCCGTGAAAATGAAAAATGTAATTTTTCATTTGCACAGCCCACTTTTTCAAAGATCTGTTAAATGCCAGTGGGGTATAAATGCTCACTGCGCCTTTTATTCTGTGAGGGGTGTAGTTTCCAAAATAGTATGCCATGTTTTTTGTTTTTTTGCTTTCCCCCCCCCCCAAAAGCCATTTCAGTAAAATTTACTCCCCAAAATCTTATTGGCACTCCTTCACTTCTGAGCTCTATAGTGCACCCACTGAGCACTTTACATCCACATATGAGTTATTTCCTTGCTCCAGAGAAATGGGGTTACAAATTTTGAGGGGAATTCTCTCCTTTTACCCCTTGTAAAAGTAAAAAAAAAAATGGCCCTGCAAGAACATGCGAGTGTAAAAAATAAAGATTTTGAATGTTCTCCTTCACTTTGCTGCTATTCCTGTGTAACACGTAAAGGGTTAACAAACTTTCTGAATGTCATTTTAAATACTTTGAGGGTTACAGTTTTTATAATGGGGTAATTTATGTGGTATTTCTAACATGAAAGCCCCTCAAATCCACTTCAAAACTGAACCGGTCCCTTGAAATTTATGGCAATTTTATGATGCCAACATAAAGTAGATTTATTGTAAATGTGAATCAACATATAATTTATTTGGAATATCCTTTTTCCTTACAAGCAGGAAGCTTCAAAGTTACAAAATGCAAAATTTTCAAAATTTTCATGAAATTTGGGGATTTTTCACCAAGAAAGGATGCAAGGAACGATGAAAATTTACCACTATGTTAAAGTAGAATATGTCACGAAAAAACAATATCAGAATCAGAATAAACTATAAAAGCATCCCAGAGTTATGAATGCATAAACTGACAGTGGTCAGAATTGCAAAAAAGGGCTCAGTTCTTAAGGTGAAAAGGGCTGTCATTAAGGGGTTAATGAGAGTTACCATTTAATGTATGTCTTTAGAAGCCAAACAAGTACAAAAAGAACATGCACTATGGTTCCCTTTTTTTTTTCATGTTGAATATTTATTCACTTTTCCATTATATGGTATGTCCTTGCAGCAGGTACGTTTCCTAGACAGGACTGACCCCCGCAGTTTTAACCCTATAGATGCCAAGGTCAGTACTGCATTGATATACTGTCAGTACTGCATTAATCTATAGCATTGACCGGGGGATGGTGCTCCAGATGGTTGCAATAGAAGTCGGAGGCAAGATGATGTTCTTTGCGTCTGCCAAGTACGGAAGCCAGTGAGGTCCAGCCAAAGGCGGGGTCTCACAAGCGAACTGACAATTACACTATGCTGCATAAAAAGATGTACTGCAGTATAGTATAACAGTGATCAGAAGATTGCTGGTAAAAGTCCCCTAGGGGACAAAATATTTAAAAAAATTATAATTAATAAAAAGTGCAAGAATTGATCATTTTGGTCACCTTACCTTCAAAAATGTAAATAAAAATTATCAAAAGGTAGCATGTATCGCAAACATGGTACCAATAAAAAAGTACAGCAAAAATAAGCCCTTACACAATGCGCTCAGTCAAAAAATAAAAAGTTATGGCTTTTATGGCAGAACATAGCAACACAAAATGGGAAATAAGGGATTTTGTTTTGAAAAGAAAAAATAAATAAAAAAAAACTGTATAAATTGAGTAATTTCTGGGCTACAACGACCCTCAATAGGGGTGTGGAACACTTTGCCTTGTTGTAACACTCATATGGAGTGTGCTATGTTAGTGAAATAATACTGTTATTCAGTATGACATGCAGATTACAGGCGTCACTATTAAAATCCCTGTCGTAGAGCCTGGAGGTGGCATCAGTAGGAGGAGACCATATGGGGCCAGAATGACACAGCCTGGAGGTGGCTGCAGCATAAGGAGACCATATAGTGACTGAATGACATAGCCTGGAGGTGGCTGAAGCATGAAAAGACCATATAGTGGCTGAATGACACAGCGTGGAGGTGGAGGCAGCATGAGGAGACCATATAGTGCCTTAAGGACACAGTGTGGAGGTGGCGGCAGCATGAGGAGACCATATAGTGGCTGAATGACCCAGCCTGGAGGTGGCAACAGCCTGACGAGACCATAGGGCCTCACAATTGAAAAGATTAAAGATTTTTTTTAACATTTAAATTGAAGATTTCAAATAGATGAACCTAAAAAGTTTTATTCAATGTGCCAGCAGCATGAGGAGACCACATGGCGGCACATTGACACAGCCTGGAAGTGGCAGCAGCATGTGGAGACCATAATCTGGCAGAATGACACAGCCTGGAGTTGGCAACAGCAAGAGGAGACCAAATAGTGGTGGAATGACACAGTTTGGAGTTGACAACAGCCTGACGAGGTGGCAGCAGCATGAGGAGACCATAATCTGGCAGAATGACACAGCCTGGAGATGGCGGCAGCAAGAAGAGACCATATAGTGGCTGAATGACAGCCTGGAGGTGGCGGCAGCATGAGGAAACAATATAAAGGCTGAATGACATAGCCTGGAGGTGGCGGCAGCATGAGGAGACCATATAGTGGCTGAATGACAGCTTGGAGGTGGCGAAAGCATGAGGAGAACATATGGTGGCAGATTGAGAGAGCCTGGAGCAGGCATCAGCATTAGGAGAACAGATGGTGGCAGAATGAGATAGCCTGGAGGTAGCATCAGCAGCATCAGGAGTCCAGAAAGTGACCCGGTGACAGAGTGGGATGGTGGGTGGCAATACCAGTACCCGGTGACGAAGGTGGGTGAAGGAAGGAGAACTTGGCATCAGATGTGTGGCATCAGGCGGGTGGCAGGATCAGAATAGTAGCTGAGGCAGGTAGGCAGAAGAAAACAGTCTCTTTTGTAAAAGTGTTAGTGTGCACAAGTATTTAGGATATGCATTACTTAAAACGTAACTTTTAATAATATTCTTGGGATAAATTATATGTACCCACATTTTTTATTTATTTAACAAAAGTAAAGGTGCGCAGAAAACACCATGTGCCACCTACCATAACAAGTATTGATGTGATGCAAATACCGCTAAAAGATGGAAGGGAACAATGTATGGTCCATTGTAACCGGTGGGGGTAAAAACTTCCCCTGTAAGGCCCTACGCTTGCACTTTTAATTCCCTTCTTGGCAAGCGTTACTCGCCGTAAAAAGTAATACTAAACAAGAAGCAATGGGCACCGCAGCTATAATAACCGTGGGTGCAAATGGTTGCCTGGAAACTAGATTATGACAACAAGAAAAAAGAAAAGGCTGGCAACCAAAATCAATGCACACCAACACCGATATATAAATGATGAGATAAAGTTTATTCACATATACTGACAAAAAAGAAGGGGGGAATACAACCACCAATAAAAACACTTAAAACCACATAAGAGTTATTCAGAGCATACATTCCTTAAAACAGTCCTGTACATATATATATATATATATATATATATATATATATATATATATATATTGCACTGGACACTTTACTTGTGTTACATCTATTCAGGTTCTGATGTCTCTCCTCAATATATATATATATATATATATATAGAGATAGAGATATATATATATATATATATATATATATATATATATATATATATATTGAGGAGAGACATCAGAACCTGAATAGATGTAACACAAGTAAGGTGTCCAGTGCAACAAATATGGTAACAAATAATGCCTTATAAATGAGTGAAAAATAAACAAGTGCATACACCCAATTATTACTACAATTGTGTAAAAACTATCTACCTTATGCCAATGGCATAAGCAACTATATCTAAAAGCAAATACTCAAAATACCACCCCAATATATGCTAAGTGGAAGGTTCTTGCTCTAAAAATGGTACAAAAGTAAGTGAAGCAACAGGACAGTTATCACCAAGAGCCAGGGGGTCAGCTTGTCCCACGCATTCCGCCACCCACGGTGGCTTCCTCAGGAGTGACCATTGACTCCGACCCCCCATGTCGTATAAATATCCATAAAATAATCTACACCTGTATTTGGACAGTAATTACCTCTGGTTTAGCGAGTTTGGCATGGCGTCTGTCTGTTCCTTCACGTGCAACACACAGGCCATTCCTCTGCCGGAAATGGGGCGGGTATAGTATGATCGAGGTTGCCGGAAGTGTGGCAATACTCAATCGTTAGTACGCATGCGTTCAAAACACAGCGCTGCGTGATTCACACCACATCTATTGCGCATGCATGTTGGATCCAATAATATAACTCAGTGGCTTCTTGTCGCTCTCCTACAATGTGCATGTGTTAACACTCAATACAGTGTCAGCAATATGAATGCATTTGTCAAAAAGGCCAAAAACTCAATGCCAGTAACATTTGTACCCCTAGTAATAAAAGATGGAAGGGAATCACAACAAATTCTAGGGTTATTAATTCATGGTCATGTGTATTGCAATGAAGGAACACACTCGCCGTAAAAAGGGCGTACCGACACAGCAACCTCTCCCTATTTCCACCTAGAAACACTGCCATTTCCCAGGGTTTTTAGTTGAAAATAGGGAGAGGTTCCTGTGTGGGGCCGCCCTTTTTAGGAAGAGTAACACTTGCCTCCAAAAAATGGAAGGGAACAACATATTGTCCATTGTAGAAAGTGGGGGTAAAAACTTCCCCTGTACGGCCCTACTCCCGCCCTGTTAATTCCTTTCTTGGCAAGTGTTACTTGCCCTAAAAAGGGCAGCCCCACACAGGAACCTCTCCTTATTTCCAACTAAGAACCCTGGGAAATGGCAGTGGTTTTTGGTGTAAACAGGGAGAGGTTCCTGTGTTCGTCCGCCATTTTTAGGGTGAGTAACACTTGCCAATAAGGTTGAAAGCCAGAAGTCATCCCACTGCTGAAAGGTGACAATTTGGCGGTCACTACGCAAGCGAGCATGCATTGTGCCATTTGTGCAAGTGACTCGGAGGGACTCGCTGCCTCCATCTCCACTGCATACTACTACGGTGTGTCTGGGTCCTCTGTCAGATGACTATAAAAACCACCTATATCCCGAAACCTAAACTGTGCTCCACTGTCCACCTCCCCCTCCTCTTCCAGTTCAGCCCCCACAGGGCTCATGTGGCCATGAGGTGTAGGCGCCATGTCTCCAGTGCCCTGACCAGCCATCGTTTCCAACGATGACGTTGTTCATCCCATAATCCTGGCGACTGACTAATAATGATGCTTCCTCAAAGGGCCTGAGCAAATGGCAGATGTCATGTATAAGCTGCCACTGGTTGACAATGAAGCTACACAGGGGACTCCCAGGGTCCAACATATGAAGGGTTGAATTCCAACGTGTGGAAATGTCGCAAATCAGACTATGTTGGGGGATGCCGTTCTTACACTGCAGCTCAAGGAGGGTGGTGTACAAGTGGCTGAAGTGCATGCAAATTTTCCTTCCCATTTTTAGGATGTCTGGCAGATGGGGGGAACACTTCAGGAACCGCTTGACAACCAGATTGAACACGTGTGCCATGCAGGACGCATGGCTCAGGCATTCCTGTCTCATCGCAGACAAGATGTTCTTCCCATTGTCAGTCACCATGGTTCCCTTTTCCAGTTTTTGTGGAGTAAGCCATGATTTGATTTATTGATCAATGACTTTTAGCAGTTCCTCCCCTGTGTGACTCCGTTCACCAAAGCAAACCATGTGAGGAACAGCGTGACACCGCCGTGCCCTGCACACATGGTATGCTGGAGGGACACTGAGACTTGTCCGTGTAGTGGAGGCTGAGGACACGATGGAGGATGAGGAGGCAGAGTCGCACATTGTCACCGGACCAATGGCCTGAGAGCATGGAGGCAGAAGTGGCATGACCTGTCCAAGTTGCTGTTTTGGCTGTGCAGCAACCCCATTTAACCAGTGGGCCGTAAAGGACATGTATTGTCCCTGACACTGCCGTGCACTTTGGTACACACCGACAGGCTCAAGGACTGGCCCACCTTCTGTTCCACAAAATTGTGCAGGGCTGGTACTGCCTTTTGCCAAAAAATGATGGCTTGGGAATCTCCACCTCAGCTCAGCACAAGCCATCAGTTCTCTGAAAGAAGGTGGTAGAGATGAAGTTTGCAGTTTATTTCAAGATAAAACATAAAAATGACGCATTTCAAGGTGTACAAATCCCTTCTTGAGATTCAGCAAATTAGGTTGAATTTGCTAATGGGGTGTCGCGGCACCGGATTGCCTCCGTTGCCTTGTGTTGGAGTCCCTAGGTGTAGGTGGGGTCCTCATCCTTAGCTAGCCCCATGTCACCCTTTTGTGATTAAAATTATTTAGATTTAATGTATATATAGTAAGTCTACTTACCTAGTTAGTGTTGCAGGACCTGTGGGTCACGTGATGCGTTCCAAAGACTCTATGGTTTCTAGTTCAAGGACCTTCGGAGGAAGTCAGGTGTTTAACCATCAGGCTATGTAACGGTGAGTGACAGCTGACTTGGACGAATCCAAAACGGCCCTGCCCATATAAGGGAGCGGCAGCCATTGCTCACCCTCTTTCCTCGTGGGCTGTTGACAGGGAAGGATCTGCGCTGCTGTCATCAGTGAGTTAGGCCCGAACGTTGCGGCGACGGCTGATCTTTACAAAACCGTGAGTGTAATCAATCCCTAAGCACTCTGCAAGATCACCAGACCGTATCTTACCCCTAAATCCGGACGGATCTTCGCAAATTACGCTAAATTCTGAGGCTTATAACAAAAGTCAAGGTCCGCAACAACTGGCAGTCACTGAAGTGTATGGAGACTGTATTAATCAGACTGTTACTGTTCATTGGATGTATCGCAAGTCTTTAAGTAAAGTTTATCCAAGTTCAAGTTCAACTATCTTGTGGACCTTCAGTCATTTAAGCATGCACCTATCGTTACTGGGAAGGGCGGTGATAGGCCGGATAATTACCTCAGCATACTAGCCCTCAGCCTGGCGTCACGAACAATAGAGTTAACCTTAACCCCTGATATACTGAAGCAATACCCTTACTACACTACCCCTACCCCAGAGGCCTACCACACTAAATCTGAAGAAGGGGTTTGTACACCCTGAAACATGTCATTGTTATGTTTATGTTTTATCTTGAAAAAAGCTGCAAACTTCATCTCATCTTTACCACCTGGTTGTGACTTCTTCCATAGACACCTGAGCGCCTGCTTCCAAAGGTAATTTTTTCCTCTTCTTGCATCATTCTCAATACTGGAAAAGCTATCCGGCCTTCCTGAGACCTGATGGCCTGCATGGGATCCAACCTCCACAATACCTCATTTGAGGTTACGCTCTAGGTGAGCGGCCATTTTATAGACTCTACATCTACCCCCAATGTGGGGCTATCTCTCTATTTTACTAGGGTAATACACAAGGCGCTTCCTCCTGGGCCTTTCTTTTTCTCCACTACTCCTGGGAAGGTAGGCTGCCACAAAGCAGGTGGTCTACCCCAGGCACGTTTGACTCCAGACTTTCCACTTCTGCCACCATGCTGACTGCCAACCATGCTACCACTTTGCTGGCTCAGCTGCTGCCTCACGAGCAACCTGCAACCCTCTTCTCCTGATGATCATGAAGCCCCTTCTGCACCTGACTCCTAAGTGCGATCGGCTTCATATTCATCAAGTTGTGTCTGCACATCACTGATGTCCTCCTCAGGCTCCTCAACAGTATTTCCTTCAGGAGCCTGAATGCTTGCAACACCACTTCCCAAACCATTCTCCTCATCACTACTTCCCACCTAGCGGAGGAAGCAGCGGATGTCTCCTCCACTTCTTGGCTGGACAGATCGTCCTCACTAAATAGTGGAGCTGAACCAACGGCATAAGATACTTCTGTGGGGTGGAAACAGCATAGGACAGAGGCAACGGGAGGACAGGGACTGCTGCCGGGCCATGCCAACTGAGGGTTGTATCTGAGGAACCCACCGACTGTTGACTGGGGGTGTTGTATGCCACTTGTGATGAAGTGGATGACCAAGTTAACCAATCGATGACGGCAGATGGGTTGCTGGTTGAGACACGCCCGCTAACTGATACCGGGAGCTCAGGCCTCTCGCTGCGACTCCTGCTGCCACTCGCCCCTAGTCTGTTGCGACCTCTGCCTAATGAATTTAGGCCTCTGCTCCTCCTCTGTGCGTGTCCTGGCACTTCTCTGCCTGACATAGTCATACACCAGCAGAGTGCGTATATGTTACATTTATGAGAAGAGGACAATACGCTCCACTACCCTTAAAACTGTATTAGACCACAGAAACAAGTGTGTAGCTTTGGCTGGTCTTTCACAGTAACTAGGCCCAATTTAGTTTAGCAGGAAAATATATAAAGGACACCACGTAGGTGTACATACAGTTCACACTTATGAGAGGTGCCATCACCAAAAAATAGGAACTATACAGAAAAATGTATATAAGGAAGAATAATCTTTATTGAAAAAGTCACAAAATTTAAAAAGACATGTAAGGAATGGGCACTATGGTTATAACAAACAGAAAAAATGGAGATAAGGGTGCTACAATGTAAAATGAAACAGGTACAGATGCGAAGTATAGGGAGTGGTGGTCACATCATGTGGACCTCTCCCCCAGCAGGACATAAATATACAGACATCACACAATCATGGTCACTGCTGTAAGGTGCAGAAAATGGCAAAAGAGCAACAGCATAATAACAAATAGTAATTCCTAATGTAAAGCTTGGACTCATGCACCTGACAGGAACCGCTCACCTCCTTACCCCAAACGCGTTTTTTGCTCAAATGGCTTCCTCAGGGGGCGTTGGTTTAACAGAAAAATATATAAAGGACACCACGTAGGTGTACATACATTTTACACTTATGAGAGGTGGACAATACGCTCCACTACAAGCTGTATAAGGCTACAAGAACAAGTGTGTAGCTTTGGCTGGCCTTTGACAGTAACTAGGCCCAAATTAGTTTAACAGGAAAATATATAAAGGACACCACGTAGGTTTACCTACAGTTTACACTTATGAGAGCTGGACAATACGCTCTGCCTAAAACTGTAGAAGGCTACAGAAACAAGGGTGTAGCTTTGGCTGGCCTTTCACAGTAACTAGGCCCAAATTAGTTTTTCAGGAAAAAAAAACTGCACCACGTAGGTGTACATACACTATAAACTTATGGGAGGAGGACTATGCGCTCCACTACAAACTGTATAAGGCTACAGAAACAAGGGTGAAGATTTGGCTGGCCTTTCACAGTAACTAGGCCCAAATTAGTTTTTCAGGAAAAAAAAAACCTACACCATGTAGGTGTACGTACAATTTAAACTTATGAGAGGAGGACTATGTGCTCCACTACAAACTGTATAAGGCTACAGAAACAAGGGTGTAGCTTTGGATGGTCTCTCTCTCTCTCGGATTCGTTGCAAGGAAACTTTTTCCTCAAATTCATCACAAATTCAGATTGGTCAGATTCGATTCGCTCATCCCTAACAGTGCCCATTTAAGATTTGTTGAACTATTACTATCACCTATGAATGCTAAGGGTCTCAGTGTAAGGTAAAAGCTTTGGTAGGCCAGGTCAGGCGGGAGTCTTGCGGGCTGCGGTTAGTGAAGCAGATGAGTGACATCCTCTCCCGACTTCTCTGCGCGGCATCAGTGACGTCACTTTTCATTTCCTGTCCGAACTCTGACTCGCGGTGGTTACAGGAAATGAAAAGCGACGTCACTGATGTCGCGCAGAGAAGCCGGGAGAGGACCTCACTCAGCTGCTTCACTGACCACAGCCCGCAAGACAGCCGAAGCGCAGGCAGGTAAGGAAAATAAAAAAAAAACTATGAAAAGCAGGGAAAAGGGGGAATGATGAGAGAGGGGAAGAATAGCCTAGGACAGTAGTATTCAACCTGCGGACCTCCAGATGTTGCAAAACTACAACTCCCAGCATGCCCGTACAACCGTTGGCTGTCCGGGCATGCTGGGAGTTGTAGTTTTGCAACATCTGGAGGTCCGCAGGTTGAATAGGAGAAACATGATGGGGGGATGATGAGACAGGGTGGGGGGATGATGAGACAGGGGGAAATGATGAGAGAGGGGGAAATGATGGGGGGCATGATGAGACGGGTTGGGGGGATGATGAGACAGGGTGGGGGAGTGATGAGACAGGGTGGGGGGATGATGAGGGGGGAATGATGGGGAACATGATGAGACAGGGTGGGAGATGATGAGACAGGGGGAAATGATGAGGGGGTAATGATGGGGGGACATGATGAGACAGGGTGGGGATGATGAGTTGGGAATGATGGGGGGACATGATGGGGGACATGAGACAGGGTGGGGGATGATGAGACAGGGGGAAATGATGAGGGGGAATGATCTGGGGCATGATGAGACAGGGTGTGGGATGATGAGACAGGGGGAAATGATGGTGGGGGGCACTAAATGCTTAATGTCTGTGTGGCTAGTGGTGGTCTATGACATGGGGAAATGATGAGACATGGGGGGATGATGAGACATGGGGGTGGCGATGAGAGGGGTAAATGTGGCACAGGGACTGATAAAAGGGAAGGAATGATGTGGCACTGGAGGGGACGGGACCAAACTGAGGTGCAGAAGAAAATGAAGTTGGGGGGATGATGTGGCATTTAGTCCAAGTCATTTATTTTACATTTTCTTTTTTTTACTTAAATTTCCCTGTTAAAATGGGGGTGCGTGTTATACGCCAGTGCGTGTTATATGCCGATAAATACGGTAGTTGCTATCACTCAATCCTCTGGGCACTTTTGTATTTGTCACCAATGTATCTGAATCAAACACATACAGTACTGTTGTGCCTTGGTGAGGTATAGGGTAGTTGGGGTGTTGCTGTCCTGAATTATAAAGGGCGCTGTTAACCCTTGTCACTGGTGACGCCAGGGTGAGGGTTAAATACTGTAATGGTGCTGGGCCTATCGCCACCCTTCCCAAGAACGATAGGGTAATGCGTAAAAAATGGATTGTCCACAATCACTGTCAACTGAAACTTGCAGGAACTTTTACTGAAGATTTTCTGAAGCAGACAATAGCAATAACAGTCCAGATAACAAAGTCTATTTGTAGTTGAGCAGCGATTGACAGTTGGTTGAGATCAGATAAGCTCAATTTAGCTTTAGGAAGATTCCGTTGCATAGATCCGCTGGATTTAGGGGTGCGTTTAGGTCCAGTGATCTTGCGGAGAGTAGCGGGGAATTATATATATCTAACCGCTGTGGTATAGGCCGAGGCCGCAAGGCTTTGGCCTAGTAAACGTACTTGAAAGTTGTGGAGGTCCTACCTTGTTCAGAGTCAGCAACCCAAGAGCGATCAATGGCCGCAGCTCCCTTATATGGGCAGGGGCGGGCCGTTTTGGATTGGTCCAAAACAACTGTCACTCGCCGTTGCACGGCATTATGGGAGAACACGTGACTCAAAAATCACCTAAGGTCCTTCAACATACCGTAGAGTTCTGAACCAAGTCACATGACCCACAGGTCCTGCGACGCTAAAACAAGTGAGTAACACCGTATACATATTTACAATGATAATATTCATAAATATCAAGTTACTAAAGGGTGTCTAGGGGCTAATTAGGAAAGCGAACCCCGATAGTCCTAGGGACTCTGACCTTGGGGACTAATAACCAAGGCACGGTATGAAATACGGTCCCGGAAACCACAGTACAATTCAAATTTTTTGTAAATTATTTTAAATAATAAACTATAGCTTTTAATTTAAAGTGTTGTCTATTTTCTCTGGTATTTAATTTATTTATTTCTCTGGTTATTCTCAAGGACTATACATGCGCAGACCATTTTCAGGTAAGTAACATAAACGGTATGTAAAAAATGCACAAAAACACATTATAATGAGACACTGTCATATATATATATATATATATATATATATATATATATGCAGTATATATATGACTGTGTCTTATAATGTGTTTTTGTGCATATTTTACATACCATTAATGTCACATATAAATACCTGGAATGCATGCTAGTACTGGATGTACGGCCATGACTTATTTATTGTACATGAAAATGGTAAGGAGATGAATTTTCCTTGAGATTGCTCTATAGTAATTGTTTATCCCACATCTGTAAATCTGTTTTCTGACTGCTGCTGTTTTTACATGTTTTTATTGATTTGAGCTTTAATAAAAATTGTTATTGACCCATATAGGAGATCGATATAACTCGATAGGTGACAGAATAGAACATTACAAAGCTACACATCAGAGGACATGTAGGGACTCATATCTACAGGTTATTTTTCTGTTTATTTGAGAGTATAACTTTATGATGTGACATCGAAAGCATTTGTTGGATTTCTCACCTCGGCGTAATTCATTCACAGGCTGACCCCACATTGGTTTATGTTCACAGCTTTGTTTTTGCCGGAATGTCCTCAGGCAGCGAAGCGAATTCCCGGCAGAGAACATTATCACAGAAGCTTCTGTGCATTGTACAATCAACACGGGTGTTTTATTTTATTATTTTTTCAATCTCTATTACAACTGGAAATATTTTTTAATAAAGGGATATTACCACAATCTGAATAAAACCTTCCTTTACATAACTAAAATAACCAAGGATCAAAGCAACGTGTCCTAAGAAATCTTCCCCAAAGTACAGAACATGCATATTTGTGGTAACAAGGGGGTGCAAGGAATTCCTAATTATTGTTGGGCGCGAATATTCGCATTTCAAATTTTTATCACGAATATTGTAAATTCGGGAATTTGAGGAATATTGTGAATATATTCGCTATATATTCAAAATTGCAAATATTCGCTTTTTTTCCCGCATATGTGAATATTCGTATATGTGCATATTCTCATATGTGAATATTCGCATATTCCTTCTTTTCACTTGTGGGCCAATTAGAATGATGCAAATACACTTGTCAGAGGTTATCAACAACATCTCTAGCAACCAATAGTGAAGTTGCCCACCGCCTCACTGTTTTCTTCCTCGAGTACGCGAATATTCGCATAGGCAAACTCAACTTCAGTAGCTGAAAATTATTAGAAGGATTAAGATTTTCTAATAGAAGAAATTTACAAATCTGTTTAACTTTCTGGAGCCAGTTGATCTAAAAAAAAAAAAAAAGTATTTTCCTGGAATACCCCTTTAACCCCTTAAGGACAATGGACGTACTCCTACGCCCCCGTTTCCGAGTCCTTAAGGACCGAGGACGTAGGAGTACGTCCTGTCCTTTCCCGGCCCCCCGCCGCTAGCCGGAGGGGAGCCGGTGCCCGATGCCTGCTGAAATCGTTCAGCAGGCATCGCGGCATATCGCCCAGGGGGGTCATTAGAGACGGCCCCGAACAGCCAGAGCCTGCAGGGGTGAGGTGGCACTGGTGCCACCTCACGATCACCCTGATTCGTCGGCCGGATTACCGGCCGACCAATCAGGGCGCCTGCTGCGGGTGTCAATCCCGCACCCGCTCCGCCCCTCTTCCGGAGGACGTGAGCGGGTGCGGGACGTGCACCCCTGGTGCTGGGGACCCCGATCCCCGGCGTTAATGTTGGGATCGGGGCCCCAGGAGCGACGACGGCGGGACTGACCTGTGCGGCGATCAAGCAGCAGGAGGTGAGTGACAGCCTCCTGCTGTTGCTTAGCAACAGCTCCCAGCATGCAAAAAGGGCATGCTGGGAGCTGTAGTTATGCAACAGGAGGAGGCAGACCACCACAACTCCCAGCATGCACTTATGGGCATGCTGGGACTTATGGTTTTGCAACAGCTGGAGGCACATTCTTTCTATGGAAAAGTGTACCTTCAGCTGTTGTGTAACTACAACTCCCAGCTTGCACAAACAGCTTAAGTGCATGCTGGGAGTTGTAGTGGTGCATCTGCTGGTTGCATAACTACAACTCCCAGCATGCCCGGTGGCTGTCGGTGACTGCTGAGAGTTGTAGTTTTGCAACAGCTGAAGGCACACTGAGTTAAGTAGCAAACCAGTGTGTCTTCAGCTGTTGCATAACTACAATCCCCAGCATCCCCAGCCAAAGTAGTATGCCTCCCGCTGTTGCATAACTACAACACCCAGCATGCCCTTCCGCTGTCCGTACATGCTGGGGGTTGTAGCTTTTGCAACAGCTGAAGGCACACTGGTTGCAAAACACTGAGTTTGTTGCCAAACTCGGTGTTTCACAACCTGTGTGTCTCCAGCTGTTGCAAAACTACAACTCCTAGCATGCACTGATAGACCGTACATGCTGGGAGTTGTAGTTTTGCAACAGCTGGATGTTCCCCCCCCAATGTGAACGTACAGGGTACACTCACATGGGCGGAGGATTACAGTAAGTATCCGGCTGCAAGTTTGAGCTGCAGCAAATTTTCTGCTGCAGCTCAAGCTGCCAGCGAGAAACTACTGTGAACCCCCGCCCGTGTGACTGTACCCTAAAAACACTACACTACACTAACACAAAATAAAATAAAAAGTAAAAAACACTACATATACACATACCCCTACAATAAAAATGAAAAACGTCTGGTACGCCACCGTTTCCAAAACGGAGCCTCCAACTGTTGCAAAACTACAACTCCCAGCATGCACTTATAGACCCTACATGCTGGGAGTTGTAGTTTTGCAACAGCTGGATGTCCCCCCCCCCCCCCCCCCCCAATGTGAACGTACAGGGTACACTCACATGGGCGGAGGATTACAGTAAGTATCCGGCTGCAAGTTTGAGCTGAGGCAAATTTTCTGCCGCTGCTCAAACTGCCAGCGAGAAACTACTGTGAACCCCCCGCCCGTGCGACTGTACCCTAAAAACACTACACTAACACAAAATAAAATAAAATAAAAAGTAAAAAACACTACATATACACATACCCCTACACAGCCCCCCTCCCCTCCCCAATAAAAATGAAAAACGTCTGGTACGCCACTGTTTCCAAAACGGAGCCTCCAGCTGTTGCAAAACAACTACTCCCAGTATTACCAGACAGCCACTGACTGTCCAGGCATGCTGGGACTTTTACAACAGCTGGAGGCACCCTATTTGGGAATCACTGGCGTAGAATACCCCTATGTCCACCCCTATGCAAGTCCCTAATTCAGGCCTCAAATGCACATGGCGCTCTCACTTTGGAGCCCTGTCTTATTTCAAGGCAACAGTTTAGGGTCCCATATGGGGTATTGCCGTACTCGGGAGAAATTGTGTTGCAAATTATGGGGGGTATTTTCTGCTATTACCATTTTTAAAAATCAAAAATTTTTTGGAAACCAACATTTTAGGTAAAAATTTTTTATTTTTTTTACATATGCAAAAGTTGTGAATCACCTGTAGGGTATTAAGGTTCACATTACCCCTTGTTACGTTCCTCGAGGGGTCTAGTTTCCAAAATAGTATGCCATGTGGTTTTTTTTTGCTGTCCTGGCACCATAGGGGCTTCCTAAATGCGGCATGCCCCCAGAGCAAAATTTGCTTTCAAAAAGCCAAATGTGACTCCTCCTCTTCTGAGACCTGTAGTGCGCCAGCAGAGCACTTCTCACCCTCATATGGGGTGTTTTCTGAATCGGGAGAAATTGAGCTTCAAATTTTGGGGGGTTTTTTCTGCTATTACCCTTTTAAAAAATGTAAAAATTTTGGGAAACCAAGCATTTTAGGTAAAAAAAAATTTTTTTTTTTACATATGCAAAAGTCGTGAAACACCTGTGGGGTATTAAGGTTCACATTACCCCTTGTTACGTTCCACGAGGGGTCTAGTTTCCAAAATGGTATGCCATGTGTTTTTTTTTTTGCTGTTCTGGCACCATAGGGGCTTCCTAAATGCGGCATGCCCCCAGAGCAAAATTTGCTTTCAAAAAGCCAAATGTGACTCCTTCTCTTCTGAGACCTGTAGTGCGCCAGCAGAGCACTTCCCACCCCCATATGGGGTGTTTTCTGAATCGGGAGAAATTGGGCTTCAAATTTTGGGGGGTATTTTCTGCTATTACCCTTTTTAAAAATGGAAAAATTTTGGGAAACCAAGCATTTTAGGTAATAAAAAATTTTTTTTAACATATGCAAAAGTCGTGAAACACCTGTAGGGTATTAAGGTTCACATTACCCCTTGTTACGTTCCCCGAGGGGTCTGGTTTCGTAAATGGTATGCCATGTGTTTTTTTTTTGCGGTTCTGGCACCATAGGGGCTTCCTAAATGCGGCATGCCCCCAGAGCAAAATTTGCTTTCAAAAAGCCAAATGTGACTCCTTCTCTTCTGAGACCTGTAGTGCGCCAGCAGAGCACTTTTCACGCACATATGGGGTGTTTTCTGAATCGGTAGAAATTGGGCTTCAAATTTTGGGGGGTATTTTCTGCTATTACCCTTTTTAAAAATGTTAAATTTTTGGGAAACCAAGCATTTTAGGTAAAACATATTTTTTTTTTTTTTACATATGCAAAAGTCGTGAATCACCTGTTGGGTATTAAGGTTCACTTTACCCCTTGTTACGTTCCCTGAGGGGTCTAGTTTCCAAAATGGTATGCCATGTGGTTTTTTTTGCTGTCCTGGCACCATAGGGGCTTCCTAAATGCGGCATGCCCCCAGAGCAAAATTTGCTTTCAAAAAGCCAAATGTGACTCCTCCTCTTCTGAGACCTGTAGTGCGCCAGCAGAGCACTTCCCACCCCCATATGGGGTGTTTTCTGAATCGGGAGAAATTGGGCTTCAAATTTTGGGGGGTATTTTCTGCTATTACCCTTTTTAAAATGTAAATTTTTTGGGAAACCAAGCATTTTAGGTAAAACATTTTTTTTTTTTTTTTACATATGCAAAAGTTGTGAATCACCTGTTGGGTATTAAGGTTCACTTTACCCTTTGTTACGTTCCCTGAGGGGTCTAGTTTCCAAAATGGTATGCCATGTGTTTTTTTTTGCTGTCCTGGCACCATAGGGGCTTCCTAAAGGTGACATGCCCCCCAAAAACCATTTGACGCTCCTTCCCTTCTGAGCCCTCTACTGCGCCCGCCGAACAATTAACATAGACATATGAGGTATGTGCTTACTCGAGAGAAATTGGGTTTCAAATACAAGTAAAAATTTTCTCCTTTTTACCCCTTGCAAAAATTCAAAAATTGGGTCTACAAGAACATGCGAGTGTAAAAAATGAAGATTGTGAATTTTCTCCTTCACTTTTCTTCTATTCCTGTGAAACACCTAAAGGGTTAATACACTTATTGAATGTCATTTTGAATACTTTGGGGGGTGTAGTTTTTATAATGGGGTCATTTATGGGGTATTTCTAATATGAAGACCCTTCAAATCCACTTCAAACCTGAACTGGTCCATGAAAAATAGCGAGTTTGAAAATTTTGTGAAAAATTTCCAAATTGCTGCTGAACTTTGAAGCCCTCTGGTGTCTTCCAAAAGTAAAAACTCATAAATTTTATGATGCAAACATAAAGTAGACATATTGTATATGTGAACCCAAAAATGTTTTATTTTGAATATCCATTTTCCTTACAAGCAGAGAGCTTCAAAGTTAGAAAAATGCAAAATTTTCATTTTTTTCATCAAATTTTGGGATTTTTCACCAAGAAAGGATGCAAGTTACCATAAAATTTTACCACTAAGTTAAAGTAGAATATGTCACGAAAAAACAATCTCGGAATCAGAATGATAACTAAAAGCATTCCAGAGTTATTAATGTTTAAAGTGACAGTGGTCAGAATTGCAAAAAACGCTCTGGTCCTTAAGGTGTAAAATGGCCTGATCCTTAAGGGGTTAATATAACAGACACTCTCTCAAGGAATAGGGGATAAGATGCCTGATCATGGGGTCTTGCCACTGGGGACCCCCTCCGTGTTCTTTCACGCAGAACCCCATTACCATCAGCCCTGTCACGCCCCCTCCCATAGGCTTGCATTGAGGGGGTGGAGCCGTGACATCACAATATTCCGGCCTCGTGATCAGCAAGCATCAGACCCGGATCCAACATGCTCTGGGGGATGATGATAACGGGGTGCTGCGTGAAAGATCATGGGGGTCCCCAGCGGCGGGACCCTTGCGATTAGGCATCGTATCCCCTATCCTTTGGATAGGGGATAAGATGTCTTAGCGCCGGCGTACCCCTTTAAGGACCAGGCCATTTTTTGCAAATCTGACCTGTGTCACTTTAAGCATTAATAACTCTGGGATGCTTTTACTTATGATTCTGATTCCGAGATAGTTTTTTTCATGACATATTGTACTATATGTTAGTGGTAAATTTCGGTTGATACTTGCATCATTGCTTTGTGAAAAATTCCAAAATGAAATTTTGCAAATTTTGCATTTTTCTAACTTTCAAACTCTCTGCTTGTAAGGAAAATGGACATCCCACATAAATTATATATTGATTCACATATACAATATTCTTACTTTATGTTCGCATCATAAAGTTGACAAGTTTTTACTTTTTGAGGACATTAGGGGCTTCAAAGTTTAGCAGCAATTTTCCAATTTTTCATGAAAAATTCTAACTCTGAATTGTTCAGGGACCAGTTCAGTTTGAAGTGGATTTGAGGGGCCTTTGTGTAAGGAATTCCCCCTATATGACCCCATTATAGAAACTGCACCCCTCAAAATATTCAAAATGACAGAAAGTTTGTTAACCCTTTAGGTGTTTCACAGGAATAGCAGCAAAGTAGAGGAGAAAACTCAAAATCTCCATTTTTTAACTAACAATTTTACAAGGGATAGAAGGAGAAAAAGCCCACATAATTTTTAACCCAATTACTCTTGAGTAAGAAAATACCTTATAAGTGGATGTAAAGTGCCCTGCGGGCACACTACAAGGCTCAGAAGAGAAGGAGAAAAATTTGGCTTTTGGAGAGAGGATTTTGCTAAAATGGTTTTTGGAGGGCATGTCGCATTTAGGAAGCCCCATGGTGCCAGAAAAGCAAAAAGCAAAAAAAAAAAGAAAAAACACATGGCACACTATTTGGAGAAATGCCCCCTTCAAGGAACGTAACAAGGGCTGCATTGAGCATATTCACCCCACTGGAGTTTGACAGATTTGTGGAACAGTGGGCTGTGCTCATAAAAAAATTACATTTTTCATTTTCATTGACCACTGTTACAAAAATCTGTCAGACACATGTGGGGTGTAAATTCTCCCTGCACCCCTTGTTACGTTCCTTGAGGGGTGCAGTTTCAAAAAATTGGGTCAAATGTGGGTGTTTATTTTTTTTATTTTTTGCATTCATGTCACAACCACTGCAACTATCAGCCATTCCAATGCAAATCACCAATTTAGGCCTCAAATTAGCATAGTGCGCTCTGACTCCTGAGCCCTGTTGTGCGTCCACGGAGCACTTTACGTCCATATATGGGGTATTTCTGTAAATAAAATGTACGGGGCAACATAAACTTCTTTTTTTTTACACTAACATGCTAATGTAGCTCCCAACTTTTCCTTTTCATAAGGGGTAAAAGGATAAAAAAAAAAAAAAAAAAACAGTGGCCCTAAACTGTTGTCTTGAAATATGACAGGGCTCCAGAGTGAGAGAGCAGCATGCGCATTTGAGGCCTAAATTAGGGATTTGCATAGGGGCAGACCTGGATGCAAGCATGGCGTTTGCCTCCTCCACCAGAAATACCCTACGGCAGTATTTCCCAAATAGGGTGCTTCCAGCTATTGCATAACTCCCAGCATGCCTGGACAGTCCAGTGGAAGAACTATATGCATAACTACAACACCCAGCATGCCATTTGGCTGTGCATGCAGGTAGTTGTACTTATGCAGCAGCAGGATGCACACAGCACTCACCTCTTGCTGCTGCCTCCAGGTTCCGCTGCCGCTCCTCGCCGCAGCCGCCGGTAATGGATCTGCTCCTTGCCTCTGGTGCCGCCATTCCTTAATCCCCTCCTTCCCGCCGGCGCTTTCAGGTACTTCAGCCCCAACGTGCACCCGCTCTACCCCTCCCAGCAGGAGCCGCGATTAGTCGCCAGTGCCACCTCACTCCTGCTGGGCAAGGGTGACTGGTGCTGTCTCGATTGCTGACAAGGGGGGGTCTGAGGACCCCCTGGGCATTGGCACGGGATGCCTGCTAAATGATTTCAGCAGTCATCCCATTCCGAACACTACCCGGTGAGCGACGGTAACCGGAAATGCCCTTGGTCCTTAAGCACCAGAGACCTGTACGCCCTTCGTCCTTAAAGGAGTACTCTGGAACAGACCACTACTGCTCCGTCCTGCCCGGGCTGCAAAAAAAAAAATGAAAATAAACCATCACTCACCTTCCTGGGCTCCTCCAGTCCATCTTCTTCATACTTCCGTGTTAATGAAGCATCACATGGCGCTCAGCCTATTATGGGCCGAGGCAGAACATCGCGGCAGCAGGCGATAGGCTGAGCGCCATGTGACGCTTCGTTCAGACGAAAGTATGAAGAAGATGGACCGGAGGACCAATCAGCTGTAGTGGCGCTCCACGGGAACCCAGGAAGGTGAGTGATGGTTTATTTTCATTTTTTTGCAGCCCGGGCAGGACGGAGCAGGAGTAGTTTGCACCAGAGTACTCCTTTAACATGTTAAAGAGCCTTCACAAGGCTTGATCAGTTGTGCCCTAGTGTTGCTCACGATGATGTGCTACGAAGCAATATTTGATAGGCAGTGATAAAGCCTTCAGTCTAAGCAAGGGTTATGTGAATCATTCATCTAGAGACGCAGACGTGAGAATAGAACAACAATGATCACAGGGAAAAAACCTGGCAGGCGCTCCTGCCTTGGCACTGCCATCCTGTTTTAGCCAGAAACATCAGAACATTGCAGCCAACTTTATATTTCAGACGCACTGCAGAGAAAGAAGCAAAACACAAACAATGAAGTCACCAAAAAAAATCTGGAAAAATATGCAGGGTCAATGCGAGAAAGACCTTGCGTGGGTGAGACGTGATGTCCATGTTCTCCTGCAAATACACCTTTGTTTTATTTAGATGCTGCAAGCAAACTTCCTTTCTCTTAGAATTAAACAAAGAGGCACAGAGACAAATGGACAGATGTGAGATAGATAGTAAAAATTACATGTAATCTTTATTTTGTGGGTCATTGGGGCTGTATGAGGGCTTATTTTTTGTGTTGTGATTTAAATTTTTATTAGTACCATTTTTGTTTTGATTGAACTTTTTAATCGCTTTTTATTACATTTTCTAACATATGATGTTACCCAAAAATCAACATTTTTTGGCGTTTATATTTTTAGTGTATCTTACATTAAGTATATAATTGTAATATACATTGGTTAAAAAATTTGTATATTTTTGGGTGAAAAAATGCTGTCCCTGCACCATGTGTGTCTCTGTGAGGAGACCAAATACAGGAAGTGAGGGCAGGACAAACAGGGCTCTGTGCAGGCTCCTGGCTTGTCAGTCATCCTGCTGTGTGAGCCGGAAGTGTATCATAGATTTTCAGTGCACAGAGCCCTGCTTATCCTCACTGCACAGAACCCTGCTTGTCCTCAGTGTACAGAGCCCTGCTTGTCCTCAGTGTACAGAGCCCTTACTGTCCTCAGTGCACAGAGCCCTGCTTGTCCTCAGTGTACAGAGCCCTGCTTGTCCTCATTGTACAGAGCCCTGCTTGTTCTCAGTGCACAGAGCCCTGCTTGTCCTCAATGTACATAGCCCTACTTATCCTGAGTGTACAGAGCCCTGCTTGTCCTCATTGTACAGAGCCCTGCTTGTCCTCAGTGTACAGAGCCCTGCTTATCCTCACAGCACAGAGCCCTGCTTGTCCTCAGTGCACAGAGCCCTGCTTGTCCTCAGTGCACAGAGCCCTGTTTGTCCGCAGTGTACAGAGCCCTGTTTGTCCTCAGTGTACAGAGCCATGCTTCTCCTCAGTGTACAGAGCCATGCTTGTCCTCAGTGCATGGAGCCCTGCTTGTCCTCAGTGTACAGAACCCTGCTTGTCCTCAGTGTACAGAGCCCTGCTTATCCTCAGTGTACAGAGCCCTGCTTGTTCTCAGTGCACAGAGCCCTGCTTGTCCTCAGTGTACAGAGCCCTGCTTATCCTCAGTGTACAGAGCCCTGCTTGTCCTCAGTGTACAGAGCCCTGCTTGTCCTCAGTGTACATAGCCCTGCTTGTCCTCACTGCACAGAGCCCTGCTTGTCCTCAGTGTATAGAGCCCTGCTTGTCCTCAGTGTACAGAGCCCTGCTTGTCCTCAGTAGACAGCGCCTTGCTTGTCCTCAGTGTACAGAGCCTTGCTTGTCCTCAGTGTACAGAGCCCTGCTTGTCCTCAGTGTACAGAGCCTTGCTTGTCCTCACTGCACAAAGCCCTGCTTGTCCTCAGTGTACAGAGCCCTGCTTGTCCTCACTGCACAGAGCCCTGCTTGTCCTCAGTGTACACAATAGTAACAAAAAATATATAAGCCAATTCCCTATAATAAACACACATATCTCTATATAAATGATATAGCTACCAAATAACAACGGTATATATGGAATATTATCACTATTCATATTACCATCATACTGTTACTAATCAAATCCTGTATACTGAGGCCAATATTACCAATAATAACCATATACAAGGAGAAATATTATCACCATACATATCACCACAATACTGTTACTGACCAAATCCTGTATACTGACAGCAATATTGCCAATAATACCAGTATACAAGGAGGAATATTATCTCCATAAATATTACCATGATGCTGTTACTGACCACATGTTGTATACTGAGACTATCATACTGTTAGTGACCAAATCCTGTATACTGAGACCAATATGACCATTAACCCCTTAAAATTTTCCATTTTTTTTACTTTGAAACTCTCTGCTTATAAGGAAAATGGACATCCCAAAAAAATTATATATTGATTCACATATACAATATGTCTACTTTATGTTTGCATCATAAAGTTGACACATTTTTACTTTTGGAAGACATCAGAGGGCTTCAAAGTTCAGCAGCAATTTTCCAATTTGTCACAAAAAAGCAATTGAAAAAGCAATTGAAAAGTCCCATCAAAACAAAAATAGTACCAATAAAAACTACAAATCACAGCGCAAAAAATGACCCTCATACATCCCCATATACAGGGAAAAAAACAGTTATAGGGATCAGAATAGTACGATTTAAAATTTTTGTATAGTTCCCCCACATCAGGTTGGCAGTATAGTTCCCCCACATTAGGTTGGCAGTATAGTCTCCCCCACATTAGGTTGGCAGTATAGTGCCCCCACATTAGGTTGGCAGTATGATTTTTCATATCTCCTTACCTGGCCGCGCTCGGCAGGCTCAGGTAATGCGGGGGGTCTTGTGCGCTGTGTGGATAATATGACGAGTGTCGCCTCCTGCGGCTCCTCTGCGCCGCGTCAGGGACGTCCCTTATCATTTCCTGCAGTGTCGGCTGCTTAATTTTAGCAGTCCGGCCGCGGCTGTAGGAAATAATGAGTGACGTCCCTGTCTCCTCTGCATGGCGACAGGGACGTCACTTATTATTTCCTGCAGCCGCGGCCGGACTGCTAAACTTAAGCAGCCGACACTGCAGGAAATGATAAGTGACGTCCCTGATGCCGCGCAGAGGAGCTGCAGGAGGCGACACTTGTCATATTATCCACACAGCCCACAAGACCCCTTGCATTACCTGAGCCTGCTGAGCAACCTTCTTCATCTCCCCCAGACCCCTCTGCACCGTTCTTCATCTCCCCGAGACCCCTCTGCACTCTTCTTCCCCTCCCTAAGACCCCTCTACACTCTTCTTCCCCTCCCCCAGACCCCTCTGCACCCTTCTTCATCTCCCCCAGACCCCTCTGCACCCTTCTTCCCCTCCCCCAGACCCCTCTGCACTCTTCTTCCCCTCCCCCAGACCCCTCTGCACCCTTCTTCATCTCCCCCAGACCCCTCTGCAACCTTCCCCTCCCTCCCCCAGTCATCCTTCATTTAACTTTTGTGCCCATTCTGCCCTCTTCCCCCATCATTCCTCTTCTTTTACCTTTTGTGCCTCTTCTCCTCCCTCCCCCCAGACACCACCTCTCTGCCCTCTCACCTTATGCTGGAGGAAGGCTGCAGCACGCAGAGCTCCACATTCTTCCTCCTGCTGAGAGCGGAGAAGCCGGGGCAGGGACGCGTCGCGTGACGTCAGAGGCGTGCCTGCGCACGGACGTCCTCTGCCCTTAAAGTTGCAGTGGCCCTGCCCCGGCTCAATTTTGTAAATGCCTGGGCCAGAGGAGCGGGCAGCAGTGGGGCCCCTTTAGCGCGATCTGAAAAGGGGGCCTTGCGCGGGGGACCAGGGGCCGTATTTGAAGTCTGCCACCGGGGTAGATGAGCGGACAGCGGCCTGGCGCACCCGATCACGGCCATCTTTGAACGGTGTGCATGCATGCACACGCAGTTCAAACAGGCTCTGCAAATCACCAGCGGTGCGTGGCCGGCAACGGATGTTCCCTGGGTTAAATGAACCCAGGGAGCATTCAATTCGATAAAGTCTGCGGGCAGAACTGGGAGGGATTCCCCAATGATCTGTCCCCCCCCCCGCATGATTTTCTGGGGGGATGTGTCCCCCCCCCCTGTTCCTACGCCCATGCGCTGGTCGCTGTTTTAAAGTTTCCGTGGCTGGGCTGCAGCAGGCTGCTGATCCACTACTGAGCAGCCGGCAGGGGGCCCTCTGGGGGATGGGGGCCCTCAGCAATTGCCTGGTTTGCCCCGCCCTAACGCCGGCCCTGAGGAGCGACAATGGGATTTTGGAAAGTGAGTTTTTCTGAAATAGTTTTTGGGGGGCATGTCACATTTAGGAAGCCAATATGGTGCGAGAACAGAAAAAAAAACACATGGCATACTATTTTGGAAACTACACCTCTCAAGGAACGTAACAAGGGGTACAGTGAGCCTTAACACCCCACAGGTGTTTGACGACTTTTCGTTAAAGTTGGATGTGTAAATTAATAATTTTTCCTAAGATGCTGGTTTTTCCCCAAATTTTACATTTTCACAAGGGGTAATAGGAGAATATGCCCCCAAAATGTGTAACCCCATGTCTTCTGAGTATGGAAATACCCCATGTGTGGATGTCAAGTACACTGCGGGCGCACTACAATGCTCAGAAGAGGAGTCACATTTGGATTTTGGAAAGCAAATTTTGCTGAAACCCCACATGGCATACTATTTTGGAAACTACACCCATCAAGGCATGTAACAAGGGGTACAGTGAGTCTTTACACCCAACAGGTGTTTGACAAATTTTCGCTGAAGTTGGACGTGAAAATGAAAAATGTTATTTTTTTCATTAAAATTTTGGTGTTACCGCAAATTTTTCATTTTCACAAGGGGTAACAGGAGAAAAAGTCTCCCAAAATTTTTAACCCCATTTTTTCAGAGTAAGGAAATACCCCATACAGTATTCCCTCAAGTTACAATATTAATTGGTTTCAGGACGACCATTGTATGTTGAAACCATTGTATGTAATAGGTTCTGAAGCCACCAAAATGTCATCCAAAAATAGGAAAAAGTGAGGATTAAAGAAAAATAAGTAGATAACTAATATAGATAAAGCAAATCCTTACATATAAAGGAAAGAAAGAGGTGATGGAAGCTGTAAATCACTGTCTATGTAGAGGACAGGAGCTTCTTCAGGGTCCTGTACAGTACACATGCAATGTCCTAAAAAGTAAGATTGAGCTGCCCTTACCTGGTGTCCAAAGGAGCAGCTAACTGTGGTACAAGTAAAGAGTAGTACAGAACATGTAATACCTCCCTGTACTGTAGGAGGCACTACCAGAAAACCAGTCACTGCATACGCTTCAGTAATACAGGTGTTTTACTAGTAAAATGCCCATTCGGATTGGTCGGCTCTTGCAGCCATTTACACGTCTTGCAGATATGGACTGTCCGTAGCATTGTATGTTGAGTCTGGTTTCAAGTTACAATGGTCCAGAAAAGACCATTGTATGATGAAACTATTGTATGTTGAGGCCATTGTAAGTTGAGGAATCACTGTATGTGGATGTAAAGTGCTCTGTGGGCGAACTACAATGCTCAGAAGAGAAGGAGCGCCACTGAGCTTTTGGAGAGAGAATTTGGTTGGAATACAAGTCTGGGGCCATGTGCATTTACAAAGCCCCCCGTGGGGGCAGAACAGTGGACCCCCCCCCACATGTGACCCCATTTTGGAAACTACACCTATCACAGAATTTAATAAGGGGTGCAGTGAGCATTTACACCCCACTGGCGTTTGACAGATCTTTGGAACAGAGGGCTGTGCAAATGAAAAACTAAATTTTTCATTTTCACGGACCACTGTTCCAAAAAGACAGCAGGGGGGTGTAAATGCTCACTGCACCCCTTATTAATTCGGTAGGGGTATGTGTATATGTAGTGTTTTACTCTTTATTTTGTGTAGTGTAGTGTAGTGCAGTGTTTTTAGAGTACATTCACACTGGCGGGGGTTTACAGTGAGTTTCCTGCTGGGAGTTTGTGCTGCCGCAAAAAATTTGCCACAGCTCAAACTTGCAGTGAGAAACTCACTGTAAACCCCTGCCCATGTGTGTACATTCATATGTGGGGGGGGCGCAAACCTCCAGCTGTTGCAAAAGTACAACTCTCAGCATGCCCTTTGGCTGTCCGGGCATGCTGGTAGTTGCAGTTATGCAACAGCTGGAGGAACACTGGTTGCAAAACACATTTTGTTTCTTAACTCAGTGTTTCGCAACCAGTGTGCCTACAGCTGTTGCAAACTACAACTTCCAGCATGCATGGTCTATCAGTGCATGCTGGGAGTTGTAGTTTTCAACAGCTGGAGGCACACGGGTTGAGAAACACTGAGTTAGGTAACAAACTCTGTATTTTGTAACCAGTGTGCCTTCAGCTGTTGCAAAACTACAACTCTCAGCATACATTCACAGCAGAAGGGCATGCTGGGAGCTGTAGTTACGCAACAGCTGGAGGCACACTACTACATCGCCTAGCATGCCCATTGGCTGTTTTTGCGTGCTGGTTGTTGCAGTTATACAACAACTGGAGGCACACTTTCATAGAAAAAAAAGTGCCTCGAACTGTTGCATAACTACAAGCCCCAGCATGCACAAACAGCCAAAGGGCATGCTGGGAGTTGAAGTTTTGCCTCCAGCTGTTGCAAAACTACAACTCCCAGCATACCCTTTGGCTGTGCATGCTGGGAGTAACTCACCTCCTGCGGTATCCTGCCGCTGCCACTGAGGACGCTGCTGCCACCACCGCCACCTAGGGACCGCCGCCAAAGCCACCGACTCCAGGGATCCTCCAAGTCTATGCCAGGGACCCCTGCCTGCCCCGATGGAAAGGTAAGGGACCCCCCACTTGCCCAATCACTTCCCAGCAGACTCGGTGATTGATTGGTCATCTGGACCGATCAATCACACGATCGCGAGGTGGCACCCATGCCACCTTACTTCTGCCGGTAAAGGGTGATAGGTGGCGTCTCGGAAGCCACCTATTACCCTTTTTTACCGAAGACCCGATTGACCCCGAAACGCCGCTAATTGCTGGTCTAAATTAGTCTCAGGATCCCCCCAGGGGTTTGCACGGGGTGCCTGCTTAATGATTTCAGCAGGTATCCTGGTCCGGTCCCCGCCAAGTGAGCGGCGGGGACCGGAATTCCCATGGGTGTACAGGTACGCCCTGGGTGCTTAAGTGGTTAATACACAGTTACATCAGGTGATGTCTTCTCTAACTGGAGTTATTCACTTTCCTTTTTCTTGCCCTTCCAGCCCAGACCTTTATGATTATTTCATCCAGCCACAACTCTCCTCCACACAACCTACCAGACAAACATTTTAGGATCTTTACTTTTCCAAACATAAATAATAACCCTTTTAGTGTCCTACACAGTAGAGTGGATAGATAAGTAGGTTGGAGAAGAGGTAGGTCCCCTCCAAGTAGTTAGATCGCTACTTCGCTACTAGATCGACAGCCAAAGGGAATGCTGGGAGTTGCAGTAGTGGGCCTCCAGCTGTTGCAAACTACAACTCCCAGCATGCACCGATAGATCGTACATTATTAATTATTTTTCATCTATGTATCAGGCAACTGATGCTGGCCTTGAGGGGTTGGTTACTGTTTAAATTTTGCTATTTTTTATTCCAACACCAGGTGTAGGTGTACAACCTCGGCTAGTTAATTGTGAGCTGCACATTCCCTTTTTTTTTGTATGTCTTGGAGGTGTGTTTGGGGTCATTATCATGTTAGAATACTGCCCTGCGGCCCAGTCTCTGAAGGGAGGAGACTGGGCTCCACTATGTCACAGTTCATGTTGGCATTCATAGCTCCTTCAATGAACTGTAGATCCCCTGAGCCAGCAGCACTCAAGGCTCAGACATTCCCCCCAAACTTGACTGTAGGCAAGACACTTGTCTTTGAACTCCTTACTTAGTCTGCACCAAATAAGTTTTTCTTATTGGACCACAGGGAATGGTTCCGGTAATCCATGTCCTTAGTCTGCTTGTCTTCAGCAAGCTGTTTGCAGTCTTTCTTGTGCATCATCTTTAGAAGAGGCTTCCTTCTGGGAAGACAGACGTGCAGACTAATTTGATGCAGTGTGCGATGTATAGTCAGAGCACTGACAGGCTGACCTTGCACCCCTTCAACATCTGCAGCAATACTGGCAGCACTCATATGTCTATTTCAAAAAGACAACTTCTGGATATGATGCTGAGCACGTGTACTCAGCTCCTTTGGTTGAGAATGGCGAGGCTTGTTCTAAGTGGAACCAGTCCTGTGAAACCACTGTATGATCTTGCTCACTGTGCTGCAGCTCAGTTTTAGGGCCTTGGCAATCTTTTTATAGTCTAGGCCATCTTTATGTGGGGCAACTTTATGTAAATCACACCGAGAGTTGTAGTTGCTTAAAGGGCGCAGGATGGAGATGGCTGATACATTGTAAGAACCACCTATCTTATTCTAAGGACAACCTATCCTATTCTTAAAACAACCTATCCAAATCCTATTCATTCCAATCCCTACTAAAGACCATAACGTACAATAGGGCTCTATGTCTCCATTATTTACTAAGGGTCTTCACAGGAACTGATGGAAGATAAAAGAGCAGTGCTGAAAATAGATTATTTGTAGACTTTTGCACCAATCCTTCCCTCCCCAAATATCGCCTCACCCCTCAAACTCTGAACAGTCATTAACCACATACAACTTAATGTTACCAGTGTGGACAAATCCTAAAAGGACAACTCCATTTAAACAACACAGTCCCCAAGGCAGTTAGTTCCCAGAGGCTACATATAATCGGATATATTTATACATTTATACATGTTCCAGATTGTAGTGCTGTGCAGGCTTAAATAAACAGGTTCAACAGGCAGTATCCCACATCAAAGGCTTATATAGAGCAGCTCAACAAACAGTATCACACATAATGGGCTTAGATACAGCAGCTCAGAAAATGGTATAACGCATTATAGATTCATGTGGTAGAGGGTGTGATGCAGGGCAGATGGAATTACCCGAGGGGCAGATGGCATTAACCCCTTGTATTCGTGACACCAGGGCATGGTTTATCCTCAATACCACCCGAAGGTATATCGCTGGATCCTGGGCTAGGAACAGGGGCAATAATGACTCCGACGCCAAGTTACGGACAACGGTAGATTTACTGAGTGACGAATGGAAAAATCTATACAGTTCAGCCAGGTCCACGAAGGTGACCAGTGATTTCAGAGACCTTAAAGACTTGCTGGGACTTGCAGCGGTTTTGGACAATTTTAGTGCAGGCCACTCTGACTTGACAGTAGATGACTGTAACTGACTTGACTTGAGACTGACTAAGCTGTGACTGTAGCTTACTTGTAGACTTGAAGGCTTGTGGCAGCAGGACTGACTTGAGGCTCCTTTGGACTCCAGACACACTCTAGGACTCGACTGCACTGGACCTCAGCAAAGACTTAAAGGGGTACTCCGGTAGAAAACTTTTTTTTTTTTTTATTCAACTGGTGATTTTAAGAACTGTCCAGAGTAGGAGAAAATCCCCATAGCAAACATATGCTGCTCTGGACAGTTCCTAAAATGGACAGAGGTGTCAGCAGAGAGCACTGTGCTTGTGATATCAGCAGAGAGCACTGTGTTCCACGAAGAAATTAATTTCCTCTGTAGTATTCAGTAGCTAATAAGTACTATAAGGATTAAGATTTTTTAATAGAAGTAATTTACAAATCTGTTTAACTTTCTGGCACCAGTTGATAAAAAAAATAATAATAATACATTTTCCATCAGAGTACCCCTTTAACTGGAAATCAAGAGCATAAGAGAGAGAGCTAGCTCCTACCTGGGCTTATATGGGGGAGACTAGGAGGGGTTTCATAGGTCACCCCTAGGTCACATGGTCACTGATACCTCACGGGGTTACACTCACATGACAACTCACATGACAGCTGGTGATCACATGTTAACATTTCTTAAAGCAATAAAACTCAAATACATTTCACAGTATAACACATGGCAGAAAATATATATACATAAGGGGACAGGTGTTGGGGCTCAGTGGACACTGCAGGGAGGCTACCTGACAGGGCAGCAAGGGTACAGGGGTATAACTCCTGTACTGGGTCACCACACACACATGAGTTTAGCTTAGATACAGTAGCTCAAAAAGCAGCTTCACATATGAAAAGCTTAGATACAGCAGTGTAACAGACATTGTAGCAGCGTAGCAGTATCACATATCATACTATTAGATTTAATTTTTCTACTGTATTCTAGATTGAGGTAATTGCTGAGATGTCACCTCTGTGATGAGAAACGGAATAAATGCGCCATAGATGGTTATAATATCTATAACTGCCTGTTAGTGCCCCCCCACTGCGGAGAATTGAGGTAATTGCCGCCACCTCCCATTAGGTTATGTACTGCTCCTACAATCATTTAGTTGTCAGCATAGTGTGAGGTCCGGCCAAGCTGCTGGGCGCCCGGGGTAGGGGGACGCTGGGAAATGTGATTACATCTCCGGGGACATTACAGCCTTCCACTAGCAAAATAATAGCTGTATACATCCAGGTCTATTTATAGCTACACTTAGCCATCCTTACAATGTCATATTCAAGTGCCTTAAAGAAGCTGAGTATGGTGATCAGTATGGTAGGGTTTTTACACTGTACACCTTCTTCTACCAGATATTACATAGGGGCAGTATTATTCTATTCTTGTACATAGGGGCAGTATTATTCTATTCTTGTACATAGGGGCAGTATTATTCTATTCTTGTACATAGGGGCGGTATTATTCTATTCTTGTACATAGGGGCAGTATTATTCTATTCTTGTACATAGGGGCAGTATTATTCTATTCTTGTACATAGGGGCAGTATTATTCTGTTATTGCACATAGGGGCAGTATTATTCTATTCTTGTACATAGGGGCGGTATTATTCTATTCTTGTACATAGGGGCGGTATTATTCTATTCTTGTACATAGGGGCAGTATTATTTTATTCTTGTACATAGGGGCGGTATTATTCTATTCTTGTACATAGGGGCAGTATTATTCTATTCTTGTACACAGGGGCAGTATTATTCTATTCTCGTACATAGGGGCAGTATTATTCTATTCTTGCACATAGGGGCAGTATTATTCTATTCTTGTACATAGGGGCGGTATTATTCTATTCTTGTACATAGGGGCAGTATTATTCTATTCTTGCACATAGGGGCGGTATTATTCTATTCTTGTACATAGGGGCAGTATTATTCTATTCTTGTACATAGGGGCAGTATTATTCTATTCTTGTACATAGGGGCAGTATTATTCTATTCTTGCACATAGGGGCAGTATTATTCTATTCTTGTACATAGGGGCAGTATTATTCTATTCTTGCACATAGGGGCAGTATTATTCTATTCTTGCACATAGGGGCAGTATTATTCTATTCTTGTACATAGGGGCAGTATTATTCTATTCTTGCACATAGGGGCAGTATTATTCTATTCTTGCACATAGGGGCAGTATTATTTTATTCTTGTACATAGGGGTGGTATTATTCTATTCTTGTACATAGGGGCAGTATTATTCTATTCTTGTACATAGGGGCAGTATTATTCTATTCTTGTACATAGGGGCAGTATTATTCTATTCTTGCACATAGGGGCAGTATTATTCTGTTCTTGTACATAGGGGCAGTATTATTCTATTCTTGTACATAGGGGCAGTATTATTCTATTCTTGCACATAGGGGCAGTATTATTCTATTCTTGTACATAGGGGCAGTATTATTCTATTCTTGTACATAGGGGCAGTATTTTATATTAGTTATATTCTTGTGCAAACATTGACGTGATGATGATATAGTGGAGCAGGAAAAACCTGTAAGACATAGGAGTGTAAATAATGAGGGATCACTGCACCCAGATAGAGCATGTGAGGGGTCTGAGAGTGCGGGAGATGCTGCAGAAGACTGTGTGCTGACAGACCCTAGTATAGGAGACTCTGTCTCCAGTGTTGCAGGGTCTGCTAACCCCACCCACTGAGAAAAAACAGTCAGGATCCGCTATACAGGCCTAGAGGAATCCATCCCCATAGAGGAATAGGCTAGAACAGTGTTTCCCAACCAGTGGGCCTCCAGCTGTTGCAAAACTACAATTCCCAGGGCATGCTGGGAGTTGCAGTTTTGCAACAGCTGGAGGCACATTGGTTTGTAAACACTAGCATACACACACATAACAGGGACTACAACTCCCAGCATGTGTCATTCGGGAGTCCTCCCCCCCCCCCCCTCCCCTCACACACAGAAATCATCCCCAGTCCGATATTTATTCCCCTGCAGTCTATACATCCCCAGCCCGTGCGGACAGTGCAGACCTGCGTCCTCAGAAGACAGAGCAGGGGGAGGGGAGATGAGGAGCTGTGTACATCCTCTCTCCCCTTGCTCTAGCTTCTTTCTCTCATGCAGACCTGCATCCTCTGGGAGGGGGAGATGTGGGGGGGGGCTTCTTTCTCTCATGCAGACCTGCGTTCTCCGGTAGGGGGAGATGAGGAGGCGTGGCTTCTTTCTCTCATGCAGACCTGCGTCCTCCAGGAGGGGGACATGTGGGGGAGGGGGCGTGGCTTCTTTCTCTCATGCAGACCTGCGTCCTCCGGGAGGGGGAGATGTGGGGGGGTGGGGCTTCTTTCTCTCATGCAGACCTGCATCCTCCGGGAGGGGGAGATGTGGGGGGGGGGGGACTTCTTTCTCTCATGCAGACCTGCGTCCTCTGGGAGGGGGAGATGAGGAGGCGTGGCTTCTTTCTCTCATGCAGACCTGCGTCCTCCGGGAGGGGGAGATGTGGGGGAGGGGGCATGGCTTCTTTCTTTCATGCAGACCTGCATCCTCCAGGAGGGGGAGATGAGGGGGCGTGGCTTCTTTCTCTCATGCAGGCCTGCGTCCTCCAGGAGGGGGAGATGAGGGGGCATGGCTTCTTTCTCTCATGCAGACCTGCATCCTCCAGGAGGGGGAGATGAGGGGGCGTGGCTTCTTTCTCTCATGCAGACCTGCATCCTTCGGGAGGGGGAGGTGCGGGGCATGGCTTATTTCTCTCATGCAGACCTGCATCCTCCAGGAGGGAGAGATGAGGGGGCGTGGCTTCTTTCTCTCATGCAGACCTGCGTCCTCCAGGAGGGGGAGGGGAGGGGGCGTGGCTTATTTCTCTCATGCAGACCTGCATCCTCCAGGAGGGGGAGGGGAGGGGGCGTGGCTTATTTATCTCATGCAGACCTGCGTCCTCTGGGAGGCAGAGATGAGGGGCGTGGCTTATTTCTCTCATGCAGACCTGCATCCTCCGGGCTCTGAAAGAACAGAGAAAAAAAAGCCCTGACGCGTTGTCCACAGCCTAATTCTAACATGGCCGATGATGTGGACGACAGTAAGAGATAGATCCAACACAGAACTACAGAACTTTCTGGCCCACAAACAGGTAAAAAAAAAGAAAGACACATGCTACACAAACATATAATACATGTCAATTGCAAAAAAACATGAACATAAAAAGAAGATGCAATATAGCCAAAAATCTTAACCACCGGAGTACCCCTTTAAGCTTCAGTACAGTCTGGACACATCCTGGTAAATTTATAACGACTAAAGAAAAATTTACAAATGGCAGGTTCTCAAGGACTGCTTGTAAATGCCGCCGTGAATGGAAATAAGTGCATGGATGGATGATGTGGGACTATAGATGTCAGTCAGTGATATGTGTCAGATGGATATGTAATGGTGTGAAAATTAAATAAAAAAATAAATAAAAAAAATATGATTGTGTTAGCTGAGAGGAGATGGTGGAATATATGTATTCACTTGAGCAAACGTGTGAGGTGGTTGAGAATTAGCTACTGATTGTATCTGATGGTTGAATGAAAAGTTAGGTGGTCATGAATGTGGAAGAAAAAATGGGAAATAAATTAATTAATTAATAAAAATGGGGGGGGGGGGGGGGGGTTGCTGCACCACTAAGTAACCACTGTCTATTGGTATGAACCAGCTTGAGGAAGAGGTATTGGAGCGCTGTCTGTTCTCAAGCACTGCAGTCCCCCAATTTTCGGCCCACTTTACCGGTATAATGGTTTGTAGCTCAAAGTCTTTGATAGTGAGCGCTGTTCAGTTTGGGTCGCTGTAACAGCAGCACAGCCTGGGACCACATCTGTGGCTTGGGAGCATGAAAAATAAATAGTGTAAATAGTGTAAAGCATGAAAAATAACCAGCACAATGGAGGTCATTTACTTAAGGGGGTACTCCGCTGGAAAACATTATATACTTTTTTTTTTATCAACTGGTGCAAGAAAGTTAAAAAGATTTGTAAATTACTTCTATTTAAAAATCTTAATCCTCCCAGTACTTATTAGCTGCTGTATACTACAGAGGAAGTTCTTTTCTTTTTAAATTTCTTTTCTGTCTGACCACAGTGCTCTCTGCTGACACCTCTGTCCATATTAGGAAATGTCCAGAGTAGGAGCAAATCCCCATAGCAAACAGACAGAAGGAAGTTCAAAAAGAAGAGAATTTCCTTTGTAATATACAACAGCTGATAAGTACTGGAAGGATTAAGATTTTTAAATAGAAATCATTTACAAATCTGTTTAACTTTCTGGCACCAGTTGATTTAAAAAAAAATTATAATGTTGTAGTTATAACTCTATAACTTATAAGCACATCTGGGACATCAAGTCTCGCTCCATCCACCAACGCCACGTTGCACCACAGACTGTCCAGGAGTTGGCAGATGCTTTAGTCCAGGTCTGGGAGGACATCCCTCAGGAGACCATCCACCACCTCATTAGGAGCATGCCCAGGCATTGTAGGGAGGTCATACGGGCACATGGAGGTCACACACACTACTCATTTTGACTTGTTTTACGGACTTTACATCAAAGTTGGATCAGCCTGTAGTGTGGTTTTCCACTTTGATTTTGAGTTTGACTCCATATCCAGAGCTCCATAGGTTGATAAATTTGATTTCCATTGATTAATTCTTGTGTGATTTTGTTGTCAACACATTCAACTATGTAAAGACGAAAGTATTTCTTACGATTAGTTCACTCATTCAGATCTAGGATGTGTTATCTTAGTGTTCCCTTTATTTTTTTGAGCAGTGTAGATCATTAAAGGAGTACTCCACCCACAGACATCTTATCCCCTATGCTTTGGATAGGGGATAAGATGTCTGATCGCGGGGGTCCTACCACTGTGACCCAACGCTATCTCCTTGCAGCCCCAGGACAGTATGTTTTGAATGCTGGGACCCCCCACGATCTCTGGGATGGCACCTGCCACTCAGTGAGGAGCACGTGCTGCAGATGGCTCATGCTTTATTCATTTCTATGGGAGCGCCAAAAAGACCCAAGTACAGCACTCGGACATCATCGGCACTCCCAAAGAAATAAATGGCGTGTGTGCCATCTACCGGTAGATGACATGTGCCCTTCACTGAGAGCGCCGGGGTCCCATCCCGCAAACGGTCAGAGCTCCCGTGATCAGCAATTTATCCCCTATCCGGTGGATAGGAAATAAATAAACTTTTGCTGGAGTTCTCCTTCAAGGGTAATATGTAACAGTTCATTGAAATAAATGTCCTTTTAACATACAACGCTACCTGGTCAAGCACAGGGCCCTAAATCTGACCTCAGAACAGTTAAACTTAGCACTTCCACTAGACACATGCATTTTCAAGTGAAGAGGATGAATTCCCACATAAAGTATGATGAGCCATAAGTGCAGATCAATGGGTTGGTTCATGGCAATGACATTACGTAGACTATATTCTGTTTGTGCTAATTTACTTTCATCTATTGATAGACTCAACAATTTTTGATAAGACACATCAAACATTATACAAATCAAAGGGAAGAGGTCTCTAAGTCCTCTTAGAAGCTGAAAGCAATTCAAAAGAAACTCAAGACATATACAGAACATTTGGAATTCCCCAGAGAAGGATTTAAATCATACAGAAATATTACACAAAAAAAACTAAAACATAACCCTTACTATAAATTCTAAAACAAAATTCTTATAATCAAATAAGACATTAGTCCCCAAATATATAAATGGATACTCATAGAAAGTGGTCAAACTTTCATTATAATGAAGGATAGATATCCAGATGTGCCATTACAGTGTTTATTCATATACAACGTAATGACGTGCGGTGGCGTTTTGTCCCGCACATTCTGTGGGTAGCTTCTGCCATTATCAGGTGCAGTATCACTGGGTAGATTGCAACCCTTTTACATTGACGAGTTATTATACCATCATTGTAATGTCTGTACAAACACTTCGGCCAGGAAAAATTGCTGTTTTACATTGAGAACCTATCATGCCATCAATGTACAGATATCTTGATTAGGAATAATGGGTCACCTTATTCTTTATAAAACCTATTAGGGGATAATTGTATTATAAGTGATAGCCAGCATGGGTTTACTAAGGATAGAAGTTGTCAAACCAATCTAATTTGCTTTTATGAAGAGGTGAGTAGAAGCCTTGACAGAGGAATGGCTGTGGATATAGTGTTTCTGGATTTTGCTAAAGCATTTGATACTGTCCCTCATAGACGTCTGACAGGTAAGTTAAGGTCTTTGGGTTTGGAAATTTTAGTTTGTAACTGGATTGAACACTGGCTCATGGATCGTACCCAGAGAGTGGTGGTCAATGATTCGTACTCTGATTGGTCCCCGGTTATTAGTGGTGTACCCCAAGGTTCAGTACTGGGCCCGCTGTTGTTTAATTTATTTATCAATGATATAGAGGATGGTATTAACAGCTCTGTTTCTATCTTTGCAGATGACACCAAGCTTTGTAGCACAGTACAGTCTATAGAGGATGTGCATAAGTTACAAGATGACTTGGATAGACTAAGTGTCTGGGCATCCACTTGGCAAATGAGGTTCAATGTGGATAAATGTAAAGTTATGCATCTGGGTACTAATAACCTGCATGCGTCGTATGTCTTAGGGGGGATTAAACTGGCAGAATCACTGGTAGAGAAGGATCTGGGTGTACTTGTAGATCACAGACTACAGAATAGCATGCAATGTCAGGCTGCTGCTTCCAAAGCCGGCAGGATATTGTCATGTATCAAAAGAGGCAGGGACTCGAGGGACAGGGACATAATACTCCCCCTTTATAAAGCATTGGTACGGCCTCACCTGGAATATGCTGTTCAGTTTTGGGCACCTGTCCATAAAAGGAACACAGCGGAGTTGGAAAGGGTGCAGAGACGCGCGACTAAACTAATATGGGGCATGGATCATCTTAGCTATGAGGAGCGATTAAAGGAGTTACAATTGTTTAGTCTTGAGAAGAGACGTTTAAGGGGGGATATGATAAACGTATATAAGTATATTAATGGCCCATACAAAAAATATGGAGAAAAACTGTTCCAGGTTAAACCCCCCCAAAAGACGAGGGGGCACTCCGTCCGTCTGGAGAAGAAAAAGTTTAGTCTCAAGGGGCGACACGCCTTCTTTACCGTGAGGACTGTGAATTTATGGAACGGTCTACCTCAAGAACTGGTCACAGCAGGAACAATTAACAGCTTTAAAACAGGATTAGATACATTCCTGGAACAAAATAACATTAATGCTCATGAAGAAATATAAAATCCCATCCCTTCCCCAATATCGCGCCACACCCCTACCCCTTAATTCCCTGGTTGAACTTGATGGACATGTATTTTTTCGACCGTACTAACTATGTAACTATGTAACTATTAGAATCAATATGAAAAGGGTACAGTTGGCCAGTGTAAGGCTACTTTCACACTACCATTATCTCACAGTATTATAACAGCCGTTATCCATCAATAACCGATCATCAAATAACGGATCTAATAAATGGAAATAATGGGTGTCAAAGGGTACCAACTCCCGTTATTTTTGACGGACATTCTGTTAAAATAACGAGAGTTTGTCATCCATTATGACCCGTTATTACATCCGTTAGATATTTTTTTAATGTCCGTTTTTTTTTTCTTAACCCCTTTTTCACACTGGTGGTACAATATATAGCAGTCCCCTATCCTCTATGCAAAGCCTTGATATTGTGTTTTATTCCCTCAGGGTCATGTAAACTTTTCGTTGAGGATAGGGGACTGCTATACCTTGTACCCCCAGTGTCACAATCACACTGGAGGTACAAGGTATATCAGCCCCCTATCCTCTATGCAAACCCTTGATATTGTGTTTTATTTCCCCAGGGTTGGCAAAGCCTTTGGAAAGGGGGGGGGGGGGGGGATTACAATCAAATAAAGCACAAACTCATTTTCCGGTGACAAAAATTTACTGTTTATTAAATTATTTATTTATTTTTGAATAAATCATTATTAAAATACATTTCTTAAACTCTTTTTTATATAAATGAGCGTGTGCCCTAAAGTTTTTCAAATTGGGGCTGGGGAAGGGGGTTTTGGAAAGAGTTTGGGGATCTGGGGTCCTCCGAGGGCCGCAAGGAGTCGTTCCTTCTGTCTGAGTAAAGTCTGGGAACTGGTGTTTCCAAGGAATAGGACTGGGAATGGGAATATGAAAATTGTGTGAGGGGTGTACAAGGGGTGGGAAGACTAGAGGGTAGAGGAGAAGTGGGGGGGGGGGGTTACAGAAGGGGTGGAATGTGAAGGAAAGTCCTCCTGGGACAACAACATTTGGACCATACTCGATGGAGGGGAAGTGAATTGGCCCAAATGTTGTGAATGTCCCAGGGGGTGGGCCATGGGCTGGGTGTGGGACATGGGCAGGGTGTGGGACATGGACTGGGAATGGGCATAGTAGCAGGCAGGGGAGCAGGAACATTGTCGGCCGTAGGAATGGTGAGGGGAGCAGGGGCGGTGACGGCGTTGGGTAGTGGAATGGGAAGGTAATGGCTATGGGTAGGGGAGCGGTGATGGGAATAGGAAGGGATAGGAGTATAGGCAGGTGCACTTTTTCGGGAATTCTAGCTGGCAGTTGTGTTTATATGCAGTCTTTGGTCTGGCCCCAGAGCCACTCAGGAGACCCGCCTCCTCGCGGAGATCCCTGATGTATCTGTCCCTTATGGATGACCATCTCTCCTTGATCTGTATGCCTGGAAAGAAAATTATTTTTTTAATCACACACAAAAAAAAAATAAGATGCAATATTAAATAAAATAAAAAAATAACCAACAATCCATTTGAGTTGAGGTGACAGGTCCTCCCAGGTGGTACAGATGTTGTGTACACCTCCTGTCAAAGAGCCAGACAGTAGTTCCTCCGAGCGTGGTTTCGGTCGGACGGATCCCATAGACCAGGACGATCATGAACCAGATGGATCGGCATTTCATTATTGATGCTAATTTTGGGTATCGTCCTTCTCCTCCTCACACTGCACCAGACCACCACACGTGGAACCCTGAAATCAGAAAGAGGATTTTTATTGAAAAAATAAAGTTGGAGAAACATGTACAGCGGATTCAGTCGACAATACAAGCAATCAGATTGACCCATTCTAAATTTATAACTAAAAAGTTCTTAAAGCAATCTGATTATTTGCCATGGGATACTGAATTCAGAGTGTTTTATAATGATGAATAATTTTTTTTAAAAAACTCACCCAACCATGTCCTCTGCCACCTCTCTTGGCACCGCTTCCTGCCTTTCCTCTTTGAGGATCGGGTCGCTGTAAAAAAAATGGTTAAAAAAATAATTATGTAGGTTTGCACGAATATGTGCTACATACAGTGCACAATAGGTGCAAAAATACATACTGGTTCTGGCTCTTTGGAAGGTCTCTCCTGGGAGTCCTGCAGGGCAGATACATCAGGCCCTTCATCTACTTGCTCCTCAACTTCCTCCTCTCCTTCATCCTCCTCCTCCTTAGGGGCTTGCTGCACCATGCGGAGACTCTCCTCTTCCGACTGAAAGAGAAAATACAAACTTTAGAAATTGATGGACACTTCAAAATATAGCACTATATATTCGTAATTACGAATATTTGTTTTTCTTTTCTTTTTTTCTTCACAGTACACATCACAGTGATCATCCCTCTCTGCTTCCAGCTTGTGTGGTGTAAAGAAGGCTCTAATACTACTGTGTGAGACTGGTGTACGAATTTTCGCATATGCTAATTTTCGCATATGCTAATTTTCACATATGCAAATTGTTGTTTATACTAATTTTTGTATATGCTAATTTTCGCATATGCGAATCTTCGCATATGCGAAAATAAACCGCGAATATTACGGATATGCAAATTTAGCGAATATATCACGAATATTCCTCCATATATTCGCGAAATATCGCAAATTCGAATATGGCCTATGCCGCTCAACACTAATAAGGAAGAAGCAATACATGAAAAAACCCTTGACATAAAATGTAAATTCAATTTTATTTTTAAGAATTAAGTTAAATCACCACAGATGGAAATAAGAATAAGACAATGCCAGAGAAGGAAGGTGTCTAATAATCAGGAAAAAGAGAAGCTCTGAGAAAATTGCAAACTTAGGCCAGATTTACATAAGCACTAATTTCCTTTTTGAGTTGCTCCATTCGCTGAATCCATTCAAATAACAGGTGTTGGGTGGAAGAAAAAATACTCATGGCTTTTCTCTTAAAAGTTTTTCTCATAAAAGTCCTGCAATCTTTCTCATAAAAGTCCTGCATTACAAGACCTCCCTTCCTTATCAGTATTCCTTATGATGATTTGCTGGTTAAGCCGGCTTCACATCTGCAAATGAGCTCCTTTTGGGAGCAGGATGGTCTGTTACACAATCAACACCAATGGATCCCGATGGGTCCTATTGACTTTGTCCATCGAGTTTCTGCCAGGTCTCTGTTGTTTTGCACAAGTTGAGCAAAGTAAAAAGAAAATACCTGTAGAATTCTTGTAAATGAAGGGGCTGGTAAATGAGGCATACTCTACAGGGATTATTAGTGAGAAAGAAGAAATATAGAAAATGATACATTATTATTATTATTATTATTAACAATCCAAACAAGCCCTACTACTACTATCACTTGACAAAAATGCATAAATCACTCCAACAGCCCTAAGATGGCCATTTATCTCAGGCATAAGAATCTGCACTTTAATATTTCTCATTACTTTTAAATGTAATTTTGCAAGAGTATGTGCATGCAGCTATAAGCTGTAAGCTGAAGATGCCTTCATGAAGGTTCTAAAGGACATGAGTTAAGATGATGATTTTTTTTCTTTTTATCTATGGGTGTTACAAGCCTGTATACAATTATTCCATATGAATGCAGGAAGAATAGTGTAGAATTCTTTCTAGGACAAGATTCCCTGGTCCCACAAGAGAGTTTCTTCTTGAATGCCTAGATATCAGAGCAGCGCTCCGTAGTGTGATACTAACGGATAAAACCGGTGGGCAGAAAAATGGTGCTGCTTACCGGAGATGGTTGTGCAAAAAACAAGCACAACTTTGGACAGAGTATGAAGTAAATGGCTGCAGACTTCCCACTGGTATGCAACGATATGTCAGAAACATCGTCCCAGTATAGTAGGATAATCAGGCGCTGCACACTTCAGGTAGGTGGACAAAAGGATTTATTAATGAATCGTTTTGTCCTCCTACCTGAAATGTGCAACGCCTGATTATCCCACTATGCTAGAAGGAAGTTTCTGACATATAGATATCATTTGAACAATGATTTGATAATTATTTCACCTATGGCAGTGATGTATTTCACCAGTGACTTGGGACCACCATGGGGACGAAGGTCGCTCCTAGTTGTGCGAACCTCTTTATGATGAGATTTGAGGATATATATATATATATATATATATATATATATATCCCTCCACCTTCTTTGAGAACAGGAGATAGTCTAGACGTGATACATCAATGACCATTTTTTTCTCTGCAGGGGTTCAATGACAACAGTGGGACCCATCAAACAAGAACTTACTACTAATTCAAAGGTATAAAAGCTAACTCTAATATATTCAAGGGAGAAAATGTAATTTCTAGATCTAAGGATCAATCATTCTAAGAATAAAATTTTAACATCCACCTACTTCAGTGAGTACAAATGGTTATGTACACTTTAAAGGGGTACTCCGCCCCTAGACATCTTATCCCCTATCCAAAGGATAGAGGATAAGATGTAAGATCGTGGGGGTCCTGCCGCTGGGGACCCCCGGGATCTACCATGCAGCACCCACCTTTAGCGGCTTCCGAAACCGCTGGAGGTCCTCAGGCTGAGTCCATCTCAACCACAAGGACGGAGCATAGTGACATCATGGCTCCACCCCCGTGTGATGTCACGCTCCGCCCCCTCAATGCAAGTCTATTGGAGGGGCGTGACAGCTGTCACGCCCCCTCCCATAGGCTTGCATTGAGGGGGCGGAGCGTGACGTCACACGGGGCGGAGCCGTGACATCACTATGCTCTGTCCCTGTGATCGCCAGTAATCAGACCCAGAGCAAACACACTCCGGGGACTGATTCTAACAGGGTGTGGCGTGGAAGATCACGGGGGTCCCCAGTGGTGAGACCCCCGCGATCAGGCATCTTATCCCCTATCCTTTGGATAGGTGATAAGATGTCTTAGCGCCGGAGTACCCCTTTAACAGTGGCCATTTTAAACAATGGCCCATTACATACAATATTGTCAGAATAAAATGATCTGTAAATATGTTACAAACCAGGATACTTTCAAACAATCCAGAATCCCCCCAAAAATATAATAATTTTGAGAAAAAAGGACATCCACATCACTTTGTAAAAGAGGCATATGAAAGAACAAGGGATAAAAAACCAATAACATCTGTACAAATATTACAGCATTACAACTTTCTAACATCTTACTGTTTGTCACATTCTGAAATAAAAAGCACTAATGAAGCACTGGGAGATATTGCTGCAAGATAAGATCTTAAGCCAACATTTCTCCAAATATCCCCAGGAAACTTAAAAAATGTACTAGTTCTGAGTAGATTGAAACAACACAACTAAAAGAAACAGCTGAAAGGCACAATAAGCCTTGGTGCATTTAAATGTGGGGGGAAATGCTGTGGCGGCTGCAATGAGATTATGCACAAATAATGCTTCTTCCCCTCTACAAATACAGGAGAAAGATTCACTCAAACATAATACAGGCTGACCTGTGAATGTCGTTTTATAGTCTATGTGCAAAACTGAGTGCAAAAGCAGCAAGCAATATGTGGCAGACAACACAAACATAACTTAAAAGGCTCAATAAACAAAGTGGGGAAGATTTATCAAAACCTGTCCAGAGGAAACGTTGCTGAGTTGATCATAGCAACCAATTAGATCACAAAAATGAAAGAAGCTATCTGATTGGTTGCTATAGGCAACTCAGCAACGTTTCCTCTGGACAGGTTTTGATCCCCCCCAGAGAGAATATACAAAAAATGTATGCTGCATAGCATCTGTACGCATTGCACAATACATCATCCAGAAAACACACATCCTATAAGGGTTATACAAATTGACCAAATCCCATCCTATTTACCTAATTGGTAATATTCCCTATCTTCCCTTCTACATTGTAGGCTGTTGTTGCACGATGTATGACTGTTTGATACTCCCTATATTTAACAACTGTCACCTCTGCCCTGCCAGCCAATCAGGAGATGGAAACATCAGGTCAATCAGCTGTGCTGGTGCTCACACCTTCTGAGGGTGGGATAATTAAACTGGGCAACTGCTACAGTCAAACGCCCATGATTGAAGTTTATCCCTTTACAAGCATTATCTATTCTCCAATCCTGACCTGTCCAAAACCCATCTCTGGTACTGATTATGTATTACGCTCTCCTCTAGGTTTTGATTCCTTGGCTTGTCCCTGGTTAACCCCTTGTTTGCCGATTTGGTTCCTGATGTGGCCGTGTGTTGCTGACATGGTCTGTTTGAACTCTCTGATGCCTTGTGGACTGCGAGTGTGGGGACTGTTAATAGTGGTGAGAATCTTGCTTCGCAGTGCTTGTTTGCATTATATTAATCAACTTTTTGCTGCCCTATTCTTAACATGCATTGCAATGCAATCGGCCTTCATGTGCTTGATGTGGATAAGCTGTCTATATCAATATTTTGTAAAAAGGGTAAAAAATTGATCTTTTTTAGCACATAATATATTGTCTTAGAAATGGAGGAAATTTTTTATGGGCCACCTGGTCTTTCAGTCAAACTGTGATCACAGTCTTCGCCTAGGGCCCACCTACTGGCCCTTCTTAGTATAGCTTTATTCCTCGTAATCTATATGTATTGGATTGCTGTTTTATTCAGCTACTTTTTATTCTATCCATTTTTTTAATGAGTGCAAATGTACTCTATTTATCAAGATTTTGTGGTAATGTTTTATTTAACTTTAACAATAGTCAAATTTAATTTTTTGTTTCAAAACATTTAAACTGCGAGGGACCTGCCTCCCATTAAAACAGTTATTGTGATCCTAACTGCTTAGTTTTCTTTGGACTCCTGTGTTTGAGCTTGGAGCACAAACTGTTGAAGATATACACTCATGTCTTTCCTCTGGTGGGCTTTTTGAATTCACTTAAATTTCTGGAATGGCTTGTGAACTTTGCCTTTAATGGGTGTCACCCCCCCCCCCCTTTTTTTTTCCTATTTAATGTCCATGTCTGACCATCTTATGTTCCAGACCTGACAAAACAAATGGTTTAGTCTATTGTAACCATACTTTACATAAATATAAAAAAGCTGGTATACTGACACTATATATAACTGTACTACATTTGAAAGCTCAGCCTTTTGTGGTGGTATCCTTGTGGGATCCAGATATTATATATTAATGTACCAGACTAAACTTTGTAGCAAGCATCGGGAGGAGCACACAGCAGCGGTATCCGTTGGTACTTTTACACTCAGCGTGTTCAAGGCTTTGAAGAGAATTGTGCCTCTAGCATAACAGAAGAAGGTCACAAAGCTCTGGACACACTGGGAGGGATTGTTCTTACAATGCTGCACATCAAGCGTCTTCTGTCTGTTTTGTACATAGGGTAAGTATTATATTAATTACATTATTGTACACAGGAGGCTGTATTATAGTAGCTATATAATTATACAAAGGAGGCTGTATTATAGTAGTTATATTATTATTCATGGGAGGCAGTATTGTAGTAGTTATATTCTTGCACATAGGGGAGAGTATTATAGTAGTTAGAGTATTGTACATAGAAAGCAGTATTATAGTAGTTATCAGGGGTGGACTGACAACACTCAGGGCCTCCGGACCAAATAAAGCAAGGGTCCCCTGTGAGACTCCGCCCCTGGCCACACCTGTACTGAATAAAACACACAGACCAGAATTCCTTCATACAGTGCCCATATAGTGGTAGATACCAGCTGTACACAGGATTTGTATGCCATATAAGTGATTATATACAGGACCATATGGCAGAAGATAGCTGTACACAAGGTCAGTATACCATATAAGTGATTATATTTAGGACCATATAGAGGTAGATACCATCTGAACACAGGATATATTCTCCATATAAGTGATTACAGTTACATCTAGGGAACTCACAGATTTCTTTTCTGATCGGCGGCATCCTTTTCCTTTTTTTCTCTGTCCGGATCAGACCGCCATGTCGACTTCCTCCATCCAAAACTCATCTCTTTGGTATCTGCAGGACAAACATGTTAGGCTCTGCATTTTTCCAGTGCTGTCCCCTCCTCTACATAATCTTCCCATCTATAGGTCCCATAATGCCCTCCTTGGTGTCCGCCGGCCGCGTTCTTCAGCCTCCACAGTACAGGCGCTGATGAGTGATGTCATCAACACTTCTACTGCGTGCTGTGTGGGGCCAGAAGTCACGTCACCTTGCAGTGTAGGCCGCAGATGCGGATTACACAGAGAGAAGGCTTTTGTGCCGTATGCATGTTCTTGAATAGCGAAGGCAGAGCCCTTGCTTGAACCCAAACGAACATCTCTGAAGAAACCTGAAAATAGATTTCATTGATGTTCTCCATCCAACCTGACAGCTTGAGAGGATCTGCAGAGAAGAATGGCAGAAAATCCATGTACAAACCTTGTGGCATCATATTCAAGACTGGAGGCTGTCACAGGAGCTTCAAGTAAGTTTTGATTAGAGAGTCTGCAATATTTTTGTTTTTCCTTTTAAATAAATGAGTTAATATGTGTAACATTCTGATCTCACATTCTTATTATAGGGTACTGAGTGCAAAATGATGGGAACAAATTTGCAATGTAATCAAGCAGTGATGCATGCATTATACTGTTAATAAATAGAAACCACTATACTTATACCAATTTAACTAATAACACCACTATGCAAGGGACAAAGAATACTGCCACACTGTGACTACACATTACCCCCACATAGTGACTGGATAATACCACCATACTATTACTAAATAAACAACAGCACAGAACAGATTGCACACACACAGGAACTGTGCTGACCATATAGGAGGTTATATTGCAGTAACATAGAGTGACTCACAGATGACATCTTCTTGGAATAGTACTCCTTCTATTTTTTTGCTATCTGGCTCAGATAATCGAGACTTTTTTCAACCATAACTTGTGTAAGCTAAAAATCTTAGGCTGTTTGCCAGTACTCTCCCCAACTCTTCCTCACAAATAGTCCCCCAAATGATGGCTCTCTTCATGCCCTGCATAATAAGAGTGAGTAGGTAAATGGGTTGAATAGAGGAGTACATGGATTTGGTGGGTGTGGGTAAATTTCCCCTATTTAGTAAATGACTCCAGCACGTAAGTAATTTTTGATGCCCCCATTAAGTTGGTATCTACACTTATCATGTGTGATACTGAAGCGCTTTGAATAAAGCTATAACGTCTCACGTGGCCAATACAGATACAATGCAACCCATTTATTCATCATAACAGTATAGGTGGTAGATCAGGGCTTGCTCAATAATAAGGGACACAGTGAGGTTTATATCCTAATAGTGGATTAGTTTAGCAGAGCATGCACACTACATTAGACTGTAATATGATGTTCATGGAGTAAAGCTTCGGAGCACTTTGCAGCCCCCAGTGATTAACAATAAATCTTAGTCATGTCTATTGAGTCACTGATCCCTGCGTTACATACAATATCCCCTCACATTTGTCTAAATACTTATTCCATCTTTTCATGTGACAACACTGAAGAAATGACACTCTGCTACAATGTAAAGTAGTGAGTGCACAACCTGTATAACAGTGTATAATGTTGTGCCCCCTCAAAATGACTCAACACACAGGCATTAATGTCTAAACCTTGGCAACAAAAGGGAGTACACCCCTAAGTAGAAATGTCCAAATTGGGCCCAAAGTGTCAATATTTTGTGTGACCATAATTATTTTTCAAATCAACTGGTGCCAGAAAGTTATATACATTTGTAAATTACTTCTATTTGAAAATCTTAATCCTTCCAGTAGTTATCAGTTGCTGTATACTCCAGAGGAAGTTGTGTAGTTCTTTCCAGTCTGACCACAGTGCTCTCTGCTGACACCTCTGTCCATGTCAGGAACTATCCAGAGCAGGAGAGGTTTGCTATGGGGATTGGCTCCTGCTCTGAACAGTTCCTGACACAGACAGAGGTGTCAGCAGAGAGCCCTGTGGTCAGACTGGAAAGAACTACACAACTTCCTCTGTAATATATAGCAGCTGATAAGTACTGGAAGGATGAAGATTTTTAAATAGACGTAATTTACAAATGTCTAAAATTTTCTGCTACTAGTTAATTTGAAAATATTTGTTTTCCATCAGAGGACACCTTTACGCCTCTTGGCATGGAGTTCACCAGAGCTTCACATGTTGTCACTAGAGTCCTCTTCCACACCTTCATAATGACATCACAGAACAGTATGTACGAAGAGCATTCCTAAATGAGCACATTAAATATATACGGTGTGCATTAGCAAATAAATAAATAATATTTGCATAGTACAGTCTAAATTGCTAGATAGAAAGACATAAAAATATACATATAATAAAACCATAGATTGTACAGAGCAATATATGTAAAAGGAAAGCAAAAACATCTGTTCCTGAAGGGCACATGGGACCAAACTGAGTGAGTATGTATCAAGAGCATTACCTCCAGGCAGTGGAAGAGAGAGATGGTGTCTGGTAACTATAAAAGAAAGTATAATAAGCAGGTGTATGAGCTAGTGATTGTGTGTCTGTATACAAGAGTGTGAAGTATACAAGTAAGTGTAAGCATCAAAGTGAAAGGGACTTAAAATTAAGGGAATACTGTAAGAAGTATTGTGAGCATTGAGTGCATTTCTGTGAGTTTGTTTTTTGTTTTTTTGTTTTATTATATTTTTTTCTTTCTCTGTCTGGGAGGAATACAGGTGGAAAGTGGGTGGAGTAGTTAATTAATTAGCAGCTGATAGATTGCAGTCAGTTTGCAGCCAGCTAGTCCTTTGCATTCACTTCCAGGCAGTAGAAGAGAGAGGTGGTGTCTGGTAACTATAAAAGAAAGTATACTAAGCGATTGTCTGAGCTAGTGATTGTGTGTCTGTATACAAGAGTGTGAAGTTTACAAGTGAGTATAAGTATAAAAGTGAGAGGGACTTAAAATTAAGGGAATACTATAAGAAGAATTGTGAGCATTGAGTGCATTTCTGTGTTTTTTTTTCTCTTTCTCTGTCTTGGAGGACTACAGGTGGAGAGTGGGTGGAGTAGGTAATTAATTAGCAGCTGATAAATTGCAGTTGTTTGTATCCAGCTAGCCCTTTGCATTCACTTCCAGGCAGCAGAAGAGAGAGGTGGTGTCTGGTAACTATAAAAGAAAATATACTAAGCTATTGTCTAAGCTAGTAATTGTATCTGTATACAAGAGTGTGAAGTATACAAGTGAGTGTGAGTATAAAAGTGAGAGGGACTTTAAAATAAATATTTGATTGTTTTAAATTTTTGCAATCCACAAATCTAGTATGGTCTCCATGTTGGAAAAGGCAATCCAGTGTGCATCTTGCACAATGTATGTAATCCTTGAACAGCAGTTTGAGGGTGCATATTGTTGTGCGAGATGTGTGTGAGTTGTTCCTTTGGAAGCCCAGATCCTGGATCTAATGGAGCAACTGGCAACACTGAGATGCATTGACAAGTTGGAGAGGAGTCTCCTGCTCATTGAGCAAGTACTCTCTTGGGTAGAGGTGGGGTAAGATAGTGGGACAGAGGTGCAGGACAGTCAGGCATCTAAACGGGGTAAAAGGGAAAAGTGTCAGGGAGGCTAGTCCTGATCTGGCACAACCCCAACAAATTTGCCCGGTTGGCAGATGAGGGGGATTCCATTTCAAAGCTTGCAGTACTGAGTTCGGCACATCGCGGATCGGGTTGACAGGTTGCTGGGTGGGGCTGGAGAGGACCCAGCAGTCATGGTACATATTGGTACCAATGACAAAGTAAGAGATAGGTGTAGTGTCCTTAAAAATGATTTCAGGGACTTAGGCTGCAAGCTTAAGGCAAGAACTAGGGATGTGCGAAACGAATCTAACGAATCCGAATTCGTTACGAATTTCAGGAAAAATTTGATTTGCAACAAATGCGAATATCTTTAAGATTCGATCGTGCGAAACGCTTCATTTAACTCCATTTAGCGTGGTCCAGGATCCAGGGCATCTAAAATTTGCGGATCCCCAGGTGAGAATATGGGGCAAGGAATCCTGGGAAGGCGGAACAAAGGTAGGTGGGATGACCCTGAATCACATGCAGCATGCAGCCTATCAGCAGCCAGTCACCCCTGTGATGTCACAGCCCTATAAAATCGGCAGCCATATTGCGGCCAGTCACTTCAGCCTTTCATTGCACAGAGATAGAGAGGGACAGACAACGCTGTGTGTTGGCCAGAAAAGCTTTTTCCCAGCAGTGATTCACCTCCCAGTCGCATCAGCGTTCTGTTGCACAGAGGGACAGAGAGCAGTGTGTGTTGCACAGAAAAGCATTCGTAATGCAGCAATTCATCTCCCAGTCACTACAGCGTTCTATTACAGAGAGGGACAGAGAGCAGTGTGTTGCAAAGAACAGCAGCGATTCAGCTCAAGCACAAATCCTGCCTGGAAGCAGTGATAGGGAAGGGAGTGAGATTGAGAGAGAAAGTGCAATTTTTAGTATAGCACACAGCAACTGTGTGCTGCAGCACTGGTGTGTACTGCTGGTGTTGTACACAAATACTTTTTTAAGCGTACTGTAGCGCATTGCCCTCCCCTCATAAGTGCATACCACATACGTTCATCTAAGTGATGTACTATTTTGTTCCTGTTAAAGTCTCAAGGGCCCAGATACTGTGAAAGTCCAGGCAAAAGTACACACCGGCTGGTGTTGTACACAAATACTTTTTTAAGCGTACTGTAGTTCATGTACTGTAGTGCATTGTCCTCCCCTCATACCTCATACTTACATCTAAGTGGTGTACTATTTTGTTACTGTTAAAGTCTCAAGGTCCTAGATACTGTGAAAGGCCAGGCAAAAGTACTCACCAGCTGGTGTTGTACACAAATACTTTTTTAAGCATACTCTAGCACATTGTCCTCCCTTCATAAGTGCAAACCACATACGTACATCTAGTTGTACACAAATACTTTTTTAAGCGTACTATAGTGCAATGTCCTCCCCTCATAAGTGCATACCACATACATACATCTAAGTGGTGTACTATTTTGTTCCTGTTAAAGTTTCAAGGGCCTAGACACTGTGAAAGGCCAGGCAAAAGTACACACCTGCTGGTGTTGTACACAAATACCTTTTTAAGCGTACTTTAGCACATTGTCCTCCCCTCATAAGTGCATACCCCATACGTACATCTAAGTGGTGTACTATTTGGTTCCTGTTAAAGTCTGAAGAGCCTATATACTGTGAAAGGCCAGGAAAAAGTACACACCTGTTGATGTTGTAGACAAATACTGTTTTAAGCATAGTGGAGTGTATTGTACTCCCCTCATACACGCACTAAGTATGTCAGGCAGAGAAGTGCCAGGACGTGCACAGAGGAGTGGCAGAGGGCTAAATTCATCAGGCAGAGGTCGCAGCAGACTATGGGTGAGTGGCAGCAGGAGTCGCAGCGAGAGGCCAGAGCTCCCGGTATCAGCTAGTGGTCGTGTCTCGACCAGCAAACCATCTGCTGTCATCGACTGGTTAACACGGTCATCCACTTCATCACAAGTGACATCTGACACTCCCAGTCAACAGTCGGTGGGTTCGTCAGTTGGCATGGCCCGGGAGCAGTTCCTGTCTTCCCATTGCCTCTGTCCTATGCTGTTCCCTCCCACACAGAAGTATTTTATGCTGTGGGTTCAGCTGCACTATATAGTGAGGACGATCTTCTAGAGCACAGTCAGCAACTACTGCCCAGCCTAGAAGTGGAGGAGACATCCGTCACTTCCTCCGCTAGGCAGGCAAGTAGTGATGAGGAGAGTGGCGTGGGAGCCGGTGTTGTGAGCGTTCAGGCTCCTGAAGCAGACACTGTTGAGGAACCTGAGGAGGACATCAGTGACGTGCAGACACAACTCGATGGTAATGAAGCTGATCGCACTTGGGAGCTGGGTGCAGAAGGGGCTTCATCATCATCAGAAGAGGGTTGCAGGTTGCCTGTGAGTCAGCAGCTGAGCCAGCAAGGTGGTAGCATGGTTGGCAGTCAGCATGGTGGCAGAAGTGGAAAGTCTAGAGCCAAAACGTACCTCCTTCGCGGCAGCCTACCTTCCCGGGAGGTAGTGAAACAGGGGTTCCTGGAGTCGGCTGCAGTAGCAGTCAATCAGTGCAGACTGTTAATGGGAAAGTCAGCTAATCGGCAGTGTGGCAGTTTTTCATCAAGCATACGGAGGAGGTTAACATGGCCACATGCAAGATGTGTCGGCAGAAGGTGTAGCATGGCCAGGGTCCCAATGTTGGCACCACGGCCCTGCGTCAACATATGCAGCGTCACCATAAAGCGGTCTGGGAAAACCGTGGCTCCGATGTGATGGTCCAGCCTGCTGCATCACTCAATGGCACGTCGCTCCCTGTTTCAGCCAGCCAAGGCTTCACCACCTCAGCCGAAGAGAGCTGTGTTTCATACTCATCTTCTGTTGCTCCAGATGCTCCTGCTCCTCCTACGTCGAGTCAGTCATTCCGCCAGCAATCCATAGGGGAAGCCATGTCCAAGAGACAAGAGTATGCGCCCACTCATCCAACAGCACAGAAGCAGAATGTGCTCCTGTCCAAGTTGTTTGTGCTGCAGTCCCTCCGTTTTCAAGTGGTGGACTCTGCACCTTTCAGAGAACTGATGGCTTGTGCCGAGCCAAGGTGGAGAGTTCCCAGCCGTCATTTCTTTGCGAAGAAGGCAGTACCAGCTCTCCACAATTTTGTGGAACAGAAGGTGGGCCAGTCCTTAAGCCTGTCAGTGTGTACCAAAGTGCACGGCAGCGCCGACATGTGGAGCTGTAACTACGGTCAGGGACAATGCATGTCCTTTACGGCCCACAGGGTGAATGTGGTTCCTGCACAGCCACAACAGCAACTTGGACAGGTGACGCCGCTTCCGCCTCCACGCTCTCAAGCCGTTGGTCCTGTGACAGAGTGCGACTCCGCCTCCTCATCCTCCACTGTCTCCTCAGCCTCCCCTGCATGGACAAGTCTCAGTTCCCCTCCAGTCTACCATGTGTGCAGGGCACGGCGGTGTGACGCTGTTCTTCACTTGGTTTACCTTGGCGAACGGAGTCAAACAGGGGAGGAACTGTTAAAAGTCATTCATAAAGAAATTGAATCATGGCTTACTCCAGGAAAGATGGAAATGGGAACCATGGTGACCGACAACGGGAAGAACATCTTGTCTGCGCTGTGACAAGGAAGCCTGAGCCCTGCATGGCACACTTGTTTAATCTGGTTGTCAAGCGGTTCCTGAAGTGTTCCCCCCATCTGCAAGATATCCTAATAATGGGAAGAAAACTTTGCATGCACTTCAGCCACTCGTACACTGCAAATCATACCTTCCTTGAGCTGCAGCATCAGAACAGCATCCCCCAACACAGTCTGATTTGCGACATTACAACACGTTGGAATTTCACCCTCCATATGTTGGACCAACTATACGAACAGAGAAAAGATATCACCGATTTTCTGATGATCCAAGTGGATAGGGGTACTCCCCTGTGTAACTTCAATGTCAACCAGTGGCAGCTCATACGTGACACCTGCCATTTGTTCAGGCCCTTTGAGGAAGCCACATTATTAGTCAGTCACCAGGATTATGGGATGAACGACATCATTCCACTACTTAATTTCCTACAACACGTGTTGGAAACGATGGCCGGTGGGGTCTGAACTGAAGGGGGAGGGGCACAATGGAGCACAGTTTAGGTTTCACAAGATGGGGGGTTTTCTAGTCATCTGACAGGAGAGGAGGAGCAAGAGGAGCTGGAGGGTTATGAGGAAGGCGAGACACAGGACCCAGACACACCGTGGCAGTATGCAGTGGAGATGGAGGCAGCGATTCCCTCCGAGTCACTTGCACAAATGTCACGATGCATGCTCACTTGCTTGCGTATTGACCTCCGAATTGTCACCATTGGGCAGCAGGATGACTAATGGCTCTCCACCTTATTGGACCCTCGCTACCGGCACAGAATGGGGTCATTTTTCACACCCACTGAGAGGGAGGACAAACTGACCTACTACAGAGACACGTAGTCAGTTGGCCGATGCCTATCTGTGCCATCATCCATCCTCTCGCAGGTCTATTTGGGGGCCCTCTGTGCTCACCTTCCCTGCCATGGCTGCTGGGGAGTGGTGGGATGGCAGGAACAGTACCAGCTCCATCAGCAGCAGCCTGAGTCTACAGTCGCTGATGAGTAGCTTTCTTCACCCGCATAGTGAAGCAACTCATCAGCAGTAGTGATGAGTGGCAGGGGCCATATTCGAATTCGCGATATTTCGCAAATATATGGACAAATGTTCGTCCTATGTTTACGAATTTTGTATATTCGCTATGTTTGTTTAAATTTTTTTTCCATGCGAAAATTCGTAATGAAATTCGCATAGTGCGCATGCGCAATTATATCTTTCACCTAAAAGAAAGGAGGGATCAGTGTGCAGTCTGGAAGTGCATATATTCACATAAATATTTAAATAGATTTGCATAAATTAGTCATTCCGAATATAAATCACTATATTCTAAATATTCGCAAAATCGCAAAATGATGATATTCGCGGTTAAATTTCGCATTTAGAATATTCACGCTCAACACTAATCAGCAGCAGGTTGACCTGGAGCAGGACCTGAACCAGCAGGTGATGGCATATCTTGACATGACCATGCCAACACACCTTGAAGATCCGCTGGACTTCTGGGCAGCCAAACTTGATTTGTGACCGAACTAGCAGAGTTTGCCCTGGAAAAGCTGTCCTGCCTTGCCAGTAATGTGCCATCAGAGCGGGTGTTAAGTGTGGAGGACCATAGTAACCCCAAGGAGAATTCATCTGTCCACAAAAAATGTGGATAGACTGACCTATGTGAAGATGAATCAGGCATGGATCAGCCAGGATTTCCACCCACCGATGCCTGATGCATCAGAGTAGATTGACCATGCTGCTACAGCAACACTTCACAAATATGAATAGTGCAAAACATATTTAAGGCGCTGCTCCCCAGTTACAGACATTCCTCGCCATCCGACCACAAGTAAGTATTGAGGATATACATTAGGTAAAACTTTACTTTTTTTAGGATAAAATATATGTACTCAAATTTTTTTTTACATCAAACAAAAGGAAAGGTTTGCAAAAAACACCATATGCCACCTACACCACCAAGTAATAATGTGATGCAGAGACTTCTAAAAGGTAGAAGGGAACAACGTATGGTCCATTGTAACCGATGGGGGTAAAAACTACCCCTGTAAGGCCTTACTGTAGCATTATTAATTCCCTTCTTAGCAAGTGTTACTCGTCCTAAAAAGGCCGGCCCCACACAGGAACCTCTCCCTATTTCCCCCTACAAACACTGCCATTTCCCAGGATTCTTAGGTGAAAATAGAGAGGGTTTCCTGTGTGGGAAATTAACAGGGGAACTTTTCAAACCCACTGGTTACAATGGACCATATGTTGTTCCCTTCCACCTTTTAGAGGTCTTGGCATCACATCAATACTTGGTGGTGTAGGTGGCACATGGTGTTTTTTGCACACCTTTCCTTTTGTTTGATTTAAAAAAAAAAAATTGGGTCCATATATTTTATCCTAAACATATTATTAAAAGATAAGTTTTACATAATGCATATCCTCAATACTTACTTGTGCACACTAACACTTTTACAAAAGAGACCGTTTTCTTCTGCCTACCTGCCTCAGCCACTATTCTGATCCTGCCACCGGCCTGATGCCACACATCTTCTCCTTTTTTCACCCACCTTCATCACCAGGTACTGGTATTGCCACCCACCGCACCACTTTGTCACTGGGTCACTTTTAGGACTCCTGATGCTGCTGCCACCTCCAGGCTGTCTCATTCTGCCACCATGTGTTCTCCTCATGCTGATGCCACCTATAGGCTGTCTCATTCTGTCACCACAAGTTCTCCTCATGCTGATGTCAGCTCTACGCTGTCTCATTCTGCCACCATATGTTCTCCTCATGCTGCCGCCAAATACAGGCTGTGTCATTAAGCCACTATATGGTCTCCACATGCTGCCGCCAACTCCACATGGACCGAACCAAATTTTTTCCGAAAATTCGGCAAATTGGCTGAAATTGGCTGAAATATTACCTGCACCACAAGCCACACTAGAGAGGCAGCAGGAGATTGGGGAGGTAAACAAGTGGCTCAGAAGCTGGTGTAGGAAGGAGGGGTTTGGGTTCATCGAGAACTGGGCCGACTTCGCTGTCGGATACCGGTTCTACCGTAGGGATGGGCTGCACCTCAATGGGAAGGGTGCAGCTGTGCTTGGGGTGGAAGATGGCTAGAAGGCTGGAGGAGTGTTTACTAGGGACTGGGGGGAGGGAACCTACAACGTAGAGAGGGAAGATAGTGCAGATAGAGAGGGGGGACTTATTCATGTACTTGGGGGTGGAGCAAAGGGAGGGGTTAGAATAGTTAATAGGGATAAGCTTCATAGGAAAAAAAGCATATACTTTTGAATTACATTTTGACTAATGCCAGAAGTCTGTCCAATAAAATAGAGGAACTGGAGTGGTTGATGTCTGAGGAAAATTATGACATAGTGGGTATAACAGAGACTTGGTTGGACTAGGTGGTCAAGATACAGGGTTATAGTCTATTCAGGAAGGATCGGACAAAACAGAAATGGGGAGGAGTTTGTCTTTATGTGAAATCGAGTCTGAAGGCCGCACTGCTGGATAATATACAGGGGGGAAACGATAATGTGGAGTCATTATGGGTAAAAATATATGGAGATAAAAATAAAAAAATTCTGGTAGGGGTTTGCTATAAGCCACCAAACATAATGGAAGAGGCAGAAGATCAATTACTGAGGCAAATAAACAAGGCAGCAAACATGAATTAGGTGATAAGAATGAGGGATTTTAACTATCCTGATTTAAACTGGGAGACTGAGACCTGTAAATCTCATAAAGGAAAAAGGTTTCTAACTATAGCTAAAGATGTAATAATCTTTATTAATTATTTCTGACTATAGCTACAGATTAATTATTTGTCCCAAATGGTGCGGGGCACCCTATTGGACTTAATATTAACCAACAGACCTGACAGAGTAAATAATGTGCAAGTAGAAGGACACCTAGGAAATAGTGACCATAATATACTACATTATAACTTGTTCTTCAATAAGGGAATCTCTTGAGGGGCCACAAAAACAATGAACTTTAGGAAGGCAAAGTTTGATCAACTCAGAGAAGCCCTTAACAATATAAATTGGCATAATGTCCTCAAAAAACAAGAATACTGACACTAAATGGGACACTTTTAAAAATATCTTACATTTTCACTGTTAGAGGTATATACCTTATGGGAATAAAATGGTCAGAAATAAAAGAAAACCAATATGGATGAATAAAAATGTTAAGGGGGCAATAAAAGACAAAAATAAAGCATTTAAACTACTAAAACAGGACGGCAGTGAAGAAGCATTAAAAAGCTTTAGAGAAAATGTTAAAATATATATAAAAAAAACTGATAAAAGAAGCAAGAATAGAAACAAAAAGACTCATTGCCAAAGAGAGAAAAACTAACCCCAAAATATTCTTTAACTATATAAATAGCAAAAAGGTAAAAAATGAAAGTGTAGGCACATTTTTCTCCACTGTATTCACCAAGGAAAATGAAATGCCAGGTGAAATACAGTGAGATAAGGTAAACTCCCCAGTACAGGTCACCTGTCTAACCCAGGAAGAAGTACAGTGCCGCCTACAAAAAAATCAAAATAGACAAATCGCCAGGTCCAGATGGCATTCACCCCCGTGCTCTAAAGGAATTAAGTAATGTAATAGACAGACCCTATTTTTAGTATTCAGGGACTCTATGGTAACAGGAACTGTTCCCCCGGACTGGCGCATGGCAAATGTGGTGCCAATATTTAAAATGGGGTCAAAAGGTGACAACGGGAATTATAGGCCTGTTAGTTTAACCTTTGTATGTAAATAGTTTGAAGGTTTTCTAAGGGATGTTATTTTGAAGTATCTTGATAAAAAAAAATGTATGACCCCATATCAGCATGGCTTTATGAGGGATCGGTCCTGTCAAACTAGCCTGATCAGCTTTTATGAGGAGGTGAGCTCCAGACTAGACCAGGGGCAATCGCTGGATGTCATATAACTGGATTTTTCCAAAGCATTTGATACGGTGCCACATAAAAGATTGGTGCATAAAATTAGAAGGATCGGGCTGGGGGAGAATGTGTGCAAGTGGGTAAGTTACTGGCTCAGTGATGGGAAACAGAGGGTGGTTATTAATGGTACTTATTCAGATTGGGTGACTGTTACTAGTGGGGTCCCACAGGGGTCAGTCTTGGGTCCTGTCCTATTTAATATATTCATTAAGGACCTTGTAGGGGGCTTGAATAGTAAAGTAGCAATCTTTGCAGATCATACTAAACTCTGTAAAGTGGTAAAAACGATAGAGGACAGTGCACTGTTACAAATGGATCTGGATAAGTTGGAGGTTTGGGCTCAGAAGTGGCAGATGAGGTTCAACACTGATAAATGTAATGTAATGCACATGGGGAAGAAAAATTCGGGCTGGGATTATGTATTAAATGGGAGCACACTTGGTACGACTGACGTGGAAAAGGACTTGGGATTCTAAGTTAATAGCAAATTTAGCTGTAGTGACCAGTGTCGGGCAGCTGCTGCCAAGGCAAATAAAATCATGGGGTGCATCAATAGGGGGCATAGATGCCCACGACAAGGAACTAATTCTACCGCTGTACAAATCACTAGTCAGACCACTCTTAGAACACTGTGTACAGTACTGGGCACCAGTGTACAAGAAAGATATAGTGGTTATATAGGGTTCAAAGACGGGCAACCAGGGTAAAAATCTCGATTAGCTTTTCATATTCCTTAACAGGAGCTAAGCTGATACCAGGGAACACTACCTGAATAAGGTGGTGTAATGAGCTGCTTTGCATATTCCCCTACCCAGAATGCCCGCGGAGTGCAAAATGGCCTTATGAAGCTCCGTCATACCAGGAGTGGTAATCTCTCCCTGAGATAAATACTCATCCCCTTTAGCTACTCTCAGGCCTCTTACCCCAGCCAAGCCAGATCACCCTGCTCTGTACTGACGAGTGGCAAAAACCACGAAACAGCTGTCTGCAGATGGGTAGAAACTTTCCTTTTGGGAAGTATACTGGTTTGGCATAAATCCCGATTAACTTTTGGTATTCCTTAACAGGAGCTAAGCTGATACCAGGGAACACTACCTGAATAAGGTGGTGTAATGAGCTGCTTTGCATATTCCCATATATATATATATATATATATATATATATATATATATATATATATATATATATAAATAGTGGGTACATTAGCCCAAAAAGTGATACAATAATAAATATATTACTGATGTAGTTTTACCCTATGATACTCATAAAACAGCAGTACAAGAAGCAATTGTAAAACATAAAATCATACCACATATAGATGGATAAAATATATATGTAAGACAATATGAACATCTAAAAAAAAATCCTATCTATTCTAAGGGACTGGCGCCAGAATGTGATGAACCAATATATAGATACCAAAACATTTGGGAGCTAAGACTGATTAGGATTCATGGAAAAATAATATCCGTGTACAATAGAACAGAATGGTGCTGGACTTGTAGAAATATTGTCAGAGATTTATAGAATATAGATGGTTTCATTAGGACCAAAAGGGGCTAAACTATGCATTTAATAACGCCAAAAAGACTCCCTTCACCGTATTTTTTCAAATCTATTGTATATATTACTAGGTATATGCTCAATGGCTATAAGAGAGGAGGCTGAGAAGTCATTTCCATGCACTGCTGCTGTGTGTCTGATACACTGTGGTTTATAAAACCTTTACTATGTTAGATCGATGTTTATTCAATCTGGATCTGAGATCTGTATGGTCCTGTCAACATACTACAATTTACATTGCAGAAGATACAGTAAATGACATAACTTGAGCAATGATTAATTCTAGTTTTTCTAGTGAAAGATTCTCCCGTCATATTGCTGATATAGTTTGCAGTTTCATTAGTTATATTAGAATAACACTTACAGGATTTGATGTTACACCTAAAACACCCTGGCATATGTTTCTATTTAGTCAGGGGCTGTGTATTATCTCGTAATTAACTAACACATTCTACAGGGTTTTCCCTTCTGTACATGATTTTGGGTTTCCAAAGGAATTTTATGTTTTTACAGAGGGTCCTGTAGGGGTATTCCGGGATTTTTTTTTTCTTTGACTATGTTACAGGCTCTGTAAAGTTAGTGTAGTTCATAATATATAAAGTGGGGGTACACTTTCCTCAAGTCTGAGCTTGATTGTCACCAATAAATGGGTGTGTATAAAATATATGTAAAAAATGATGTAGATCCAGTGAATTAATTAAAAACAATTTATTATTACAATGATAGTGCTTGTGGTGTCCTTTGTAGGGCCCTTACATCGGACTCACCACGATAAGCAAGGTAGTGAATGTATAAAATAATCATACAACGAAATAAAATAAAAAATAGACATAAAATATACAGGGTAAAAAAGTGCTGGTATCCTAGTGTGGCAAATAGTCTGTAACGCTAGTGCCAGACATAGCATTTTCTTTGATGGCCAAAAAAGTTACATTTTATACTCATCAGACCAGAGCACCTTCCGTCATACATTTTGGGAGTCTCCCACATGCCTTTTCACAAACTCACAATGTGCCTTTTTGTTTTTATCTGAAAGTAATGGCTTTCTTCTGGCCACTCTGCCATAAAGCACAACTCTATGGAGTGTAGGGCTTATTGTCGTCCTATGTACAGATACTCCAGTCTCTGCTCTGGAACTTTGCTGCTCCTCCAGGGTTACCTTAGGTCTCTGTGCTGCCTCTCTGATGCCCTCCTTGCCCGGTCCGTGAGTTTTGGTGGGCGGACATCTCTTGGCAGGTTTGCTGTTGTGCCATGTTTTTTCCATTTGGTTATGATAAGTGGTTCTCCTGGGGATCATCAAAGATTTGCATATTTTTTTATAACCTAACCCTGACTTGTATTTCTCAACAATATTGTCCCTTACTTGTTTGGAAAGTTCCTTGATCTTCATGGCAGTGTTTGGTTACTGATGCCTCTTGGTTAGGTGTTGCAGCCTCTGGGACCTTTCAAAAAGGGTGTGTATATGTAATGACAGATCATGTGACACGTAGATTGGACACACGTGGACATCATTTCACTAATTATTAGTGTTGAGCGGCATAGGCCATATTCGAATTCGCGAATATATGGACGAATATTCGCGAATATTCGCATATTCGTAATCTTCTCGTTGTATTTTCGCATATGTAAATATTCGCATGTGCAAAAATTAACATATGCAAAAATTCGCATATACGAAAATTAGCATATGCAAATTTTCGTATATGCGAAAATTCACAAGCCGGTCTCACACAGTAGTATTAGAGCCTTCTTTACACCACACAAGCTGGAAGCAGAGAGGGATGATCACTGTGATGTGTACTGTGAAAAAAAATAAAAAAAAAATAAATAAATAAAAATAAAAAAAAAACGAATATTCGTAATTACGAATATATAGCGCTATATTCGCGAATATTCGCGAATATGCGATATTCGCGAATAAAATTCGAATTGCGAATATTCGCGAGCAACACTACTAATTATGTGACTTCTGAAGGTAATTGGTTGCACCAGAGCTTTTTATGGGCTTCCTAACAAAGGGGGTGAATACATATGCACATGCCAATTTTCTGTTTTCTATTTCTAAGCAATAGTTTTATTTATATATTTTTCTCATTTCACTTCACCAACTTAGACTATTGTGTTCTGATCCATCACATAAAATTCAGATTGGCAAAACATTGAACTTAAGGCTGTAATGTACCAAAATATGAAAAAAATTGAATACTTTTGCAAGGCGCTGTATAGGGAATGTAAATGACAGGACAGAAAAACATTTAACACTGATGTCAAATTTACATTTCCTGCAAAAAATCATAACATATACAATATAGGCCATGTAAAGATGACCAGCATACTAAGTACACAGCTCCAATAATACAATATGTGAAGTGTTGATGCTTCTCCAAGTTCATCAGGGGATAATACATATCCCATAACAAGATATGCAAAGCAGCAGATACATGAAAGCAACAACACATACAAATCCCTGACCTGGCATAACAGCATCTGCTGTGGATCACATTCTACTTTCATGTATCTGCTGCTTTGCATATCTTGTTATGTGATATGTAGTTATCAATTGGTTGCAATCCCTTGACAGACTTGTAAAAAGGAAACACGTCGGGATGGTAGATAGCAATTTGCTGGAGCTGTGTACTTGACATTTTGAGCGGCTAACAGTATTTTTTCATTTTTATGTCATATGCATTGTATCTCTTGGGGTTTTGCTGATGCTGTGTTTTTGACATCAGCGGCTTCTAGCAATAAAACCTTTCACTTTGTGTTTCTGTGCTATATTTTTCATTATTCCACTATATATTGAGGTGAAGATACAGGTTCAGATGCAGGCACCCTTTTTGGGCCAATCATTTTGGTTCTCTTTCAAGGTGCAGTTGTAGGGACAATTAAAGGGGTATCCCAGCATAAAACATAATTATCCCCTATAATGCATATAGGCACTGTAGGTTGAAATACCTCTAATGGCAAATATCCAAATGTTGTTCTCTGTCTTTTCAGTGTACAGTCATCCCCCCCACCTACGATGGCCCCGACATATGATCATTTCAACATACGATGGCCTCTCAGAGGCCATCGCATGTTGAAGGCAGCATCAACAAACGATGCTTTTGTATGTCGGGCCATCACATAAACGGCTATCCGGCAGCGCAGACTGCTTCAGCTGCTGCCGGATAGCCGTTTAATGTGCCCCGTGTGCTCCGGTGAGTGTCACTCACCTGTCCCCGGCGCTCCAGACCATCCTCTTCAGGCTCCGCTGCATGGCCGTCGCTCTCCTTCATTGTCATCACGTCTCTGCGCACACCGTCCCGTCATTCAATAGGAGCAGCGTGCGCAACGACGTGATGACTGCGATGGAGAGGGACAATCCAGGGCAGCGGTGACGGTCGGGAGCAGCGGGAACACCCCGGGGACATGATGACGGCGATGGGGAGCGACGATCCACGGCAGCGGTGACGGTCCAGAGCGGCGGGGACACGTTTGTATAACATTCTATATTACTATTGCACGAATCCACAACATACAATGGATTCAAGTAACGATGGTTCATTTGGAACGAATTACCATTGTATGTTGAGGGATCAATGTATTGAGTTTTGCACATTTAGTGAGTCATCTGTTTGGGTGCAATCACTATATGGGACATTTTCTATCTGTAGTGTTCTGGTGCAATATTGCGCAACAATTTTGCACAATTTTCAGTGTGGCTGAAATTTACTATTTAGCTGGCCAGAATTTACTATAAGGATAGACCTTGTATTAAATTGCTAAGCTAATTGTAATGTGGAATATCACATTGCCATGAACATGTTACCAAACTCACAAAATGAAGCTGCAAATAAATCTTTCTTTTAACCCCCCTTTCGAGTTCAGGGCTTTTATTAGCTGTACCGCCACTAATTACCCCCCTCATTTTACTGCTATTTTCCAAAGTTGTGGTAAACAATGTGGATTTCATTAAATAACAGTATAATTTTGTGGCAATTAGCGTGAACACAGCCTCAATGGGGATATCCAGCAGTTCAGAACTGTACCATATCCTGTGGATAGGGGATAACTGCTTTAAAATAAAGTGTCACACATATGGGACATTAATTAAGGGTAAAGTCACAAACATATGCAATAGTCAATGATAGATAAAGTCGCAATTTAACCCCCTTAAGGACCAAGGGCGTACAGGTACGCCCTGACATCCTGGTACTTAAGGACGCAGGGCGGACGTCGGTGACCGGACCGGGATGCCTGCTGAAATCATTCGGCAGGCACCCCGTGCAAACCCCAATTATCCTGAAGGATAGGAGTGAGGTTGCAGGGGTTCCACCTCCTCCTATCCCTTGCCATTGGTCGTTCAGGACTGACCGACCAATGGCAGTTTGGGCGGGGGGGGGGGGGGGGCTTAAAGTAAAAATTCCTGCTCTGCCCGCCCCTGGAAGTCTGGGCAGAGTGGGGAAAAGATGGCAGCAGGGGCCAGAATGTGCTGGGACCGTTGGGACCGGCGATCGCGGCAGGCAGTGGCGGGACTGGCGGCAGAAAGGAAGTGGTAAGTGATCTTTACTGCTGCCCTCTAGGAGTTGCCAAACTACAACTCCTAGCATGCCCAGACAGCCTTTGGCTGTCTGGGCATGCTGAAAGTTGTAGTTTTGCAACATCTGGAGGGCCACAGTTTGGAGACCACTGTGCAGTGGTCTCCAAACTGTGCCCTTCCAGATGTTGCAAAACTAGACAGTCCAGGCATGCTGGGAGTTGTAGTTCTATAACATCTGGCCCTTCAGATGTTGCAGAACTACAATTTCCAGCAGGCCTGTACAGTCTCAGCATGCTTGGAGTTGTAGTTTTGCAACATCTGGAAGGGCACAGTTTGGAGACCACTATACAGTGGTGTCTAAACTGTAGCGCTCCAGATGTTGCAAAACTATAATTCAAAGCATGCCGAGACTGTCCAGGCATGCTGGGAATTGTTGTTTGGCAACATCTGGCCCTTCAGATGTTGCCAAACTACAACTCCCAGCACATCTGGAGGGCTACAGTTTGGACACCACTAATGGCATACCCAGACACCACTAATGGTCTCCAAACTGTTCTCCTCCAGTTGTTGCATAACTACAACTCCCAACATGCCCTTCTGCTGTCTGGGCATGCTGGGAATTGTAGTTTTGCAACAACTGGAGGCAAACTGGTTAGGAAACATTGTCTGTTTCCTAACTCAGTGTTTCCCAACCTGTGTGCTTCCAGATGGCAAAATTATAATTCCCAGCATGCACTGATAGACCATACATGCTGGGAGTTGTAGTTTTGCAACAGCTAGAGGCACATGGGCTGGGAAACACTGAGTTAAGTAACAAACTCTCAGTATTTTGCAACCAGTGTGCCTCCAGCTGTTGCATAACTACAACCCCCGGCATGCACGGACAGCATGCCAGGAGTTGTAGTTTTGCAACAGGGTACATTCACACGAGCGGGTTTACAGTGAGTTTGAGATGCAGCTAATTTTTCGCTGCAGCTCAAACTCCCAGCGGAAAACTCGCTGTGAACCCTCGCCTGTGTGAATGTACCCTAAAAACATTACACTACATTACACAAAATAAAAAGTAAAACACTGCATATACACATACTGCTACACAGTTAACACAGTTTCCAGCTGTTGCAAAACAACAACTCCCAGTATTGCCGGAAAGCCTTTGACTGTCCAGGCATGCTAGGAGTTTTGCAACAGCTGGAGGCACCCTGTTTGGGAAACACTTCCATAGGGTAATTTTGGTACCGGAGGTAAGTGTAATTCTTGCATCCGGGTCCGTCCCATGCCAATCCCTAATTTAGGCCTCAAATGCGCATGTTGCTCTCTCACTTCGGAGCCCTGTCGTATTTCAAGGCAACAGTTTAGGGCCACATATGGGGCATTTCCGTACTCGGGAGAAATTGCCTAACAACTTTTGGGTTATTTTTTTTCCCTTTTACCCCTTATGAAAAGATAAAGTTGGGGTCTACCCCAGCATGTTATTGTAAAAAAAATTCATTTTTTACACTAACATGCTGGTGTTGCCCCATACTTTTCATTTTCACAAGAGGTAAAAGGAAAAAAAGACCCCCAAAATTTGTAACGCAAATTAATTCTGAGTACGGACATAGCCCATATGTGGACGTAAAATGCTCTGCGGGAGCACAACAAGGCTCAGAAGTGAGAGCCCCATGTACATTTGAGGTGATTTGCACAGGGGTGGCTGATCGTTACAGCGGTTCTGACAAAAACACAAAAAAAAAAACACCCACATGTGACCCCATTTTGGAAACTACACCCCTCACGGAATGTAACAAGGGGTAAAGTGAGCCTTAACACCCTATAGGTGTTTGAAGAATTTTCGTTAAAGTTGGACGTGAAAATGAAATATTTGTATTTTTACACTAAAATGCTGGTGTAATCCCAAATTTTTCGTTTTCACAAGGGGTAATAGGAAAAAAGCCCCCCAAACTTTGTAACCCCATTTCTTCTGAGTATATAAATACCCCATGTGTGGGCTGTTTGAGTTTAAGAGTATGCCGTTTGGGCTATATAATGCCCATGCTACATTCCAGCGTCTGATGGAGCCGTACCTGGGCCAAGTGTCCTATTGTACCTGGACGATGTCATTGTGTGTTCCAAGTCCTACCGGGAACACCTTAGCCACCTGTAAGACATCTTCCAAGTCCTGATCAAGCATGGGCTGAAGATCAAACCATCAAAGTGTCAGCTGCTTAAGCCGGAGGTACATTACCTGGGTCATGTTGTCAGCGCAGAGGGAGTCCAGCCTAATCCTGAAAAAGTGGAAGTTGTTAAGAACTGGCCTACCCCGCGCATGGTGAAAGATGTCAGGAGCTTCCTGGGATTTGCTTGCTACTACTGTTGCTTCATTCCCCACTTCGCCCAGATTGCAGAACCCCTCACAGCTTTCCTGCGGGGTATGGCGAAGGAGAACTACAGTGGAAGACTACCTGTTGAATGAGCCGAAGAGCAAGAGACAGCGTTCCAAGCTCTAAAACATCTGCTGACAGAACCACCCATCCTGGCGTATTCAGACTACAGTCAGCCACTCTGGCTATATACTGATGCCAGCTGTCCTGTCCCAAGTTCAAGAAGAGCAAGAGCGAGTGATAGCCTATGCCAGTCGTAACCTGCGAGGAGCAGAAAAAACTATGCAAACTACAGCTACTTCAAGCTGGAACTTCTCGCCCTTGTATGAGCCGTGACTGAAAAGTTTAAGGACTACTTGCCTGCAATGCCATTCACTGTGTACATAGATAACAACCTGTTGACCCATCTCAATACTGCCAAGTTGGGTGCCATCGAGCAGCGTTGGGCCTCATGATTGGCCAAGTACAGTTTCACCATCAAGTACAAGAGCGGCAAGTCAAATGTCAACGCCGATGTACTGTCTCGGATGACCCTCGGCGAAGAACCACCTGTTGAACACGAGTAGAAAGACGTGGAGATGCCCTCATTTTACCAGAAGTTTGTGAATAAGAATGTTGTGACCGCCCTTGGGGACATTGAACCCAGGTCCGAGAAGGTCCAAGAAGACCTATACACCTGGAAGACTCTACAAGACGAAAGTCGAGTCATGGATTTTTTTGACTACCTTCTGATGAAAAAGGAACCAACCCGTCTACGCTGTGCCCAGTGTGACTACGATTTGAAACATCTGTGGCGACAGAGGAAGCGACTGTTCGTGCACAACGGACTGTTGTACCTGAATTCTTTGAATCCGGTCCCTGGTGATCGACTTCATCAGATTCTGGTTCCCTGAAGAGACGCGGCAATGGTTCTCAACGCATATTGTCACGATGCCGGCTGGCAGGTAGTGGACCCTCTGTGCCAGAGAGGGATTGGCGTGGACCGTGCTAGTGGACCGGTTCTAAGCCACTACTGGTATTCACCAGAGCCCGCCGCAAAGCGGGATGGTCTTGCTGCGGCGGTAGTGACCAGGTCGTATCCACTAGCAACGGCTCACCTCTCTGGCTGCTGAAGATAGGCGCGGTACAAGGGAGTAGGCAGAAGCAAGGTCGGACGTAGCAGAAGGTCGGGGCAGGCAGCAAGGATCGTAGTCAGGGGCAATGGCAGAAGGTCTGGAAACACTGGCAAGGGACACACAAGGAACGCTTTCACTGGCACTAAGGCAACAAGATCCGGCAAGGGAGTGCAAGGGAAGTGAGGTAATATAGGGAAGTGCACAGGTGATAACCCTAATTGGAACCACTGCGCCAATCAGCGGCGCAGTGGCCCTTTAAATCGCAGAGACCCGGCGCGCGCGCGCCCTAGGGAGCGGGGCCGCGCGCGCCGGGACAGAACAGACGGGGAGCGAGTCAGGTAGGGGAGCCGGGGTGCGCATCGCGAGCGGGCGCTACCCGCATCGCGAATCGCATCCCGGCTGGCAGCAGGATCGCAGCGCCCCGGGTCAGAGGACGTGACCGGAGCGCTGCAGCGGAGGGGGAGAAGCGAGCGCTCCGGGGAGGAGCGGGAACCCGGAGCGCTCGGCGTAACAGTACCCCCCCCCTTGGGTCTCCCCCTCTTCTTGGAGCCTGAGAACCTGAGGAGCAGACTTTTGTCAAGGATGTTGTCCTCAGGTTCCCAGGATCTCTCTTCAGGACCACAACCCTCCCAGTCTACTAAAAAAAAATTTTTCCCTCTGACCTTTTTGGCAGCCAAAATCTCCTTGACCGAGAAGACGTCCGAGGAGCCGGAAACAGGAGTGGGAGGAACAGATTTGGGAGAAAAACGGTTGAGGATGAGTGGTTTGAGAAGAGAGACGTGAAAGGCATTAGGGATACGAAGAGAAGGGGGAAGAAGAAGTTTATAAGAGACAGGATTAATTTGACACAAAATTTTGAAAGGACCAAGATAGCGTGGTCCCAACTTGTAGCTAGGGACACGGAAGCGGACATATTTAGCGGAGAGCCATACCTTGTCTCCAGGGGAAAAAACGGGGGGAGCTCTTCTTTTCTTATCCGCGAATCTCTTCATGCGTGAAGAAGTCTGTAAGAGAGAATTTTGGGTCTCTCTCCATATAATGGAAAGGTCACGAGAAATTTCATCCACAGCGGGCAGACCAGAGGGCAAGGGGGTAGGGAGGGGGGGAAGAGGGTGACGGCCGTACACCACGAAAAATGGGGATTTGGAGGAAGATTCAGAGACCCTGAAGTTATACGAGAATTCGGCCCATGGAAGGAGATCTGCCCAGTCATCCTGGCGGGAGGAAACAAAATGTCGCAAATAATCACCCAGGATCTGGTTAATTCTTTCTACTTGTCCATTGGACTGGGGATGATATGCAGAGGAAAAATTTAATTTAATCTTGAGTTGTTTACAGAGAGCTCTCCAGAATTTAGACACGAATTGGACCCCTCTATCCGAGACAATCTGCGTAGGCAACCCGTGAAGACGAAAAATGTGTACAAAAAATTGTTTAGCCAACTGAGGCGCAGAAGGAAGACCAGGAAGAGGGATGAAATGTGCCATTTTGGAGAATCGATCAACGACCACCCAAATAACGGTGTTGCCACGGGAAGGGGGTAAATCAGTAATAAAATCCATACCAATCAGAGACCAAGGCTGTTCGGGGACAGGCAGAGGATGAAGAAAACCAGCGGGCTTCTGGCGAGGAGTCTTATCCCGGGCACAGATAGTGCAGGCTCGCACAAAGTCCCCAACATCCGTCTCCAGAGTCGGCCACCAATAGAAGCGGGAGATGAGTTGCACAGATTTCTTGATGCCCGCATGACCTGCGAGATGGGAGGAGTGACCCCATTTGAGGATTCCGAGGCGTTGGCGTGGAGAAACAAAGGTCTTTCCTGGAGGAGTCTGCCTGATGGAGGCAGGAGAAGTGGAGATCAGGCAGTCAGGTGGAATGATGTGTTGCGGAGGGAGATCAACTTCTGAGGCATCCGAGGAACGAGAGAGAGCATCGGCCCTAATGTTCTTATCGGCAGGACGAAAGTGAATCTCAAAATTAAATCGGGCAAAGAACAGAGACCACCGGGCCTGGCGAGGATTCAGCCGTTGGGCCGACTGGAGGTAGGAGAGGTTCTTGTGGTCGGTGTAGATAATGACAGGAAATCTTGATCCCTCCAGCAGATGCCTCCATTCCTCAAGTGCTAATTTAATGGCTAGAAGCTCTCGATCCCCGATGGAGTAGTTCCTCTCCGCTGGAGAGAAGGTCCTAGAGAAAAAACCACAAGTGACAGCATGCCCGGAAGAATTTTTTTGTAGAAGAACAGCTCCAGCTCCTACTGAGGAGGCATCAACCTCCAATAGGAAGGGTTTGGAAGGGTCAGGTCTGGAGAGCACGGGAGCCGAAGAAAAGGCAGACTTGAGTCGTTTAAAGGAGTCCTCTGCTTGAGGAGGCCAAGACTTGGGATCAGCATTTTTCTTGGTTAAAGCCACGATAGGAGCCACAATGGTAGAAAAATGTGGAATAAATTGCCTGTAATAATTGGCGAACCCCAAAAAGCGTTGGATAGCACGGAGTCCGGAGGGGCGTGGCCAATTTAAGACGGCAGAGAGTTTGTCTGGATCCATCTGTAGTCCCTGGCCAGAGACCAAATATCCTAGAAAAGGAAGAGATTGGCATTCAAACAGACATTTCTCAATTTTGGCATAGAGTTGGTTGTCACGAAGTCTCTGAAGAACCATACGGACATGCTGGCGGTGTTCTTCTAGATTGGCAGAAAAAATTAGGATATCGTCCAGATATACCACAACACAGGAGTATAACAGATCACGAAAAATTTCATTGACAAAGTCTTGGAAGACGGCAGGGGCATTGCACAGTCCAAAGGGCATGACCAGATACTCAAAGTGTCCATCTCTGGTGTTAAATGCCGTTTTCCACTCGTCCCCCTCTCTGATGCGGATGAGGTTATAGGCGCCTCTTAAGTCCAATTTAGTGAAGATGTGGGCACCTTGGAGGCGATCAAAGAGTTCAGAGATGAGGGGTAAGGGGTAGCGGTTCTTAACCGTGATTTTATTAAGACCGCGGTAGTCAATGCAAGGACGTAGGGAGCCATCTTTTTTGGACACAAAGAAAAATCCGGCTCCGGCAGGAGAGGAGGATTTACGGATAAAGCCCTTTTTTAGATTCTCCTGGACGTATTCGGACATGGCAAGAGTCTCTGGGGCAGAGAGAGGATAAATTCTGCCCCGGGGTGGAGTAGTACCCGGGAGGAGGTCGATAGGGCAATCATAAGGCCTGTGAGGAGGTAGAGTCTCAGCTTGTTTTTTGCAGAAAACATCCGCGAAGTCCATATAGGCCTTAGGGAGACCGGTTACTGGAGGAACCACAGAGTTACGGCAAGGGTTATTGGGAACCGGTTTTAGACAGTTCTTGGAACAAGAGGACCCCCAACTCTTGATCTCCCCAGTGGACCAATCCAGGGTTGGGGAATGAAGTTGAAGCCAGGGAAGTCCAAGGAGAATCTCCGAGGTGCAATTGGGGAGGACCAAAAGTTCAATCCTCTCATGATGAGATCCGATGCTCATAAGAAGGGGCTCCGTGCGGAAACGTATGGCACAGTCCAATCTTTCATTATTTACACAATTGATGTAGAGGGGTCTGGCGAGACTGGTCACTGGGATGTTGAACCTGTTGACGAGAGAGGCCAAAATAAAATTTCCTGCAGATCCAGAGTCCAAGAAGGCCACTGTAGAGAAGGAGAAGGCAGAGGCAGACATCCGCACAGGCACAGTAAGACGTGGAGAAGCAGAGTAGACATCAAGGACTGTCTCACCTTTGTGCGGAGTCAGCGTACGTCTTTCCAGGCGGGGAGGACGGATAGGACAATCCCTCAGGAAGTGTTCGGTACTAGCACAGTACAGGCAGAGGTTCTCCATACGGCGTTGTGTCCTCTCTTGAGGTGTCAGGCGAGACCGGTCGACCTGCATAGCCTCCACGGCGGGAGGCACAGGAACAGATTGCAGGGTACCAGAGGAGAGAGGAGCCGAGGAGACGAAACGCCTCGTGCGAACAGAGTCCATATCTTGACGGAGTTCCTGACGCCTTTCAGAAAAACGCATGTCAATGCGAGTGGCTAGGTGAATAAGTTCATGTAAATTAGCAGGAATTTCTCGTGCGGCCAGAACATCTTTAATGTTGCTGGATAGGCCTTTTTTGAAGGTCGCGCAGAGGGCCTCATTATTCCAGGACAATTCTGAAGCAAGTGTACGGAATTGTACGGCATACTCGCCAACGGAAGAATTACCCTGGACCAGGTTCAACAGGGCAGTCTCAGCAGAAGAGGCTCGGGCAGGTTCCTCAAAGACACTTCGGATTTCCGAGAAGAAGGAGTGTACAGAGGCAGTGACGGGGTCATTGCGGTCCCAGAGCGGTGTGGCCCATGACAGGGCTTTTCCGGACAGAAGACTGACTACGAAAGCCACCTTAGACCTTTCAGTGGGAAACAGGTCCGACATCATCTCCAGATGCAGGGAACATTGGGAAAGGAAGCCACGGCAAAACTTAGAGTCCCCATCAAATTTATCCGGCAAGGATAAGCGTATCCCAGGAGCGGCCACTCGCTGCGGAGGAGGTGCAGGAGCTGGCGGAGGAGATGACTGCTGAAGCTGTGGTAGCAACTGTTGTAGCATAACGGTCAGTTGAGACAGCTGTTGGCCTTGTTGCGCAATCTGTTGTGACTGCTGGGCGACCACCGTGGTGAGGTCAGCGACAACTGGCAGAGGAACTTCAGCGGGATCCATGGCCGGATCTACTGTCACGATGCCGGCTGGCAGGTAGTGGACCCTCTGTGCCAGAGAGGGATTGGCGTGGACCGTGCTAGTGGACCGGTTCTAAGCCACTACTGGTATTCACCAGAGCCCGCCGCAAAGCGGGATGGTCTTGCTGCGGCGGTAGTGACCAGGTCGTATCCACTAGCAACGGCTCACCTCTCTGGCTGCTGAAGATAGGCGCGGTACAAGGGAGTAGGCAGAAGCAAGGTCGGACGTAGCAGAAGGTCGGGGCAGGCAGCAAGGATCGTAGTCAGGGGCAATGGCAGAAGGTCTGGAAACACTGGCAAGGGACACACAAGGAACGCTTTCACTGGCACTAAGGCAACAAGATCCGGCAAGGGAGTGCAAGGGAAGTGAGGTAATATAGGGAAGTGCACAGGTGATAACCCTAATTGGAACCACTGCGCCAATCAGCGGCGCAGTGGCCCTTTAAATCGCAGAGACCCGGCGCGCGCGCGCCCTAGGGAGCGGGGCCGCGCGCGCCGGGACAGAACAGACGGGGAGCGAGTCAGGTAGGGGAGCCGGGGTGCGCATCGCGAGCGGGCGCTACCCGCATCGCGAATCGCATCCCGGCTGGCAGCAGGATCGCAGCGCCCCGGGTCAGAGGACGTGACCGGAGCGCTGCAGCGGAGGGGGAGAAGCGAGCGCTCCGGGGAGGAGCGGGAACCCGGAGCGCTCGGCGTAACACATATCATGATCAGTCAGGACACTTTGGAATCCACAAGGCCGAGGCTACTGTCAGGCGAAGATGCTACTGGATTGGAATGCGGAGCAACATTGAGAAATGATGCAGTAAGTGTGCAGTCTGCAATGTCACCAAGATTGTGCGCAAGGACGCAAGAGCACCCCTCCATTCCATCCAGAGTGAAAGGCCTAATCAGCTGGTCGCACAAGACCATGTCAAGTTGTCTCCTACCCGGTCCGGGTACACTTATGCTCTCACCATGGTGGATCACTACTCCAAATGGGTTGTAGTAGTACCTGTTAAAGACCAAAACAGCAGCCCCAATGTTCTAATCCAATTGGGTGAAAACCTTTGGGTGTCCAGAGTCTGTCCTAGTGGACCGAGGAACGGCCTTCGAGGCCCAACTCTTCCAGGAGCTGTGACAGTTCCATGCCTGTAAGAAACTTTGGACTACAGCTTACCATCCTCAAGGGAACGGACTCTGTGAGCGCATAAATCAAGTCTTCATCCACATGTTGCGAGCAGCTTCGGTATCCAAGCAGGAAGAGTGGCCAGAGTGGCCCCGATTGTTGCCCAAATTGTTGGAGATTGTTGGAGGTCCACTCAAGGCCAAGTTCAAGCTAGATACAAAGATTGACTTGTCACAGAAAGGTTAAAGTAACTCATAAAGTCCTGTGCTATTGTCACGATGCCGGCTGGCAGGTAGTGGATCCTCTGTGCCAGAGAGGGATTGGCGTGGACCGTGCTAGTGGATCGGTTCTAAGTCACTACTGGTTTTCACCAGAGCCCGCCGCAAAGCGGGATGGTCTTGCTGCGGCGGTAGTGACCAGGTCGTATCCACTAGCAACGGCTCAACCTCTCTGGCTGCTGAAGATAGGCGCGGTACAAGGGAGTAGACAGAAGCAAGGTCGGACGTAGCAGAAGGTCGGGGCAGGCAGCAAGGATCGTAGTCAGGGGCAACGGCAGGAGGTCTGGAACACAGGCTAGGAACACACAAGGAAACGCTTTCACTGGCACGATGGCAACAAGATCCGGCAAGGAAGTGCAGGGGAAGTGAGGTGATATAGGGAAGTGCACAGGTGATCAGACTAATTGGAACCACTGCGCCAATCAGCGGCGCAGTGGCCCTTTAAATCGCAAAGACCCGGCGCGCGCGCGCCCTAGGGAGCGGGGCCGCGCGCGCCGGGACAGGACCGACGGAGAGCGAGTCAGGTACGGGAGCCGGGGTGCGCATCGCGAGCGGGCGCTACCCGCATCGCGAATCGCATCCCGGCTGGAGGCGGTATCGCAGCGCCCCGGGTCAGTGGACCTGACCGGAGCGCTGCAGTGAGGAGAGTGTAGCGAGCGCTCCGGGGAGGAGCGGGGACCCGGAGCGCTCGGCGTAACAGTACCCCCCCCCTTGAGTCTCCCCCTCTTCTTAGAGCCTGAGAACCTGAGGAGCAGACTTTTGTCTAGGATATTGTCCTCAGGTTCCCAGGATCTCTCTTCTGGACCACAACCCTCCCAATCCACTAAAAAAAAGGTTTTCCCTCTGACCTTTTTGGATGCCAGAATCTCTTTGACGGAGAAGATGTCCGAGGAGCCGGAAACAGGAGTGGGAGGAACAGATTTGGGAGAGAAACGGTTGATGATAAGTGGTTTAAGAAGAGAAACGTGAAAGGCATTAGGAATACGAAGAGAAGGAGGAAGAAGAAGTTTGTAAGAGACAGGATTAATCTGGCACAAAATTTTGAAAGGACCAAGATAGCGTGGTCCCAACTTGTAGCTAGGGACACGGAAGCGGACATATTTAGCGGAGAGCCATACCTTGTCTCCAGGGGAAAAAATGGGAGGAGCTCTTCTTTTCTTATCCGCGAACTTCTTCATGCGTGATGAAGCCTGTAAGAGAGAATTTTGGGTCTCTCTCCATATGATGGAAAGGTCACGAGAAATTTCATCCACAGCGGGCAGACCAGAGGGCAAGGGGGTAGGGAGGGGGGGAAGAGGGTGACGGCCGTACACCACGAAAAATGGGGATTTGGAGGAAGATTCAGAGACTCTGAAGTTATACGAGAATTCGGCCCATGGTAGAAGATCTGCCCAGTCATCCTGGCGGGAGGAAACAAAATGTCGTAAATAATCACCCAAGACCTGGTTAATTCTTTCTACTTGTCCATTGGATTGAGGATGATATGCAGAAGAAAAATTTAATTTAATCTTGAGTTGTTTACAGAGAGCCCTCCAGAATTTAGACACGAATTGGACGCCTCTATCCGAGACGATCTGCGTAGGCAACCCGTGAAGACGAAAAATGTGTACAAAAAATTGTTTAGCCAACTGAGGCGCTGAAGGAAGACCAGGAAGAGGGATGAAATGTGCCATTTTGGAGAATCGATCAACGACCACCCAAATAACAGTGTTGCCACGGGAAGGGGGTAAGTCAGTAATAAAATCCATACCAATCAGAGACCAAGGCTGTTCGGGGACAGGCAGAGGATGAAGAAAACCAGCGGGCTTCTGGCGAGGAGTCTTATCCCGGGCACAGATAGTGCAGGCTCGCACAAAGTCCACAACATCCGTCTCCAGAGTCGGCCACCAATAGAAGCGAGAGATGAGTTGCACAGATTTCTTGATGCCCGCATGACCTGCGAGATGGGAGGAGTGACCCCATTTGAGGATTCCGAGGCGTTGGCGTGGAGAAACAAAGGTCTTTCCTGGAGGAGTTTGCCTGATGGAGGCTGGAGAAGTGGAAATCAGGCAGTCAGGAGGAATGATGTGTTGCGGAGAGAGTTCAACTTCAGAAGCATCCGAGGAACGAGAGAGAGCATCGGCCCTAATGTTCTTATCGGCAGGCCAAAAGTGAATTTCAAAATTAAATCGGGCAAAGAACAGAGACCACCTGGCCTGGCGAGGATTCAGCCGTTGGGCAGACTGGAGGTAGGAGAGGTTCTTGTGATCGGTGTAAATAATAACTGGAAATCTTGATCCCTCCAGCAGATGCCTCCATTCCTCAAGTGCTAATTTAATGGCTAGAAGCTCTCGATCCCCGATGGAGTAGTTCCTCTCCGCCGGAGAGAAGGTCCTAGAAAAAAAACCACAAGTAACAGCATGCCCGGAAGAATTTTTTTGTAGAAGGACAGCTCCAGCTCCCACTGAGGAGGCATCAACCTCCAATAGGAAGGGTTTAGATGGGTCAGGTCTGGAGAGCACGGGAGCCGAAGAAAAGGCAGACTTGAGCCGTTTAAAGGCGTCTTCCGCTTGAGGAGGCCAAGACTTGGGATCGGCATTTTTTTTGGTTAAAGCCACGATAGGAGCCACAACGGTAGAAAAATGTGGAATAAATTGCCTGTAATAATTGGCGAACCCCAAAAAACGTTGGATAGCACGGAGTCCGGAGGGGCGTGGCCAATCTAAGACGGCAGAGAGTTTGTCTGGATCCATTTGTAGTCCCTGGCCAGAGACCAAGTATCCTAGGAAAGGAAGAGATTGGCATTCAAACAGACATTTCTCTATTTTGGCATAGAGTTGATTGTCACGAAGTCTCTGAAGAACCATACGGACATGCTGGCGGTGTTCTTCTAGATTGGCAGAAAAAATCAGGATATCGTCCAGATATACAACAACACAGGAGTATAAGAGATCACGAAAAATTTCATTAACAAAGTCTTGGAAGACGGCAGGGGCGTTGCACAGGCCAAAGGGCATGACCAGATACTCAAAGTGTCCATCTCTGGTGTTAAATGCCGTTTTCCATTCATCCCCCTCTCTGATGCGGATGAGATTATAAGCACCTCTTAAGTCCAGTTTGGTAAAGATGTGGGCACCTTGGAGGCGATCAAAGAGTTCAGAGATGAGTGGTAGGGGGTAGCGGTTCTTAACCGTGATTTTATTAAGACCGCGGTAGTCAATGCAAGGACGTAGGGAGCCATCTTTTTTGGACACAAAGAAAAATCCGGCTCCGGCAGGAGAGGAGGATTTACGGATAAAGCCCTTTTTTAAATTTTCCTGGACGTATTCAGACATGGCAAGAGTCTCTGGGGCGGACAGAGGATAAATTCTGCCCCGGGGTGGAGTAGTGCCCGGGAGGAGGTCGATAGGACAATCATAAGGCCTGTGAGGAGGTAGAGTCTCAGCTTGTTTTTTGCAAAAAACATCCGCAAAGTCCATATAGGCCTTAGGGAGACCGGTTACAGGAGGAACCACAGAGTCACGGCAAGGGTTACTGGGAACCGGTTTTAGGCAGTCCTTGGAACAAGAGGGCCCCCAACTCTTGATCTCCCCAGTGGACCAATCCAGGGTTGGGGAATGAAGTTGAAGCCAGGGAAGTCCAAGGAGAATTTCAGAAGTGCAATTGGGGAGGACCAAAAGTTCAATCCTCTCGTGATGAGATCCGATGCACATTAGAAGGGGCTCCGTGCGGAAACGTATGGTACAGTCCAATCTTTCATTGTTTACACAATTGATGTAGAGGGGTCTGGCGAGACTGGTCACCGGGATGTTGAACCTGTTGACGAGAGAGGCCAAAATAAAATTTCCTGCAGATCCGGAGTCCAAGAAGGCCATAGTAGAGAAGGAGAAGGCAGAGGCAGATATCCGCACAGGCACAGTAAGACGTGGAGAAGCAGAGTAGACATCAAGGACTGTCTCACCTTTGTGCGGAGTCAGCGTACGTCTTTCCAGGCGGGGAGGACGGATAGGACAATCCTTCAGGAAGTGTTCGGTACTAGCACAGTACAGGCAGAGATTCTCCATGCGGCGTCGTGTCCTCTCTTGAGGTGTCAGGCGAGACCGGTCGACCTGCATAGCCTCCACGGCGGGAGGCACAGGAACAGATTGCAGGGGACCAGAGGAGAGAGGAGCCGGGGAGAAGAAACGCCTCGTGCGAACAGAGTCCATATCCTGGCGGAGCTCCTGACGCCTTTCGGAAAAACGCATGTCAATGCGAGTGGCTAGGTGAATGAGTTCATGTAGATTAGCAGGGATTTCTCGTGCGGCCAGAACATCTTTAATGTTGCTGGATAGGCCTTTTTTAAAGGTCGCGCAGAGGGCCTCATTATTCCAGGATAATTCTGAAGCAAGAGTACGGAATTGTACGGCATACTCGCCAACGGAAGAATTACCCTGGACCAGGTTCAACAGGGCAGTCTCAGCAGAAGAGGCTCGGGCAGGTTCCTCAAAGACACTTCGGATTTCCGAGAAGAAGGAGTGTACAGAGGCAGTGACGGGGTCATTGCGGTCCCAGAGCGGTGTGGCCCAAGACAGGGCTTTTCCAGACAGAAGGCTGACTACGAAAGCCACCTTAGACCTTTCAGTGGGAAACTGGTCCGACATCATCTCCAAGTGCAGGGAACATTGGGAAAGAAAGCCACGGCAAAACTTAGAGTCCCCATCAAATTTATCCGGCAAGGATAGGCGTAGACCAGAAGCGGCCACTCGCTGCGGAGGAGGTGCAGGAGCTGGCGGAGGAGATGATTACTGAAGCTGTGGTAGTAACTGCTGTAGCATAACGGTCAGTTGAGACAGCTGTTGGCCTTGTTGCGCTATCTGTTGTGACTGCTGGGCGACCACCGTGGTGAGGTCAGCGACAACTGGCAGAGGAACTTCAGCGGGATCCATGGCCGGATCTACTGTCACGATGCCGGCTGGCAGGTAGTGGATCCTCTGTGCCAGAGAGGGATTGGCGTGGACCGTGCTAGTGGATCGGTTCTAAGTCACTACTGGTTTTCACCAGAGCCCGCCGCAAAGCGGGATGGTCTTGCTGCGGCGGTAGTGACCAGGTCGTATCCACTAGCAACGGCTCAACCTCTCTGGCTGCTGAAGATAGGCGCGGTACAAGGGAGTAGACAGAAGCAAGGTCGGACGTAGCAGAAGGTCGGGGCAGGCAGCAAGGATCGTAGTCAGGGGCAACGGCAGGAGGTCTGGAACACAGGCTAGGAACACACAAGGAAACGCTTTCACTGGCACGATGGCAACAAGATCCGGCAAGGAAGTGCAGGGGAAGTGAGGTGATATAGGGAAGTGCACAGGTGATCAGACTAATTGGAACCACTGCGCCAATCAGCGGCGCAGTGGCCCTTTAAATCGCAAAGACCCGGCGCGCGCGCGCCCTAGGGAGCGGGGCCGCGCGCGCCGGGACAGGACCGACGGAGAGCGAGTCAGGTACGGGAGCCGGGGTGCGCATCGCGAGCGGGCGCTACCCGCATCGCGAATCGCATCCCGGCTGGAGGCGGTATCGCAGCGCCCCGGGTCAGTGGACCTGACCGGAGCGCTGCAGTGAGGAGAGTGTAGCGAGCGCTCCGGGGAGGAGCGGGGACCCGGAGCGCTCGGCGTAACAGCTATACATAGTCCACTGACTTCCTGTTCTTTCATGCACGTAAGTTTCTACCCACACTAGGGCTGTAACACTCGTCATAATACCAGTCCTATGATGTATCATGTCTAATGTCTAAAATTTTTCTTGTGTCCACATGCCCAGGATACTTTGCAGGCCAGAAGGTATTCCTGTTAACCCACTGTACATGTACAGTAAAAAAAATAAGGTAACAAATGTCTAGTGATGTCTAGTGATATACATAGAGTTCTGGGGAGAAATGTGTCCACAGAGGGAGCCCAGTAGCCAAAGCATTGGGTAAAAAAGCCTCCGGCAGCCCAATCCGTTGTCATTGTACCTATTGTTATGTGTAATATCTTAGAGTTATGTTCCTAAACAGTCATAAAGTTAACAATCTTCATATAGTTCATAGCATGTATGGACATTTTATAATTCATGGACTATTTCTCTTCATCTATCTTAGACCTGGATATGAACGTTGTTTGAAATGCCCCAGGAACTGTCTGTGGCCCCTGTGGTCATTACCATCCCCGCCCATTCCCGGCATTGAGGACGGCTTTATTAAAGTGGGGGAATTGGGGTCGCCCAGTACAGGATGGTGTTTCCCCGTACTTCTCCTGCCCTGTCAGGCAAAATCTCTCCATGTCCCCCGGGGCCCCTTTATGTATTATCCCCTGTGTATATAAGTTCTGATATTAATAATGTACTGTTTCTTTAATTGTTATACCATGTGATTGTTACCCAGGAGACACTAGTGACCAGGTGACCCCCCAAGTGACCTATGGGCTCCTTGCACAGCCCCCTTATATAATCAGGGGAGGGACTGCAATCTCTCTCTTAGTTCCTGAGGTCCAGTGCAGTCAAATCGTCTCAGTCTGTTTGTCCAAAACATTGGAGGCCTCAAGCCTAAAGTCTGCAGCCACCTGTCAATTGCAAGTAAGCTCAAGTCTTCTAATTGTCAGTCATCAAGTCAGTCAACTCTACTGTTTAGTCACCGTGGCCTGCACCAATGTCTGTCTAACTACTGTAAGTCCCAGCAAGCCTGTGAGGTCCCCCTGTGTAAAGCCTATCAGGCTGCATTTGTGCAAGGGGCGTAAATATTTTCCACCCCCTGCACTACTAGGTGGGGCGTAAAGGAGTTGTGTGTGGGGGCGTGGGTATATAATGCCCCCTGAACCTACTGGCGGGGCGTAGGTGACGTTTTGTGGATCCCTCCCAACCCTCCCTTTTTTAATTTATTCATTGCAGGGTATGCCCTCTAAAGGCGTGCCCTCGGACACAGTTATTGGCAGAAATCCGCTTTGTTAAGTTCAATGTCTTTTTCACACAGGTATGTATGTAATGTTTGTAGCCACGAGCACTAGTGTGAAGCCCCAAGCACAAATAACTTAATATGTTTTCCTCTATATTGCAAGGCCCATTCTGAGACTCATATATTGAGAAAGCTGTCCTGTATCAAGCTAGGGCCAGTAAATTTGATAAAAAAATTTCCTTCACATTGCTGCAGCCAAAAGGCATTAAATGGGTACTCCGCCCCTAGATATCTTATCCCCTATCCAAAGGATAGGTGATAAGACGTCTGATCGAGGGGGTCCTGCTATTAGGGACCCCCGCGATCTCGGCTGAGGCACCCCAAACATCTGGTGCTCCATGCCAGATGACTGGTGATGCAGGGTGGAGACTCGTGACATCACGGCCATGCCCCGCTCGTGATGTCATGTCTAAGCCCCCTCAATGAAATTCTATGGGAGGGGGGCGTGGCTGCTTTCATGCCCCCTCCCTTAGACTTGCATTGAGGGGGGTGTGGCCGCCGTGACATCACAAGCGGGGTGTGACTGTCATGTCACAAGCCTCCGGAACAGCACCTGACCCCCTAAACGAACGCTGGGTGCAGCAGGGAGAGCGCGGGGGTCCCGCCTTTGGATAGGGGATAAGATGTCTAGGGGCAGAGCACCCCTTTAAAGTTAGTCTGTAGCAGAAGATGGTCTGATAATCATCCATGGATGATGGGAGTGATCATGGCTGTACATGTTGAACGAGTCACCCTAAATATCCATCACAAAGTAAGAATTAGTTGACAACGACCACGGGGCCGGAGTATCATGACATCACTTGAGAAATGAGAAATGAATTGTTGAAACCGAGGACACGATTGAAGGATACATCTTTACGTCTTATCACACCGTACAATAAACAGTGGAATCAGATACGACAATTGTTATACCAACATTGGACCATTTTGAAATCGGATTCGAAGTTAAATCCTCTAATACCATCTACTCCATTGTTAACGGCAAAACGGTCTCGGAACCTAAAGGACATCTTGACACAGAGCCATTTTACTAGATCGAGAGGAAAAAGGAACAAAAGGCAGGAATACATTGGTTCATTCCCATGTGGTGAGTGCTCTATATGCCAGTATATGGAACCTACACAGGATTTTGTGGATCCAAGAGGGGGCATTCGGCTACATCTTAAACAATATATTAATTGTAAATCTAGGAATGTTGTTTATGCTATCTTATGCCCCTGCAATCAGGTCTATGTGGGCCAGACGACACAGGAACTGAGGAAACGAATCCTGAAACACTTTTCTACGATCTCACTAGCTGACAGAGATTTTAGAAGTGAGAGAACTCTGACATCGGTGGCAGCCCATTATAGGAGATATCATGCAGGTAAGATCAGGGGCATGAGGGTAGTGGGTTTGGAAAAAATCACTTGTGGGTTACGTGGAGGAGACACTACGGCCCAACTACTGAGACAAGAGGCCAGATGGATCTTCCAATTGGACACAGTGGCACCGTGGGGCTTAAATGAGGAATTAACGTTCACGGGTTTTCTCGGCACTCAATAAACAAATAGTGATTAAAAAAAAACCTTCTTTTTACTCCCCCCCCCCCCCCTCTCCTCTTATTTTCCCTTTCCCCCTTTTTTTTTTTTCACATCACAGGCTTACACATGTTTTTCACATCATCTTTCTCACATTACAGAAACCGGCATGGTTTATTTTTGCATTCTATATGGTCACATCACACAGTAGAATCAGGTCACCTCATCACATATTAATTATTAGTTTACACTTTTCACATATATAGTTCACACCATTCATTCTCATTACACACATTGTCATACACTCATACGCCTTATACACTCAATTTTGACACGGATTTGGCTTTAGTTTTTTGCTTGGTTTTCACATTTTTGTACTTTATTCACTATACAAACACACATTATCTCTACACATATGGTTTTTGGATTATATGGCACAGATAATTTTATTAGCTTTCTTAGATTAATAAATGTCATTAGGATATACCAGGGCTTTATCCAGCAGCCCTTGTGTTAAGATTATGTATTGGTTGATTAACAATAATTATTTATATTGATTTTTTATTTTTTGTATATTTGGCATAGTTTCTGACCTTATTTGGACCATTGAGGGATTGTCTGTCAAGTGATTACCATACAAGGAGGATCTATCAATATCGTTAGAAATATGATCAGAGCCTTACTATAAAAAGGACATTTTCTGATTGAAGTGGAGTATACTCACCTTGGTTCATTTCACTCCCCCTTTTTTTTTATTTATTTATTTTTTTATAATATTTTCTGCATAAATGTAAAGAATATGTCCAAGAGACATATTCTAGAAGATGCATCTTCATTGAATATTATTGTTATATTTGTATTTTGTATAATTAGTTTAGTCTATATATGTATTTTTTTTGGGGGGGGGGTATATGTACACATTTTTTGCCCTAAAAGTGTGCCTTGACTGGACCTGACGATGCCCTAAAGGTTGCTCTGATTGGACCTGACTATAATTATCAGTATAAGAATTTGGCCCCATTTCCGTCCTGACTAGTTTTGACGATTATGCCCCATTTCCGAGTCTAATATACAAATAGTATTGTGCCATATAAGTGTCTGGCTCAGCCCCACTTCCGCTCTGACCTAATTCTATTTTTGAATTGTGCCCCACTTCCGGATAGGCGCACATGAACAGTCTCTCCTGCCTTGGGTTCCGGGCTGGGCTCGGTCACGTGACGGGTGGGCGGGGCTTGGCTCTGATCCCGCGGTGTGTTTCGGGCTTCGCTTTGTATCGCAGTGCGGTCAGAGCCTCACTCTGAATCCGCAGTGCATGCAGGGCCTCGTCTGGGATGCGCTGCGGGCGGCGCCCTGCCCTGGACGCTTGTGCGTTCCGAGCCTCGCTCTCGGTTCTATAATGGAGAGGGAGATATATTCAATCTCATATACCAAGCCTTTCATACATACAATTCAATGACTACAATGAGCCAAGCCTTGTTTTCAGTTGAGCGTACCAGACCTCGCTTTCATTTTTTAACTCATTTCCGGCCACACATAGAACGTCAATGAACGCTGGTCTACATGTGGTCCACAGGTACTACTACAGGTGATTATTATCTCACTTATTTCATTGCATATATAAGAAGGACAAAATGAGTACCTGATTACTCCTGAGGAAGCCTCCGTAGCTGGAGGCAGAACGCGTGGGGTTAGCTTCTCCCTGCCCTTGACGTATAGAGTCCCGGCAGCAGCATTACAGCACTTAGTCTGACAGCAATCCCTTACTATTTCTTGGACTGGACGGACACATTGCACTCTATCAGGTTGTAGCTATGCACCTTATATCTTATTGATAGGTTTATTACAGGCACTGTGACACTTTGATTGTATACAGATTTGTGGATAGGCTGCGAGGTGGCTTTAACAATTTTTGTCAGCTGTTATCATTTATTGATATATATTATATATTTAATTTTTTCCATTGCTGCATAGATTGTTTTGGGATTGATTGTGCCGGGACTGATCTACATCTCAGGGTCATTTGTACCTACTGCAGGGTGGGCGTAGCAGGATTATATTCCTCCGCTCTGGGATCTTGTTTTTAATTGGTTTTAAAATTGTGTGTACTTATCTGTTTGCTTTGTGATTAATAAAGATTTATACTTGGAATATACTGAATATTTGTGGTGTGCAATTGATATATGGTTGCTAGCTTTTCTTCTTCCTTTTTTTTTATTGACATTCAGTAGCAGCTTATTGCACCCAAGTATCATTGTAGTGGTGTCCATCAGTTTTCTTTATTTGTATATCATGACATCACGACTCCGCCCCTGTGTGACATCACACCCCGCCCCCTCCTGGGCGTGACGTCACACGTGGGCTGAGTCGTGATGTCATGATACTCCGGCCCCGTGGTCGTCACGCTTCACACTCGGAGCCTCCAGTGCTGCGGAAAGCTCACAAAGGTGAATGAGGAATGAGAGATTGCGGGGGTCCCCAGTGGTGGGACCCCATCAGACATCTTATCCCCTATCCTTTGGATAGGAGATAAGATGTCTTAGGGCCGGAGTACGCCGCTGCCTGATCAGAAAGTAAGACTGTCTTTCCCTGCTCTATACCAGGACACAACTAAAACCAATCTGTTTACATTGCCAGTTGCAGTCTAAAAAAGTCTGATTTCCACCTTTTGTCTAATCAGAAATATAGGCTGCTACTTGATAACTCTACCATACTTTACAGTGAAGGTCTGCTCCACTATGCACAGTTATGCTCAGATCTTAGTTTAGCTGCATCGTCTTTTAGAGTGTGAGTTAGTCTGTACCCCCCCCCCCCCCCCCATATTTTACACTGCAGCTCTCCTTGCTCAGATTGTCTGTTGTGTTTAAACAAAGTGCAGATAAACTACATAGATAGTCCAGGAAGGAACCAGCAGATTTTGCATCTTTCTTTTGAGCATAATTGTAGAACACCAACTACATAAAACAAACTCATCACAAGTAAAAATAAATAAAAACAAAGCAACCCAACTTTGTTCTGATGAACCGCCTCCGCTTCCTTCCAGGCATTTGTTGCGCTTTGTGTTTCCATGAGAACAAGTTTTTGTTGTAATTGCTTCTTCGTAGACAACATCATTATACCGTTCTTACGGCGGGACGCTGACACAGCGCAGAACTAGATGAAAAATGGCAATTAACATGTCTATCCAGAGAAGGCTGGGGGACAATCAATATCACCCCCAGTACAGCTCAAACAGAGGTTGTCATTCAGCTTTCCTAGGGATCTGAAGGGCTAATCTGCCCAAGCATATGGGGAAATAATCCCTTCTCCATCCAGCCCCCTTAGGAGCATCAACACAGTAATAGTGTTCCAACAATTATAATGCCCCTCTTTGTGCCTCTACTTAGTAAAAGTACCCCTTAGGGCCATCCACATACTAAAAGTGCCAACTTAGTGGTCACCTCACAGAATAATAGTGCCGGAAAAATGCTCCTGTGTCCCCATGTAATAAGAATGCCTCCTGTCGTACTTATTGTAGGCCCCAAAAATGAATCACTATGTTTAATAGCATGATGTCCACCATGTTATGTATGTTTTAAATATGCCTAAGTGGGTTTCATGGAGAGGCTACAGTTTGGAGTTCCTTCTCTACAAAAGTCCCAGTCTGAGGGGTGTACCTCTCTAATCACTCCAGATTTAAAACAGTGATAAGACAGAGGAGTTTGTTTAAATTCTCACTGAAGAATAGAGCCATATTCTCTAGACGACACTACAGTGGTCCCTCAACATACGATGGTAATTCGTTCCAAATGACCCATCGTTTGTCGAATCCATCGTATGTTGAGGGATCCGTGCAATGTAAAGTATAGGAAGTTATACTCACCTGTCCCCGCCGCTCCGGACCGCGTCCTCACCGCTCCCGATGCTATCCCAGGGGCTCCCGATGCTGTCCCGCTGCTCCAGTGTCTTATTCGGGATCCTCTGGCTTCTTCCGCATCTTCTGCAGGGTCCGGGCCTCGCTTTCTGGTGACACTATTACACTGCTGCGCCGGCACGGCGTGCATAGTGACGTAATAACGACGCCGGAAAGCGAGGCCCGGACCCTGGAGAAGATACAGAAGATGCCGGAGGATCGCGAAGTGGACCCGGAGCAGCGGGGATAGGTAAGCGAACCTGTCCGGGATGCTTAAACTGCTATCCAACAGCAGCTTAAGCATTTTGCGCTGTCAGGTAGCAGTTAATGCGATGGCCCCGACATATAAAAGCACCGTATGTCGATGCTGACATCGACATGCGATGGCCTCTGAGAGGCCATCGTATGTCGATTTTATCATATGTCGGGGCCATCGCATGTCAGGGCGTTACTGTACTACAATTCACTCAAGGTAAAGGGGGGTGAATGGAGAGAAGGGGGGGGTGAGATAAGAATCTGTAAAATAATTATGTCTTATCCAAATGTATAATAGTTCATATATGTAGAAAGCCTTTCAGGCTGCATTTGTGGGAGGGGCTTAGGATATTTAATCCCCGGCAACCCCTCCCTAGGGGCGTATGCTGGGTTGGCGAAATCAGCTGGGATTTTCGTTGCGTACGCTAGGCAGGTGGGATTGGTGATACAGGTAAGTGCCGGAGTACCGGCGGGTTGTTCACTCACTTGGGTGCCCTGGGCCGCAGCTTTTCTCCCCTCAGGCGGGCGGTCTCCGGCACCCAAGGTCCGCAAGGCGGCAGTATACTTCAGGGGGCACCGACAGCTTAGCCAGGCTGGCCGGTCATGCAGAGATGTTTTATGTGGCGCGTGGCTGCAGCGGGGGTGGGCGGGGAGACGCGGCACCCGGAGTCTCCCTGCTCCGGCTCATCCACACGTAGTCGGAGTGCCGTTGCACTCGGGGGGGTCGGTATACCCTCACGTAGGTCAGCGGGTGCGGGGGCAGGCCTCACCGGCAGGGTACGGTCGCTCTCACGCAGCCGGCGCCGGGAGACGCGTCCCACGTGGGCGCACAGCTCCAGCGTCTCACGTGACACGCTGGGTCTCTGGTTGAGTGGAGTCGGCAGGCCAGGGGAGTAGCTGGTTTCTGGCTGCAGTTCCGCCTGCGGACAGCAGGTGGTGCTGCGGTGCGAAAAAAAATAAAAATTTAAAAATTTAAATAAAAAGGGGGGGACATGTATAGTGGTATATTCATGCATACACTGTGTTAGTATTGGAGGTGGTATAATTCTGGCAGGTGCACCGGTGTTTGGGGGGGCATAGGCCTCAAACACATGCACAAACAAAAAACAAAAAAAAAAAATATATATATATATATATATATATATATATAAAAAAAAAAAGAGAGAGCATTTGTAGTGGTGTACATGCAATATTGGTATTAATAAGAAGTATAGTTCCTGGCAGGTGCACCGGTGTTCGGGGGGCACAGGCCTCGGATACATGCACCAGTAATTTAAAAAAAAAAAAAAATAATAATTATTATATATATATACATTAAAAGAAAAAGATAAGGTGGATGCCCCCCCCCCCCCCCCCCCCGCATATATGTACTCATACATATAGATACCCTGTAATTCATACACACGATTATGGTTCACATCAACAGGGAGGGGGGCAGTAGGGGGCTAGCGGGGGTTTAGTCGGATCATTTTCCAGGTTTGTTAGCTAGGTAACTCTGTGGTTAGTTTCAGCTCAGAAACACTGGTTATTATTTTGTTTCAGATTGGGTGTATTCCGGTTAGGTGGTCGCTACGTTCCTGTGTTGTACATTACATCTACGCCTAGGGGCTTCGGTTAGTACTAGCCGCACGGCAATTTTGCTTGTTTTTTCTGTTCTTGTGTTGCACTTTGGTTGTCACTTCCCTGGTAGTGGGGCCAGTTCGCGCCTTCCGTTTTCAGTTCACATAATATTGGTCTACACAAACTTAAATGGTACATACAGTAGCGGTATCACATAGACGCTGTTATCATGAGTAGTCTGACTCCAATCCGTCAGAGGGATTACAGTGCATTCATTGGTCTGGCACGCGTTCAGAGCATTTCCCGGTACATGGGTAACGGTTGCTGTTATCTTGACTCTTCTTCGAGGGTGACCGTTACCTGCGATGGTTGCTGACACATCTTCAGGACCGTTGCTAGTTAGTAAGAGATGGTGCGTACTGTAATCTTGGCCCGCTGTCAGGAGGTATTCACTGTCATAATACACATCATGGCTACACGCGTCATGCATTTCATAGCGCTCTCCTACATACTGTCAGTCACCTTGCACGTGGCATCAGGGGTACCAAGGGGTACACTCGACTTGCGGTCATCACTCTTTTCAGGGTCCACACCTTTGCACACTTCAGGCATGGTCAGGGGTATGAGGTAATAAGTGTTCTCATTTGGCTATTCACAGGCGTTACAGGTTTCCATCGGATATTTCGATTCATTGTGATTTCCTTAGGGGTCAGGTCAGTAGCTGTCATTGAGGGGGGCATGTTTTTCATTTTTGTCAAGGTACTCACTATTATCGCTTTTTCCCCGGCACCCGTTTCGGCCCGGACAGGTCATGTCTCACGTTTCAGACATCGAGGACCCGATGTCCATCCCCGAAACTCCAGGCAGGAGCTCCATGCGAGGGACCTCCTCCTCTGCGGCATACAGAGCGTGGACGATTCCCAAGCTAATGGAGGAATTGCGCAAGAGGGCAATTCCTTTCCCGGCCACCGCCCGTAAAGCGGACTTGTATAAGCTCCTCTTGGAGGATCAGGATGCTACTGGCACTCTGGAGGGTACCTCGAGCCAGGCTACACTAAATGAACTACATGCCATGATGATATCCATGATGGGAAGACTGGAGTCTCTTGAGAAGAGGGGTACTCGGGAGTCGGCAGCCCCAGTAGCCCCACAGGGGCCTGCCCCTGCGGTAGCGACTGCCCCAGTAGTGGAGGTCAACCCAGGTAGGCGTCCAGGGCCACCAAGGGTGTCACCATTGCATTTTGTCCCGGCGGCCCTGAGAAAGGACATACTGGGAAGGACATTAACCTGGCTTCACTTCTGATATCTGCTTTTGATGTGGAGGACACTAAGACGGTAGGTTGTGCAGAGTTATCAGTGGTCCTCAAAAGTAAGGATGCTAGGTTGAAACAGAAATTGAACATTCATGAGTATGTTATTGCCTTCAGCAAGTACAGGGAAGTGATAAGCTCTGTCAGGCCGGAGAGAAGGGAGGAGCTCGACCTGTACTTGCTGAGGGTCACTGAGTATGCATACAAGTATGGTGGTACCCACTTCTACGACTATCATAGAAGTTTCTCGGCTATGGCAGCGGCCGCTTTCAGCCAGGATGGTTACGTGACTTACTGGAGCCTAGAGGATTTGCAGATGTTTTGCAGTCATTTTGCAAATCTGAAGTTCCCAGTGTGCGCTCACTGTCAGGCCATCACTCACGCCACCGCATGGTGCGCAGGGCTTGGGCAGCAGGGGGAGCATGGGGCGGCCAGACCATCCACATCCTCAGATACCTTCTCGAGGCCCGCTCCGTCAGTGGATAAGTTGGGCCGTCCGGTGCATTACCTCGGTGGCTCGCAGATATGCAACAATTACAATATCTCTTCCTGCAACTACAGCAACTGCAGGTTGTTGCCTGTCTGTTTTTACTGTTTTAGGGCACACCCAGGCTCGGCTTGCAGGCAAAAGGGGCCAGCATGACTAGACGGGGCTCGCACCGCAGTCCTAGCTGCCTTACTCGTAGATCACCCAGACCCGGCCTGGGTGCAGTAGTTGGTCACCGGGTTGACAGAGGGTTTCCACGCTGGCATGGTCACGATTCCACAATCCACACATGAATGTGATAATTTGTTGACGGCTCTGAACGATCCCGTAGTCATCACCGATTTAATAAACACTGAGTTATTGAAAGGTTACATGATTGGGCCCTTTGCAGTTTCTCCCTTCACTTCATGGAGAATCAGCCAGGTAGGGGTGGTGACGGGGAAGTTCAGTGGGAAGAAAAGGATGATTTTTGACTTGTCGGCTCCCCACGGTTCAGTAATTCCCAGCATCAATTCGCTCATACCATCAGACGAATTTAGCATGCAGTACTCATCGATAGACGAGGCCATTCAGCTCATCCTGAAACTCGGTCCAGGGGCCTGGATGGCTAAAGCAGACGTCACAAACGCGTTTAAGTTGCTTCCGTTACGCAGGGATCAGTGGCAATGGTTCGGTCTTAAGTGGCAGGGTTCATATTATTTCGCTACCAAGCTGACCTTCGGTTGTAAAAGCTGCCCGTGGTTGTTTGACCAACTGGCCCAGGCATTGCACTGGCTGCTGGTCAATGTCTCCGGATGCAGCCAAGTCATCCATTATCTGGATGACTTTCTTCTGCTCAGTGGTCCGAGGGAAGAGCCAGGCCAGTTGGGCAGATTACTCAAGCTGTTTGCTGACATTGGGGTGCCGGTGTCTCCCAAGAAGACAGTTGGTCCAGCCAGATGCCTCACCTTTCTGGGAGTAGTCCTAGACTCAGTTACCATGCAAGTTAGCCTGCCTACCGACAAACTCAATAGAATCAGACAGACCATCCACAAGTTCACGATCTCTCGCATCACGACCAAGGTTGAATTACAAAGTTTGCTAGGTATGCTCGCTTTTGCCATGAGGGTCATTCCGCAGGGTAGGGCATTTGTGTCCAGGATCTTGTACCTCCTACACGATGTCCCACACCAGCATAGTAGGGTATCCCTGGATCGGCAAGCCCTGGCTGATCTTGGGATGTGGGACAGGTACATTGGAATGGCACAGCGATGTTTGTTCCGCCAGCCTCCGAGTGGTCCCCCAAAGTCTGCACCGATGCGTCATCTTCCACCGGATATGGTGCAGTGTGGGGCAACAGGTGGATGGCGGGGCAATGGTCCGAGCAGATGTTGGCGCTGGGGGTTTTTGGCAGAACGTCTGCTCTATTTGAGATATTGCTTATTGTAGCGGCGGCAGTGGTATGGGATGACAAATGGGCAGGGCAGTCGGTGCAATTCCTATGCGACAATCAGGCGACAGTAGCCATAGTAAACAAAGGCAGTTCCAATCACGCCACAGTCATGAGGTTCGTTGGTAAGTTAGTCTGGGTGTCCCTGCAGTTCAAGTTTAATTTTGTGGCCATACATATACCGGGGGTGGAGAATACAGCTGCCGATGCGCTATCCAGGGCAAATTTCTGTCTTTTTTCACAGGTGGTCCCACAGGCAGAGCTGGTCGGAGCTCAGGCCCCAGGTTTGGCCCAGCTAGTCATGGATTAGCCTATTACACGAAAGTGGCCCGGGACTTAATGTCTGACGCCTTGGCACCCAACACTAAGAAGGCATACCTTGCGGCTTACAACACTTTTAGGTCTTATCTATCGCATCACAATATTCCTTTCTCTTTCGACACTAAGGTCATTCTATCCTTCATCGGTTTTTGCCACTCTTCTCTGCACTTATCTCATAGTACCATCAAATCTTATCTGTCAGGTATCCAGCACTTCATTTCTTTAGCTCACCCGGACAGGCTCTCTATTCTTTCATCCCAGGCTGTGAAGGCTGCGCTCAGAGGGGTCTTGGCCCGTAGCTCCAGAGTTCCGGCTCTCCGGAGACCTATCAGCGGTGACCTGTTCAGGGCGTTGTCCGATGCTTTGGACGGTAACCCGTTCGGTTTCGAGCACAGCTTGATTCTAAAGTCTGCCGTGTATCTGGCTTTTTATGGTTTCCTCCGTCCGGGAGAATTCTCATGTGCTAGGCGGGGCACCACACACTTACAGAAAGCCCACTTGAGGTGGCAGGGTTCTTGGTTTGAGGTTGCACTTTCTGTCACTAAGACATGCAGGTGGGGTGCAGTGGTGAGGTATTTCCCTTCAGGTAATAAATGGTGCCCGGTGGCGGTGTTGTCACAACTGGCTAACATTCTACACGACAAACCTCCGGAGTCACCTCTGTTGCCCTTCGGTGCAGGGGCACTGACTACTTCCACATTCATGTCACATATTCGCACGTTACTTCGTACGTTAGGCCACAACCCCAGGGAATACTCAGGGCACTCCTTTCGGATAGGAGCGGCATCAGCGGCCTCCAGGCATAAGGTGCCAGTACATGTGATTCAAAAGTTGGGCAGGTGGCGCTCCGATGCGTACGCCACGTATGTCCCAGATCCCTCAAGGGAGATAGCTGATGCGTTTCATCATTTAGCTTTATAATAAAGTTCACTTTCAAATTACCCTAATAGTGTTGTCTTTTTTCCCTCTAAAGGCAGACCCTTGACGCGGTTTTCGGGCACACCTCAACCTCTGTTCAAGGGGCAGGTAGTTGTTAAGATTTGAGTGGTATTAATCATGTCTCTTTCAGGTTTCCCTGGCAGCAGGTAACAGGTAAGACCACGCACACTGATAAGTCCTGACCACAAGTAGAAAGCCTATCAGGCTGCATTTGTGGGAGGGGCTTAGGATATTTAATCCCCGGCAACCCCTCCCTAGGGGGCGTATGCTGGGTTGGCGAAAGCCACCCGCCTCACCCTTTCTTTCATTTATCATGTACATAAGGGGATGCCCTCTAAAGGCAGACCCTCGACGCGGTTTTCAGGCACACCTCAACCGCTGTTCAAGGGGCAGGTAGTTGTTAAGCTTTGAGTGGTATTAATCATGTCTCTTTCAGGTTTCCCTGGCAGCAGGTAACAGGTAAGACCACGCACACTGATAAGTCCTGACCACAAATATATATATATATATATATATAAGGTAATCAGTAGGACATATGATATTGTCATATACTGTTAATAATTGTAAAGGACATCAGTATATCTATTTATTATCTTATATATGATTCTTACTAAGAGTATTGCTAAGTGCTTGCATTCCTAAAACATGGTGGAAAGGTGATAGTGTCTTAAGTATAAACTTTGATAATGAGACTTTGTGAAAAGCTGTGCTAGTCTTGTGAATGTTATTCTGACTAACAATTAGTTACCCAATTTACTGGACAGATAAAGATTCACACATCTGTGTTGGAGACATCAATTGTAGTCTAGGTCTATATCTCTTTCCAATACATTTATAGCTGGGAATATATTCAACTAGGCCCCAAAATGTCTGGAGATCCACCATAGTTGATTACAGCAGTGTCAGTAAGTAATCCCCATACTTCTAATTTAGGGTGGAATGTAGGTTTAAAATCAACTTTCGACAGTTAACCCTTTGTTGCTAATTGCTTATGCAATAGCACCCCCTAGGGTATGGGTAATTGACATTACACCAACCAGAAATGCATTCTGGGTATTATAGTGATGTCATAACCATATGTACACGCCCAAGCTACATTCATTGGGGAATTCCAATTTACAAGGATGTGCTAACTAATTAAAAAGTTCGTTAAACCAGATGTTACACACACAAAGACACAAAGAAAAGACAAACCTAAAGGAGAGAATTAGACAGACAAAGAAGTCTGCCATTGAAAGAGATCCATAAGATGGAAGCCATGAATGCCAGAAACCCAAACTGATCACACGGTACCGAACCATTTAGCTTTCTTAGGAATGGAAACAAAGTTCTTATATAGACTGGGTATGAGATACAAAAAATGATAATCCATTTAATTAAAGGACATCTGCAGCGTGATTAACAGTTATCCCCTATTCACAGGATAGGGGATAAGTGTTTGATTGCGGGGGGTCCGACCGCTGGGACCCCGTGATCTCCTGTACGGGGCCGCGGCTGTCCCGTGCAGGGGGCGTGCCGGCCGCAGCATGACGTTGCAGCTGACACACCTCCTCCATACATCTCTATGGGAGAGGCGGGGAGGCAGCGTTCGTGCCTCCCCGTCTCCTCCATAGAACTGTATGGGGACGGGGAGGAGACGGGGCGTCACCGTCGACCTCTTTGTCGACGCTACGCGCCTTAGTGCTCACCATGAGCGCTAATGGCGGCACCCCGTTAGAGAGATCGCGGGGGGTCCCAGCGGTCGGACCCCCCGCAATCAAACACTTATCCCCTATCCTGTGGATAGGGCATAAGTGTCATACCGCTGCAGTTGTCCTTTAATACTAATTTGAATAATGTGGATGATTTAGATTGGCGAATTAATTAATTAAATAACATAATTATTTAATTATTTCCATATTGAGATTATAGTCTTAGGATATTCTGCATTATAGATTCTAACTGCAGAAGAGTCTACTTTCTTCCTAAAATATAGTCTAGCGAGGTCATATAGCTCTGCTATCAGTCTTAATAATTTTACCAAATTCATGTAGAAAATAGTCCAGAATGGGGTGGAAGTATATCACAGTTCTTTCATATTTATATCCTTAGATGGAATTGCCCATTCATGGAGTCGTGTGATTTGTAGTTGGTTAGAAGGAGGCGGGGAGTGTATTTAGTTTACATATTAATATGTCTATGAATAGATATTGCCCATTGTCACGATTCGGCTTCCAGGTAGTGGATCCTCTGTGTCAGCGAGGGATTGGCGTGGACCGTGCTAGTGGACCGGTTCTAAGAGGCTACTGGTTTTCACCAGAGCCCGCCGCAAAGCGGGATGGTCTTGCTGCGGCAGTAGCAACCAGGTCGTATCCACTAGCAACGGCTCTACCTCGCTGACTGCTGAGAAGGCGTGGGACAGAAGGACTAGGCAGAGGCAAGGTCAGACGTAGCAGAAGGTCGGGGGCAGGCGGCAAGGTTCGTAGTCAGGATGGGTAGCAGAAGTTCAGGTACACAGGCTTTGGACACACTAAACGCTTTCACTGGCACAAGGCAACAAGATCCGGCAAGGGAGTGCATGGGAGGAGATCAGATATAGCCAGGGAGCAGGTGGAAGCCAATTAAGCTAATTGGGCCAGGCACCAATCATTGGTGCACTGGCCCTTTAAGTCTCAGAGAGCTGGCGCGCGCGCGCCCTAGAGAGCGGAGCCGCGCGCGCCAGCACATGACAGCAGGGGACCGGGACGGGTAAGTAACCTGGGATGCGATTCGCGAGCGGGCGCGTCCCGCTGTGCGAATCGCATCCCCAACGGCCAAGACAGTGCAGCGCTCCCGGTCAGCGGGACTGACCGGGGCGCTGCAGGGAGAAAGACGCCGTGAGCGCTCCGGGGAGGAGCGGGGACCCGGAGCGCTAGGCGTAACAGTACCCCCCCCCCTTAGGTCTCCCCTTCTCTTTGTCCGGTAACTGCCTCCCCTGGGATGAGGACACCGGGAAAGAATGGAGGGTTTCCTCAACGGCAGGCAGTACAGCAGGAGTGGGAATGGGGAGGGAGGGCAGAGGGCGAGGCCTGGCACGGGGCAGTGTGACACCAGGACGGGGGCCATGGGGAGGCACAGAGGCTTGCCTGACGGGACTGGGAGGGGGGGAGAGGCACTTCCTGTGGCAGGCAGAGTCCCAGTTCCTGATCTCCCCGGTGGTCCAATCAATGGTGGGGGAATGAAGCCGGAGCCAAGGCAGACCGAGGAGGACCTCAGAGGTACAGTTGGGGAGAATGAAGAACTCAATCCTCTCAAGGTGGGGTCCAATAGACATGAGGAGGGGCTCTGTGCGGTAACGCACGGTGCAGTCCAATCTGGCTCCGTTGACCGCGGAAATGTAGAGCGGCTTGACGAGACGGGTCACCGGGATGCTGAATTTATTAACAAACGACTCCAAAATAAAATTTCCAGAGGCACCGGAGTCCAAGCAGGCCACGGCTGAGAGGGAGGAGTTGGCTGAAGAAGAAATCCAAACGGGTACCGTGAGACGTGGAGGAGCAGACTTGGAACCAAGAGACGCCACACCCACGTGAGCTGGGTGCGTGCGTGCGTTTCCCAGGCGTGGAGGACGGATAGGGCAATCCACCAAGAAATGCTCGGTACTGGCACAGTAAAGACAGAGATTTTCTTCCCTACGGCGATTCCTCTCTTCCTGGGTCAGGCGAGACTTATCCACTTGCATGGCCTCCTCGGCGGGAGGCCCAGGCGTAGATTGCAACGGATATTGTGGGAGAGGTGCCCAGAGATCTAAGTCTTTTTCCTGGCGGAGCTCTTGGTGTCGCTCAGAAAAACGCATGTCAATGCGGGTAGCTAGATGGATGAGTTCTTGCAGATTGGCAGGAATCTCTCGTGCGGCCAGCACATCCTTGATGCGACTGGATAGGCCTTTTTTAAAGGTCGCGCAGAGAGCCTCGTTATTCCATGATAACTCGGAAGCAAGAGTACGAAATTGGATGGCGTACTCGCCCACTGAAGAATTACCCTGGACCAGGTTCAACAGGGCAGTCTCGGCAGAAGAAGCTCGGGCTGGCTCCTCGAAGACACTCCGGAGTTCAGTGAAGAAGGCCTGGACTGTGGCTGTGGCAGGATCATTGCGGTCCCAGAGCGGTGTGGCCCAAGACAAGGCCTTTCCTGAAAGAAGGCTTACTACGAACGCCACCTTAGACCGTTCTGAAGGAAACAAGTCCGACAACATCTCCATATGCAGGGAACACTGAGACAAAAATCCACGGCAGAGTTTAGAGTCCCCATCAAATTTGTCCGGCAGGGACAAGCGGAGGTTAGGAGCGGCCACTCGCTGCGGAGGAGGTGCAGGAGCTGGCGGAGGAGATGGTTGCTGCTGTAGCAGAGGCAGAAGTTGCTGTAACATGGCGGTCAACTGCGACAGCTGCTGTCCTTGTTGGGCAATCTGCTGCGATTGCTGAGCGACCACCGTGGGAAGATCAGCGAGACTTGGCAGCGGCACCTCAGCGGGATCCATGGCCGGATCTACTGTCACGATTCGGCTTCCAGGTAGTGGATCCTCTGTGTCAGCGAGGGATTGGCGTGGACCGTGCTAGTGGACCGGTTCTAAGAGGCTACTGGTTTTCACCAGAGCCCGCCGCAAAGCGGGATGGTCTTGCTGCGGCAGTAGCAACCAGGTCGTATCCACTAGCAACGGCTCTACCTCGCTGACTGCTGAGAAGGCGTGGGACAGAAGGACTAGGCAGAGGCAAGGTCAGACGTAGCAGAAGGTCGGGGGCAGGCGGCAAGGTTCGTAGTCAGGATGGGTAGCAGAAGTTCAGGTACACAGGCTTTGGACACACTAAATGCTTTCACTGGCACAAGGCAACAAGATCCGGCAAGGGAGTGCATGGGAGGAGATCAGATATAGCCAGGGAGCAGGTGGAAGCCAATTAAGCTAATTGGGCCAGGCACCAATCATTGGTGCACTGGCCCTTTAAGTCTCAGAGAGCTGGCGCGCGCGCGCCCTAGAGAGCGGAGCCGCGCGCGCCAGCACATGACAGCAGGGGACCGGGACGGGTAAGTGACCTGGGATGCGATTCGCGAGCGGGCGCGTCCCGCTGTGCGAATCGCATCCCCAACGGCCAAGACAGTGCAGCGCTCCCGGTCAGCGGGACTGACCGGGGCGCTGCAGGGAGAAAGACGCCGTGAGCGCTCCGGGGAGGAGCGGGGACCCGGAGCGCTAGGCGTAACACCCATCTTGATATCATGCGGTTCCCTTACGTCCTAACCAGTGGCACAGATGGGGTATTCCGCCCCTTGTGGACTGGTTAGGACCAGTGGAAATTTTATTGACAACCTCATAAATGACCGAATTAGTTTTTTTTTTTCTGTCCTCCAGACAGAGGTTTTAACTGTTGGAGGGTCCTGTTCTCCTTTCTATTGGACCCCTTTCATTTTATATACTTTCTTATTGACTTCCTCTAGTTAGGAGCTCATTGTTGCCCCTCTACTTTTCTTTATTTTCCTGTTGCTAGGGGTTCTTTTTACCCCTCTGCAGCTGTCTTTTATTTAATGCTGTGCTCCGGCACTTATCTCTCGGCTGCCTGCTTCCTCTCTGTGAGTGCTTTGCTGTGCTTCGGAAAGGGAGGAGATGGCGTCTGTCGTCACTTCCGGCTTTTCGGTTCTGTTAGTTTCTGCTTTTTTTAGGCCCTAGAAAGACATTTCTTTCAGGTTTAGGTTTCGGATTTTAACCCTTGCCTTCATTTGCTTTACCATGCATTATTATTATTCTATTTTTGCTTGCGATTTATAAAAATGTATCATGCTCTGGACATCTGAGCCCTATTTAAGGCTGCTCTGAACAGCCTGTCGGCCTCCTAGAGCAGTAGTGCTTTGTCCATTTGCCTAGCCCTACTTTACTTGGATTGCTATTTAGCCTTTCCTCTTTTATAGCTCTCTGCTATTTCCTGTGATGTTTTTGTTGCCTTTCATTGCTTTCCTTGTGGTAAAGCTTACCTCTCTTTTGGATTAATATATTTTTTCCTAATAAAAGTGCCCCATTAGCCTTAGGCATAACACAGGAAAAATTTCCCTTTTTAGTGGAACTGTCACTTACATAGCAATAATGCCCCCTAAGTTTGCCCCCTGAAAAAAAAAATAGGTGGCCAAAATGACATCATTGCATCTTCCTGGCATGGAACAGGTCTTCGCTGCTTCATAGACCATGAGTCTGAAGTCTTCTGTGGGTTCCAAAAATAAGTTCTGGGGTAAGGAGCTGGAGATAAGGGTACACAGAAGGTTGCCCGGCTTTGGGCCCAGACAAAGAAAGGACCAGGACGTTGCACTGGCATGGGGACAAACCTGTTCTCTTTTATCTTTATGTCTTGCTACGGTTTTATGGTTAGATTTGCTTGTAGTAAAGCTGAGTGAACACCAATATGATCACTTAAGTTTCCACCAAGGTGTCACCCAGCTTTTCCAAAACATTTCCTTCTCTGTATAAAGAGAGTGGTCTTACCATCGCAGTACTGTATAGTTCTATGTTTATGACCAAACAAATTACAATATTATCATCATTTTCCCACCAGCAGCCATATCTGAAGAATTACATAAAAGAGATCTGCAAAGACAATACTGAAGTGCAGCTCTGCAGGTTTTAGCAGAATAATCCTATGTCTACAAGGCCCATTGTTACATGGTTGTTTTCCTGCAGAGATTGATTCTTGGCTGTGATGGATGTTGATACTTTGAAGGTGAAGGGGCAGTAATCCATAACCCCAGACACATTCAGAATATCTGATCGGCAGACACTGCATGGGATCAGGATGATATCCAAGTTTACTCTACCCCCACCCATACTGACTACCCTACTATGTGTACAGGGATCACAAAACTTAAATGGTCATTCACCAAGCATTGTTTAACTCCTTGGGGACGGAGGGCGTATCCTCCGTATTTCCGATCACGGCCGCTCGCCGCGCGGTGATCGGACCGGGATGCCTGCTGATATCTATCAGCAGGCATCCCGTGGCAATGCCTAGGGGGGTCCCCCCCCCCATATCGGCGATCGCAGCAAATCGCAGGTCAATTCAGACCTGCGATTTGCCGCGATCCGGGCAAATCGGGTCACTGGTGACCCGATCTCCCGGAAAATAAGACTGATCGGAGCTGTCAGAGACAGCTCCGACCAGCCTAAAACATTGGAGCGAGGTGGCAATGTTGCCACCCCCTCCAATCCCCTGCCATTGGTCGGTCAGGCTGACCACCAATGGCAGGAGGGGGGCGGGGGGTTAGAGTTCATTTCCCCCCGCTCTGCGCACCGATCGAAGTCGGTACAGAACGGGGGGAACACTGGCGGCGAGGGGGGTGGACATGGCCCGGCTTACCCAGACCGGCATCGGCGGCAGTAGGAACAAGCGACGCGAGCAGGAGGAGCGGCGGCCGGAAAGTGCGGCCGAGAAGGCTGCAGTGAAGATCGCGATAAGTGATCTTCACTGTGGCCTTCTAAAAGCTGCAAAACTACAACTCCCAGCATGCCCACACAGTCAAAGGCTGTCTGGGCATGCTGGGAGTTGTAGTTTTGCAACATCTGGAGGGTCACAGTTTGGAGACCACTGTGTAGTGATCTCTAAACTGTGTTCCTCCAGATGTTGCAAAACTACAACTCTCAGCATGCACTGACTGTCTGGGCATGCTGGGAGTTGTAGTTTTGCAACATCTGAAGTGGCACAGTTTGGAGACCACTATATGGTGGTCTCCAAACTGTAGCCCTCCAGATGTTGCAAAACTACAACTCCCAGCATGCCCAGACAGTCAGGGATGCTGGGCGTGTTGTTCTGCAATATCTGGCCCTTCAGATGTTGCAGAACTACAACTCCCAGCATGCCTGGACAGTCTGGGCATGCTTGGAGTTGTAGTTTTGCAACATCTGGAGGGCTACAGTTTGGAGGCCACTGTTCTTCCCCAGTTGTTGCATAACTACAACTCCTAGCATGCCCACACTGTCCAGGCATGCTGGGAGTTGTAGTTCTGCAACATCTGAAGGGCCAGATATTGCAGAACTACACGCCCAGCATCCCTGATTGTCTGGCCGTGCTGGGAATTGTAGTTTTGCAACAGCTGTAGGCACACTGGTTGGGAAACACTGAGCTGTTTCCTAACTCAGTTATTCCAACCCGTGTGCCTCCAGCGGTTGCAAAACTACAACTCCCAGAGTGCACTGACAGACCGTACATGCTGGGAGTTGTAGTCTTGCAACAGCTGGAGGCACATGGGTTGGAATCACTGAGTTGGAGTCTGTTTTCTAACTCAGTGGTTCCCCACCAGTGTGCCTACAGCTGTTGTAAAACTACAACTCCCAGCATGTACGGTCTGTCAGTGCATTCTGGGAGTTGTCAATTTGCCACAGCTAAAGGTTTGGGACGCCCCCCCCCCCCCCCCCCCATGTGAATGTACAGGGTACATTCACACGGGCGGGTTAACAGTGGGTTTCCTTCAAGGAAACTTACTGTGAACCCCTGCCTGTGTGAATGTACCCTAAAAACACTACACTACACTAACAAATAATAAAAAGTAAAACACTACACATACACCCCCTTACACGTCGACCCCCCCCCCCCCCCCCAATAAAAATGAAAAACGTCTCATACGGCAGTGTTTTCTAAACGGCGCCTCCAGCTGTGGCAAAACCACAACTCCCAGTGTTGCCGGACAGCCATAGACTGTCCTGGCAGGCTGGGAGTCTTGCAACAGCTGGAGGCACCCTGTGGGAGACACTGCTGTAGGGTTTTGGTGGAGACAAGCCCCATCCTTGTAACCGGGTCCACCCCTATTGCAAATTCCTTATTCAGGCCTCAAATTCGCATGGCGCTCTCTCACTTCAGAGCCCTGTCGTATTTCAAGGCAACAGTTTAGGGCTACATATGGGGTATCTCTGTACTCGGGAGAAATTGCGTTACAAAGTTTGGGGGGATTTTTCTCCCATTACCCTTTGTAGAAATGGTAAATTTGGGGGAAAAACCTGCACTTTAGTGAAATTTTTTTTTTTACATTTACACATCCGAATATAACGAAAAGTCGTCTAACACCTGTGGGGTGTTAAGGCTCATCGGACCCCTTGTTACGTACCTTGAGGGGTGTAGTTTCTAAAATAGTGTGCCATGTGTTTTTTTTTTTTGCTGTTCTGGCACCATAGGGGCTTCCTAAATGCGACATGCCCCCAAAAACCATTTCAGCAAAACTCACTCTCCAAAATCCCATTGTCGCTCCTTCCCTTCTGAGCCCTCTACTGCGCCCGCCGAACACTTGACATACACATATGAGGTATTTCCATACTCGAGAGAAATTGGGTTACAAATTTTGGGGGGCTTTTTCTCCTTTTACCCCTTGATAAATTTCAAAAACTGGGTCTACAAGAACATGCGAGTGTAAAAAATTAAGATTTTGAATTTTCTCCTTCACTTTGCTGCTATTCCTGTGAAACACCTAAAGGGTTAACAAACTTACTGAATGTCATTTTGAATACTTTGAGGGGTGCAGTTTTTATAATGGGGTAATTTATGGGGTATTTCTAATATGAAGGCCCTTCAAATCCACTTCAAAACTGAACTGGCCCCTAAAAAATTCTGATTTTGAAAATTTTGTGAAAAATTGGAAAATTGCTTCTGAACTTTTAAGCCCTCTGATGTTTTCCAAAAGTAAAAACACGTCAGCTTTATGATGGAAACATAAAGTAGACATATTGTATATGTGAATCAAAATATTATTTATTTAGAATGTTTATTTTCCTTACAAGCAGAGAGCTTCAAAGTTAGAAAAATGCTAAATTTTCAATTTTTTCATCAAATTTTGGAATTTTTCACCAAGAAATGATGCAAGTATCGACAAAATTTACCACTACTAACATAAAGTAGAATATGTCACGAAAAAACACTCTCGGAATCAGAATGAAAAGTAAAAGCATCCCAGAGTTATTATTGCTTAAAGTGACAGTGGTCAGAATTGCAAAAAATGCTTCTGTCCTTAGGGTTATAATGGGCTCCGTCCCCAAGGAGTTAAAGTGTACCTGTCAGATCCCACATAAAAAACAAAAACTGTTATGTCACTTAGTATCTCATACTGATCATGTACATGTCATTTTTATGTCTCTATCACCCATATTTCACTAAAAACAGCATATTACAGCTGCTCAATGTCTTTTCCAGTGTGTCCTTCTCTTGCCTGCACTGTGCTAACTCCCAGTACTGCTTTGTAACCCTTTCCTATCTGGTTTTGTGCTATACACACACACATAATGATTATTGCAGATTGCCTGTACTCTACCACCAAAGACAATATGGTGAGTGTATAACTTAGGTCTTCTTATGTCATTCATGTGTTAGACAGTCCTGTAATGCTGGGACTTGTAATTTTGGAATAGTTGGAAGTATAGAGTTTGGATAACTCTTTTTTGTAGCAGTGTTGCCTTAAGCTGTGTGCCTAAAGCTTTTGCAAAACTACAACTCCCAGTATGCCCAGACATCATTTGACTGTCCTGGCATGCTTGGAGTTCGAGTTTTGCAACAGCTGGAGTCACATGTTTGGTAAAACTCTGTGTTACAGCAGTGCTGCTGCAGGCTGTGTTCCTCCTGCAGCCTTGTCAATAATCGATCTCGTGTCCATGACTCTTCAATACGCTCATGCTGCTGTGGGACTCATGAGGTATGGGGACCCCTAGTGGTGGGATTTTCAAAGGCAGTTTTCTTGAATAAAATGTGATTTTTTTTTTTTTAAAGAAGTATATAAGAAAAACTATTGTTTTGCCAAGATGTACAACATATAAATGCCAATTTAAATCTGTAGTATAGGCATATATCCCTTTAAAAAAAAAAAAAAAAAAAAAGCTTCTTTCTTCACTTATCAGACTTATTTCCTCCTCTCTCAAAAACTCATGATTCACTCGTGATTCTGAGAATGTACTGCAGAGTTATAAGGGAGCAGGATCTCCTCCTGTGAGTATGTAAGCAGTGTTCGAAAACATCATAGTAACTAGCCTACACCAACTAGTTTAAAGTAAATTAGCATAACAAAGCGAGGCAGATACAGAAATTCCACATCTGGTAATATCTTATTATTATACAAAACCTTGCTGATTTACATGGGAAAACATCCTGGACATTCATTGTTTTTAATTTTTCTGGACTTTGTTGCTTTATACCGGACTATCAGATACAACAATTGCCGGACTAACGGTCACACTGCAGTTACATATTTTTAAAGACAACATTTTTCTTTTATACTCATTACACATGTATTTACCATGTCTCTAGATATATGTTTGTAATTTCCCCCCCCTACACACAAGGGCCCTGTGAGGGAAATTTTTCTGCATTCATCATCTTTGGTATGTTTTAAATAAATTGTAATATTAATATTTGAAGCACGGTCTCAGCCTAAATGTATTAATTCATTTATTGTTACTACACACCTGGGTATACGTGTATTTGCCTACTTTGTCTCGGCCAGTATTTAATTGTGAGCTGCGCCAACTTCCATTTTTATAGATTTGTAAATTACTTATTAAAAAATCTTAATCCTTCCAGTACTATTAGCTGCTGAATACTACAGAGGAAATTTTTTCTTTTCTTTTTGGAACACAGAGCTCTCTGCTGACATCACAAGCACAGTGCTCTCTGCTGAAATCTCTGTCCATTTTAAGAACTGTCCAGAGTAGGAGAAAATCCCCATGGCAAACATATGCTGCTCTGCTCAGTTCCTAAATGGACAGAGATGTCAGCAGAGAGCACTGTGCTCGTGATGTCAGAGCACTGTGTTCTAAAAAGAAAAGAACTTCCTCTCTAGTATTCAGCAGCTAATAAGTACTGGAAGGATTATGATTTTTTAATAGAAGTCATTTACATATCTGTTTAACTTTCTGTTGATTAACCAGTTGATTAAAAAAAAAACGTTTTCCACCTGAGTAACCCTTTAAAATTCCAAACAAGGCATGGTCTGGCTGCCGAGGATGCTGGCCGCATAGAAAGAGAGCTCCGTGTTTGAGGCCTCTTTTAGCGACTTTAACAAGCAGATACTGCTGATGAATTGCTTTCACTGATTGCCCTAACTGTCCTCACCATGACTGGCCACAGAAAATGGGTCACCAGACAAGGAACCCTGCATAGATTCAGCTTAACTCGTGAAGTCAGCACTCCTTCCCCTCAGATGCAGCAAACGGTGCGAATGGACTCTCGCACTCCTCGCACCAGTGCCGCTTTAACTCAGACCCGGCGTTCTCTGCTACCTCACCGCACCTACCTGCTTCACGGAGCCCAGGAGTGCACTCTTCCGCTCGCAGCAGAGGATCTGCATGCCCACCATACCTACTCCCCCGCTCTCTCACCTACTCCTGCCTCCTTCATGCGGCTGCTTCTCCATCTTCCAGCCAAGCCAAACAGAGACCACGGATCTCTTCTGCAGCAACTGATAGAGGAGCCTCTGACTGGGGAGATATTGCTCCTTCCACACTACCTGTGAGTACCTCCCTTGATGACATTGCTGTCTCTGGCCAAATGATGACTGATGTTACAATGAAAGCTATGCTAGTGGCCCTGAGGCAAGCATTTTTTGGAGACATTAGTACAATGATAGCTCCAAACAACCGCAATAGATGAGCTGGGAGGCAGAGTAGACCATATCAAGACATAAGCTGGGGCCTGATGAAGCACCAAATACCGATACCGATACAGCTGTGGCCCGACGTCTGACTTCCCTCCGTAACATCTTCAGCATCCCGCTGCTTCCTCGCTTGACCGCGATGTTCCTCGGTTGAATCACCTTCAGTACACCGGGTGAGTTGCTCCGCTATTACTATTTCTTCCTGTGACCATTACTTTTTACCTGTGCCATTGGCGTTAGATCACCACCCATAGGAGATTGCATACCTGCCCTATCCAATTACGTTGTATCAGGAGTTTTCATTCAGAGTCCTATAGGACTGTGCCGGATCTTTCTTTTCTTCTGGGATCAAATATCAAGACACAATTTGAAGAGTTTTCAGTGTCTCACAATGCTCTTATAGACTCAAACACAGACCTTGAAGATGAGGTAGCTGCACTAAAATCTAAGGTGGCGGATTTAGAGGATAGGAGCAGGAGGAATAAAATTAAACTGCGCTGAATACCAGAATCCATTCTACCTGCAGATATTCCTCAATATGTACGCTTTCTATTACAAGCAGTGCTCCCCTCCTGTTCACTTCATGAACTAAAAGTGCACAGAGCACACAGAGTCCCTCATCCAAGACAACTAGAGGACTCCATCCCCAGAGATATCCTTGCCAGAACTCACTTCTTTACCATTAAGGAAAGGGTGATGGAATATTCTAGAAAGAATGGGGGCTTGCCAGCTCTGTACCACATGGTTGCCATCTATGCTGACCTATCTGCAGCCACTTTTCAAGCCCACAGAACTTTACAACCGGTTACACAGGCTCTACGTCTAGCCAAGATTCCCTACAGATGGGGGTTCCCGATTTGCCTCCTGATCCGCAAGGATAATAATCTAAATGTGATTCGCTCTCTGGAAGAGGGACTTGCTCTACCTTCTGCACTTCATCTGTCTCCAGCACAGATAGGACATTCTCCTGCTGATGCACCTATCCCACGGCTTCCTAAAGAGTGGTCGATTGCTTGAAGCTATGGCGTTATCTACACTGTTGGTATTATTCTGCTCTCAGGCCTCATGACACTGGCCTGTGTCCCTTGGTTACAATGAGGACTTTTACCCCACTCACATGCACAAGTTCCACATGTTGGAGCTTCATTCACTGTTGTTTTGCTTAATCCTCTACCACCAATGTTGCTATATGCATTGCTTTCTGACCTGTTTAAAGTGTAATTTCTTAATATAATTCAACCGTTTACACATGCTTATGTTTTATTAGTATACAGGGTGGGCCATTTATATGAATACACCTTAATAAAATGGGAATAGTTGGTGATATTAAATTCCTGTTTGTGGCGCATTAGTATATGTTAGGGAGGAAACTTTTCAAGATGGGTGGTGACCATGGTGGCCATTTTGAAGTCAGCCATTTTGAATCCAACTTTAGTTTTTTCAATAGGAAGAGGGTCATGTGACATATCAAACTTATTGGGAATTTCACAAGAAAAACAATTAATTGCTTGGTTTAAAGTAACTTTATTCTTTCATGAGTTATTTACAAGTTTCTGACCACTTATAAAATGTGTTCAATGTGCTGCCCATTGTGTTGGATTGTCAATGCAACCCTCTTCTCCCACTCTTCACACACTGATAGCAACACCACAGGAGAAATGCTAGCACAGGCTTCCAGTATCCGTATACACTGCTATATACTACTATATACACCGCAGGAGAAATGCTAGCACAGGCTTCCAGTATCTGTAGTTTCAGGTGCTGCACATCTCGTATCTTTACAGCATAGACAATTGCCTTCAGATGACCCCAAATATAAAAGTCTAAGGGGGTCAGATCGGGAGACCTTGGGGGCCATTCAACTGGCCCACGATGACCAATCTACTTTCCAGGAAACTGTTTATCTAGGAATGCTCGGACCTGACACCCATAATGTGGTGGTGCACCATCTTGCTGGAAAAACTCAGGGAACGTGCCAGCTTCAGTGCATAAAGAGGGAAACACATCATCATGTAGCAATTTTGCATATCCAGTGGCCCTGAGGTTTCCATTGATGAAGAATGGCCCCACTATCTTTGTACCCCATATACCACACCATACCATCAAATTTGTTTTCCAACAGTCTTGGAGGGATCTATCCAATGTGGGTTAGTGTCAGACCAATAGCGGTAGTTTTGTTTGTTAACTTCACCATTCACATAAAAGTTTGCCTCATCACTGAACAAAATCTTCTGCGTAAACTGAGGGTCCTGTTCCAATTTTAGTTTTGCCCATTCTGCAAATTCAGTGCCCCCCAGACCACCTAGATGCTATACACCATTATTTGGAAAAACTTAACCTTCGCACACTCTCGAACCAGCAATGCTTAGACCTATGCATCCCAATATCTTTAGCGGAGGTACAAAAAGCCATTAGCTCTCAGACTTGCTTCTGTCCTTCCTGACTTGGTCAGCCTCGATCAATCAGGATTTGTCGCAGGACAACAGACAGCAGACCATACCCGCCATCTTCTAAATTTATTCCATCATATAGAACATAACAACACACCTGGCCTTATATTAGCCCTAGATGCCGAGAAGGCCTTCGACCGGCTTTGCTGGTTGTACGCCTTTTCGGTCCTTCCCATTATGGGTTTCACAGCCCCCATCTTGTCTTGATCTTTATATGCTTGTCCATCTGCAAGGGTCCTAGTAAATGGCATCTTATCAAATGATTTCTCTATCACTAACAGATCTAGATAAGGTTGCCCCCTTTCTCCCCCCGGATTTACATATTATTGATATGGGTTTCACAGCCCCCATCTTGCCAGCAATTAGATCTTTATATGCTTGTCCATCTGCAAGGGTCCTAGTAAATGGCATCTTATCAAATGATTTCTCTATCACTAACAGATCTAGATAAGGTTGCCCCCTTTCTCCCCTCTGATTTACATATTATTGATATAGTCACTTGCCCAAGCTATCAGACAAGAAAAGAGAGGGCAAGGTATTACGGTGGGAAGTCCACACCTCGTCGTCTCGTTATACGCCGAAGATGTGATCCTGATGCTAATTAATCCCACCTCTTCGCTAGCAGCAGTTTTAGAGAACATATTTGAATTTGGTTGACTTTCATACTACTTAAATACAACAAAAACAAGCCCTACCACTAAATTTACATTCCACACTGATTGACTCTCTCAAAAACACTTACAGATTTGATTGGTGCGACCAAGATATCTCATATTTGGGTGTCCGTCTATCCTATCCCCACTCCTATGAACCTCTTTTAATAACTCTTAAAGCTGAAACAACTCTACTTTCCAAATCAGAAATATCATGGGTAGGTCGCATTGCCTCTTTAAGATGTTCTTACTGTTGAAGTTGCTTTTCTTATTCCACTCTCTCCCTATCTCCCTCCCTAATTCTTTTTTCACTTCAGCTCAAAAAATACTGACAGACTTTATTTGGGCTAATAAAAACCCTAAATTAGCCAGCTGAATTATTGTTCAGTCTATGGACACTGGGGGCCTGGGCAGTCCGGATGTTAAAAGCTATTATCTAGCAACATTAGTTTCCTTATTGAAATACTGGTGGTCTGCTAACACAAACTCTCCATGGGTAGAACTAGAGCACATATCCATGCAACCCAATTCCCTTGATGACCACGGACATATATTTATGTCCGTGGCTGGATCCCGATCTGTGAAGCTCGCTTTGTATCTGCGGGGTCCCTGTTGCTATCAGGAACCGGGACCCGCAGCTAATACCGGACATCGCCAATCGTGCTGTCCGGTATTAACCCTTTAGACGCCGCGATCAAAGTTGCTCGCAACATCTAAAACGGGAGAATATGCTGCCGGTTAGCTTAGCGGAGCTGTTTGGGACTGCCGCGGTGAAATCGCGCCATCCCAAAAAACTGAGAGGACAGCGGGAGGCTTCCTACCTGGCTCCACACTGTCCATTCAGCGTTTGATTGCTCCAAGCTTGAGATCCAGGCTTAAGCATTCAAGAGCAGATAACACTGATCTATGCAATGCTATTGCAATGCATTGAACAGTGCCTGCAATCAGTGTATTGCATGTTATAGCCCCCTATGGCTATAACATGCAAAAAAAAAGTGTAAAAAAGAGTTAATAAATGTGACTTAACCCCTTCTTTTCTAAAAGTCAGAATCACCCCCCCCCCCCTTTTCACATTTAAAAAAAAACTGTGTAAAAACAATTAAAATAAACATATGTTGTATCGCCACATGCGTAAATGTCCAAACTATAAAAATTAATGCTAATTAAATCACACGGTCAATGGCGTACGCGCAAAAGAATTCCAAGGTCCAAAACAGTGTATTTTTGGTCACTTTTTATACCATAAAAAAGAATAAAAAGTGAGCAAAAAGTCCGATCAAAACAAAAATGATACAGATAAAAACTTCAGATCCGAAAATGTACTGCGTAGAAACAGAAGCCCCCAAAAGTTAAATATTTTTATTTTTTTTCTATTTTGTCGCACAAGGATTTTTTTTTCTGTTTTGCAGTAGATTTTTGTGTAAAATGACTGATGTCATTACAAAGTAGAATTGGTGGCTCAAAAAAAAAAGCCATCATATGGATATGTAGTTGCCAAATTGAAAGGGTTATGATTTTTAAAAGGTAAGGAGGAAAAAACTAAAGTGCAAAAATGGAAAAACGCTTGGTCCTTAAGGGGTTAAAGATGTCATGCTATTCCCGTTGTGGCAACTGCCGGATCCCCAGCTTCATAATCCTCTGGTCAAGGCCTCACACCATGCTTGGAAAACATATCTTTCTGAACTACCTATCTCAGACTTACCTGTTTCTACAGATATGTCTCTTTCTAGCATTCAAACCTCAGTTCCAAACCTAGATCTACAGGGTTGGCAACATAAGGGTATTACCCTAATTAAACAATTATACAATGAGCATGGTGTTAGGACCTTCACAGACTTGAGAGAGAAATACCTAATTCCCAATAAAGATTTTTATATCTACTTACAAGTTAAACACTTTTTGAGAGTTGACAAATATACCCTGCATTATATGTCTTCTTCGCTTAAAGGACTTAAACCTTTATATATTGCTTTCAAACAATCAGACAAGTGCACTAGGACGTATCCTATGGGAACTTGGGAACGTGATTTTAATTTCACAACAAATTAGTCTGACTGGAAAAAAGCCTTTAGACACATAAAGAAAGCTTTCCAGTGTGCCACTCATTTAGAATGGTCTTATAAATCTATCCTACGCTGGTATTATACTCCCAATTGTCACGATTCGGCTTACGGGTTGTGGATCCGCTGTGTCAGCGAGGGATTGGCGTGGACCGTGCTAGTGGACCGGTTCTAAGAGGCTACTGGTTTTCACCAGAGCCCGCCGCAAAGCGGGATGGTCTTGCTGCGGCAGTAGCAACCAGGTCGTATCCACTAGCAACGGCTCAACCTCACTGACTGCTGAGAAGGCGTGGGACAGAAGGACAAGGCAGAGGCAAGGTCAGACGTAGCAGATGGTCGGGGGCCGGCGGCAAGGTTCGTAGTCAGGATGGATAGCAGAAGTTCAGGTACACAGGCTTTGGACACACTAAACGCTTTCACTGGCACAAGGCAACAAGATCCGGCAAGGGAGTGCAAGGGAGGAGATCAGATATAGCCAGGGAGCAGATGGAAGCCAATTAAGCTAATTGGGCCAGGCACCAATCATTGGTGCACTGGCCCTTTAAGTCTCAGAGAGCTGGCGCGCGCGCGCCCTAGAGAGCGGAGCCGCGCGCGCCAGCACATGACAGCAGGGGACCGGGACGGGTAAGTGACCTGGGATGCGATTCGCGAGCGGGCGCGTCCCGCTGTGCGAATCGCATCCCCGACGGCCATGACAGTGCAGCGCTCCCGGTCAGCGGGACTGACCGGGGCGCTGCAGGGAGAAAGACGCCGTGAGCACTCCGGGGAGGAGCGGGGACCCGGAGCGCTAGGCGTAACATCAATAGATTGTCCAGAATGTATCCTGGGTCTTACGATAGATGTTGACGTGGTTGTGGACGGAAAGGTACGTTGGCTCATATATTATGGCCTTGCCCTTGTATCAAACCCTTTTGGGATGGGATTAGGGTCTTACGTAAAGGGGTACTCCGGTGCTTACACATCTTATCCCCTATCTAAAGGATAGGGGATAAGATGCCTGATCGCGGGAGTCCAGAAGCTGGGGATGCCCGTTATCATGCATGCAGCACTCCGTTTGTAATCAGCCTCCGGAGCGTGTTCGCTCTGGGTCTGATTATGGTCGACCGCAGGGCCGGCGGCGTGTGACGTCACGCCTCCGCCCCCGTGAGACGTCACGCCCCCTCCCGTAGGCTTGCATTGAGGTGCGGAGTGTGACGTCACACGGGGGCGGAGGCGTGACGTCACACGCCGCCGGCCCTGCGGTCGTCCATAATCAGACCCAGACAGGTTTCAAAGTCAATTAGAACAGTCTTACCAGATTCTGGTTGAATCTTCACAAACGGTATTATGTCCAGCATGACTCTGGATACAGCCTGGTGACAGTCCAGTTCCACGTACAGCGGGATACCACCCACCAGTAACTCACGGATCCTCACATCTATATTTTTTGGCCTCCTCTCCAGAGGATCATTAGGTGTAAAACCGTCCTCTTGCTGAACTGCAGCCAATTTCATCAAGTTGCTCACCTTAGCATCCTCCTTGCTCCTAGCAATGGCATCTCGACGTCGATCCAGCTTTGCAAAACAAACAACAAGGCTTACTGCTATTGCGCTGCGCAGGTGGCCCGTCCACCTGTCTCCTCACCTGAGAGAGCGTTCACTCGCTTGACGCGATCCATTGCCCCTAGCAAAGCTTTCCCCACAGGCTTGGTCCTGCTCTTGTACTCCACAGCTGGGCTTGTCTGACTTGCAACATGCAAAGTGGGTTGCTCCTGGCAACAACTTCACTGCAACTCGACAGTTGGTTGCTGTTAGCAACGTGCTGCCCGCATCCTCCACCAATTGTAAGGGTTTTTCCCTGGGGATAGCTCTGGTATCGTCCTTGACACCGCCACAGGACACATTTCCACTTCAATAAACCAGCAAACAACAGTACTTTATGCAAGTCCGGCCCCTCGCCAGCTTTATTAGACAGGTTGCAGGATAAATAAAAACATAACACAGGAACAAAACAAAACCCTAGACCGTCCAGACACTAACTAAACAATCAAGCCTGCCCTGTCTATCAACTGGTGGGCTTTTCCCGGCCAGTTAAACTTATGCCTCCTGCAACCTTCTACTCCCTGTTCACAGACAGCGTTTGCAAACTCTTGCTGTGTATGTCGTCAACACCACTCTTTGAGGCCACTCACAGCTTGGGTTGTGTGTTCCTCAGCAGGACCCCTGCCTCTCCCTAAAGCCACCTTGCTGTCTTCTGGGGAGAGCCAAGATTATTCTGTTTGACTTCCTTTTAAACACACTTCCCCTTTCTGCTACCTCATTAATTAGGCCACAGGTGGAGGTTTCTCCAGGGTTAGCTAGGAAAATACACCCTTTCCTTGCCACACTGTCGCAATTTATATATATATATATATATATATATATATATATATATATATAGCAAAATACGACCATAACACTCACAGGATGAGGTGAAGGAGTGACTTTATTCCATCGAAGGAGTGGCGACGTTTCAGCTACGCAATTGAAGCCATTATCAAGCAACAAGCAAGTGGACAAATGGTGGTATATATAGGTACACAAGTGATTGGTCAGTTGGTTTACAAAAAACAGGTGATGCATATACATTGAAGTAATTATACAGGCGGTACACGTGCAAATAACAGTCATAGTGTGACATCCCCTAAGGGGAGTGCAGTGAGCAGTGTACAATGATAAAGCATATAAAACTCACTGAGGGCGGCACTGGATACAGGAGACTCACATGGAGAAGGACAACATCTGCGCCATGTTGTGGAGGGTGCAGGCTGTACTGTGCCTGTGTCGTAAGGAGCATAGGACTGGAGGAACCGGAAATGGCATTGCGTGTATGTGCGCATATTTGCGAGTGCACATATTTGCGCATGCGCAATATGCGCCACGAAGCCGGCCAATAGATGGGCAGGGGGGTTAGGTGCTGTGCAGCCTCTGTAGTGTAAGGGGATGCTTGTGACCATAATGTGAACTGGCAAACTAGCCAGGATATGAATTAAAGTTATTGCATAATCTTGTTGCTTGATAATGGCTTTAATTGCGTAGGCGAAACGTTGCCATTAGGTTGTGATAGAATAAAGCCACTCCTTCACCTCATCCTGTGAGTGCTATGGTCGCATTGTGCTTTCTATCTTTACTGGCCCTCAAACCAGGACCGTGTACCTACAGCACCCGAATGCAACCTATACTATATAGAGTGTTGCTGCTTCTTCTTCTCCCATGTGTATATATATCTTGTTTTTGAGGCTTGCACCTCATCAGTATAATTTCTCAATATGGACCCAACATCACTGGAGCTAAGCCCGGATGCAGCAGCTCCTCCACAACCAATTACCTATTCGAACCGGGACATTGACCGCTTGCTGGGCAGTGTAGATGGTGATTGTGCTTTTTTGCATCAACCTTCCCTTCAAGATCTTCAACCCCAATATGAAAGTGAATCCAGACTGATGTTATCTTTAACCTTACATCTGACCACGCTAGGAGAGTATTACAAACATCAACGGATCCCATGCGGCTTGAGAATTAAGCCGCAGGAGAATGTTTATTTTTATGACCAGGAATATCACACCAGATATGAGGCCATGTCTAATTGTTACTCCTCAGATTTATTGCTCCTTAATATTGACTTTCTCCAAAGGGACATTTCCACCACCCGTAACAAAATGTCTGCCATTGAGGAAGCACTTAAGAACATTCTCACACTGAAAGATTTTGACAAGTTTATGACCAAAAAGATCAGCTACCTCCAGAAAATACGATCAGAGCAAGAGGCCACTAAGCGCCAGAAATGGCATTGCAACTCCCAGGTTTAGGCCAACGCCAAGGTTTACTCATGGGGTACCAGCTCCTCTGGTCACCCTTCTTCCAAAAAATCCAGAGACTCTAGACCACCTACCAGAGGTGCTTTTAGCCATCTCTCTTCCTCCCCTCCACCCCTGGACTCGGGTAGGAAGATGGATCGCTACTCCATTACTCATGATAAAGATGCTCTATGCATCATCTATAATTATTTTATTTATCCTGCTTCTTTGACTATCTCTAATCATGTTTACACTTTATCCTTCAGACCCACCAACAACTGCACACGCCAACCCACAAGATGAGGCGGCCCATTCGACTAAGACCGTGTGAAAACAAGGGGCCATCCACGCAACCCAACACAACCTTCCAGACAGCTTCCAGGACGAACACAGAGAATGTGGTAAATATTTCTTCCATACCTCTCACTTGTAACCAGACCAACCTATTAGACAAGGCCTTAACATTTGTCCTACCACCCACCCAGACTGGTTCCAGCAAAGACTTAAATTAGGGCAATTTCTGAAAATGTGGTTTTCTAACCCATCTCACAAACCCACACCCAGAGAACAAGGACCTGACCCAGATCACTTCACACTTAGTGACTTCAACCTTTCCATTCCCAGCAAATTTACTCCTCCAGTAGATCCTCCTTCCCTCTCCACTTTCTTTTCACTAGTTCAACACGATCTAGACTCCTTACTTCACTCTCAACAACGTCTTTCCCATCCTAACCTTACATTTGCTCAAGCACAGGCCTTACAGTCACTTATGACAAATCACAACCTAATAGTCAAACCAGCCAATAAAGGCGGCACTATTGTTATTATGGACAAAACCATGAACATCACTGAAGCACTGAGACAGCTACAGGACACTACCACATATCTACCTCTCACCAAGGACCCCATTAAGGACATTGAAACTAAACTCAAAATCATTCTTGACCATGCCCTTCACAACCATGTGATTGATCAGTCTCTCTAGGACTACATCCACGTCAAATTTCCCATCACACCTCTTCTGTACCTACTTCCCAAAATCCACAAGTCACTTCCCAACCCCCCATAGAGTTAGGGAGGGAATCTATCACTAGCCACGCTTCTGTCTCTCTTGACTGTGTTCTCCGTTCCTATGCCACTTGCTCCCGCTCTTTTCTCAACGACACTTCTGATTTTCTTCTTAAACTTGAAGCTATCACTCTGCCCCCTTCCGTTATCCTAGCCACTGAAGTGGAGATACATAGACGACATGTTCCTCATCTGGACAGGCTCTCTATCATCCCTTCATGAGTTTCACCAATTCCTCAATACTATCACCGAACACATACAAGTCACATTGCATACCTCATTCTTGGACACTAATGTCATTATCTTTGATAACAAACTCCACCCCACCCTCTACAACAAACCCAGAGACTGCCACTCTACCCTCCATTATTCATTCCCGTCCTATGCTTAAGTCACTCCCCTACAGTCAAATGCTACGTGCCCACAGAATTGTCAGCATTACAGACCAAGTCACCCCCACACTCGGCAAGATGGCTACTAACTTTATCCAGAGAGGATACCTCCTGCCATTCCAGGGTGATGGCCATGGACTGTAATTCCTTGATACGCCATTCCAAACTGCCCACAGAAGTCATCAGGATTCCATTCATAACCACATACAATGACCAATCTCCTGCCATTTCAAATATCATACGCAAACATTGGCCCATTCTTTCTCAATCCTTCCCAACTATGCGAGAGTTTCAATCTTCTCCCTTGATGTCACACAAACGACCAGCCAATCTATGAGACAAACTTGTCAAGTCTGACGTATCCACCAAACCAGCCACATCTCAACGTTATCTGACTGTACAAGCTAGGGGTTCCTACCCTTGCTACAACTGCATAAATTGCCCACGTATGATTAAGAGCACATACTACTACTGGCCTACAATTCTCCATCAAACATAACCTAACCTGTTCTTCCAGATTTGCAGTGTACATTTTTCTCTGCCCATGGAAACTCCTGTATGTGGGAGAGACAACTGGTGAATTCAAGGTTGGGGTGAATCCGCAAATCTAGGGCACACCTACCAGTCTCCAAACATTTTATGTAGGCCGGCCACACTGAGCCCGACCTGCATTTCGTCCTTATTGATCACATTCCCCCCACCTTAAAGAGGTGGTGACCATACCCTACTGCTCCTTAAACAAGAACTTATGTGGATACACAAACTTAACACCTTACGTCCACATGGTCTGAACATGGATTTCACTATTCCACACATTATAATCTAATCACATATATCCCAATAGCGGTAGATTGTTCCTAGGTCAGATAGGTTGGATATATTTTTCCTATTTGTCTTTATTATGTTTTTAATCCTTTTTCCCTTTTCCCTTACCCTAGAGATGGCGCTGGATCCCTCCTCACTATACATGGAGACTCTTCCTTTCACCCACCCAGATTCACTATGGAGGACCGGTTCCTTTTTTACTTTCATTGCATCTTCCATTGTCTAAGCAGCGCTACAGGTTATGTCACCTTCTCACACCAACTAGTCATGCCATGTATCTCATTGATCTACTGTTATACCTCTGCTTCTTGTCTAGTCCACCTAGCAAGGTATACATGCTTCATGTTACATACCTGGATGCGGATGTCAAGGAGCATGTAGTGGATCCTCTACCTGTGTGGCAGATGACTCGTACCATATAGAGGAGCGGAATCTAAGGTGCCGCTGGTCTTCACCAGAGCCCGCCGCAAGGCAGGATGGACTTGCTGCGGCAGGCGGCACCCAGGTCGCTACACCCCCGATACGGCTCGACCACACAGGTACTGGGAAAGGCGAGGTACAGGAGGATGAGACAGAGGCGTAGTCAACGTAGCAGAAGGTCAAGGCAGGCTGCAAAGGTTCGTAGTCAAAAACGTAGCGGGAAAGGTCTGGGTACAAGGGTATGGAAAAAAAGGCAATAGGGTACGCTTTCTCTTAGGCAATGAGCACTTTAGATCCGGCAGGGATTTATAATATAGTGTTCAGGTGCACTACAAATTAAGGGCGCACTGGCCCTTTAAATTTCAAAGCACCGGCGCGTGCGCACCCTAAGGGATGAGGTCGCACGCACCTGTGCTGAAACGGAGCAGCAGGAGTTGACGTGGGTAAGTGACGGGCCGGGATTCGCATGTGGGCACATCCCGCAATGCGAATCCCGGCCCCGCCGGTAAGCGGGGACACGGGGCTACTGCGCTCTTGGCCGGTGAGCGGGGACACTGTGCTCCTGTGTTCATGGCCGGTGAGCGGGGGCTCGGGGCTACTGTGCTCACGGCCAGTGCTAACCACCGGAGCGCAGTATTTAACAGTACCCCCCCCCCCTTTGGTCTCCCCCTCTTTTTATGACTCAAGAATCTTTTGAGAAGATCCTGATCCAGGATGTTATCTTGTGGTTCCCAGGACCTCTCCTCAGGACCGAATCCCTCCCAATCTACCAAGAAGAAACGTTTACCTCTGATAAGTTTGGAGTCCAGAATCTCTTTGATGGAATCATCTGAGGTACCAGAGATGGGAGTGGGAGATCCGTAATAAAGTCCATTGCAATGTTGGACCAGGGCTGTTCAGGAATGGGCAATGGATGTAGTAGACCGGCAGGCTTGGTACGAGGAGTTTTGTCCCGGGCACAAACAGAGCAGGAGCGGACAAAGTCTATGACATCCTGTTTCAGAGTGGGCCACCAATAATGTCGGGAAATTAATTGCATGGATTTTCGGATCCCGGCATGACCTGCCAACAGAGATGAATGACCCCACTTCAGGATTCGGAGTCTCAAACGAGGTGAAATAAAAGTCTTCCCTGGGGGCAAATTCTGAAGACCTGCTGGTGCTACAGAAATAAAACGATCCGGAGAGACTAACGGTCTCCTATAGTATAATTCTTTTCCGCTGGAGAAAAGGTCTTCGCGAAGAATCCGCAGGTCACAATCTTACCGTTGTAAGATCTTTGTGTCAGAACTACTCCTGCTCCGACCGAAGACGCATCCACCTCCAAAAAGAATGGCTTGTCCGGATCAGGTCTTGACAACACTGGGGCGGAAGCGAAGGCAGACTTTAACTCTTTGAAGGCCTCTTCGGCCTCTAGAGTCTAGATCTTAGGATTGGCAGTTTTTTTTTTGTTAGGGATACAATGGGGGCGACCAAGGTGAAATAGTGGGGAATAAACTTGCGATAATAATTGGCAAAGCCAAGGAAGCGTTGTATTGCTTTCAGTCCTGTAGGTTGAGGCGACTCTAGTACTGCGGATAACTTGTTAGGATCCATTTGAAGCCCTTAACTGGTAACAATATATCCTAGAAATGGAAGGCTGGTCTTGACAAAAGAACACTTTTCAAGTTTTACATAGAGTTGGTTGTCACGAAGACGCTGTAATACTTGACGAAGGTGGAGACAATGAGTGTGGAGATGTGGAGAATAGATGAGGATGTCATCTAAATAGACAACGACACAGGAGTAGAGCAGATCCCGAAATATGTAATTGACAAAGTCTTGGAAGACTGCAGGAGCATTGCATAGTCCAAAAGGCATAACAAGATACTCAAAATGTCCGTCTCGAGTATTAAATGCAGTCTTCATCTTGTCCCCTTCCCTAATAAGAATTAAGTTGTAGGCACCTCTAAGATCCAATTTGGAGAAGATCTTGGCACCTCACAGGCGATCAAACAACTCTGAGATTAAAGGAAGGGGATAACGTTTTTTAACAGTAATTTTATTCAGTAATTACACTCAAAAAAGTACTGCACCAAAAAGTTGTTACAAATATAGCTATCCTCATGTTAAGCTTTCTATGTGCTGGGGGTCTAATGTTTAGTATTTCAGTATAGCTCCATATACAATATAACTACAAAGAAAGGAAACGAGCAATTGCTACTGAACAATCAAGTATAAATTTTATTAGATTATATTAAAATTGTCACCTTATGTGACACGGGGCTACTGCGCTCACGGCCGGTGCTAGCCACCGGAGCGCAGTATGTAAAACTTCATTATGTGCAAGGTCACTAACATTTTTATGTCTCCCTTCCCTTGGTGACGATATGGTTGTTTGTGTTGATGACGGGGGTGGGGCACTCTGTGGCTCCTGGGGGTGTTGGAGCCACTTCCGGTTCCTCCAATCCTCTGCTCCTCCCGACACAGGCGCATTACAGTCCGTGCCCTCCACAACATGGCGCTGATGGCGTCCTTCTCCATGTGAGTCTCCTGTATCCAGCTCCGCCCTCAGTGAGTTTTATATATTTTATCACTGTACACTGCTCACGGCACTCCCCTTTGGGGATGTCTCACTATTACTGTTATTTGCATATGTACCGCCTGTATAATTATTTCAATGTATATGCATCACCTGTTTTTTTAAACCAATTGACTAATCACTTGTGTACCTATATATATACCACCATTTGTCCACTTGCTTGTTGCTTAACGACGAAGGACGTATATTTAAGTCCTTCGCCGGCTCCCGCGATATGCTGTGGGGTCACGCGGCTAATCAACGGCCAGGACCCGCGGCTAATACACCGATCGCGGTGATGCCCTGTATTATCCCTTCTAACGCGACGATCAAAGCTGACCGCCGCGTCTGAAGTGAAAGTATCCCGGCTGCTCAGTCGGACTGTTCGGGACTGCCGCAGTGAAATCGCGGCGTCCTGAACAGCTTACGGGACACCGGGAGGGACCTTACCTGCCTCCTCGGTGTCCGATCGGCGAATGACTGCTCCGTGCCTGAGATCCAGGCAGGAGCAGTCAAGTGCTGATAACACTGATCACAGGCGTGTTAATACACGCCAGTGATCTGTGTAAAAGAACAGTGTGTGCAGTGTTATAGGTCCCTATGGGAGCTATAACATTGCAAAAAAAAAGTTTTAAAAAAGTGTTAATAAAGATCATTTAACCCCTTCCCTAATAAAAGTTTGAATCACCCCCCTTTTCCCATAAAAAAAAATAAAAGTGTAAATAAAAATAAACATATGTGGTATCGCCGCGTGCGTAAATGTCCGAACTATAAAAATATATCGTTAATTAAACCGCATGGTCAATGGCGTACACGTGAGAACATTCCAAAGTCCAAAAAAGCATATTTTTGGTCACTTTTTATCCCATTAAAAAATGAATAAAAAGTGATCAAAAATTCAGATCAAAACAAAAATGTATCGATAAAAACTTCAGATCACGACGCAAAAAATGAGCCCTCATACTGCCCTGTACGTGGAAAAATAAAAAAGTTATAGGGGTCAGAAGAGGACATATTTAAACATATACATTTTCCTGCATGTAGTTATGATTTTTTCCAGAAGTACGACAAAATTAAACCTGTATAAGTAGAGTACCATTTTAACCGTATGGACCTACAGAATAATAATAAGGTGTCATTTTTACCGAAATATGCAAAAGTTACAACATTTTTTCTTTGATTTTGTCGCACAATCATTTTTTTTCCATTTCATTGTGGGTTTTTGGGTAAAATGACTAATGTCACTGCAAAGTAGAGTTGGTGACGCAAAAAATAAGCCATAATATGGATTTTTAGGTGGAAAATAGAAAGGGTTATGATTATTAAAAGGTAAGGAGGAAAAAACGAAAATGCAAAAACTGAAAAACCCTGAGTCCTTAAGGGGTAAATAATGGCTGCAACTGCATAGCCGAAATGTCGCCATTCAGTTGTGATGGAATTTAACCTCTTAAGGACGCAGGGCGTATGGATACGCCCTGCATCCCGAGTCCTTAAGGACGCAGGGCGTATCCATACGCCCGTGGGAATTCCGGCCCCCACCGCTAGCCGGTTGGGGACCGGAGCCGGATGCCTGCTGAAATCGTTCAGCAGGCATCCCGGCATATCGCCCAGGGGGGTCGTTATGCCCCCCCATGTCGGCGATCGCCGCAGATCGCTGGACAATTCAGTCCAGCGATCTGCGGCGATTCCGGGTCAATCGGGTCTCCAGTGACCCGATGACCCGGAATTACTGGCTGTTCGGGGCCGTCTCTGACGGCCCCGAACAGCCAGAGCCTGCAGGGGTGAGGTGGCACTGGTGCCACCTCACGATCGCCCTGATTCGTCGGCCGGATTACCGGCCGGCCAATCAGGGCGCCTGCTGCGGGTGTCACTCCCGCACCCGCTCCGCCCCTCTTCCGGAGGGCATGAGCGGGTGCGGGAAGACGATCCCGGGTGCTGGGGACCCCGATCCCCGGCGTCCATGTTGGGATCGGGGCCCCAGGAGCGACGGCGGCGGCGAGGGACAGCCTGCGATGGAGCAGCAGCAGGAGGTGAGTTACAGCCTCCTGCTGTTGCTTAGCAACAGCTCCCAGCATGCAAAAAGGGCATGCTGGGAGCTGTAGTTATGCAACAGCAGGAGGCAGACCACCACAACTCCCAGCATTCCCTTATGGGCATGCTGGGACTTATGGTTTTGCAACAGCTGGAGGCAAATTTTTTCTATGGAAAAGTGTACCTTCAGCTGTTGTATAACTACAACTCCCAGCTTGCACAAACAGCTAAAGTGAATGCTGGGAGTTGTAGTGGTGCATCTGCTGGTTGCATAACTACAACTCCCAGCATGCCCGTTGGCTGTCGGTGACTGCTGAGAGTTGTAGTTTTGCAACAGCTGAAGGCACACTGGTTGTGAAACTTTTTTTTTTTTTTTTACCTAACTCAGTGTTTCACGACCGGTGTGCCTCCAGCAGTTGCAAACTACAACTCCCAGCAGTCACCTTACACCATGCACCGTACATGCTGGGAGTTGTAGTTTTGCAATAGCTGGAGGCACACTGGTTTTGAAACACTGAGTAAGGTCACAAACTCCGTGATACATAACCAGTGTGCCTACAGCTGTTGCAAAACTAAAACTCTCAGCATGTACAGTCTGTCAGCGCATGCTGGGAGTTGTAGTTTTGCAACAGCTGGATGTCCCCCCCAATGTGAATGTACAGGGTACACTCACATGGGCGGAGGATTACAGTAAGTATCGGGCTGCAAGTTTGAGCTGCAGCAAATTTTCTGCAACAGCTCAAACTGCCAGCGAGAAACTACTGTGAACCCCCGCCCGTGCGACTGTACCCTAAAAACACTACATTACACTAACAAAAAATAAGATAAAAAGTAAAAAACACTACATATACACATACCCCTATACAGCCCCCCTCCCCTCCCCAATAAAAATGAAAAACGTCTGGTACGCCATGGTTTCCAAAACGGAGCCTCCAGCTGTTGCAAAACAACAACTCCCAGTATTGTCGGACAGCCGTTGACTGTCCAGGCATGCTGGGAGTTTTGCAACAGCTGGAGGCACCCTGTTTGGGAATCACTGGCGTAGAATACCCCTATGTCCACCCCTATGCAATCCCTAATTTAGGCCTCAAATGCGCATGGCGCTCTCACTTTGGAGCCCTGTCGTATTTCAAGGCAACAGTTAAGGGTCACATATGGGGTATAGCCGTACTCGGGAGAAATTGGGCTTCAAATTTTGGGGGGTATTTTCTGCTTTTACCCTTTTTAAAAATGTTAAATTTTTGGGAAAAGAAGCATTTTAGGTAAAATTTTTTTTTATTTTTTTTACATATTCAATAGTCGAGAAACGCCTGTGGGGTATTAAGGTTCACTTAACCCCTTGTTACATTCCCCGAGGGCTCTAGTTTCCAAAATGGTATGCCATGTGGGGGGTTTTTTGCGGTCCTGGCACCATAGGGGCTTCCTAAATGCGGCATGCCCCCAGAGCAAAATTTGCTTTCAAAAAGCCAAATGTGACTCCTTCTCTTCTGAGACCTGTAGTGCGCCAACAGAGCACTTTTCACCCCCATATGGGGTGTTTTCTGAATCGGGAGAAATTGGGCTTCAAATTTTGGGGGGTATTTTCTGCTTTAACCCTTTGTATAAATGTAAATTTTTTGGGAAACCAAGCATTTTAGGTAAATTTTAAAATTTTTTTTTACATATGCAAAAGTCGTGAAACACCTGTAGGGTATTAAGGTTCACTTTACCCCTTGTTACGTTCCCCGAGGGGTCTAGTTTCCAAAATGGTATGCCATGTGTTTTTTTTTTGCTGTCCTGGCACCATAGGGGCTTCCTAAATGCGGCATGCCCCCAGAGCAAAATTTCCTTCAAAAAAGCCAAATGTGACTCCTTCTCTTCTGAGACCTGTAGTGCGCCAGCAGAGCAATTTTCACCCCCATATGGGGTGTTTTCTGAATCGGGAGAAATTGGGCTTCAAATTTTGGGGGGTATTTTCTGCTATTACCCTTTTTAAAAATGTAAAACTTTAGGGAAACCAAGCATTTTAGGTAAAAATTTTTTTTTTTTTTTTTTTTACATATGCAAAAGTCGTGAATCACCTGTGGGGTATTAAAGTTCACATTACCCCTTGTTACGTTCCCCGAGGGGTCTAGTTTCCAAAATGGTATGCCATGTGTTTTTTTTTGCAGTTCTGGCACCATAGGGGCTTCCTAAAGGTGACATGCCCCCCAAAAACCATTTGACGCTCCTTCCCTTCTGAGCCCTCTACTGCGCCCACTGAACAATTAACATAGACATATGAGGTATGTGCTTACTCGAGAGAAATTGGGTCTCAAATACAAGTAAAAATTTTCTCCTTTTTACCCCTTGCAAAAATTCAAAAATTGGGTCTACAAGAACATGCGAGTGTAAAAAATGAAGATTGTGTATTTTCTCCTTCACTTTGCTGCTATTCCTGTGAAACCCGTAAAGGGTTAAAACGCTTACTGAATGTCATTTTGAATACTTTCGGGGTTGCAGTTTTTATAATGGGGTCATTTATGGGGTATTTCTAATATGAAGACCCTTCAAATCCACTTCAAACCTGAACTGGTCCCTGAAAAAAAGCGAGTTTCAAAATTTTGTGAAAAATTGGAAAATTGCTGCGGAACTTTGAAGCCCTCTGGTGTCTTCCAAAAGTAAAAACTCATCAATTTTATGATGCAAATATAAAGTAGACATTGTCACGATTCGGCTGGCAGGTGGTGGATCCTCTGTGCCAGAGAGGGATTGGCGTGGACCGTGCTGGTGGACCGGTTCTAAGTTGCTACTGGTATTCACCAGAGCCCGCCGCAAAGCGGGATGGTCTTGCAGAGGCGGTAGCAACCAGGTCGTATCCACCAGCAACGGCTCAACCTCTCTGATTGCTGAAGATAGGCGCGGTACAAGGGAGTAGACAAGAGCAAGGTCGGACGTAGCAGAAGGTCGGGGCAGGCAGCAAGGATCGTAGTCAGGGGCAACGGCAGGAGGTCTGGAACACAAGCTAGGAACACACAAGGAAACGCTTTCACTGGCACGATGGCAACAAGATCCGGCGAGGGAGTGCAGGGGAAGTGAGGTACAAATAGGGAGTGCACAGGTGAACACACTAATTAAGCTAACTGCGCCAATCAGTGGCGCAGTGGCCCTTTAAATTGCAGAGACCCGGCGCGCGCGCCCTAGGGAGCGGGGCCGCGCGCGCCGGGACAAGACCGACGGAGAGCGAGTCAGGTACGGGAGCCGGGATGCGCATCGCGAGCGGGCGCCTGCCGCATCGCGAATCGCATCCCGGCTGAGAGAGGTATCGCAGCGCACCCGGTCAGCAGGTCTGACCGGGGCGCTGCAATTGCGAGAATGTTGCGAGCGCTCCGGGGAGGAGTGGGGACCCGGAGCACTCGGCGTAACAGTACCCCCCCCCCCTTGGGTCTCCCCCTCTTCTTGGAGCCTGAGAACCTGAGGACAAGACTTTTGTCTAGGATGTTGTCCTCAGGTTCCCAGGATCTCTCTTCTGGACTACAGCCCTCCCAATCCACCAAGAAAATTTTTTTTCCTATGACCGTCTTGGAGGCCAGAATCTCCTTCACGGAGAAGACGTCAGAAGAGCCGGAAACAGGAGTGGGAGAAACAAGTTTGGGAGAGAAGCGGTTAATGATGAGTGGTTTAAGGAGAGAGACATGGAAGGCATTGGGAATACGGAGAGAAGGAGGAAGAAGGAGTTTGTAAGAGACAGGATTAATCTGGCACAAGACTTTGAAAGGACCAAGATAGCGTGGTCCCAGTTTGTAACTGGGGACACGAAAGCGGACATATTTAGCGGAGAGCCATACCTTGTCTCCGGGCGCAAAAATGGGGGGAGTTCTTCTTTTCTTATCGGCAAACCTTTTCATGCGGGATGAAGCCTGTAAAAGAGAATTTTGGGTCTCTTTCCATATGGTGGAAAGATCACGAGTCACTTCATCCACAGTGGGCAAACCAGAGGGCAAGGGAGTAGGGAGGGGGGGAAGAGGGTGACGGCCGTACACCACAAAAAATGGGGACTTAGCAGAAGATTCTGAGACTCTGAAGTTGTACGAGAATTCGGCCCATGGTAGAAGATCTGCCCAGTCATCCTGGCGGGAGGAAACAAAATGCCGTAAATAGTCACCCAGGACCTGGTTAATTCTTTCTACTTGCCCATTGGATTGGGGATGATAAGAAGAAGAGAAGTTTAATTTAATCTTGAGCTGTTTACAGAGGGCCCTCCAGAATTTAGACACGAATTGGACGCCTCTATCCGAGACGATCTGCGTGGGCAAACCGTGAAGACGAAAAATGTGTACAAAAAATTGTTTTGCCAACTGAGGCGCTGAAGGAAGACCAGGAAGAGGAATAAAATGTGCCATCTTGGAAAATCGATCAACGACCACCCAAACAACGGTGTTGCCACGGGATGGGGGTAAGTCTGTAATAAAGTCCATACCAATCAGTGACCAAGGCTGTTTGGGGACAGGCAGAGGATGAAGGAGACCAGCAGGTTTCTGGCGAGGAGTCTTATCCCGGGCACAGACAGTACAGGCCCGCACAAAATCAACAACATCCGTCTCCAGAGTCGGCCACCAATAGAAACGAGAGATGAGTTGCAAGGATTTTTTGATGCCCGCATGGCCTGCGAGGTGGGAGGAGTGTCCCCATTTGAGAATCCCGAGACGTTGGCGTGGAGAAACGAAGGTCTTCCCTGGGGGAGTTTGCCTGATGGAGACTGGAGAAGTGGAGATCAGACAGTCAGGAGGAATGATGTGTTGCGGAGAGACCTCTACTTCCGAGGCATCCGAGGAACGAGAGAGGGCATCGGCCCTAATGTTCTTGTCGGCAGGGTGAAAGTGAATTTCAAAGTTAAAACGGGCAAAGAACAACGACCACCTGGCCTGGCGAGGGTTCAGCCGTTGGGCAGACTGGAGATAGGAGAGATTCTTGTGATCGGTGTATATGATAACAGGAAATTTTGATCCCTCCAGCAGATGCCTCCATTCCTCAAGCGCCAATTTAATGGCCAGTAATTCTCGATCCCCGATGGAGTAGTTCCTCTCCGCCGGAGAGAAGGTCCTAGAAAAAAACCCACAAGTAACAGCATGCCCGGAAGAATTTTTTTGTAGAAGGACAGCTCCAGCTCCCACTGAGGAGGCATCTACCTCCAATAGGAAGGGTTTAGATGGGTCAGGTCTGGAGAGCACGGGAGCAGAAGAAAAGGCAGACTTGAGACGTTTAAATGCGTCTTCCGCTTGGGGAGACCAGGACTTGGGATTGGCATTTTTCTTGGTTAAAGCCACGATAGGAGCCACAATAGTGGAAAAGTGTGGAATAAATTGTCTGTAATAATTGGCGAACCCCAAAAAACGTTGGATAGCACGGAGTCCGGAGGGGCGTGGCCAATCTAAAACGGCAGAGAGTTTGTCTGGGTCCATTTGTAATCTCTGGCCAGAGACCAAGTATCCTAGGAAAGGAAGAGATTGGCATTCAAACAGACATTTCTCCATTTTGGCATAAAGTTGATTGTCTCGAAGTCTCTGAAGAACCATGCGGACATGTTGGTGGTGTTCTTCTAAGTTGGCAGAAAAAATCAGAATATCGTCCAGATAAACCACAACACAGGAATATAAGAGATCACGAAAAATTTCATTAACAAAGTCTTGGAAGACGGCAGGGGCGTTGCACAGGCCAAAGGGCATGACCAGATACTCAAAGTGTCCATCTCTGGTGTTGAATGCAGTCTTCCATTCGTCCCCCTCCCTGATGCGGATGAGATTATAAGCACCTCTTAAGTCCAGTTTGGTAAAGATGTGGGCACCTTGAAGGCGATCAAAGAGTTCTGAGATAAGAGGTAGGGGGTAGCGGTTCTTTACCGTGATTTTATTAAGTCCGCGGTAATCAATGCAAGGACGTAGGGAGCCATCTTTTTTGGACACAAAGAAAAATCCAGCTCCGGCAGGAGAGGAGGATTTGCGGATAAACCCCTTTTTTAAATTTTCCTGGATGTATTCAGACATAGCAAGAGTCTCTGGAGCAGACAGAGGATAAATTCTGCCCCGGGGTGGAGTAGTACCCGGGAGGAGGTCAATAGGACAGTCATAAGGCCTGTGAGGAGGTAAAGTCTCAGCTTGCTTTTTGCAAAACACGTCAGCATAGTCCATATAAGCCTTAGGAAGACCGGTTACAGGGGGAACCACAGGGTCACGGCAGGGAGTACAGGGAACCGGTTTAAGACAGTCCTTGAAACAAGAGGTACCCCAGCTCTTGATTTCTCCTGTGGACCAATCAAGGGTTGGGGAATGGCGTTGAAGCCACGGTAATCCAAGAAGAATTTCGGAAGTGCAGTTGGAGAGGACCAAAAACTCAATTTTTTCGTGATGAGGTCCGATGCACATTAGGAGAGGTTCCGTGCGGTAACGTACGGTACAGTCCAATCTTTCATTGTTAACACAATTGATGTAGAGGGGTCTGGCGAGACTGGTCACTGGGATGTTGAACCTGTTGATGAGAGAGGCCAAAATAAAATTTCCTGCAGATCCGGAATCCAAGAAGGCCATAGCAGAGAAGGAGAAGGTAGAGGAAGATATTCGCACAGGCACAGTAAGGCGTGGAGAAGCGGAGTTGACATCAAGAACTGCCTCACCTTTGTGCGGAGTCAGCGTACGTCTTTCCAGGCGGGGAGGACGGATAGGACAATCCTTCAGGAAGTGTTCGGTACCGGCACAGTACAGGCACAGATTCTCCATGCGGCGTCGTGTCCTCTCTTGAGGTGTCAAGCGAGACCGGTCAACTTGCATAGCCTCCATGGCGGGAGACACAGGAACGGATTGCAGAGGACCAGAGGAGAGAGGAGCCGGGGAGAAAAAACGCCTTGAGCGAACAAAGTCCATATCCTGGCGGAGCTCCTGACGCCTTTCGGAAAAACGCATGTCAATGCGGGTGGCCAGATGAATAAGTTCATGCAGGTTAGCAGGAATTTCTCGTGCGGCCAGAACATCTTTAATGTTGCTGGATAGGCCTTTTTTAAAGGTCGCGCAGAGGGCCTCATTATTCCAGGATAATTCGGAGGCAAGAGTACGGAATTGGATGGCGTACTCGCCAACAGAAGAATTACCCTGGACCAGGTTCAGCAGGGCAGTCTCAGCAGAAGAGGCTCGGGCAGGTTCCTCAAAGACACTTCGAATCTCCGTGAAGAAGGAGTGTACAGAGGCAGTGACGGGGTCATTGCGGTCCCAGAGCGGTGTGGCCCATGACAGAGCTTTCCCAGACAGAAGGCTGACTACGAAAGCCACCTTTGACCTTTCAGTAGGAAACTGGTCCGACATCATCTCCAAGTGCAGGGAACATTGCGAAAGAAAGCCACGGCAAAACTTAGAGTCCCCATCAAATTTATCCGGCAAGGATAATCGTAGGCCGGAAGCGGCCACTCGCTGCGGAGGAGGTGCAGGAGCTGGCGGAGGAGATGATTGCTGAAGCTGTGGTAGTAGCTGCTGTAGCATCACGGTCAGTTGAGACAGCTGGTGGCCTTGTTGCGCTATCTGTTGCGACTGCTGGGCGACCACCGTGGTGAGGTCGGCGACAACTGGCAGTGGGACTTCAGCGGGATCCATGGCCGGATCTACTGTCACGATTCGGCTGGCAGGTGGTGGATCCTCTGTGCCAGAGAGGGATTGGCGTGGACCGTGCTGGTGGACCAGTTCTAAGTTGCTACTGGTATTCACCAGAGCCCGCCGCAAAGCGGGATGGTCTTGCAGCGGCGGTAGCAACCAGGTCATATCCACCAGCAACGGCTCAACCTCTCTGACTGCTGAAGATAGGCGCGGTACAAGGGAGTAGACAAGAGCAAGGTCGGACGTAGCAGAAGGTCTGGGCAGGCAGCAAGGATCGTAGTCAGGGGCAACGGCAGGAGGTCTGGAACACAAGCTAGGAACACACAAGGAAACGCTTTCACTGGCACGATGGCAACAAGATCCGGCGAGGGAGTGCAGGGGAAGTGAGGTACAAATAGGGAGTGCACAGGTGAACACACTAATTAAGCCAGCTGCGCCAATCAGTGGCGCAGTGGGCCTTTAAATTGCAGAGACCCGGCGCGCGCGCGCCCTAGGGAGCGGGGCCGCGCGCGCCGGGACAAGACCGACGGAGAGCGAGTCAGGTACGGGAGCCGGGATGCGCATCGCGAGCGGGCGCCTGCCGCATCGCGAATCGCATCCCGGCTGAGAGAGGTATCGCAGCGCACCCGGTCAGCAGGTCTGACCGGGGCGCTGCAATTGCGAGAATGTTGCGAGCGCTCCGGGGAGGAGCGGGGACCCGGAGCGCTCGGCGTAACAGACATATTGTATATGTGAATAAAAAAAAAAATTATTTTGAATATCCATTTTCCTTACAAGCAGAGAGCTTCAAAGTTAGAAAAATGCAAAATTTTCTAATTTTTCATCAAATTTTGGGATTTTTCACCAAGAAAGGATGCAAGTTACCAAAAAATTTTACCACTAGGTTAAAGTAGAATATGTCACGAAAAAACAATCTCGAAATCAGAATGATAACTAAAAGCATTCCAGAGTTATTAATGTTTAAAGTGACAGTGGTCAGATTTGCAAAAAATGGCCGAGTCCTTAAGGTGAAAAAGGGCTCAGTCCTTAAGGGGTTAAGCCACTCCTTCACCTCATCCTGTGAGTGCTATGGTCGTAATTTGCTTTATATCTCTACTGGCCCTCAAACCAGGACCATGTACCTACAGCACCCGAATGCCACCTATGCTATACAGAGTGTATATATATATATATATATATATATATATATATATATATTATGGTACAAGAAAAAACTATATGCAAAAAATTTAAATTTTTATTTTTTTTAAAAGTACAATGAATGAAAGTAATGAGCATTGTTTCAAATCCAAGAGGAGAAAGTGAACTGGCACTCCTACAATTTAAGGCATCAAGTCCTAAGTATGGCCCATATGGATGGCAGCAGCACAATATTAAGCACTGAATGGTGGTGCAATAGCCTAAGCAAAAGGTATCCAGAATAGATCCACAATGTAGAAGAAATAAAAAGCTGCACTCATTGTAAACTTCATCTGTTCTTTATTAAGAGTTTATAACATGGGGATGCACTTGAAGCGGGTGCTTTCCTGGTGTGAGCGACATATGTTTCGCTCTAACTAGCGCATCCTCTGGCTCCTAAGCCAAACAACAATACCTCCTTAAATAACTCTTACTTGCACTCTCCTGAGTGTTAATTGCGGTTCCGGATTGTGCATCACTCCGCTCAGTGTTCTGCGTCCATGTCACAGGTGGGTAGCGGCGCTGGAAGCCGCCATGTCTCCCGAGTCACGTGATCTGACTCATGTGACAATCCGCCCGCCCCCAGCCAAGGGATACTTCCCTCATGCATGGGGCTGCGCCGGCGTCACTGAAGTGCTGAACACGTGACCATGGGCGCCACCTAGCAACCACAGGACACCGCCCCACCAGACAGCTTCGCAAAACACGCTCAGTGGATGCATAACAATAATACATTAAAGGAATCGCAATAAAAGGGAGAAACAGCAGGGATCAGGCTAATACACATACTTTTTTACACGTAAGGACTGCATATTAATGCTTATATTACAGATTAAGATGTAAAACAGAGAACAGGACAAACTAATTAAAGAAATACAGACATATCGGTTTTATCATTAAGGCCTGGAGGGCCCATTGAGTCTGTTTTCAAAATCCACCTTGCTTCTTGCTGAAGTAGTGCTTTATTTCTATCTCTTCCATTTTGAGGAGTTTTCATAATTTCAAGCCCTGCAAACTTCAAGACGTCCAGGTTGCCTCCATGCACTTGTTCTACATTCTCGATTAGACGTGGGGGATCCTATGCCCGTGCGGATTGACCTTAGGTGCTCTTGCACTGATGTACAGACAACGAATTGTCTTACCTATATAAAATAATCCGCACGGACATAGGATCACATAAACAACCAACTTTATACTTTTGCATGTAATAAAGGACCTGACTTTCCCTTCCAACACCCCCCCCCCCTTCCCTTGGGGGGAGGTATTGTCTAGCCATGTGTTTGTTTTCTCCTTGAATTGGTTACTACCTAATTCGCTGGCAAAGGTTATATTTCTTCTGTAACTGAAGAAGGGGTGCCAGTCTGCCACCTCCCTCAAATCTGGATCCCCCCTCTATGATGATTGTTTGATTTATTCAATGCACGAGAATGGAAATGCCAAAAGCTCATCTTCATGTATATCTCGGAAATGTCATGAGACATTGGAGATGTTGACACTATGAGGATTTGAGACCCCCTTAAGATGTTCCGGAAGAGAGGGCTCTTAATACTTCCCAGTAACATAGGTTAGATTACGCTGATTACAATATATACAATATACCACGTATACAGAGTCACAGTTAATAAAATCTCAGAGAACATGACCTTTTATCCCTAGTATCCATAATGTTCTGTAGCTTAAATGCAGACCTGCAAGTGACACATCTGGCTTGTCCACACTTAAAAAACCTTTAGAGGGCTTTCAAAAATGGAAGTTCAGGAAGATCTCTAATGTCTCATGACATTTCCTAGATATATATGAAGAAGAACTATCTGCATTTTTTATTCTCTGGTATAGAATTGGTCAAACAACCCAGGATATATTGGATTTATTTGTTAGATTGTTCACAACCTAAAGGCCTTAACAGTAGAATGGACTTCATCTATTATTACTTATTAAAACATTTACTTCTTTTCTGCATATAGTTTTTTCTCTTACCATATATAAATTGTAGGTTTGTTATTATTTGCATGTAATACGCATGAATGTATATGTTAACTCCGTGAGTGATATGTTTATGTGGGGGGGGGGGGGGGGCCTGGTTGGTACCAGTGTTCCCGTCCAGGTCTTCTCCCACAAGATATCACAATTATGAAATATACAAAAACACCTTTTGTGATGACGACTAAGGGTCATATGACTTGAAACATGTCCATCTTTGTGTTTCCAAGGATCATTCTTTCAGCTTTTATGCTTTTAGTCTCCATATGTTTTTAATGGATCTTTAATAAAGAAGTTTTATTTTTTAACATTCCGGCCATTTGGGTTGTTTGGATTGTTAGTGAAGACTGGCCATGCACCACGTCTAGGTGTATCGATTCTTCCTGAAACTCTGTCTACTGTTATTAACGGTTATGCATTCTGTGCAGTCTCCACACAAAGAATGAACATGTTCATTCTTTGTGCGGACATGGAAATCAGAATTTCCGTGCCGGAAACATCTGGCATGGAAATTCCTTTGTACGCACAGAGCAGCAGAATCCCGTTGAATTCAACAGGACTCTGCTGCAGCGGAATCTCTGTGCTGGATTCCAATGTGCAACACGGCATGGAAAACGGGCTAAGGCTATGTTCCCACTTTGGAATGTCTGCACGGAAAATCTCTGTGCGGACACTTCGAAAACTGCGGGACTCAGCATAACATGCCGGCGCAAATACCGAATGCATAGACCACTATGCATTCCGTGCAGAGCCCTCAGAAAGAAGGAACAAGTTAATTCTTTCTGCGGACACAGAAATCGGAATTTCCACACCAGAAACATCTGTCACGGAAATTCCGACTTGTACACAGTGCAGCAGAATCCAGTGCAGGGAATCTCCGTGCAGAATACCAATGCGGAATGACGCATGGAAATTCCGAGGTATGAACATAGCCTTACACTACAGTTGTATCCAGTCTAGATAGTCCTCTGTATAGTAAATAACTTGGACACTAGACACATTTATAGATGCACTGATACATTTTGTAATAAACTGTAAGAACAAGAGAGGTTTGTGCTTGTTTGTGTGTTTGGCTCACATAGGCCTTAATAAAGTATTTGACAGTAGCAGATCACGTAAAAATGTATACTGACTATGAATAATAATTTACTGAATTAATGGGTTAAATGCTGTAGAAGTCATGTTACTGTATAGGTGCAGTGATGTCACTGACCCCAGGCTGAGGGCTCAAAGATTCTTGACGTTTACTCCTCCATACTTTTTTGTAGATCATCCCTAATGGACACTTTGCACAGGCTATTATGTAGTAAAAGAAATTACTGCAACATCCTCCATCTCAAACATCACCTCGGGCAATGCAACAATTTTCAATCACCTCCTCCCATTTACAATAAATAATGCTGTTCTGTTGGCTGAGATGACGTCAGACATGTCCACTATTGGATTATTTTTCTGTAAGTGCAATCAAATGTAATAACACAGCAATGTTTATTGTTCTGCCCATTGCAACGTGTGGGCAAATCATTGTAGGGTGATCACCAATGACAAATGAAGCAGAAGAAGCCAAAGTGTCCTGAGGGTCTCTGACCGCATAATGACAGGCATGTAATGCCGAGTAGGGGGCATCCAGGAGAAGAAGACCACAAGAGACACATGTAGAGTAAGTTACTTGAAGATGGGAATGCTGCAGCCTGGCATCACCAGAAGAGGCACATCAAGGCACAAGAGAATTACCAGTGACCCCCAGATTAAGAGGGATTCCAACAAATGTCATAACACAATAACATTCCATTATTTCTGGACTGCTATAAAATATTCCAGACTACCAGAAGTTTATGTGGCCTTAGCATTTTAGCCACAGCCATGTGTGATAGCCTGGGGGATGTAGGGTATGGGGAGTGTAGCTGTGAGGTGACTAAAGGGTGCTTGTTAACCCTTGCTATTCGTGATGCCAGGGTGTGGGCTCCTCAGTAATGCTTGTCCTACTGCCACCCTTCCCAAGAGCGATAGGGAGGTAGATAATAATGGAATGTCCACAACGGGAGGGTTTGCTGAAACAGTTGTAACTTTTACTGAAGGTTTTATGCAAGCTTCATAACCGGAACAGTTGCTATACATGCAAACTTTCTTTGGAGATTGACAAAAGTTGGGACTTTAGCAATTTAGAGTCTTTAGGATAATATGCGCCGTTCCACTGGATTTAGGGGATTTAGTTGCGGTCCAGCGGGGAGTAGTTTAGAACTCACGGTTTAATTGAGCTGAGGCCTGTAGGTTTTTAGGCCTAGCGTGTCTTTGCAAGTTGCGCAGATCCGTCCTGCTAGTCCGGCATCCACGATAGCAGCAACCCAAGAGAGCAATAATTGGCTACAGCTCCCTTATATGGGCAGGGGCTGGACTAGAGCTAATTGGTCCAATACTTGTGTCAATCACCATTACAAAGGGTTATGGGTAATATGTGACCCAAGGACCTCCAAAGGTCTTCCAACATACCATAGAGGAAAATAACACAGTCACATGACCGATGGTCCTGCGACACTAACAAGGTAAGTTAGTACATTATCCTAAATACACACATTATTAAATATATACATATATCAACACTATAGAATTAAAGTAGAAAAGAGGCGACTAGGGGCTGTCCCATCTGGGGGACCCTACCTGAGCATAGTTACTCTGACTTTGGGGACCACCACACAAGGTACGGTATGCAATACGGTACCGGGACACCACACATGGAACTTTAAAGACATGCCACAGACCCACTAAGGAGCCAAGGCAACATGCATCTGCAGCATTTACATTATATTTGAGTAATGTTACTGTATACACAAATAAATGGTGCTCATGGTGGTCAATGACTCATACAAAGCTAAAGTGGAACTTGTATAGTAACAGTTTATAGCAGTGTTTCCCAACCAGGGTGCCTCTGGCTGTTGCAAAACTACAACTCCCAGCATGCCCGGACAGCCAAAGGCTGTCCGGGCATGCTGGGAGTTGTAGTTTTGCAACAGCTGGAGGCACCCTGGTTGGGAAACACTGCTTTATAGTATCAGTTTTATCACCATATAAGTATATCATGTAAAATATCTCCTGAAACTCAGCATTTTGGTGCCCGACACTTAATACTGCGGCTCAGCTAATAGCCGCCTGCAGCGATATAGTTACATAGTTAGTACGGTCGAAAAAAGACATATGTCCATCAAGTTCAACCAGGGAATTGAAGGGTAGGGGTGTGCCGTAATATTGGGGAAGGGATGGGATTTTATATTTCTTCATAAGCATTAATGTTATTTTGTTCCAGGAATGTATCTAATCCTGTTTTAAAGCTGTTAATTGTTCCTGCTGTGACCAGTTCCTGAGGTAGACTGTTCCATAAGTTCACAGTTCTCATGGTAAAGAAGGCATGTCGCCCCTTGAGACTAAACTTTTTCTTCTCCAGACGGAGGGAGTGCCCCCTCGTCCTTTGGGGGGGTTTAACCTGGAACAGTTTTTCTCCATATTTTTTGTATGGGCCATTTATATACTTATATACGTTTATCATATCCCCCCTTAAACGTCTCTTCTCAAGACTAAACAATTGTAACTCCTTTAATCGCTCCTCATAGCTAAGATGTTCCATGCGATGTCGCACCTCCTTCCTGATGCAACACTGTAGCTCAGGGGGGACATCACTGTGGTCAGCCATTAGCAGAGCCGCAGTGTTATGTGTTGGATACCAAAAGCCACAAGAGGATCAGGACGAAGAATAGGGCAGCAATATCTGTGGCACCAGAGAGCGGTGGTAGGTAAGTTATTCCATTAGCCTGGGCATAAAGGATAAAATAAAAATACAAAATATTTAAAAAAAAAATAAAAAAGGGAATCTGACAGCAGCATCACCCACACTGACACTGATTCAAATAGCGTTAGCCTTTTTTGGATGGGTGGCACCATTCCCAAGTAATTTCCAAAAATGTGAATACAGAAATGAACCTCTTTGGTGCATTTGGGATGTTCCCTAGCCCTATGGTGCACTGTTATGCCAGCCTGCATTGGCTCTGTGCTATACCTTCCCTTATAAATATTACATACGTCCTATGACATCATCAGCATGGACGGTCCACATTACCAGCATGCATAGCAGGGCAGCATTGTGAGATGTAAGGCAAATAATCACTGTGAAAATATGGCAAAGAAACCACATTTAAAGGGGTTCTCCGGTGCTTAAACCTCTTATCCCCTATCCAAAGGATAGGGGATAAGATGCCTGATCGCTGGAGTCCCGCCGCTGGGGACCCCCGGGATCTTGCACGCGGCACCCCGTTTGTAATCAGTCCCTGGAGCGTGTTCGCTCTGGGACTGATTACCGGCGACTACAGGGCGGGCGGCGTGTGTACAAACAGGGTGCCGCGTGCATGATCCCGGGGGTCCCCAGCGGCGGGACTAACGCGATCAGGCATCTTATAGGGGATAAGATGTTTAAGCACCGGAGAACCCCTTTAACATCTGGAGTGATCGTTTCAATCCATACGCCAGTGTTTGTTTCGGAAAAATTCAGCAGCGGAATCCCATTGAAGTCAGTGGGGCATACATTTCTTCAGAATTCTGTGTTCTGGGAACATAGAAATTGCACTGCAATTTTGCCGCAATTCCGTTTATGTATACATAGGCTTATAGTGACACATGGAACAGGATCCCGTGGGACTGGAGATCTTGGATGTGTAACAGGATCTAATCAGAGAATTATTAGATTACAGTGGTCCCTCAACATGCGACGGACCATCGTTTGCTGAAACCATCGTATGTTGAGGGATCCGTGCAATGTAAAGTATAGGACAGTGGTCTACAACCTGCGGACCTCCAGATGTTGCAAAACGACAACACCAAGCATGCCCAGACCACCGTTGTCTGTCGGGGCATGCTGGGTGTTGTAGTTTTGCAACATCTGGAGGTCCGCAGGTTGTATACCACTGTTAGAGGAAGTTGTACTCACATGTCCCCGCCGCTCCGAACCGTCACCGCTGCCTGGGATGTTGCCCTCCATCGCTTTCGCCACGTCCCCGAGGTGTCCCGAAGAGGATGCGCCGGAGCCCCGAGGACAGGTAAGTGATCGTCAGCGGACCACACGGGGCACCATAAACGGCTATCCGGTGGCAGCTGAAGCAGTCAGCGCTGCCGGATAGCCATGTACGCGATGGCCCTGACATACAAAAGCATCGTATATTGATGCTGCCTTCAACATGCGATGGCCTCTGAGAGGCCATCGCATGTTGACATTATCGTATGTCGGGGCCATCGTAGGTCGAGGGGTCACTGTATTTTAGAGTGAAACATACTCCAAGTGTAAGAAAACCAAAGCAAACAAACAAAATAGGTCATACAGAAGGGAAAAGACCAAAAGCAATGGTGAAGAAGAAAAAATTTACTCTTTTCTCTTTTTTTCTGACGTTTTTTGGAAAACTGTCACCACAGATTTTGAGCCAAAGCCAGAAGTATATATGAAAGGAATAGGAAATATGAAAGAAAGACTTATACTTCTCTATCATGCGGGATCCACTTCTGACTTTGGCTCAAAAACTGCAGAGGAAGTTTTCCAAAAAACGCCATACAAAAATCTGTGTGGAAGGTTTTGATAAATCTCCTTCTCTAGAGCTTTACGATATATTCACACAGGGCAATGCCCGCAAAGGAGCGCTGGCAGAATATCCCGGCGCTAGGACCAGTAGGAAATGCGCTGTCTCATAGATGCCAATGCATTTCCGTGCGGAGTATGCACAACGTGCAGAGTCTATACACTTGCACCGCAATTTGAATTTCCACTGCAGATGTTGCTGGGACAGGAATTTTGCTATGTGAACAGTGCACTGGCGGGGGATTCACTTAGACTAGCGTGTGGGATGTCAATCTTAATAAATCCCCCCCCCTCTAAATCTCCAGAGGCATAATTGATGATCTGTCGAGTTCTTATATAGGTCTAGGATGTTATTTAGCCACTGTCACTAGTTGTGGGTCTCTCCAGCCACTCTTCTCATGTTCCTGATCTTCCCTCTTTAAGATTCTTCCGAATGAATAATACATTTAGTGGAGGAGACAGCTTGACCTTTAATAACCCACACTGATGACAGAACAGGAACAATCCAATGTCACAAGCCAATGTCATAAATAAAGAATTTTCTGTACGTTCTCAGACAGGAACACCTAGAATGCTGACCCAATGGAGCAACAAAGATTCCATAGAATTATCAAAAGAATAACAGTACCAACAAAGAGTACTTTATAATATAATTGTTATTATTATACTATTATTGTATATTGGTCATCTTTGTTAATATATGTTATTTCTGTTTATTATAAATTATTAAACGATTATTTTACTGTAAAAATTATTGCATTCATATGTGGTGTCCCGGTACTATACATGTACTGTACCTTGTGTTATAAGTCGTCAAAGTTCCTCCATACTGATAGTAGGCTCTTAGTGGGATAACCCCTAGTCACTTCTTCCTTCTTTAATTTTATGTGTTTAATATATATGTAATGTATAGTGTAAATATTGCTTACAGGACCTTAGGTCACATGATTAATAATTTTCTGTTCTGCTAAGGTTAAGGACCTTTCAGGTCATGTGCTCATGTCACGTGATGTATCAGAATGCTTTGTATTAGGACTGACAGGTTTGGGGGACCAATAAGCTTGAAGCCTGCCCCTTTAGATATAAGGGCACTGTTATCCAATCCTTGCTCTCTTGGGTTCCGGATTAGCAGAGAGAGAGGAGTTCTGTGTATACCTGCAAGACAAATCTAGGCCTGAAGCCTGCTAACTTCAGCCGAATACAATGCCGTGAGTTCAATCTAACTCAATCCTAATCCTACGTGACTGCTGGACCTAAATAATTCCCCTAAATCCAGTGGGACAATGTAAAGCAATTACTTCAAGCTTATTCCCTACAAGGTCCCAACCAAACCTGTGAGGAACCTAAAGTCCGGTTCTCTGTAAAGACTGTTACTACGTTTAACCTGCATAAAATCTGCAGTACCGTTATCTTCAGTTTACTAAAACTCCGGTTGTGGACAATCCTTTATTCCTCCCTATCGTTCCTGGGACGGGTGGCGGTAGGATACATATATAGAGAGGAACCTCCACCCTGGCGTCACGACAGTTAAGGGTTAATCCAACACCCTTCCATCATTGCACAGCTACACACTACCTACCCTACCAAGCTACCAAACATATTTATTTTCATAATTTTTGTATTTCAATATTATTATTACTGTTATGATTATTTTATTTTTATTTTGTGATTGGCCATTTGCTTCCATCTCTTGATGTAGCAATCATTCTGATGTCCACCACTATCATAAAAAGAATGAGAGCCACCTGCTAAAACATTGGCTTCCCATTTCAGTAAGGCTGCATTCACACAGCAGAAAATCGGCGCAGAATTCCACCTAATTTTATTGCCCATTAACTTTTATGGGATTCCACAATATCATTCACACTGTCACACAGCAATCATTTTGCAATAGATTTCCACAGTGACCAGACTAATATTTTTCCTGACTTCGGCGGCAGAATCCCACTGAAGTCAATGGGGCTTGATTTCTGCAGAATTTGTGCAGAATTTGCACGCAATGCATGCAGATTATGCACAGAATTCACACAAACTTTGACTTTTCAATTAAATAAAGTCTATCTTTTTAGTGAGCTGTGGAATCATGCAGAATTCTACATACATTTCTGCACAAATTCTGCAAATTGGGAAACTGCAGAAAATCAATACAGATGCAGAATTCATGCAGCTAGGCGGAATTTCTGCAACCTAAGGCTATGTCCACACGCCAGAATCTTAGACTGGAATTCTGCATGAAAATTCAGCAAGAATTTATAGGCAATTTACTTTATTGGCATTCTGCTGTCCCATTCACACAGCAGAAATCACATTGAAGTGAATTGGCTATAAATTTATGCAAAAATCTTTGCAAAAATTCTGTGCAAAAATTCTGCCGTGTGAACATAGCCCAAATCTCCATTAATCCAGCATCCCCTGAATTACTGCAGTGCTAGATTAACAGATATTCCAAACCAGTGGCATAGCGGAGACCCGCAGTGTGAGGGGCCCCATCTCGGTATGGGGCCCCCAGCAGTGGTGCTAAGGCAGCCAAGAAAACCTCCCCTCCCCCCCCCCCCCCCCCAGCCCCCAGCAGACAATAAAGTTACTGGCAATGCAGTATTGTACAGGAGCGGGGAACAGGAATCCCCGCTCTTGTGTGTGCTGTACTCAGGCGGCGTTGCTGTTACCCCTGTTCCTCCCCTCCCCATTTGAGCCGCTTGTTTACCTCGGCAACAGCTACACTGGCTTCTGGGAGCAGACGTCACATGCCCCGCGCAGGCACGGATGTCTGCTCTTAGCCACTGAGATGTCCCTGCCTGCAGCAGCCAGCGACAAACTGCGCCCTGAAAGAAGTGAACCCTGTGATCAGCAGCAGGCCACAGCGCTGATCTACAATCATCGCAGCCACAGGTGAGGAAACCGAGGATGGGGGGGGGGATTGGTGGTATGTGTGGGGTGGTATGTATGATATGTGCATGTTGTGTATGTATAATGTGTGGTAGCCCAGTACAGGAGTTGCCCCCCTGTACCATTGCTGCTCGGTCAGGTGGACTCTATTTCAGCGACCCCTGGGCCTCCCTTTCTTCTATGTTCTAGACACAGTACTAAGTGCCTATATTATCTAATGTAATGTGTATATATTGTTATATGCCTTTAAATACTGTTGTCATGTCTTGTAACCAAGGAAGGTACCAGTGACCATGTGACCTATAGAGTGACCTATGGGACCCCTCCAGAGTGTCCCCCATATAAACCCTGGGTGGAGCTAGTTCAGTCTCTTCTCTTGTGAAGTACCCTACTGAGTGCAGTAAAGTGAAGTCCAGAGAGAGTGTCTAGTGTCCTGAGGAGGCCTAAAGCCTACCACATCCACGCAGCCACAAGTCCACTACCCCACAGGTGAACGTCAAAACCTGGTAAGCTACAAACGGGGTGAAGTCTGTCTAGTCAGTCTCAGTCAAGTCAGTCAAGATTTATCTGTGTCAAGTCATCGTGGTCCTGCATCAAATTATCCAAGTCCACTACAAGTCCCAGCGAACCCTAAGGTCTCTGAAGTCACTGGTCACCTCCGTGGGCCTAGCTAAACTGTTAAGACTGTTACACCCGTCTACCTCAGTAAAGCTGCCTTTGTTCCGTAACTTGGCGTCAAAGTCATTATTTGCCTCATGCCTAGCCCAGGATCCAGCGGTATACCTTCGGGTTGTGCAGAGGTTAAACCACGCCCAGGCGTCACAAATACAAGGGGTTAATGCCATCTGCCCCTAGGGTAATAACATTTGCCCTCATCACACCCTCACCACATATGTATGACATATGCGAGTGATGTATGTATGTATGTAAGATGTGTGTGCATGTTTCATGTGTGTGTGTGTGAATTATGCATGTATGATGTATGTGTATATATGATGTGTGCATATGAATTATGTGCGTGTGTGTATGTATGATGTATTTATGTATGATAGATGTATGGATGTATGCAGGGCCGCCATCAGGGGGGTACAACTGATATCCCAGTAAGGGGCCCAGACCCCAAGGGGGCCCAACTTGGCCCAACACTCTTTTTATTTTTTCTCACTGACTGCTGGGGGCAGGCATCACTATACACTGACTGACTGACTACAGGCAGTCAGTCTGTCACTCCAGAGAGGGGGCCCGCCGCCATCATGTTCAATTTTTTTTAAACTGGGGCCAGACCAGACCATTCCAGTCCTGCCCTGTCTGTTGCCCGATCTGCCCATAGGGGGCTGGAGCAAGAGGGAGCACCATCCGGCGGGCAGCACACTTGAAAATGGCTAGACGTCTGCCTTAATGAATACTTCTGTTCAGTTTTTACAGAAGAAAAAGAAGGAAAAGGACCTCCATTAGGGAGGAAGACTGATGAATTGTTTGATGCATGTGTCTTTACAGAGGAAGAGGTTCTACGTTTGCTGTCTAAAGTGAAGACAAATAAGTCACAGGGGCCTGATGGGATACACCCAAAATAATTGAAAGAGCTTAGTGGTGAGCTAGCAAAAGCGTTAACAGATTAATTTAACCAATCACTGCTAACAGGAGTCGTCCCGGGAGATTGGAAATTAGCAAATGTAGTGCCTATTCACAAGAAAGGTAGTAGGGAGGAATCAAGCAACTATAGGCCAGTAAGTCTGACATCAATAGTGGGGAAATTAATGGAAACACTACTAAAGGATAGGATTGTGGAACATCTAAAATCCCATGGATTGCAAGATGAAAAACAACATGGGTTTACTTCAGGGAGATCATGTCAAACAAATCTTATAGATTTTTTTGACTGGGTGAATAAAATAATAGATGGCGGAGGGGCAGTAGACATCGCATATCTAGATTTTAGTAAGGCTTTTGACACTGTCCTACACAGAAGACTTATCAATAAACTGCAGTCATTGAGCTTGGACTCCCATATTGTTGAGTGGATGAGGCAGTGGCTGAATGACAGACAACAGAGGGTTGTAGTCAATGGTGTATATTCAGAGCAAGGTCTTGTTACCAGTGGGGTACCTCAGGGATCTGTACTGGGACCAATATTGTTTAATATCTTCATTAGTGATATCGCAAAAGGTCTCGATGGTAAGGTGCGTCTTTTTACTCATCACACACAGATATGTAACAAGGTTGATGTTCCTGGAGGGATATGCCAAATGGAAAAGAATTTAGGAAAACTAGAATGGTCAGAACTCTGGCAACTAAAATTTAATGTGGATAAGTGCAAGATAATGCACCTGGGGCGAAAAAATCCTCGGGCAGAATATAGAATATTTGACACAGTCCTGACCTCAGTATCTGAGGAAAGGGATTTAGGAGTATTTGTTTCAGAAGACTTAAAGGTAGGAAAACAATGTAATAGAGCAGCAGGAAACGCTAGCAGAATGCTTGGATGTAAAAGGAGAAGTATAAGCAGTAGAAAGAGAGAAGTGCTCATGCCGCAGTACAGAACACCTGCAGTGTTTCTTTGAAGGGGCATTCCAAGTTAAAGGAGTAGTCTGGCATTGAAAAATGTATTCCCTATCCTTAGTATAGGGGATAAGTTTCAGATCACAGGGGGTCCGACCACTCCATTATAGGCCCCGGCTCTCCGGCCAGATAGCTCGTGTCCACCACCGCACGAAGCGGGGTCCGACACACCCTCTCAATACAGTGCTATTGGAGAGCCGGAAATTGCCAAAGGCAATGCTCCAGCTCTCCCATAGAGTTGTATTTTGTTTTACTTCTTTTAAAAAATGATAACTATAATTCTTCTGGCCCCTATTACTTTTTTATTTTTCGACATACGGAGCTATATTAGGGCTCATTTTTTGCGCCGTGATCTGGTTTTTATGAGTACCATTTTTGTTTTGATGGGACTTTTTGATCGCTTTTATAATTTTTTTTAGGGTATACAAAGTGACCAAAGATCCACAATTTTGGACTTTTTTTTTACGTGTACCCCATTGACCGTGAGGTTTAATTAATATTTTATGTTTATAGTTCGGACATTTAGGCACGCAACGATACCACATATCTTTATGTTTATTTTTGTTTACATTTTTTTATGGGAAAAGGGTGGTGATTCAAACTTTTATTAGGGAAGGGGTTAAATTACTTTTTTTTAAACTTTTTTTACACCATTTTCTATTCCCCATAGGGGACTAAAACATGAAAATCAATTGATTGTATATGCTGCTCAATGCTATGCCATAGCATAGCATTGATAAGAGTTATCTGTGCTCGATTGCTCCAGGCTGCTGAGGCTTCCTGGAGCATCGAGCCACAGATCGATACTTTTCTATTTTAAAAGTGATGTCCAGCATTAGACACAGGTCCTGGCAGCTGATCGCTCCTGACCCTGCATCATAGAAGTGGAGCAGGACAAGAGCGTACAGGTCCGCCCTTGGTCCCCAAGAGGTGAAGGACGCAGGGTGTACCTGTACATCCTGATGCCTAAAAGTGGCTTTGAAGCGAGTGCAGGAGCCAGATACTGACTGCTTACGGCAGGCAGAAGCGATGCAACCGCTGCCCATCATTTAACCCTTTAGATACCATGATCAATGCTGATCACAGTGTCTAAAGTAAAAGTAAAAATCTGTGGTAGCTCAGAGGAGCTTACCGAACTCCCACAACATGAAGATAGAGTGCCAGTGTTAGTTCTATATGCAGAGGTAGCAGTGTGTGGTAGTATAATATTTAACGTACACAGTGTATAGTAGTATTACATTCTGAGGCCACAGTGTGTGGTAGTAATATATTCAGAAGGTGCAGTCTGTGCTAGCATTATATTGAAAGGGTTCAGTGTCTGGCAGGTTTATGATCAGAGGTTGCAGTGTCTGGCAATATTATATTCAGAGGGTACAGTGTGTGGCCATATTATATTCAGAGGATGTAGTGTGTGGCAGTATTATATTCAGAGGGTGCAGTGTCTGGCTCTATTATATTCAGAGGGTACAGTGTGTGGCCGTATTATATTCAGAGAGTGTAGTGTGTGGCAGTATTATTGTTACGCCGAGCACTCCGGGTCCCTGCTCCTCCCCGGAGCGCTCACGGCGTCTCTCTCCCTGCAGCGCCCCGGTCAGACCCGCTGACCGGGAGCGCTGCACTGACATTGCCGGCGGGGATGCGATTCGCATAGCGGGACGCCCCCGCTCGCGAATCGCATCCCAAGTCACTTACCGGTCCCCGGCTGTCATCTGCTGGCGCGTGCGGCTCCGCTCTCTAGGGCGCGCACGCGCCAGCTCTCTGAGACTTAAAGGGCCAGTGCACCAATGATTGGTGCCTGGCCCAATTAGCCTGATTAGCTTCCACCTGCTCCCTGGCTATATCACATCACTTCCCCTGCACTCCCTTGCCGGATCTTGTTGCCTTGTGCCAGTGAAAGCGTTTAGTGTTGTCCAAGCCTGTGTTACCTGATCTCCTGCTATCCATATTGACTACGAACCTTGCCGCCTGCCCCGACCTTCTGCTACGTCTGACCTTGCCTCTGCCTAGTCCTTCTGTCCCACGCCTTCTCAGCAGTCAGCGAGGTTGAGCCGTTGCTAGTGGATACGACCTGGTTGCTACTGCCGCAGCAAGACCATCCCGCTTTGCGGCGGGCTCTGGTGAACACGGTTCTAAGAGTAGCCTCTTAGAACCGGTCCACCAGCACGGTCCACGCCAATCCCTCGCTGACACAGTGGATCCACAACCTGTAAGCCGAATCGTGACAGTAGATCCGGCCATGGATCCCGCTGAGGTGCCGCTGCCAAGTCTCGCTGACCTTACCACGGTGGTCGCTCAGCAATCGCAGCAAATTGCCCAACAAAGACAGCAGCTGTCGCAGTTGACCGCCACGTTACAGCAACTTCTGCCTCTGCTACAGCAGCAACCATCTCCTCCGCCAGCTCCTGCACCTCCGCAGCGAGTGGCCACTCCTAGCCTCCGCTTGTCCCTGCCGGACAAATTTGATGGGGACTCTAGACTCTGCCGTGGATTTTTGTCTCAATGTTCCCTGCATATGGAGATGTTGTCGGACTTGTTTCCTACAGAACGGTCTAAGGTGGCGTTCGTAGTGAGCCTTCTTTCAGGAAAGGCCTTGTCTTGGGCCACACCGCTCTGGGACCGCAATGATCCTGCCACAGCCACAGTCCAGTCCTTCTTCGCTGAAGTCCGTAGTGTCTTCGAGGAACCAGCCGGAGCTTCTTCTGCCGAGACTGCCCTGCTGAACCTGGTCCAGGGTAATTCTTCAGTAGGCGAGTACGCCATCCAATTTCGTACTCTTGCTCCCGAATTATCTTGGAATAACAAGGCTCTCTGCGCGACCTTTAAAAAAGGCCTATCCAGTAGCATCAAGGATGTGCTGGCCGCATGAGAGATTCCTGCCAACCTGCAAGAACTTATCCATTTGGCCACCCGCATTGACATGCGTTTTTCTGAGAGACATCAGGAGCTCCGCCAGGAAAAAGACTAAGATCTCTGGGCACCTCTCCCACAGTATCCTTTGCAATCTACGCCTGGGCCTCCCGCCGAGGAGGCCATGCAAGTGGATCGGTCTCGCCTGACCCAGGAAGAGAGGAATCGCCGTAGGGAAGAAAATCTTTGTCTGTACTGTGCCAGTACCGAGCATTTCTTGGTGGATTGCCCTAATCGTCCTCCACGTCTAGGAAACGCACGCACCCAGCTCACGTGGGTGTGGCGTCTCTTGGTTCAAAGTCTGCTTCTCCACGTCTCTCGGTGCCCGTGCGGATTTCTCCTTCTGCCAACTCCTCCCTCTCAGCCGTGGCCTGCTTGGACTCTGGTGCCTCTGGGAATTTTATTCTGGATTCGTTGGTGAATAAATTCTGCATCCCGGTGACCCGTCTCGTCAAGCCGCTCTACATTTCCGCGGTCAACGGAGTTAGATTGGATTGCACCGTGCGTTACCGCACAAAACCCCTCTTAATGTGCATTGGACCCCATCACGAAATGATTGAATTTTTCGTCCTTCCCAATTGCACCTCTGAGGTCCTCCTCGGTCTGCCATGGCTCCAGCTTCATTCTCCCACCCTTGACTGGACCACCGGGGAGATCAAGAACTGGGACTCTGCTTGCCACAAAAAATGCCTCTCCCCCCCTCCCAGTCCCGTCAGGCAAGCCTCAGTGCCTCCTCCTACACCTGGTCCCCCCAAGGCTTATCTGGACTGTGCCTTGCCCCCTCATGGCCCCCGTCCTGGTGACACCCTGCCCCGTGCCAAGCTTCACCCTCTGCCCTCCCTCCCCATTCCCACTCCTGCTGTACTGCCTGCCTTTGAGGAAACCCTACATTCACTCCCGGTGTCCTCGTCCCAGGTAAAGCAGTTGTCGGACAAAAAAAGGGGGAGACCTAAGGAGGGGGGGGTACTGTTACGCCGAGCGCTCCGGGTCCCTGCTCCTCCCCGGAGCGCTCACGGCGTCTCTCTCCCTGCAGCGCCCCGGTCAGACCCGCTGACCGGGAGCGCTGCACTGACATTGCCGGCGGGGATGCGATTCGCATAGCGGGACGGGCCCGCTTGCGAATCGCATCCCAAGTCATTTACCGGTCCCGATCCCCGGCTGTCATGTGCTGGTGCGCGCGGCTCCGCTCTCTAGGGCGCGCGCGCGCCAGCTCTCTGAGACTTAAAGGGCCAGTGCACCAATGATTGGTGCCTGGCCCAATTAGCCTGATTAGCTTCCACCTGCTCCCTGGCTATATCACATCACTTCCCCTGCACTCCCTTGCCGGATCTTGTTGCCTTGTGCCAGTGAAAGCGTTTAGTGTTGTCCAAGCCTGTGTTACCTGATCTCCTGCTATCCATATTGACTACGAACCTTGCCGCCTGCCCCGACCTTCTGCTACGTCTGACCTTGCCTCTGCCTAATCCTTCTGTCCCACGCCTTCTCAGCAGTCAGCGAGGTTGAGCCGTTGCTAGTGGATACGACCTGGTTGCTACTGCTGCAGCAAGACCATCCCGCTTTGCGGCGGGCTCTGGTGAACACCAGTAGCCTCTTAGAACCGGTCCACCAGCACGGTCCACGCCAATCCCTCGCTGACACAGTGGATCCACAACCTGTAAGCCGAATCGTGACAATTATATTCAGAGGGTTCAATGGTTCAATGTGTGGCCGTATTATATTCAAAGGGTGCAGTGTCTGGCTCTATTATATTCAGAGGGTACAGTGTGTGGCCGTATTATATTCAGAGGGTGTAGTGTGTGGCAGTATTATATTCAGAGGGTGCAGTGTGTGGCCGCAGCTATTAACCACCTACGGACCCAGGGTGTACAGGAACGCCTCGCTCCCTGGTACTTAAGGACCCAGGGCATACCTGTACGCCCGTGGGAATTTCAGTCCTCGCCGCATGCCGGGTGGGGTCTGGACCTGGGTGACTGCTGATATCTATCAGCAAGCACCCCGTGCAAATGCCCTGAGCCCCCCCCCCCATGTCACACCGTATGACCGCAATTACGGTCATACGGGTCAAGTGTGACTCAATAACCTGGATATACATGGTGATTGGGGGTGTATTTTACACCCCCGATCACCATGTATATCCGGGTTATTGAGTCACACTTGACCCGTATGACCGTGATTGCGGTCATACGGTGTGACATGGGGGGGGGGGGGCTCAGGGCATTTGCATGGGGCGCTCCCCAGGAGAGCTGCTATTGGCCGGACGATCAATAGCAGCCAGCAGGGGAGGGGTTAATGTCCCCTTCTCTCAGGGTGAATTTGTATGCAGGGACAGCGGACAGGTAGGAGGTGAAAAATATAAAAAAGTTTAAAAAAAATAAGTAAAAAAAAAAATGTTTTCCTGCCCCAACTCCCTTATAGGTCCTCAAGGGTCCGCCGCAGTTTTTTCAGCGTGACCCGGGCCCTATTAGGGACTCAGGGCGCTGCATTTGGCCCCCCATTTTTTGGGGCCGCAGCTTCCCCCCCCCCATATAATGGTGTGTGATCTATAATCACACACCATTATATATAAGTTACACCAAGCACACACTACATACTTCCCCCCCCCCCCCCCACACACGCACACACACACACAACTCTACAAACTTTGTGAGAGTACCTCCGGGTACACTTTCAAGTTTAGAGTATATGAGGGACGAGATTCCCGTATTGAACCCCCAGAATGTCCCCCCACACTGGATGTTAGCGGGAAAATCATTTGGGACCTTGTGCACACATTGCTGGATAAGGGTTACAACTTTTATGTGGGCAACTTTTATACCAGCATCCCTCTGTTCACATGCCTTGCCGCCAGATCCACGTCTGCTTGTGGGACCGTGCGGAAGAACCAGAGAGGCCTCCCTCTAAATTTTATCCAGACACCTATGCCCAAGGGTGAGTACCGTGCCCTTACCCATGATAACCTGTTGCTGGTCAGGTATAAGGATTAGAGGGATGTCCTTATGCTGAACACTATTCATGGTAACGGCAGTTCACCTGTCCCTGTGCAAGGTACCACAACAACGGTCCTCAAACCTGATTGTATTCTGGACTACAATCGGTATATGAGGGGAGTTGCTCTTTCTGATCAAATCCTCAAGCAATACAACGCCATGCCCAAAACATGGGTATGGTACAAAAAAGTTGCAGTCTACATGGTACAGGTTGCCATGTACAACTCTTTTGTACTGTCCCAACACACTGGCAACACAGGGACATACTGTTACGCCGAGTGCTCCGGGTCCCCGCTCCTCCCCGGAGCGCTCGCGGCGTTCACCTCCATGCAGCGCTCCGGTCAGACCCGCTGACCGGGAGCGCTGCATGAATGTCACTGGCGGGGATGCGACCCGCGTAGCGGGACGCGCCTGCCCGCGGCTCGCATCCCAATCCCCTCACCTGTCCCGTCCTCCGTCGGCTCAGTCCCGGCGTGCGCTGCCCCGCTCCCTAGGGCGCGCGCGCAGCGGCTCTCTGAGATTTAAAGGGCCAGTGCGCTATTGATTGGCGCCTGGCCCAATCAGTACATTCACATGTGTCCTCAGTATATAAACCCACTTCCCCTTCCTGGTATCGCCGGATCGTGTTGCCTCAGTGCCAGTGAAAGCTTTTCTGTGTATGTTCCAAGCCAGTGTTCCAGACCCTCTGCTGTTTCCCTTGACTACGATCCTTGCTGCCTGCCCTGACCTTCTGCTACGTCCGACCTTGCTCTTGCCTTATCCCTTGTACCGCGCCTGTCTCAGCCGTCAGCTGGGGTTGAGTCGCTATCGGGTGGAATGACCTGGGGTTACCTGCCGCTGCAAGTCCATTCCGCTTTGCGGCGGGCTCTGGTGAAAACCAGTAACACCTTAGACTCCGTTCCCCTGGTACGGCCCACGTCATCACCCCACTGACATAGAGGATCCACCACCAGTATCCTCACTGCATACCCATCCAGATCCTGACAGTAGATCTGGCCATGGATCCCGCTGAGGTCCCGCTGCCAGTTGTCGCTGACCTTACCACAGTGGTCGCCCAGCAATCTCAACAGATAGCGCAACAGGGACAGCAGCTGACCCAACTGACCGTCATGCTGCAACAACTTCTGCCTCAGCTTCAGCAACCATCACCTCCGCCAGCTCCTGCACCTCCTCCACAGCGAGTGGCCGCTCCTAGCCTCCGCCTGTCTCTACCAGACAAGTTTGATGGGGACTCTAAACAGTGTTGTGGTTTCCTGTCTCAATGTTCCCTACACTCGGAGATGATGTCGGACCAATTTCTCACAGAACGGTCTAAGGTGGCTTTCGTAGTTATTCTTCTGTCTGGAAAGGCCTTGTCATGGGCCACACCGCTCTGGGACCGCAATGATCCTGCCACAGCCACTGTCCAGTCCTTCTTCGCTGAAGTTCGTAGTGTCTTCAAGGAGCCAGCCCGGGCCTCCTCTGCCGAGACTGCTTTGCTGAACCTAGTCCAAGGAAGTTCTACCGTAGGCGAATACGCCATCCAGTTTCGTACCCTCGCCTCAGAATTATCCTGGAACAATGAGGCCCTCTGCGCGACCTTCAAGAAAGGCTTATCCAGCAATATCAAGGATGTACTGGCCGCACGAGAATTTCCTGCTAACCTGTCTGAACTTATCCATTTGGCCACCCGCATTGACATGCGTTTCTCTGAAAGACGCCAGGAGCTCCGACAGGAAAAGGATATTGTTCGCACCAGGCGATTTCTCTCCCCGGCTCCTCTCTTCTCAAGTCCACTGCAATCTGTTCCTGTGCCTTCTGCCGAGGAGGCTATGCAAGTGGATCGGTCCCGCCTGACCCTACAAGAAAGGACTCGCCGCCGTAACGAGAATCTATGCCTGTACTGTGCTAGTACCGAACACTTCCTAAAAGACTGCCCTATCCGCCCTCCGCGTTAGGAGAGACGCACTCCGTTTCCTCACAAAGGTGAGACAGCTCTAGGTGTGAATTCTGCTTCTCCACGTCTCACTGTGCCTGTGCGGATTTCTCCTTCTGCTAACTCCTCCTTCTCAGCTGTGGCCTTCTTGGACTCCGGTTCTGCAGGAAATTTTATTTTGGCCTCTTTTGTTAATAAGTTCAATATCCCAGTGACCAGTCTCGTCAGACCGCTCTACATTTCTTATGTCAACGGAGAAAAATTGGACTGCACTGTGCGTTACCGCACAGAACCCCTGCTTATGTGCATTGGACTGCATCACGAAAAAATAGAATTTCTTGTCCTACCCAACTGCACCTCTGAAATCCTCCTCGGTCTGCCATGGCTCCAACGTCATTCTCCTACCCTTGACTGAACCACCGGGGAGATCAAGAGTTGGGGTTCATCTTGTCTCAAACATTGCCTCATGTCTGCTCCCATTTGTCAAAACCCTGTGGCTCCACCTATACCAGGTCTTCCCAAGGCCTACCAGGACTTTGCCGATGTTTTCTGTAAAAAACAAGCAGAGATTTTACCACCTCATAGGCCTTATTGACCTCCTTCCTGGTACTACTCCACCCCGGGGCAGGATCTACCCTCTGTAAGGCCCCAGAGACTCAAGCCATGTCCGACTATATCCAGGAAAATCTAAAGAGGGGATTCATTCAAAAGTCCTCATCCCCTGCTGGAACGGGGTTCTTCTTTGTTTCTAAAAAAGACGGTTCCTTACGGCCATGCATTGACTACCGCGGTTTAAATAAAATCACCATCAAAAACCGCTATCCCCTGCCTTTGATCTCTGAACTCTTTGACCGTCTTCGTGGCGCCAACATTTTCACTAAATTGGACTAAAGGGGCGCATATAATCTTATCCGCATCAGGAAAGGGGATGAGTGGAAAACCGCATTCAATACCAGAGATGGACATTTCGAATATCTTGTTATGCCCTTTGGGCTCTGCAACGCTCCTGCAGTCTTCCAGGACTTTGTTAATGAGATATTTCGGGACTTGTTATATACCTGTGTTGTGGTTTACCTGGACGATATCTTGATTTTCTCCTCTAGTCTAGAGGAACACCGTCGTCATGTCCACCTAGTGCTCCAGAGACTCCGCGAAAGTCACCTGTATGCCAAAATGGAAAAATGTCTCTTTGAATGTGAATCTCTTCCTTTCCTAGGTTACCTATTCTGTGGCCAAGGACTTCAAATGGACCCAGACAAACTGTCAGCGGTTTTAGATTGGCCACGCCCTTCTGGACTCTGTGCTATCCAACGCTTTCTGGGATTTGCCAACTACTACCGTCAGTTTATTCCCCATTTTTCTACCATTGTGGCCCCTATTGTGGCCCTGACCAGGAAGAATGCCAACCCTAAATCATGGCCTCCTCAAGCGGATGAGGCCTTCAATCGCCTCAAAACTGCCTTCGCTTCTGCTCCAGTGTTGTCCAGACCTGATCCATCGAAACATTTCTTGCTGGAAGTGGACGCCTCCTCAGTCGGAGCCGGAGCCGTATTTCTCCCAAAAAAACTCTACCGGACGTAATATTACTTGTGGTTTCTTCTCTAAAACTTTCTCTTCGGCAGAAAAAAATTACTCCATTGGAGATCGTGAACTTCTAGCCATCAAGTTAGCACTCGAAGAATGGAGACATCTATTGGAGGGTTCCAAACACCCCATTGTCATTTACACTGACCACAAGAATCTCTCGTACCTCCAGTCTGCCCAGCGTCTGAATCCTCGCCAGGCTAGGTGGTCGTTGTTTTTTGCCCGCTTTAACTTCGAGATTCACTTTCGTCCTGCAGACAAAAACGTCAGGGCTGACGCCCTTTCACGTTCCTCTGATGCCACCGAATCTGAAGTTCCTCTGCAGCATATTGTACCTCCTGAGTGCCTGGTCTCCTCTGCTCCAGCTTCTATTGGACAAACTCCTCCTGGAAAGACCTTTGTTTTTTGTCTCCTCCCGCCAAGACGATTGGGTCGACCTTCTACCCTGGGCTGAATTTTCGTACAATTTCAAAAATTCAGAATCCTCTGCCAAATCCCCATTCTTTGTGGTGTACGGCCGTCACCCTCTGCCCCCCTCCCCATTCCCACTTCTTCTGGATTGCCTGCTGTAGATGAAGTTACCCGGAACTTCTCTGTTACCTGGAAGGAGACTCAAAAGTTGCTCCTACTGGCCTCGTCTCGTATGAAGAGACATGCCGATAAGAAGAGAAGAACTTCTCCTGTCTTCGCTCCTGGGGACAAAGTGTGGCTCTCTGCCAAGTATATCCGCTTCCGCGTTCCCAGCTACAAGCTGGGTCCACGTTACCCTGGACCATTTAAAATCAAGAGTCAAATCAATCCTGTCTCCTACAAACTTCTTCTTCCCCCTTCTCTCCGTATTCCTAACTCCTTTCATGTTTCACTTCTCAAACCTCTCGTTCTTAACCGCTTCTCCCCCAAGGTTGTAGCTCCAGCTCGTGTCTCTGGCTCCTCTGATGTCTTCACTGTAAAGGAAATCCTCGCTTCCAAAGTGGTCAGAGGTAAAAAAAAAAAAAATTCTCGTAGATTGGGAGAATTGTGGCCCCGAAGAGAGGTCTTGGGAACCCGGGGATAATATCCTCGACAAGGAGCTCATTCTCAGGTTCCTGGGCGTCCAGGTCCCCGCTCCTCCCCGGAGCGCTCACGGCGTTCACCTACATGCAGCGCCCCGGTCAGACCCGCTGACCGGGAGCGCTGCATTAATGTCACCGACGGGGATGCGACCCGCGTAGCGGGACGCGCCCGCCCGCGGCTCGCAACCCAATCCCCTCACCTGTCCCGTCCTCCGTCGGTTCAGTCCCAGCGCGTGCGGCCCCGCTCCCTAGGGCGCGCGCGCTGGCTCTATGAGATTTAAAGGGCCAGTGCGCCATTGATTGGCGCCTGGCCCAATCAGTACATTCACATGTGTCCTCAGTATATAAACCCACTTCCCCTTCCTGTTATCGCCGGATCTTGTTGCCTCAGTGCCAGTGAAAGCGTTTCTGTGTATGCTCCAAGCCAGTGTTCCAGGCCCTCGGCTGTTGCCCCTGACTACAATCCTTGCTGCCTGCCCTGACCTTCTGCTACGTCCGACCTTGCTCTTGCCTTATCCCTTGTACCGCGCCTGTCTCAGCCGTCAGCTGGGGTTGAGTCGCTATCGGGTGGAACGACCTGGGGGTTACCTGCCGCTGCAAGTCCATCCCGCTTTACGGCGGGCTCTGGTGAAAACCAGTAACCCCTTAGACTCCGTTCCCCTGGTACAGCCCACATCATCACCCCACTGACACAGAGGATCCACCACCAGTATCCTCACTGCATACCCATCCGGATCCTGACACATACCTTTAGTTCCAAGAAGAAGTCCTAAAGGCCCTGATCTTTGACGACCAGAAAAGAGCAGGCCGGAGTTCCCAAGGAACTGAAGTTATAGGTGCCAGAATCGTCCCAGGCCAATACTTTCCAGGTGAAGTCCCCCACACTGGAAAAAAGGGACGATCCCAGAAAAAATGCAGAGTGTGTCACAAGAGATGGATACGGAAGGACACCACCACTTAATGTGACACTTGCCCCGATCATCCGGGCCTCTGCATTAAGGATTGCTTCAGGTAGTATCACACTTCCATGCAGTACTAAATTTTATCTTTTCATTTTAATTTCCTATAATTTGACCCCAATGTACCAAGTCTAGAGTACATTCCACGTTTTAACCACATAAACCACTAAATTTCCCAAAAAAATGTTTCATAAAAAAAAAAACTGATAAGACCTCTGGGGGTATTTTTTCCCAAAAATGGGTCATGGGTCACTGAGTCACTATCATCGGGGACTTTTTTAGGTTGCCTCAAATGCGCAGCGCTCTGTCTCCACCTGAGCGGGTGCGCATTTGAGGCAACAGGTTAGGGACAGCCACACACATCACATTGCCAGAATGATGATTCAGAGCATAGGGTTTGGGGTGGGTATATTTTTTAGTTTTGAATTGGGAACATAACCTATTTTATTATTTTATGTCCCACTGTACCCCACTTTAGTAACTTAGTGTACCCCATTTTAGTTATTTACCCAATGTAACGCTCCTTGAGGGGGGTCCCGCTGCTCTGGCTCCATAGGCAGCTATGTAAATGCTCAAGGCCTCTGACTGCGCTCTTGTTCTTCCGTGACCGGTGTGCACACTCAGAGCTGTTTACGCCCAGATATGAGGTATGTCCTTACTCCAAAGAAATATATTTACAAATTTATGGTGACATTTTCTACTTTTAGCACTTGTGAAAGTGAAAAATTTGGGGTAACCCCAACATTTTAGTGTTAAAAAATCAAATTTTTCCTTTTCACATCCCATTTTTATGAACATTTATCAAACACCTGTGGGGTGTTAAGGCTCCCTGTACCCCTTGTTACATTCCTTGAGGGGTGTAGTTTCCAATATAGTATGCCATGTGTTTTTTTTTTATTTTTGCTGTTCTGGCACCATAGGGTCTTCCTAAGATATGCCCCCCCCCCCCCCCCATTTCAGCAAAATTAGCAAATGTTACTCCTCTTTTGAGCATTGTAGTGCACCCGCAGTGCACCTAACGTCTACACATGGGGTATTTCCATACTCAGAAGAGATGGGGTTACAAATTTTGGGGGCATTTTCTCCTATTACCCCTTGTAAAAATGCAAAATTTGGGGGTAAACCAGCATTTTAGTGAAAAAAAATCATTTACACATCCAACTTTAACGAAAAGTCGTCAAACAACTGTGGGGTGTTATGGCTCACTGTACCCCTTGTTACATTCCTTGAGGGGTTTAGTTTCCAAAATAGTATGCCATGCGGAGGTTTTTTTTTGTTTTTTTTTCTGTTCTGGCACCATAGGGGCTTCCTAAATGCGACATGCCCCCCAAAAACTATTTCAGCTAAATTTGCTTTCCAAAAGCCAAATGTGACTCCTTTTTTCTGAATATTGTAGTGCGCCAGCAGGGCACTTGACGTCCACACATGGGGTATTTCCATACTCAGAAGTAATAGGGTTACAAATTTTGGGGGGCATTTCCTCCTATTATCCCTTGTAAAATTTGGGGGAAAACCAGCATTTTAGTGGAAAAAAAGGCTCACTGGGCCCCTTGATACGTTCCTTGAGGGGTGTAGTTTCCAAAATAGTATGCCATGTGTTTTTTTTTTTTTTTTTTTTTTGCTGTGCTGGCACCATAGGGGCTTCCTAAATGGGACATGCCCCCCAAAAATAATTTCAGCAAAATTTGCTTTCCAAAAGCCAAATGTGACTCCTTCTCTTCTGAACATTGTAGTGCGCCCGCAGTGCACTTGACGTCCACATATGGGGTATTTACATACTCAGAAGATATGGGGTTACAACTTTTGGGGGGCATTTTCTCCTATTCCCCCTTGTAAAAATTTAAAATTTGGGGGAAAACCAGCATTTTTGTGAAAAAAAATCATTCAAACATCCAACTTTAACGAAAAGTCGTCAAACACCTGTGGAGTGTCAAGGCTCACTATACCCCTTGTTACGTTCCTTGAGGGTGTAGTTTCCAAAATAGTATGCCATGTGGGGGGGGTTGCTGTCCTGGCACAATTAGGGGCTTCCTAAATGGGACATGCCCCCCAAAAACCATTTCAGCAAAATTTGCTTTCCAAAAGCCAAATGTGGCTCCTTCTCTTCTGAGCATTGTAGTGCGCCCACAGAGCACTTGATGTCCACACTTGGGGTATTTCCATACTCAAAAGAGATGGGGTTACAAATTTTGGGGGGGGGCATTTTCCCCTATTACCCCTTGTAAAAATGTTAAATTTGGGTTGGAAAACCAGCATTTTTGTGAAAAAAGAAAATCATTTACACATCCAACTTTAACGAAAAGTCGTCAAACACCTGTGGGGTGTTAAGGCTCACTGTACCCCTTGTCACATTCCTTGAGGAGTGTAGTTTCCAAAATATAATGCCATGTGGTTTTTATTTTTTGCAGTTCTGGCACCATAGGGTGCAAAAAATGGCCGGGTCCTTAAAGGGGTACTCCGGTGAAAACCTTTTTTCTTTTAAATCAACTGGTGGCAGAAAGTTAAACATATTTGTAAATTACTTCTATTAAAAAATCTTAATCCTTCCTGTACTTATTAGCTGCTGAATACAGAGGAAATTCTTTTCTTTTTGGAATGCTCTCTGATGACATCACGAGCACAGTTCTCTCTGCTGACGTTATTATAATAATAATAACGCTTTATTGTTGTCCTTAGTGGGATTTGAACCCAAGTCCCCAGCACTGCAAGGCAGCAGTGCTAACCACTGAGCCACCATGCTGCCCTTAGCATACATCTGCTATGCATGGTTGCTAAAATGGATAGAGATGTCAGCAGAAAGCACTGTGCTCGTGATGTCATCAGTGTTCCAAAAAGAAAGGAATTTCCTCTGTAGCATTCAGCAGCTAATAAGTACTGGAAGGATTAAGATTTTTTAATAGAAGTAATTTACAAATGTGTTTAACTTTCTGCCACCAGTTGATTTAAAAGAAAAAAGGTTTTCACCGGGCTGGGTCCTTAAGGGGTTAAAGGTGAATGGGCAGCTTAAGATAAGTCAATACAATATAGTGTTGATTGTACTGTTAATTAATAAAGTGAATGATAGAAACAATTTCCCTACCCTCATTATCACTACTTTGAGCTGTGAGCATTCTATATATTTGACATATATCAGCCGCTCTTCTTATAACACTCCAGCACTATTTATAAGCAAACCACTTTAGGATTACTGGCCCTTTACCAAACACTCTGCTGCATACCATCTGCTGCTTTCAAAAATTTTCAGTCTGCAGTATCGCCACAGGGTCAGGTAGGCGCAGTGATTTTCTGTAAATAAATGCACCTTTACTTCTTGTCTATTTTCAAGTAGATAATGTTCTAGACATCGCTCCAGACAACAATTTCTGCCTGGGAATAATGATTTTAAAAAGTGTGTAGAGAATGAGAAAGGAAGCATTACCACTCGGGAAGTAGTGACCAGGTTAATATTTTCTGCAAATAGCACCTTATTTTTTTTTTTTTTTTTTTTTTTAGAAACCATCCACTTTTCTTACATGAAATATAAAAAATGGCAATTTTTTCTGTTCATTTCTAACAATATATTGTATTGTGAGAGGTAAAGTGACAAGTGATGGATACCTTGCTGTGACGCCAGGAACAGTTTAGTACATAAACTGTTCCAAAAGCAAATTTTGCTACATACCTGTAGGAGCCTGATCAGAAGTTTCTTAAAGGAAAACTGTCACCAATACACTGGGTTATAGTGTGGGTGAACAGGAGTCCATACATTGGTCACTCACTATATTTATGTTTTCATGTCGCCAAATTGTCGTCCACTAATGTCCTGCTGTTTGCCCTTCACTTGCGCCCTGAAGGCGGGTCCCCCGCTGGCAGCTTTGCTTTCGGGTCCGGAGAATGGGGCCTTAGCCCACCCCCAATTTCGCATATTTATTTTCCCCCTGAGTGCAGCGTGTCGGGAGAGCGCTCTGTGCAGTGTAACTGCACATGTGCCAGTCTCTCGCTACACCCGGAAGTACCTCTTTCTGAAGTTTCGCTACTCCCGTCTTGCGCAGTTACACTGCACAGAGCGCTCTCCCGACGTGCTGCGTTCAGGGGGAAAATGGATATGCGAACAAGGGGGGCAGGCTAAGGCTCTTCCTCCGGGACCCAAAGCAAGGCTGCCAGTGGGGGACCCGCCTTCAGAGTGCAAGTGAACGGCAAACAGCGGAACTTTAGCGGACGACAACTCGGAGACAAGAAAACATAAAAAAGTAAGTGACCAATGTATGGACTCCTGTTCACCCACACTATAACCCAGTGTATTGGGTTTAGTGTGGGTGAACTTGGTGACAGTTTTCCTTTAACCCCTTCCTGACCCATGACATACAGTACAGACCAAAAGTTTGGACACACCTTCTCATTCAGAGTTTTCTTTATTTTCATGACTATGAAAATTGTAGATTCACATTGAAGGCATTAAAACTATGAATTAACACATGTGGAATTATATACATAACAAAAAAGTGTGAAACAACTGAAAATATGTCATATTCTAGGTTCTTCAAAGTAGCCACCTTTTGCTTTGATTACTGCTTTGCACACTCTTGGCATTCTCTTGTTGAGATTCAAGAGGTAGTCACCTGAAATGGTTTTCACTTCACATGTGTGCTGGTGTGGAGGAGGAGGTGTGATGGTGTGGGGGTGCTTTGCTGGTGACACTGTTGGGGATTTATTCAAAATTGAAGGCATACTAGCATGGCTACCACAGCATCTTGCGGCAGCATGCTATTCGATCCGGTTTGCGTTTAGTTGGACCATCTTTTATTTTTCAACAGGACAATGACCCCAAACACACCTCCAGGCTGTGTAAGGGCTATTTGACCAAGAAGGAAAGTGATGGGGTGCTCCCTTTGGCAGCCCTTACCAATTGAGCACAGTTTTCATGGATCAATGAATGTAATGCTATTACATTGATCTATGTAAGCCATCTGATGATGGTTTATGATAGGCCCCTGGGGGGGGGGGGGGCAAAAAGTGTTTATAAAAAAAAAAAAGTAAAACATTATTTTTAAAAATATATATCCCTCCCCTAGTAAAAATTAAATTGTCCGAACTATAAAATTATTGTTTCTGATCCCGCACGGTGAACGGTGCAAACGCATAAAAAATTCAAAACACCAAAATTGCTGATTTTTGGTTACATTACATCCCCAAAAAATTATAATAAGGGATCAAATAGACAGAACTACACAAGAGGGGTACCGTTAAAAACTACAGTTCATGGTGCAAAAAACAAACCCTAAAACAGCTCCATACGTGGAAAAATAAAAAAAAGTTATAGGGGTGAAAACATGGTAATGAACTAATTTTTTTTTTCAAGGTTAAAAATACAAAAATTATTTATATGTTTGATATCATTGGAATTGTATTGATACATAGACTACGGTATGGCATGTCAGAATTACGGTATTTTGAACTCCAAAAATCAATTTTGGCCTACATATAATCTTTTTTCAGGCTTTGCAATACATTGTATGATACTTTTTTTTTTTTTTTATCAATGGAAAGTACAACTCACTACGCAGAAAATAAGCCCTAATACAACCTTGTCAGTAAGGAGGAGAAAAATGTGAGCCAGAAGAAAAAATTGCTGGGTCCTGAAGGGGTTAAACAGTTCCACCAGCAGATCTGATCGACAGAATCTCTATTAGGAAATGTCAAAGCTCCAAATCCAGCATGGCCGCTATCAGAAATGAAAGATAATGGTATATTAGACCTAAGAAGGGACCAGATGACATCATAAGAGAGCAATAATGCGCAGTGTGACAGTTACCAATGTCAGGCATATTAGCTATCATGCTGCTGCTGCTTTTGTTTGTTTGTTTCTTTGTGCTTTTTAAATGTCTGTTAATAGTTTTTTAGTGCAACAATGAGATTAAAGTTGAAAATGTTTACTAAAACTATTGGAAGAAAAATAAACATGAGAAATAACATTGACTAACAACTGATCAGAGAATATCATGTTCTGCAAGGTCGAACAGTTTTGGTTTTAAACTTGTCAATTTTGAGATATAAAGTACTCTATTCAAGTAAGAATGGATCATACAAGCATTCTCTAAAGATTCAGGAAGAAAAAAATTATAGGGAAGAGGATGGAAAAACACTTGACCAGGATCCATCCCTCTTCTTTGTGTGCATATGGGTAAGAATAGTAGACCTGGGTGGTGCCATGTTGTCAATTCTGGGACAAACAAAGAGGTCCCAAGTAGAGATGAGAAAATTTTTTGAAAAATTTGATTCGGCCGATTTGCCGAATTTTCTGAAAAAATTTGGTTCCGTCCGAATTTATTCACGGCGATTCTATATTAAATGGCTATTTCTGGCCTACAGAGAGCCTTAATAGGGGTGTAGAACACTTTGCCTTGCTGTAACACGCATAGGGTGTGTGCTGAGTTAGTGAAATAATACTGTTATTCAGTATGTCATGCAGATTAGAGGCGTCAGTCGTAGAGCGACACAATGATAGAGCCTGGAGGTGGCGGCAACATGAGGAGACCATATAGTGGCGGAATGACACAGCGTGGAGGTGGTGGCAGCATGAGGAGACCATATAGTGGCTGACTGACCAAGTCTGGACATGGCAACAGCCTGACGAGACCATAGGGCCTCACAATTGAAAAGATTAAAGATATTTTTTAACATTTAAATTGAAGATTTCAAATAGATGAACCTAAAAAGTTTGATTTAATGTGCCAGTAGCATGAGGAGACCACATGGCGGTACAGTGACACAGCCTGAAGGAGGCGGAAGCATGAGGAGACCATATAGTGGCTAAATGACACAGCCTGGAGTTGGCATAAGCATGAGGAGACCATATAGTGGCTGAATGACACAGTCTGTAGTTGGTGGCAGCATGAGAAGACCATATAGTGGTTGAATGACACAGCCTGGAGGTGGCACCAGCAAGAGGAGACCATAGGGCCTCACAATTGAAAAGATTAAAGATATATTTTCAAATTTAAATTAAAGATTTTAAATTGATTAACATAAAATATTTTATGTAATGTGCCAGCAGCATGAGGAGACCACATGGCGGCACAATAACACAGCCTGGAGGTTGCACCAGCATGAGGAGACCAAAATGTGTCAGAACGACCAAGCCTGGAAGTGGCAGCAGCAAGAGGAGACGATATGGTGACAGAATTACACAGCCTGGAGGTGGCGGCAGCCTGACCAGACCAAAGGGCCTCACAATTGAAAAGATGAAAGATATTTTTTAAATTCACGTGGCCATGTTAACATCCTCCGGATACTTGATAAAAAAAAAACTGCCACACCACAGCGTAGCTGATTTCCCCCCCAACAGTCTGCACTGATTGACTGATACTGTCGCCAACTCCAGGTAGGTTGCTGCGAAGCAGGTGGTCTGCCCTGGGCACGTTTGGCTCCAGACTTATAACTTCTGCCACCATGCTGACTCCCAACCATGCTACCACCTTGTTGGCTCAACTGCTGCCTCACGGGCAACCTATCACTCTCTTCTCCTGATGATGATGAAGCCCCTTCTGCACTCGGCTCCCAAGTGCAATCAGCTTCATTGTCATCGAGTTGTGTCTGCACGTCACTGATGTTCTCCTCAGGCTCCTCAACAGTGTGTGCTTCAGGAGCCTGAACGTTCCCACCTACCACGCCACTCTCCTCATCACTGCTTGCCCGCCTAGTGAAGGAGGCGGGGAATATCTCCTCCACTTCTTGGCTGGGCAGTAGCTGCTGTCTGTCCTCTAATAGATCGTCCTGACTAAAAAGGGGAGCTAAACCCTCTGGGGGGAGGGAACAGCATAGGACAGAGGCAATTGGAGTACAGGGACTGCTCCCGGGCCATGCCAACTGATTGTTGTGTCTGAGGAACCCACCGACTGTTGACTGGGGGTGTCAGATGTCACTTGTGATGAAGTGGATGACCGAGTTAACCAGTCAATGACAGCAGATGGGTTGCTGGTCGAGACACGACCACTAGCTGATAGCAGAAACTCAGGTCTCTCGCTGCGACTCCTGCTGCCACTCGCCCCTAGTCTGTTGCGTTTCTGCCTGCGCCTGATGAATTTAGGCCTCTGCCACTCCTCTGTGCACATCCTGGAACTTCTCTGCCTGACCTACCTAGTGCATATATGAGGGGAGTACAATATGCTCCACTACGCTTAAAACAGTATTTGTCTAGAACAGCAGCAGGTGTGTATTTTTGGCTGGCCTTTCACAGTAACTAAGCCCTTAAAATTTAACAGGAACAAAATGGTACACCATGAAGATGTACGTACATGGTATGCACTTATGGAGGGAGTACAATGCGCTCCACTGTGCTTAAAACAGTATTTGTCTAGAGCAGGTGTGTATTTTTGGATGGCCTTTCACAGTAACTAGGCCCTTAGGACTTTAACAGGAACAAATGGTACACCACGTAGACGTATGTAGGTGGTATGCACTTATGGTACACGACCTATGTACGCAAAATAGTACACCGCCTATGTACACACAGGTTACACTTAATAGAGAACAATACGTTCTGCTACTCAACCAGTATTAGGCACTAATAGAAGGTTATTACGGCTTTTAGTGCTCTGCTCACCCTAACCGGTTGGCTACTATTAGCTTTTCAGTTGTTGTACACACCAATGCTGCAGCACACAGTCGCTGTGTACTACACCCAATCTCTCTCAATCTCTATCCCTTCCCTTTCAGTGCTTCTAGGTTTTATTTGGGCTTGAGGTGAATCGCTGCTGTAATACACCAACAATTTCACTTTCTCTCTCAATCTCTCTCCCTTGCCTATCAGTGCTTCTAGGCTGGATTTGGGCTTGAGGTGAATCGCTGCTGTAAAAATGCTTTTCTGTGCAACACACTGCTCTGTCTCTGCAATAGAATGCTGATGTGAGTGGCCGCAAAATGGCTGCCGATTATGTAAGGCTGTTACATGGTATAGCTGGCTGCTGATAGGCCGCATGCTGCATGTGATTCAGGGTCATCCCATCTACCCTTGTTCCCGCCTTCCCAGCATTTCTTGTGTGTCAAATACAGAAGCAGGACACATAAAAAAAGATGTGTAAAGAATCTGCATGACCTAGTAACATATATAAGCATTTTTTATCTGTAACGTGACAGGTACACTTTAAGCAAAACACTTATGCTAGGTTCAGACTACGGAATCTCCGGGCAGAAATTCTGCCCGGAGATTCCGAGTGCGGCCAGCGCCGGCTGAATCAGTCGGCGCTAGGACCGCGCGGACACTGCAGTCTCCAATAGACTGCAATGTGTTCCGCGCGGATTTACACCTGAAGAAAGAGCATCGCCTTTCTTCAGGCGGAAATTTCCAAGCGGATTGTCCATTCACAAATTCCGCTTCACAAATTCTGAAGTGTGAATTTGTGAACAGAAAATCATTCACTACACTATACATTTTAGAAAGCGGAATTTCCGCCTGCAATTTCAAAGCAAAATTGCAGGCGGAAATTCCGGAGTCTGAACCTAGCCTTATACTTTTTTTCCCTACCATTGAAAAATATAGTTTGGCTATAAAACAAAGAAATAATTTATATAAACTGAAGTTTGTTTAGACTGTGAACCCCAATGGGGACAGGGACCAATTTGGGTGTACAGTGCTGCGGAATCTGTGTGTGCTATATAAATAAAAAATTATTATTATTCACACACACCAGTCTTAATGTAAAAAATGTGCTGGTTTCTGCCTCCTTTATTCACTAAAAGATCCACACCTCTTATAATAAATCAGGCAGCAAAGCAGCCCATGCGCCATGATTCTTGATTCTACGCAAACTCCGAGCTAGCATAGATTTCTGGTGTAATTCTTGCTACCTCTATACTGTAAATTGTAATACATCCGACAAAGCAGGAGGCCATGCTTACTTTCATGCCCACTTGACACCAAACTCCACCCACTAGACTTGCACAAAAAAAGTATAACTACTCATAGTCTGTGCCTGGCGTAGACAATATTAACTTCACCCCGATGTGTATAATTTATTTGTTTTATGTCGCATGTCACTTCACAGAATTCACCGTCCACAGATACACTTGCTCAGCTATTTCAATGTGCAAGTGCATTTCATTTTTGTCCCTGTTGTATATTCCTTTCTTCTGTACAAGCTCACTGTGGATTCTACTTCTACACAACCTCCTCCAAAAGTATAATCTGATCTGCACTTTCCGCAGTATGAAGCCGATGCGGGGGTCTGAAATCTTATAAGCAGACTGCTGGATCTCAAGCTTTGTTTCAACATCTAAGAAACTTGAAGTTTCATCCAGGATATGTAACATGATTTTCCGTGCAAGACCTCGAGCAAGGACAATGGCCCTTATTTACTAAGAGTGGAGTGTAGGTTTCTTTGTGGGTTTTAATTCCTTACAATTTATTTTCCACGGAATTTACTAAGGTTTCCCTACATTTTCCACTTTCCCTACATTTTGCTTTTTTTTACACATGTTCTGATCTGTCTGGTTTTCCTCATCTCAAATCCACCACATTTTATGTGGAAACCTTAGTAAATATGTAGGGTTTTTGTGAAAATGTCGGGAACCGGCCCCTTTTCGGAGACCATGCCCCTTTCCCAGCAGCACGCCCCTTTTTAATTTTTCTTAGCAAAATGGAGAGTTAGTTGCGGTTTTTCCAATTCTGGCGCAAAATCTGGCGCAGACAGAATTTCTGGAGCATTGCGACAGAATCTGGCGCAGAAAAAACGCCAAAACATGTCGGGTTTGCAATAGTAAATGAGGGCCAATATGTTGCTTTTGTCCAACCCCCAACTGAGCCCCACTTTCTCCAACATCTGTATCTTAGGCCTTCTCTAAGTTATAAATGAAGTTTTCAGCCTTCGCCTGCCTCAGCTGTTACTTGCTAGTCACTTTTGTCACTGAGACCATAGTTGATGTTTTCTTTTCTTGAGCCACCAGCGCCACTTTACTGTGCAGATCAAGTAGGATTTTCCCCACTCTGAGGCTCATATAATCTCTTCAGAAGTGACACACAGATTGTCTTGTCACCTTAGGAGGGCCCAACAAGAGCATTGTCTTTTCCAGAAGGAACACAGATCTAAACATTCTGCACAGCAGGGGTATCTGGGCAGGAGGGATAATAAAACTTAACATTCTTAAATTCAAAATCACCATGTAACAATTTTGCACAAAGTGATCCTGATGTGAAGATTTGAGGCATCCAATCCAGGTGCTGAGTTATTTCACTGAGCATGTGAATTAGACAGCGGGATAGAAGAACAAATGTTCATGACACTCAACTACTGATCCAAACTTGTTTAGTGGCAATCTAAGGCCCTGAGATGCAGAGAGTCAGAGAACAGCAGTTTCGCGGCTTTGCAACATTTTTATTTTAGCCCTTTAGAAAGCGGCAGCGCTAAGTTGTGAAACGGCCATCCTTTGATTCTCTGTACCTCAGACCCAAATTGCGAATAAACAAGATTGGATCAGCAGTTGCGTGCAACAGTGACTTTCGTTCTTCTATCCCGCTGGATGATTCTCTGTTTAGAGTCGCTAAACACCACAGGGAATTCTTGCCTTGTTGGGTCATCTGTGCTGATCACTGCTAAGACGGTACGTGGTGAGTTTAGTGCAGGTCTTATTTATCTTTTTTTCTATTGTTGGCATGTGAATTATAACCCGTATATAGTTATTAGACTCCATCTGGTAGATGATGAAAGAAACCACTGCCTTAGTGCTTATCTCTTCTTTAAGGATTAATGTTTGTCCATAGCATAACACTGTAACCAGCGCTACAAGAGTAATGATCCTTATTATCAGCAGGTACAGAGCTCTAACCTTGTCCCTCGTTTTTTTTTTTTAGAGACTCTTCATTTCTGTTCACCTCTTCTTTAGCAACAAAACGTTGCACTATTTTACTGACTAGACAATCTCTTTTGCTAGAACCAGCAGTAGAAAACTGCCCCCTGTGCAAGATCTTCATATTTGTTTTATGTGCTCTGTACAATGGAAATGAATGGCATGCTGAGTTGCCAAGATGGAGATAACATGAATTAATAATACAATATATTTTATAAATGTCCCCAGTGTATATTCACATTGCCAAAGAAGGCAATGTCCTGTTTAATAAAAGCATGGAAAAAAAGAACACACAAAATGCCTAGTGAGACGAAAGAGGGAGAATATGAAAAGTTCCCCTTTGTAGCCTGTGGAAACCGATCTTGAGATAATCAACACAGCTTTATAAATTATAGCTGCAAGGAATTCTGTCTCCTTGTAGTGCAATGAAATGTCAATCATGTGTCCTGGACATTAGGAAATCGACATATCAAAAGCCAAAGGCAGAGAAGGGAAGAAAACAGCCATACACTGGTGCATTTAATTTAGCTTTGAAAGTATGGTAAGTCTGATAAACTGCTTCTTGTGTGTTTGTTCTTTTTCATCTTCAGAAGTTTCTCTTTTGTTAGTAAGATGTAAAATCAGATCCCAGACCAGCTTTGGAGACTGAGAGGTTAGAAAGAAGGGGAGTCGTATAAAGAAGGAACAAAATACTGTAGAAGGTTAAGACATAGAGAAAACTAGGGTCCATAGTGGCAGTTTATGGGACCGCAAGTATAGGAGCTTTTATAAGGTAGACCAGCTAAACAGTATTATGGAGATCCACCGGATATCTGACTGGATCTTATATGGACAAGACCGGATGTTTATTTAGTGTTGTATAGTATTTTGCTGATGAGTCCAGCAAGATGAAAAAAGTGGAAAGCATTACGAAATTGGTTTGAAGAGTAAAGTGGACCAGTCAACGAAAACCTAGCCACACTGACTTCCGCAGTTGTTTGGCATCAGCTGTTTCCCAGTGATGCAGACGAAGAAGAGGAGTCATTAGATTCTGCATGGAGACTACTTGCCTTTCTGAACCCTTATAGGTGGAGGTTCCTGTGAATGTCTGTGTTTTTGGTGCTGTCTTCATAGAGTATGTACAGTATCTAGTCCTAAAACCACTGACTGTGTTTAAAAAGTACCTGTCATATCCCACACAAAAAATAAAAATGCTTTATGTTACTTAGAATCTAATCCTGTACGTATAAATTTTATGTGTCTAGCATGTATAATTCTGTCATATATACATTCTATCTGTTGTTCGCTTGGGTTGTCATTCTGTACTTTGGAAGGGCATGTCCCTCACGCAGCATGATGCAGATTCCATGCCTGAGTCTGCTGTGCTGGGTCTCTTCATCCAATCACTGCAGGCTGCTCTGTAACCCCCTCCTGTTTTCATGCTGCAGTCTGATAGGGCAGAAATGAGCACAGAGGAGTCCTAGTCCCGTCCTCCATTATTGTACTTTGTCCATGACTTATGGACAAAGATGCTGCTGCAGCCACACAGGATTATGTTCTGGGCGGTATGGGAACCCCAGTGGTGTTTTTTTTTTTTTTATATATAAGTCATGGTTTCTATAAAAAGTAAATTCATTTTTTATGAAGTATATTAGAAATAGAATCGATTTTTTAGGGCCGATACCGATACTCTGTGGAGGTTAGGGCCGATAGCCATAACTTATACCGATATTCCGGTATAAGTTATCGGCTATTTAGCGGGCGCTTTAAATAAAGCGGGCGCTTTAAATCAATGAACTGTAGCGGCTTTTGCGGTGCCAGAGACCGCCGCCGCCACCCGCTTCTCTCCCCCGCCTGTCCTGCAATCCTCCTGAGTCCTATCACCGCCACCGAGACTGCCCCCCCCTCCACTGCCCCCCCCCCCTTAAGTTTGATTACATTATGTAGGTGAGAATGTTGATATCTGCTATATGTAATCACCCCAAGAATAGGTCTAGTTTATATGGCAGAGCTATCAGTCTTAAAAGGAACCGTCCACATTGAAAATCCTGTCCAATCTGCAGGTAGCACACATCAGAGCTGGAGGATCTGAGCAGACAAACACACAGCCCTGCGGGAACAGGATAACTTGCTTCCAACAGGCTAAGCAGCCAAGCGGTTGGCCCCACTCAGCGACCGACAGCCCTCCTCACGTGTACATAAATACACAGATAGACGTTAATAACTGAGCAGGACATATCTTAGATGTCTTCTCCTCCCAAAAGATTTTAATAATAGAGCATCCTGCATCTCATAGCGACAGTGAGCCGGTGATTGCCTCAGATCTATCTTATTTAAATTGCTGGAAATATAAAACACTAGTTATCCATTCCTCCTCATCTCTACGTCCCAGATCTTTTTCTACTTAATGAGACGTTGTCCTCAAAAATTTAAGAATGACATAGGATTTAATTTTGAAAATACTTTCATTTTCCATTTTCAAGAACATCGTGAATGTCTTCTTATTTGCCCTGAGGAAGATGCCGATGGGCAACGGAAAAAGTGGGATTTAGGGGGGGGGGGGCACCTGCCTGGTCAATTTCTTCCATCTGCCGTCTGTAGATTGTTTCCTCAATATTTCAGCCAGTATTCCAGTACAGGTTGTATGGTGTTAATTGCTCTGGGGAGGAATATTGTATTAACTATGTGCATTGATTTATATAACTACTGTGACAGGTGTTGTGTTTACTGAGATAAGCAGGTGCCCTGGGTGGGGTCTTGGGTGACACCCCCCCCCCCCCCCCTGTTTGTGCAGGTGTCTATTTGAGCCTTTTTAAATGCTCATAATTGTATTGTCTGCTTTTGTCAACTATCTTTGTATGTGCAATAAAATTATTTTCTTGGTACGTATATTGTGGGTGTGCGCTATGTTGCGTATTTCTTTTTTTGGTGCAGTGTCTTTTTATTTGCGACTAGACTTTAGTACTTAAAAACTAACAATGTTTCCATGTTTAAAAATCCATGATCCTTATTTTTTTCCAAACTTGGTAAGAATATATATTATTGAAAGGAAGACAAAAAACGGAAGTAACAAAAGGCTCTTGAATTTCCTCCACACTATCTAACTACGTGTCTATAGGCCATTTATGAAATTTGCCCTCAGACAATATGCCACCAATAATTAAAGTGTACCTGTTGTTTGCAAAAACTTTATTTTTAATGTAGATAATACCATTATATGTATATTTGTTTTATACATTGGTCAAAAATTTGTATATTTTTGTTTGAAAAAATGCTGTCCCGGACAGTATTACCTGTTTGTCTCTGTGCGCAGACAAAATACAGGAAGTGTGGACAGGACAGATAGGGCGTCTGTGCAGGCTCCTGTCTTCTCAATCAGCCCGCTATGTGAGTCAGGGGGCATGTCATAGAGCCTCAGTGTACAGAGCCCTGCTTGTCCTCAGTGTACAGAGCCCTGCTTGTCCTCAGGGTACAGAGACCTGTTTGTCCTCAGTGTACAGAGCCTTGCTTGTCCTCAGTGTACAGAGCCCTGCTTTTCCTCAGTGCAGAGAGCCCTGCTTGTCCTCAGTGTACAGAGCCCCGCTTGTCCTTAGTGTACAGAGCCCTGATTGTCCTCAGTGTACAGAGCCTTGCTTTTCCTTAGTGCAAAGAGCCCTGCTTGTCCTCAGTGTACAGAGCCCTGCTTGTCCTCAGTGCACAGAGCCCTTCTTGTCCTCTTTGTACAGAGCCCTGCGTATCCTCAGTGCCTAGAGCCCTGCTTGTCCACCCACACTTCCTGTATTTTGTTTCTACACAGGCAATAGCTGCAGAAACAAGCCAGGATTTTCTTACCCAAAATATACACATTTTTTGTCCAATGAGTATTACAATTATACATATAATGTTATTATTTACAAGATATAAAAAGTTTTTGTACATGACAGGTACACTTTAATAAATATTTGTGAAGCCCCATTCAAACCTTCTTACTAAGTGATGAAAAAAATGCACTTAAAGCCCCAAAAACAAAACTGCAAGAAAATAGTATCTAAAAATTGGAACATAGAGGCTACCCACATTTCAAGGGGTAAAAATAGCTAGAGGATCAATAAAAAGTAAAAACTATAAAGAAGAAAGAGGGCATCCTTGAAGAATGTCGCAGATTAACTGGTGCCAGAAAGTTAAACAGATTTGTAAATAACTTCTATTAAAAAATCTTAATCCTTCCAGTACTTATTAGCTGCTGAATACTACAGAGGATATTATTTTCCTTTTGGAACACAGCAAACATATGCTGTTCCGGACAGTTCCTAAAATGGACAGAGATGTCAGCAGAGAGCACTGTGCTTGTGATGTCAGCAGAGAGCTCTGCGTTCCAAAAAGAAAATCATTTCCTCTGTAGTATTCAGCAGCTAATAAGTACTGGAAGGATTAAGATTTTATTAATAGAAGTAATTTGCAAATCTGTTTAACGTTCTGGCAACAGTTGATTTAAAAAAAAATATGTTTTCCACCGGAGTACCCCTTTAATACAAACTCTGCCAGTTGGAATTTTATAAAGGTCTTGAAGATTCCAACAACGTTCAGCCTAAGACTGATCCTCTCAAACACGTTGATTGCTTTCAAAGCATCCAGTGACAGAATGGAGTGGGAGTCCCACTCACCCAACTGGAGGCTGCCAAAGAACCCATGAATCTTGTTAAATACACTACTACCAGGCATAAAGCCCCTGGGGTCCTTACTTATTACCCTTGTCATGTACTTTTTAAAACTCTTTAAAAATCTGTATGCAGAAGAGAAATGGGCATATAAGACTCAACCTTTAAACGGTCTTTATTTTTTAGAATTACTACTAGGGATTAGAGAATCAAATCTGACAAATCCGAATACGTTACAAATTTCAGGAGAAATCACTTTATTAAAGAGCACCTATTATCAACTCAACTTTCCCTAATCCCCCTCCCCATCTGTCCCTGTCACTAACTCTATCTATCCTAGCGTTTTTTTAAATAAAAAAACACTTAAAATTACCTTTTTATGTTCATCTTCGGTAGCTCAGAGAGGAGCGTCTGAGAAGGGAGAAAGTGGGCGGTGCCCGGCAAGCGCGACGTCATCTGAAGCCTTGCCGTGCCGCTTACGCCCTTCTTCCTGTATGCTGCGCTCCCTCTCAGGAGCGTGCATACAGGAGGTGTGCAGAGCAGGGAGAAGAAGAGCTGCACTCAACTGACTCGGGGCCAGCAAGCGCCGGGTCTCCTTGTCAGCGGGAGGAGCCTGAGACGCCGCTGACCAGTTGAGTCAGGAGCGCGCCTGGAAGGGATGCGTGCACAGCGCTCGCTCCCGCCTGTCTGCTTGACAAGCGGGAGCAGCGCTCAGTATCAGATTTCGGACTCAGCTGGCAGGCCGGCGGTGAGTCCGAAATCACCAAAAATAGGACTCGTAGGGAGACCCCTAGTGGTCAAACGTTTAAACACATAAAAAACATAAAATAATTAAAAAAAATTTAATTGAACCCAATTAGTAAATCTTTTATATGTAATAAACTATAAAATATCAAAAACATTTTTTGATGAGAGGTACACTTTAAACTCCATTTAGTGCGGTCCAGGCTCATGGGCATCTAATATGGCAGATCCACATGTGAGGACATTGGGCAAGGAATTCTGGGAAGGCGGGAACAAGAGTAGATGGAATGACCCTGAATCACATGCAGCATGCAGCCTATCAGCAGCCAGTCACCCCTGTGATGTCCCAGCCCTATATAATCTGCAGCCATATTGCGGCCAGTCACTTCGGGCTTTTATTGCAGAGAGATAGTTAGGGACAGACAGGGCATTGTGTTGCCTAGAAAAGCATTTTTCCAGCAGCGATTCACCTCCTAGTAACATCAGCATTCTGTTGCAAAGAGAGAGGGAAAGAGAGCAGTGTGTGTTGCACAGAAAAGCATTTTTATAGCAGCGATTCATCTCCCAGTCACTACAGTGTTCTATTACAGAGAGATACAGAGAGCAGTATGTTGCACAGAACAGCAGCGATTCAGCTCAAAACACAAATCCTGCCTAGAAGCACTGATAAGGAAGGGAGATTAACAATGCAATTTTGGGTGTAGTACACAGCAACTGTGTGCTGCAGCACTGGTGATTACTGCTGGTGTTGTACACAAATACAGTGACCCCCCCCCCCGACCTACGATGGCCCCGACATATGATAATTTCAACATGCAATGACCAACATACGATGCTTTTGTATGTCGGGGCAATCGCATAAACAGCTATCCGACTGCTTCAGCTGCTGCCGGATAGTCATTTACGGTGTCCCGTGTGCTCCGGTTATGGTCTTTTACCTGTCCTTGGGGCTCCGGAGCATCCTCTTCGGGATCCCCTCCATCGCCGGCGTTCTCCATCGTCTGTGATGACACTGATGTGAGAGCGACGTACCCGGGCAGCAGAGATGTTCCGGAGAAGCGGAGACACCACGAGGACGCGGCAACAGCGATGGAGCGCAACATCCAGGGCAGTGGTGACCAGCGGTGACGGGTCCGGAGCTGTGGGGACAGGTGAGTATAACTTCCTATTCTTTACATTGCACGGATCCCACAACATATGATGGTTTCAACAAACGATGGTTCATTTGGAACGGATTACCATCGTATGTTGAGGGACCACTATACTGTTTTAAGCGTACTGGAGCACATTGTCCTCCCCTCATAAGTGCATACCACATACGTACATCTAAGTGGTGTACTATTTTGTTCCTGTTAAAGTCTCAAGGGCCTAGATACTGTGAAAGGCCAGGCAAAAGTACACACCGGCTGGTGTTGTACACAAATACTTTTTTAAGCGTACTGGAGCGCATTGTCCTTCCCTCATTAGTGCATACCACATATGTACATCTAAGTGGTGTACTATTTTGTTAATAGTAAAGTTTTAAGTGCCTAGATACTGTGAAAGGCCAGGCAAAAGTACACATCTGCTGGAATTGTAGACAAATGCTGTTTTAAGCGTAGTGGGGCGTATTGCACTCCCTTCAGGCAGAGAAGTGCCAGGACGTGCACAGAGGAGTGGCAGAGACCTAAATTCATCAGCAGAGGTCGCAGCAGACTAGGGGCGAGTGGCCTGAGCTTCTGCTATCAGCTAGCGGTCGTGTCTTGACCAGCAACCCATCTGATGTCATTGACTGGTTAACTCAGTCATCCACTTAATCACAAGTGACATCTGTCCTATGATGTTCCCTCCCCCATAGGAGTATCCTATGCTGTGGGTTCAGCTCCACTTTTTTGTCAGGACGATCTACTAGAGGACAGACAGCAGCTACTGCCCAGCCAAGAAGTGGAGGAGACATCCCCGCTTCCTCCGCTAGGCAGACAAGTAGAGGTGAGGAGAGTGGCGTGGGAGGTGGTGTTGCGTTCAAGCTCCTGAAGCAGACACTGTTGAGGAACCTGAGGAGGACATCAGTGAAACACAGACGCAACTTGATGATGATGAAGCCGATCGCACTTGGGAGCCGGGTGCAGAAGGGGCTACATCATCATCAGGAGAAGAGGGTTGCAGGTTGCCCGTGAGGCAGCAGCTGAGTCAGCAAGGTGGTAGCATGGTTGGCAGTCAGCATGGTGGCAGAAGTGGTAAATCTGCAGCCAAACGTACCTTCTTCGCGGCAGCCTACCTTTCCAAGGGAAGTGAAACAGGGGTTCCTGGAGTCGGCGGCAGTAGCAGTCAATCACTGCAGACTGTTGGTGGGAAAATCAGCTACTCGGTGGTGTGGCAGTTTTTCATCAAGCATCCGGAGGAGGTTAACATGGCCACATGCACGATTTCTTGGCAGAAGGTGTAGCATGGTCAGGGTCCCAATGTTGGCACCACGGCCCTGCGTCAACATATGCAGCGTTAATAAAATTCAAAAGAAGAAACATACAGAGGGCACTGTCAGACTTAGTCCATATGCATAAGCAGTCCGGGAACTATTGAATGTGCACTGGACAGCAGCCGGATAAAAATGTGAGATTACTATTGAACGGGGTGCAACGCTAAAAAGTGACTAGACAAAAGGGCAAAAATCCAAAAATAAGATATAAGCTATGCACCGTTCCTGTAGAATATTTCATGCGGACATTCCGTTCCAGCACGGAGACTTCATTGATGCGGGGTACTCAGAGGCCTATGAGCACTCCGCATCCATGAAGTCTCCCTGCTGGAACGGAATATGCAGCATTACCATAATGTGGCCTGGGAGAACTGTGGCTCCAATGTGGTGGTCCAGCCTGCTGCATCACCCAGTGGCACGCCACTCCCTGTTTAAGCCAGCCAAGGCTCCACCACCTCAACCGAGGGGAGCTGTGTGTCATACCCATCTTCTGTCGCTCCAGATGCTCATGCTCCTCCTATTTCGAGTCAGTCATTCCGCCAGCAATCCATCAGCGAAGCCATTTCCAAGAGACAACAGTATGCGTCCACTCATCCAGCGGCACAGAAGCTGAATGTGCTCCTGTCCAAGTTGCTGGTGCTGCAGTCCCTCCCTTTTCAAGTAGTGGACTCTGCACCTTTCAGAGAACTGATGGCTTGTGCCGAGCCGAGGTGGAGATTCCCAAGCCATCAACTCTTTGCGAAGAAGGCAGTACCAGACATGCAAAATTTTGTGGAACAGAAGGTGGGCCAGTCCTTGAGCCTGTCGGTGTGTACCAAAGTGCACAGCAGCACCGACATGTGGAGCTGTAACTACGGTCAGGGACAATACATGTCCTTTAAGGCCCACTGGGTGAATGTGGTTCCTGCAGAGCCACAACAGCAACTTGGACAGGTCACGCCGCTTCCGCCTCCACACTCTCAGACCGTTGGTCCTGTGGCAGTGTGCGACTCTGCCTACTCATCTTCCACCATGTCCTCAGCCTCCTCTTCACGGACAAGTTTAATTGCCACTCCAGCATACCATGTGTGAAGGGCACGGCAGTGTCACGCTGTTCTTCACATTGTTTGCCTTTGTGAATGAAGTCACACAGGGGAGGAACTGCTAAAAGACATTCATGAAGAAATCGAATCATGTCTTACTCCACAAAAACTGGAAATGGGAATTATGGTGACCAACAATGGGAAGAACATCTTGTCTGCGCTGTGACAAGGAAGCCTGAGACATGCACCCTGCATGGCACACGTGTTCAATATGGTGGTCAAGCGGTTCCTGAAGTGTTCCCCCCATCTGCAAGACATTTTTACAATGGGAAGGAAACTTGCATGCACTTCAGCCACTCGTACACCGCAAAGCACACCCTCCTTGAGCTGTAGCGTAAGAACGGCATCCCCCAACATAGTCTGATTTGCGACGTTTCCACACATAGGAATTCAACTCTCCATATGTTGGACCAACTATACGAACAGAGAAAAGCCATCCCCGATTTCTTGATGATCCAAGCAGACAGGGGAACTCCCCTGAGTAACTTCAATGTTAACCAGTGGCAGCTCATACGTGACACCTGCCATTTGCTCAGGACTATGGGATTATGGGATGAAGAATGTCATTACACTGCTTCATCTACTACAACACGTGTTGAAAAAACAATGGCTTGTCAGGGCACTGGAGACAATGCACCTACACCTCACGGCCACATAAGACCTGTGGGGGCTGAACTGGAGGAGGAGGGGGACAGTGGAGCACAGTTTAGGTTTCATGAGATGGGTGGTTTTTCTAGTCATCTGACAGGAGACGAGGAGCAGGAGCAGCTAGAGGGTTATGAGGAAGGCAAGACAGCGGACCCAAACACACCTTGGCAGTATGCAGTGGAGATGTAGTTAAGGAGTCCCTCCGAGTCACTTGCACATAGGGCACAATGCATGCTCACTTGCTTGGGTAATGACCGCTGAATTGTCACCATTCGGCAGCGGGATGACTTCTGACTCTCCACCTTATTGGACCCTCACTACAGGCACAAAATCGGGGCCTTTTTTACACCCACTGAGAGGGAGGACAAACTTAACTACTACAGAGAAATCCTATGTAGTCAGTTGGCTGATGCCTATCTGCGCCATTGTCCATCATCTCTCAGTTCTGACTCGGGGGGCCCTCTGCACTCACCTTCCACTGCCATGGCTGCTGGGAGGGGTGGAGGTGGCAGGAGTAGTACCAGCTCCATCAGCAGCCTGAGTCTACAGTCACTGATGAGTAGCTTTCTTCACCTGCATAGTGAAGCAACTCATCAGCAACAGACCTACAGCAGGACCTGAACCAGCAGGTGGTGGCATACCTTGAAATGACCATGTCAAAACACCTTGAAGACCCGCTGGACTTCTGGGCAGCCAAACTTGATTTGTGGCCGCAAATAGCAGAGTTTTCTCTGCAAAAGCTGTCCTGCCCGGCCAGTAGTGTGCTATCAGAGCAGGTGTTTAGTGCGGCGGGCCCATAGTAACCCCAAGGAGAACCCGTCTGTCCACAAAAAATATGGAGAGACTGACCTTTATGAAGATGAATCAGGCATGGATCAGCCAAGATTTCCACCCACCAATGATGCATCAGAGTAGATTGACCATGGTGCCACACCAACACTCCACAAATATGGATAGTGCTAAACATATTTAAGATGCTGCTCCCAAGTTACAGACATTCCTCACCATCAAGCCACAAGTAAGTATTGAGGATATGCATTATGTACAACTTAACTTTTATTAATATTCTTATCACAAAATATATGAACCCAAACATTTTTTTAAATCAAACAAAAGGAAAGGTGTGCAAAAAACACCATGTGCCACCTACACCACCAAGTGTTGATGTGATGCAAAGACCTCTAAAAGGTGGAAGGGAACAACGTATGTCTTTTTTCTTGGACGTATGTCTTTTTTCAACCATACTAACTATGTAACTATCTCAATAACTACAATAAGCCCCATTAACTCAAAAAATACCATTAGCCCCAATAACTTAAACAATAACATTAGACCCAATAACGCAAAAAATCCCATTAGCCCCAATAACTTAAATAATAACATTAGACCCAATAACTCAAAAAATCCCATTAGCCCCAATAACTTAAATAGTACTATTAGCCCTTATAACTCAAATAATAACATTAACCCCAATAACTCAGAAAATCCCATTAGTGAGACTATATGTGTAAAACTTAATGGAAATATAAAGTGTATGTTCACAAATGCCAGAAGCCTAGCAAATAAAATGGGGGAGCTTGAGGCCTTGATACTGGAGGAACATATTGATATAGTTGGGGTCACTGAGACATGGCTGGACTCCTCGCATGACTGGGCGGTTAATCTGCAGGGGGTTTACATTGTTTTGCAAGGATAGAATGAACAGAAAAGGTGGTGGAGTCTGTCTCTATGTTAGAAGTGGTATGAAAGTCAGTGTGAACGATGCCATAGTGTGTGATGATTCTGAGGATGTGGAATCATTGTGGGTAGAATTACAAAAGGAGGAAAATACTGAAAAAATAGTATTTGGTGTAATCTACAGACCCCCTAATATCACTGAAGAGATAGAAGGTCGGTTGCATAAACAAATAGAGAGGGCTACCCGGGCAGGTACAGTGGTAATAATGGGAGATTTTAACTATCCAGATATAGATTGGGGTCCGGGGTTGGCTAAAACTACAAAGGGGAGAAAATTCCTAAATTTATTGCAGGATAATTTTATGGGCCAGTTTGTGGAGGACCCAACAAGAAGTGATGCCTTGTTGGATCTGATCATTTCCAACAACGCAGAGCTGGTTGGTAATGTAACTGTGCGGGAAAACCTTGGTAATAGCGACCACAATATAGTTACTTTTGATTTAAAATGTAGAAAACAAAGACAGACGGGGAAGGCAAAAACATATAACTTTAAAAAGGCAAATTTTCCTGGACTAAGATCTGCACTACAGGACATAGCCTGGGGGAGGTGTTCTCAAATACTCAAACAGAAGGTAAATGAGAAATCAACTCTAAATAACTATACAGCTAAATATATACCAAAGGGGAACAAATATAAACGATTAAAACTAAATCCTACATGGCTGACAAATGATGTTAAAAGAGCAATAAACAACAAAAAATAGCCTTCAAAAAATAAAAATCTGATGGGTCAGCTATAACATTTAAACAGTACAAGGAGCTTAATAAAATCTGTAAAAATGTAATAAAAACAGCAAAAATTCAAAATGAGAGACAGGTGGCCAAAGAAAGCAAAACTAATCCTAAATATTTTTTTAGATATATAAATACAAAAAAACCAAGGACAGCATGTAGGACCCCTTACTAATTATAATGGGGAGGTTGTCACTGGCGATCAAGAGAAGGCGGAGCTACGAATGGGTTCTTTAGTTCTGTATATACTATGGAAGAAGGAGGAGCTGACATTGGACAGGTCAGTGCTGGTAACACATCATGTAATGTACTGAACTGGCTTAATGTAGAAATGGTACAAGGTAAGTTAAGTAAAGTAAATGTAAGCAAATCTCCAGGAACGGATGGACTACACCCAAGAGTTCTTAGAGAGGTAAGTTCAGTAATATCTGTACCCTTGTTCATGATATTTAGAGATTCTCTGGTGTCTGGTATTGTGCCAAGGGACTGGCGCAAGGCGAATGTGGTACCAATCTTCAAGAAGGGCTCTAGGTCTTTGCCAGGCAATTATAGACCGGTAACTTTAACATGCATTGTGGGTAAATTGTTTGAAGGACTTATAATGGATTACATACAGGAATACATAGGGGATAATAGTATTATAAGTGATAACCAGCATGGGTTTACTAAGGATAGAAGTTGTCAAACCAATCTAATTTGCTTTTATGAAGAGGTGAGTAGAAGCCTTGACAGAGGAATGGCTGTGGATATAGTGTTTCTGGATTTTGCTAAAGCATTTGATACTGTCCCTCATAGTCGTCTTACAGGTAAGTTAAGGTCTTTGGGCTTGGAAACTTTAGTTTGTAATTGGATTGAACACTGGCTCATGGATCGTACCCAGAGAGTGGTGGTCAATAATTCGTACTCTGATTGGTCCACGGTTATTAGTGGTGTACCCTAAGGTTCAGTACTGGGCCCGCTGTTGTTTAATTTATTTATCAATGATATAGAGGAAGGTATTAACAGCTCTGTTTCTATCTTTGCAGATGACACCAAGTTTGTAGCACAGTACAGTCTGTAGAGGATGTGCATAAGTTACAAGAAGACTTGGATAGACTAAGTGTCTGGGCATCCACTTGGCAAATGAGGTTTAATGTGGATAAATGTAAAGTTATACATCTGGGTACAAATAACATGCATGCGTCATATGTCTTAGGGGGGATTAAACTGGCAGAGTCACTGGTAGAGAAGGATCTGGGTGTACTTGTAGATTACAGACTTCAGAATAGCATGCAATGTCAGGATGCTGCTTCCAAAGCCGGCAGAATATTGTCATGTATCAAAAGACGCATGGACTCAAGGGACAGGGACATAATACTCCCCCTTTATAAAGCATTGGTACGGCCTCACCTGGAATATGCTGTTCAGGGACACTGCGGAGCTGGAAAGGGTGCAGAGACGTGCAACTAAACTAATATGGGGCATGGAACATTTTAGCTACGAGGAACTATTAAAGGAGTTACAATTGTTTAGTCTTGAGAAGAGACGTTTAAGGGGGGATATGATAAATGTATATAAGAATATAAATGGCCCATAAAAAAAATATGGAGAAAAACTGTTCCAGGTTAAACCCCCCAAAGGACGAGGGAGCACTCCCTCCGTCTGGAGAAGAAAAGGTTTAGTCTAAAGGGGCGACACGCCTTCTTTACCATAAGAACTGTGAATTTATGGAACAGTCAACCTCAGGAACTGGTCACAGCAGGAACAATTAATAGCTTTAAAACAGGGTTAGATACATTCCTGGAACAAAATAACATTAATGCTTATGCAGAATTATAAAACAACATCCCTTCCCCTTATCCCCTTACACCCTTCAATTCCCTGGTTGAACTTGATGGACATATGTCTTTTTTCAACCATACTAACTATGTAACGTATGGTCCATTGTAACCGGTGGGGGTAAAAACTTCCCCTGTAAGGCCCTACTCTCGCATTATTAATTCCCTTCTTGGCAAGTGTTACTCGCCCTAAAAAGGGCGGCCCCACACAGGAACCTTTCCCTATTTTCCCCTACAAACACTGTCATTTCCCAGGGATTTCAGGTGGAAATAGAGAGAGTTTCCTGTGCGACGCAGCCCTTTTTAGGGTGAGTAACACTTGCCAAGAGAGGAATTAATAGGGCGAGAGTAGGACCTTACAGGGGAAGTTTTTACCCCCATCTGCTACAATGGACAATACGTTCTTCCCTTCCACCTTTTCGAGGAAAGTGTTACTCGTCTTAAAAAGTGCAGCCCCATACAGGAACCTCTCCCTATTTCCACCTAAAAACCCTGGGAAATGGCAGTGTTTGTAAGTGGAAAAAGGGAAATGTTCCTGTGTGGGGCCGCCCTTTTTAGGGCGAAAAACACTTGCCAAGAAGAGAATTAATAATGGGAGTAGGGCCTTACAGGGGAAGTTTTCACCCCCACTGGTTGCAATGGACCATACGTTATTCCCTTCCACCTTTTAGAGGTCTTTGCATCACATCAATACTTGGTGGTGTAAGTGGCACATGGTGTTTTTTGCATGCCTTTTCTTTTGTTTGATTTTAAAAAAAAAAATTGGGTCCATATATTTTGTCCTAAGCATATTATTAAAAGTTATGTTTTACGTAATGCATATCCTCAATACTTACTTGTGCACACTAACACTTTTATAAAAGAGACAGTTTTCTCCTGCCTACCTGCCTCGGCTACTATTCTGATCCTGCTACCCGCCTGATGCCACACATCTGATGCCAAGTTCTCCTTCTTTCACCCACCTTCTTCAACGGGTACTGGTATTGCCACCCACTATACCACTCTGTCACCGGTTCACTTTCAGGCCTCCTGATGCTGCTGCCACCTCCAGGCTGTCTCATTCTGCCACCATATGTTTTCCTCATGCTGGTGCCAGCTCCAAGCTGTCTCATACTGCCATCATATGTTCTCCTCATGCTGCTTCCACGTCCAGGCTGTGTCATTCAGCCACTATATGTTCTCATGCTGCCGCCACCTCCATGCTGTGTCATTCAGCCACTTTATGGTCTCCTCATGCTTCTTCCACCTCCAGGCTGTGTCATTCAGCCACTATATGTTCTCCTCATGCTGCCGCCTCCTCCACGCTGTGTCATTCAGCCACTATGTGGTCTCCTCATGCTGCCGCCAACTCCAGGCTGTGTCATTCAGTCACTATATGTTTTTCTCATGCTGCCACTCCATCCACGCTGTGTCATTCAGCCACTATATGGTCTCCTCACGATGCCGCCACCTCCACACTGTGTCATTCAGCCACTATATGGTCTCCTCTAGCTGCTGTCACCTCCACGCTGTGTCATTCAGCCACTATATGTTCTCCTCATGCTTCTGCCACCTCCAGGCTGTGTTATTCAGCCACTATATGGTCTCCTCATGCTACCACAAACTCCAGGTGGTGTCATTCAGCCGCTATATGTATTCCTCATGCTGCCCCCACCTCCACGCTGTGTCATTCAGCCACTTTATGGTCTCCTCATGCTGCCGCCACCTCCACGCTGTGTCCTTCAGCCTCTATATGGTCTCCTCATGCTGCTGCCACCTCCATGCTGTGACATTCAGCCACTATGTGGTCTCCTCATGCTGCTGCCAACTCCAGGCTGTGTCATTCAGCCACTATGTGGTCTCCTCATGCTGCCAGACTCCACGCTCTGTCATTCAGCCACTATGTGGTCTCCTCATGCTACCACAAACTCCAGGTGGTGTCATTCAGCCACTATATGTATTCCTCATGCTGCCCCCACCTCCACGCTGTGTCATTCAGCCACTTTATGGTCTCCTCATGCTGCTGCCACCTCCATGCTGTGACATTCAGCCACTATGTGGTCTCCTCATGCTGCTGCCAACTCCAGGATGTGTCATTCAGCCACTATGTGGTCTCCTCATGCTGCCGCCAACTCCAGGCTGTGTCATTCAGACACTATGTGGTCTCCTGATGCTACTGTCACCTCCACACTGTGTCGTTCAGGCACTACATGGTCTCTTCATGCTGCCACCACCTCCACACTATGTCATCCAGCCACTATATGGTCTACTCATGCTTCCGCCACCTCCAGGCTGTGTCATTCTGTCACTATATGTTTTCCTCATGCTGCCACTCCATCCACGCTGTGTCATTCAGCCACTATATGTTCTCCTCATGCTTCTGCCACCTCCAGGCTGTGTTATTCAGCCACTATATGGTCTCCTCATGCTACCACAAACTCCAGGTGGTGTCATTCAGCCGCTATATGTATTCCTCATGCTGCCCCCACCTCCACGCTGTGTCATTCAGCCACTTTATGGTCTCCTCATGCTGCCGCCACCTCCACGCTGTGTCGTTCAGCCTCTATATGGTCTCCTCATGCTGCTGCCACCTCCATGCTGTGACATTCAGCCACTATGTGGTCTCCTCATGCTGCCGCCACCTCCACGCTGTGTCGTTCAGCCTCTATATGGTCTCCTCATGCTGCTGCCACCTCCATGCTGTGACATTCAGCCACTATGTGGTCTCCTCATGCTGCTGCCAACTCCAGGCTGTGTCATTCAGCCACTATGTGGTCTCCTCATGATGCCAGACTCCACGCTCTGTCATTCAGCCACTATGTGGTCTCCTCATGCTACCACAAACTCCAGGTGGTGTCATTCAGCCACTATATGTATTCCTCATGCTGCCCCCACCTCCACGCTGTGTCATTCAGCCACTTTATGGTCTCCTCATGCTGCCGCCACCTCCACGCTGTGTCGTTCAGCCTCTATATGGTCTCCTCATGCTGCTGCCACCTCCATGCTGTGACATTCAGCCACTATGTGGTCTCCTCATGCTGCTGCCAACTCCAGGATGTGTCATTCAGCCACTATGTGGTCTCCTCATGCTGCCGCCAACTCCAGGCTGTGTCATTCAGACACTATGTGGTCTCCTGATGCTACTGTCACCTCCACACTGTGTCGTTCAGGCACTACATGGTCTCTTCATGCTGCCACCACCTCCACACTATGTCATCCAGCCACTATATGGTCTCCTCATGCTTCCGCCACCTCCAGGCTGTGTCATTCAGTCACTATATGTTTTCCTCATGCTGCCACTCCATCCACGCTGTGTCATTCAGCCACTATATGGTCTCCTCACGATGCCGCCACCTCCACACTGTGTCATTCAGCCACTATATGGTCTCCTCTAGCTGCTGTCACCTCCACGCTGTGTCATTCAGCCACTATATGTTCTCCTCATGCTTCTGCCACCTCCAGGCTGTGTTATTCAGCCACTATATGGTCTCCTCATGCTACCACAAACTCCAGGTGGTGTCATTCAGCCGCTATATGTATTCCTCATGCTGCCCCCACCTCCACGCTGTGTCATTCAGCCACTTTATGGTCTCCTCATGCTGCCGCCACCTCCACGCTGTGTCGTTCAGCCTCTATATGGTCTCCTCATGCTGCTGCCACCTCCATGCTGTGACATTCAGCCACTATGTGGTCTCCTCATGCTGTTGCCAACTCCAGGCTGTGTCATTCAGCCACTATGTGGTCTCCTCATGCTGCCAGACTCCACGCTCTGTCATTCAGCCACTATGTGGTCTCCTCATGCTACCACAAACTCCAGGTGGTGTCATTCAGCCACTATATGTATTCCTCATGCTGCCCCCACCTCCACGCTGTGTCATTCAGCCACTTTATGGTCTCCTCATGCTGCCGCCACCTCCACGCTGTGTCGTTCAGCCTCTATATGGTCTCCTCATGCTGCTGCCACCTCCATGCTGTGACATTCAGCCACTATGTGGTCTCCTCATGCTGCTGCCAACTCCAGGATGTGTCATTCAGCCACTATGTGGTCTCCTCATGCTGCCGCCAACTCCAGGCTGTGTCATTCAGACACTATGTGGTCTCCTGATGCTACTGTCACCTCCACACTGTGTCGTTCAGGCACTACATGGTCTCTTCATGCTGCCACCACCTCCACACTATGTCATCCAGCCACTATATGGTCTACTCATGCTTCCGCCACCTCCAGGCTGTGTCATTCAGCCACTATATGGTCTCCTCATGCTTCCACCAGCTCCAGGCTGTGTCATTCAGCCACTATGTGGTCTCCCTATGTTGCCGCCAACTCCAGGCTGTGTCATACAGCCACTATATGTTCTCCTCATGCTGCTGCCACCTCCACGCTGTCATTCAGCCACTATATGGTCTCCTCATGCTGCCGTCAACTCCAGGCTGTGTCATTCAGCCACTATGTGGTCTTTTCATGCTGCCACCAATTCCAGGCTGTGTCATTCAGCCACTATATGTTCTCCTCATGCTGCTGCCACCTCCACGCTGTCATTCAGCCACTATATGGTCTCCTCATGCTGCCGTCAACTCATGGCTGTGTCATTCAGCCACTATGTGGTCTTTTCATGCTGCCGCCAATTCCAGGCTGTGTCATTCAGCCACTATATGTTCTCCTCATGCTGCTGCCATCTCCACGCTGTGTCGTTCAGCCACTATATGGTCTCCTTATAATGATGCCACCACCGGGCTCTGTCATTGTGCTGCTCTGCGACAGTAATTCTAATACCGACGTCTCTGATCTGCATGTCATACTGAATAACAGTATTATTTCACTAACCCAGCACACACCCTATGCGTGTTACAGCAAGACAAAGTGTTCTACACCCCTATTGAGGCTCCCTGTAGGCCAGAAATAGCCGTTTTTAATAGCGATTTGCCAGAAATAAATTCGGACCAAAAAATTTTGGGGGGAAATTTGGCGAAAAGGCCGAATTTTTCAAATCTCTAATTACTACGCAATGGCCTTGCACATTGAATATGCCACATTTTTTTCCTGGCAGGATTCATTCAGAACCTCTAGTACACTGCTCAAGAGGGAAAACTGAGATAATACATCCTAGATTTGAATGAATGTACTAATCGTATGAAATACTTTTGTCTTTACATAGTTGAATGTGCTGACAACAAATCCCACAAAAATTATCAATGGAAATCAAATTTATCAACCCATGGAGGTCTGGATATCGAGTCACACTCAAAATCAAAGTGGAAAAGCACACTACAGGCTGATCCAATTTTGATGTAATGTCCTTAAAACAAGTCAAAATGAGGCTCAGTAGTGAGTGTGGCCTCCACGTGCCCGTATGACCTCCCTATAATGCCTGGGCATGCTCCTAATGAGGTGGCAGATGGTCTCCTGAGGGATGTCCTCCCAGACCTGGACTAAAGCATCCGACAACTCCTGGACAGTCTGTGGTGCAATGTGGCAATGGTGGATGGAGCAAGACATTATGTCCCAGATGTGCTCAATCGGATTCAGGTCTGGGGAACGGGCGGGCCAGTCCATAGCATCAACGCCTTCCTCTTACAGGAACTGCTGACACACTCCAGCCACATGAGGTCTAGCATTGTCTTGCATTAGGAGGAACCCAGGGCCAACCGCACCAGCATAAGGTCTCACAAGGTGTCTGAGGATCTCACCTCGGTACCTAATGGCAGTCAGACTACCTCTGGCAAGCACATGGAGGGCTGTGCGGCACCCCAAAGAAATGCCACCACACCATTACTGACCCACCGCCAAATCGGTCATGCTGGAGGATGTTGCAGGCAGCAGAGCGTTCTCCACGATGTCTCCAGACTCTGTCATGTCTGTCATCTGCTCAGTGTGAACCTGCTTTCATCTGTGAAAAGCACAGGGCGCCAGTGGTGAATTTGCCAACCTTGTTGTTCTCTGGCAAATACCAAACATCCTGCACGGTGTTGGGCTGTAAGCACAACCCAAACCTGTGGACATCAGGTCCTCAAACCACCCTCATGGAGTCTGTTTCTGACAGTTTGAGTGGACACATGCACATTTGTGGCCTGCTGGAGGTCATTATGCAGGGCTCTGGCAGTGCTCCTCCTGCTCCTCCTTGCACAAAGTTGGAAGTAGCAGTCCTGCTGCTGGGTTGTTGCTTTCCTACAGCCTCCTCCACATCTCCTGATGTACTGGCCTCTCTCATGGTAGCGCCTCCATGCTCTGGACACTACACTAACAGACACAGCAAACCTTCTGACCACAGCTCGCATTGATGTGCCATCCTGGATGAGCTGTACTACCTGAGCCACTTGTGTGGGTTGTAGACTCCGTCTCATGCTACCACTAGAGTGAAAGCTCCGCCAGCATTCAAAAGTGACCAAAACATCAGCCAGGAAGCATAGGAACTGAGAAGTGGTCTGTGGTCACCACCTGCAGAACCGCTCCTTTATTGGGGGTGTCTTGCTAATTGCCTATAATTTCCACCTGTTGTCTGTTCCATTTGCACAACAGCATGTGAAATTGATTGTCAATCAGTGTTGCTTCCTGAGTGGACAGTGTGATTTCACAGAATTGTGATTGACTTGGAATTACATTGTGTTGTTTAAGTGTTCCCTTTGTTTTTTTTGAGCAGTGTAATTTTGGTAAAAGGTAAGATTCAAGCCTACTATTCCCAGAAAATTACTATAATAATGCCCTTAAATATCTTGTAAAGTAATAGGTAATGCAAGCATACTCCTTTGCTCCATTGTCAGACTGGAAATTTCAAGACAGTCCAGGAAAGTGTAAATCTCATTCTCTTCTTGACTTGCTTCTGACTTTAAATGTTTGTAAAATGTGAATGATCGTGATACACCTTTTAATCCAATAATTCTGGTCTTATTGAAAATATATTGCACTGACTATTTAGAAAAAAAGACTTTTAAAATTTACCTTTTCTTTCTTATTCTTTAAAAAAAATTATCTATCCAAAAAGGTGGAAAAAACAAAAACTGTTACTTCAGCCGTCACGGTATCAATATGTATACTCTCCCTTTTAAAACTTACATATCAGTCCAGAATTAGTCCAGTAACAGTATTGTATTTCCAGGCCTATTATTTTATACTGGGCTTCTATTCTTTAAGATGCATTGAGTGTCTCAACTCCACTTGGATTCTAGTACCATTGGAGAGCTTTATTCATTGTATATTCACCAATACACAGGTTATAGCTGCTGTATTGTATGTATTGTAGTTATACTGCAGTCTCACAATATTGCACTCATACCATGCCCACTGCTTAAAGGAGTACTCCGCCCCAAGACATCTTATCCCCTGTCCAAAGGATAAAGGATAAGATGTCTGCAGTCTGTCCCCAGCGGCGGGACCCCCGCAATCTCTCCTGCAGCACTTACATTGAGAGGGGCGGGGTGTCATGAGGGGGCAGAGCCGTGATGTTGTGAGGGGGCGGAGCTGGACGTCACGATACGCTGTCCCCTGCATCGCCCGTCTTCAGTCACAGAGCATTCCTTGCTCTGTGCAGCTTAGGAACAGGGGTGCAGCAGGAGAGACCGTGGGGGTCCCGCCACTGGGGACCACCGTGATCAGACATCTTATCCCCTATCCTTTGGGCAGTGGATAAAATGTCTAGGGGCGGAGTACCCCTTTAAACCTCCTATAGTATATATTACTGCAGGACAGACTGCAATATCTCAGATCAGTCTCTGACTATTTAACTTCTAGTTCCTCTATGAACTTTACATGGGTTAATAAAAAAAATGGGGTGATGTTTGTGTCCCATGCACAAGATCTCAGTCATATCTATATTAACAACAGACAGTATATGTTTGTCAAATCTTGCACATCCACAAAGGAGTCAGTCCACTTCCATTGGTTAAAGTAGAAGAAATGTACCGACACAGGCTCAGGTGCTTTTCAATGCTTTATTGATGCATAAAGAGTATACAGGAATGCAAGCGTTCCTGTATACTCTTTATGCATCAATAAAGCATTGCAAAGCACCAGAGCCTGTGCCGGGACATTTCTTCTACTTTATTCTACACAGTCCTCGTGCACGGCGGATTGCTCGAGTGCCGCCCGACTTTCAGTGTATTACACTTCCATTGGTTATACCACTAGTACTAGGGTGGGGTACATACAAAAGATACATTTGGCGCCATTGGTATTGTTAGAATATAAATATGAAACAATCTTCTAAAATCTTCTATCTATCACAGTAATATTGTTAAAGTGGAATGATAGCTGCAAGACACATTAAGCATTTAAAAATTGGCACTTGCAATTCTGTTGTCTATGGTGTAGTTCACATGGGGGTCAGTGCAATGCCTCTCCGGCCTTTTGCAATCGACAGGGACCTTGTCGTCACTCTTTTCGTAGAGACATATTAACTTAGTTATGCATGTATGGCTACTGATGACATATCCTAGTGCTAAAGTTTGGACTGACTTCTCTGTGGATGTGTAAGATTTGACTTACATATACTGTCTGTTGTAATATGGATATGACACTGAGATGTTGTGCATGGGATACTAACCTCACCCCATATTTTAATAATGCATGTAAAATTTATAGAGGAAATAGAAAAAGATATTGCAGTCTAAGCTCAATAGCAAAGGCAACCAATCAGCTCATCAATAGAACAGAGGAGTCTAGGAGTGCACAGATATTCCAGAAGTGTAGCGGCTCCAACCAATTGCAGAAAAGGGATCCAGCCATCCAAGGGTACCAAAAAGTTTGAAGCTTTAATTATTCCATATTAAAGTCCAAAGGAACACAAAGGGTTTGACACGTTTCGTAGCAAACCACTTAATCATAAACATATCAAGTCCTATGTGTTCCTGTCTTGAGACTATGTTCATTCGGACTTTTATTTGGATTTAATAAATCTTCAAGTTTTATGTTACCCTTGGATTGGTGGATCCCTTTCCTGCTATTAATATCATCTAAAAAAAATGTCTGTCCTGCAGTAATATGTACTATAGGAGGTTAAATCAGCGAGCATAGTACTCGTGTAATATTGTGGGACTGCAGAATATCTACAATATACACAATACAGCAGTGATAAACTGGGTACTGGTGAATATGCAGGGAATATCGTGTACTGGTGAATATACAGTGAATAAAGCTCTCCAACGATACTAGAAGTGGAGTATAGAAGAATTTATATAACTGTGGGCATTTCAAGCTGTATTTACAAGAATAGAGGCCCCATATAAAGTCATAGGTCTGTGATTACAAGACTATTATTGGACTAAGTCGGAATTAATATTTAGGTTTTTAAAGGGACAGTGAACATATTGATACAGTGATGGCTGAAGTAATATTTTTTTTTTTAACTTTGTACCTTTTTGGATAAAGAAACAATTGTAAAATATGAAACAAATTCTTTATATAGATATTCTTTCTTGTGCAAAATCCTGCCAATTTTATCCTTAACTGCCTTAAAATAATTCCAGTCTCTTTGATAGCTTATGTTTTCAGAAAACGCTGACGCTGGAAAAAAAAAATGTTGTTCTGTAAAAATTATTAAAATCTTTTTACCCATCTTTAGGGCCTATTCACACATACAGTATTCTACACTGATTTGATGCGCAGATTTGACGCGCAGGATTTCAAGCTGTGTTCAGTCATTCAGTTTACATTGAAACCTGCAGCAGAAAATCCTGCACATTAAATATGCGCATGAAATGTGCGCAGAATACTGTAGGTGTGAATAGACCCTTAAAGATGTACCTCCGGCCAATGATTTTATTTATCCTATATGCCCAGGCTGCCACCATTAAAATATTTAAGTTTAACTATCTCCCTCTGCTCCCTCTGTGCAGCCAATATCGGTCTCCAGGTTCTCTGGCCCTGGTCTTTTTCCTGGGTTTGTGGCCCGACATGTCACACAGGGTGAGCGGCAGCGTGATGTAATGGGAAGAAGGCCAGGCCTGGGTCCCGTACTTGACACTGCCATTCAGCATATCACAGGCTGAAGCAGATCATCACGCCAGCCTGGCAATTAGCTGTCATGTTTTGGGCCGCAAAACCAGGAAGAAGATGGGGCTGGGGGATGGAAAGCTGATATGGGCGGCACAGGGAAAGCAAAGGTAAGTAAGTTAAAATGTATTATTTTAATGGTGGCAGCCCAGGCATATAGACTTAATACAAAATTTGGCCAGAGTATCCCTTTTAGATTCTGTACATTTTCTTCTGAATGAAAGAATACTAGACAACCTTTCTAAATCCTTCTCAAATTTCTATCTAAAATGCTTACATTGTTGGTTTAACTTTTTTTATAAAATAGACCACAGAGAAAAGCTTTTAGTGCATTTAATACACGTGGCTCTCAACAGTTCACCTGTTAATAGCTTAGAATGTATTGATTTTCCTCTCAATTTTGTCAAAGCTCTCAATAACTGTAACTAAATGGGAATTAATCTTTATAAATGGATTTCTTACTTTATTTTTTCCTCTACCCTTTTCTAGCACTATCGCGGAATCATATGAGATTGATTTGGGCTTGTTTTTTATTATTTTACAGAGCCCAGTGTTAACAAATTACAAAATGAAATATCTATTTTAAATGCTGTATTATGGGATACACTTAAACAGAAATACTTATAAATCATTACCATATAATTTCCCTCTTAAACCTGCCATCCCATCTCCCTGATGAATTTAAGTAATAGTGAGGACCAATTTCCCAAAGACCTCAATCTACTTAACTGATCCTTATGTGCATTTGGGACAGGTTTTTTAATTTTTGCACTTTTGTATTTTCCACTTCACCTTCTAAAAATGAACACTTTCAATTTTGCACCTACTGACACCAATTGAACTTTGTAATAACATCAATCATTTCACCACAAAATCTACGGCGAAACAAGAAAATAAATACTTGTGGGGCTAAATTTGAATAAAAACACTACCGATTCTACACAGTGCACTTTTCGGTAAAAATGACACCCTATCTTTATTCTTTAGGTCCATATGGTTACAAGGATACCTAGTTTATATAGATTTTATTTTATTTTACTACTTTAAAAAAAATTATAACTACATGCACCAAAATTAGTGTTTAAAATTGTGTTTAAAATTGTCCATTTCTGACCCCTATAACTTTTTTATTTTTCCGTATACAGGGATGTGTGATGGATAATTTTTTGCTGTAAAGTTGTTTTTATCGGCACAATTTTTGTTTTGATGGGACTTTTTGAACGCTTTTTATAAATTTTTTACGGCATACAAAGTGACCAAATATACGCAATACGGACTTTAGAATTTTTTACGTGTACGACATTTACTGTGTGGCATAATTAACATAATTTTTTTAAAGTTCGGACATTTACGCACACGACGGTACCACATATGTTTATGTTTATTTTTGCTTACATATATTTTTTTTTAAATGGAATGGGGGGGGGAGGTGATTCAAACTTTTATTAGCGAAAAGGAATCACATTTATGAATTTTTTTCTTTTTTACACTTTTTTTTAGTCCTCATAGGGGACTATTACATGCAAACCTTAGATTGCATACACTGAACAATGCTATTGTAACGGTCTTACCGTAGATGGCTGGGAATTGGATCAGCTGACCTGTGTAGACAATGGCTGAACTGCACCAGGGAGTGGAGTCTAAGGTGCCGTTGGTTTTCACCAGAGCCCGCCGCAAAGCGGGATGGTCTTGTTGCAGCAGGCGGCACCCAGATTGTTGCCCCTGGCACAATCCGTCCACACAGGATTCGATAACAGGATAAACTTGGCATGGAGAAGAAGAAAAGTCGGACATAGCAGGGGTCAGAAGGCTGGCAGCAAAGAAGCGTAGTCGGGTCACAGGCACAAGGTCAGGAGGCAGGTGGCAAAGGAGTAAAGTAGGGTCACAGGCACAAGGTCACAGCCCCGCCCCCTTGTGACATCATGATACTCCTGCCCCAGTATCGTAAGTCATCAGACATGGAGCGATCTTTGCTCCGTGAGGCTGATGACGGGGTGCTGCAGGAGAGATTGCGGGGGTCCCCAGTGGCGGAACCCCGCGATCAGATATCTTATCCCCTATCCTTTGGAGTACCCCTTTAAGGGGTTAAGACATCATTTAGAAATCATATAACCGATAACACTTTAGCTAATCTGGAAAGTACATCTGTAGAAAAGGTGGAGAAATATACACAAGATTAAAAACCATTCTTACATTATCCAACAAACTGTACAAGAAATTATATCTGGCCCTTTTATCTATAACCTTTGCTATGAAAGAAAAAATGACCTTGTGATGGACAAGTACTGATACTCAATAAGAGATAGAGAAATAAAAATGATATTTCAAGTCTGTATATATTTTTTTTTTTATAAGACATATCCTTTTAGTCACTATGGGGGATATTTATCATTGTTGTCTTTACATAGTGAGTTTTAACCTCTTGGGGACTCAGGGCATATGCATACGCCCTGCATCCCCGATCCTTAAGGACCCGAGCAGGGACCAGACCAGGATGCCTGCTGAAATCATTCAGCAGGCATCCCGTGACAATGCCTCGGGGGGTCCTGATAACACCCCCCTAACCCACCCACCCATGAATTGATTTGAGGCAATTTCGGGTCAATCGGGTCCCCGGTGACCCGGAAAAAAGAAAAGAAAAGAAAAAAAGGTCCGAGACGACACCTATCATCCTTTAGCAGCAGGAGTGAGGTGGCACTGAATCAGGGTACCCGCTGGAGCCCCCGGCATGGGCAGCAGGATGTGGGCTCCAGGAGTGGAGGCGGAGGTGGCGATGGCAGGCGGTTCTTCAGTGTGCAGCAGCAGGAGGTAAGGCTGGCCTCCTGCTGTTGCTTAGCAACAATTCCCAGCATGCACACAAGGGCATGCTGGGAGTTGTTGTTATGAAACAGCAGAAGGCTCAACTACAACTCCCAGCATGCCCTTTGGTAGTTTGTGCATGCTGGGGTTTGTAGTTATGCAACAGCTGGAGGCACATTTTTGTGCCTCCAGCTGTTGCATAACTACAACCTCCAGCATGCACGGATAGCCAAAGGGCATGCTGGGAGTTGCAGCAGTGTGCCTCCAGCTGTTGCATAACTACAAGTCCCCACATGCCCTTTGGCTGTAAGTGTATGCTGAGAGTTGTAGTTTTGCAACAGCTGAAGGCACACTGGTTGCGAAACACAGAGTTTGTTACCTAACTCAATGTTTCGCAACCAGTGTGCCTCCAGCTGTTGCAAACTACAACTCCCAGCATGCACTGATTGACCGTACATGCTGGGAGTTGTAGTTTTACAACAGCTGGAGGCACACTGGTTGCGACACACTGAGTTAAGTAATGAACTCCCAGTGTTTTGCAACCAATGTGCCTCCAGTTGTTGCATAACTACAACCCCCAGCATGCACGTTCAACCAAAGGGCATGCTGGAAGTTTTAGTAGTATGCCTCCAGCTGTTGCATAACTACAAGTCCAAACATGCCCTTTGACAGTCCGGGCATGCTGAGAGTTGTAGCTTTTTGGAACAGCTGAAGGCACACTGGATGCAAAACACTGAGTTTGTTACCTTAATCAGTGTTTTGCAACCAGTGTCCCTCCAGCTGTTGCAAACTATAACTCCCAGCATGCACTGATAGACCGTACATGCTGGGTGTTGTAGTTTTGCAACAGTTGGAGGCACACTGGTTGCGAAACACCGAGTTAAGTAACAAACTCTCAGTGTTTTGAAAACAGTGTGCTTCCAGCTGTTGCATAACTACAACCCACAGCATGCACGACAGCCAAAGGGCAAGCTGGGAGTTGTAGTTTTGCAACAGCTGGAGGTTTGCCCCCCTATTTGAATGTACAGGGTACATTCACGCAGGCAGGTTTACAGTGAGTTCCTCGCTGCAAGTTTGAGATGCAGCAAATTTTCCGCTGCAGCTCAAATTCCCAGCGGAAAACTCGTTGTAAACCCCCGCCTGTGTGAATGTATCCTAAAAACACTACACCTACACAAAATAAAGGCTTAAACACTATATATACATATACCCCTACACAGTCGCCCCCCCCCCCCCCCCGATAAAAATGAAAAACATCTGGTATGGCAGTGTTTCTAAAACAGAGCCTCCAGCTATTGCAAAACAACAACTCCCAGTATTGCCGGGCAGCCATTGACTGTCCAGGCATGCTGGGAGTTTTGCAACAGCTGGAGGCATTCTGTTGTAATTCTTGCATCCGGGTCCGTCCCTATATGAATCCATAATTCGGGCCTCAAATGCGCATGGCGCTCTCTCACTTTGGAGCCCTTTCGGATTTCAAGTCAACAATTTAGTGCCACATATGGGGTATTTCCGTACTCGGGAGATATTGCCTAACAAATTTTGTTTCATTTTTTCCTCTTTTTACCCCTTATGAAAAGATAAAGTTGGGGTCTACACTTGCATGTTACTGTAAAAAAAAATTATGTTTCACAATAACATGCTGGTGTTGCCCCATACTTTTCAGAGGTAAAGAGGTAAAAAGGAAAAAAAGAGGTAAAAAGGAAAAAAAAGAGGTAAAAGGAAAAAAAGACCCCTAAAATCTGTAACGCAATTTCTCCTTAGTAAGAAAATCTCACGAAAATGCTCTGTGGGTGCACAACAAAGCTCAGGAGTGAGAGCGCATGATGTAAATTTGAGGCTTAAATTGGTGATTTGCACAGGGGTGGCTGATTTTACAGCGGTTCTGACATAAACACAAAAAAATAAATACCCACATGTGACCCCATTTTGAAAACTACTCTCACGGAATGTAACAAGGGTTATGGTGAACCTTAACACCCCACAGGTGTTTGACGAATTTCGTTAAAGTTGGATGAGAAAATGAAAAAAAAAAAAATTACCCTAAATTTTTTATTTTCACAAGGGAAAATAGGAAAAAAAGCCCCCCAAAATGTGTAACCCCATTTCTTCTGAGTAAGTGAATACAAATGTGGATATAAAGTGCTCTGCTGGTGCACTACAATGCTCAGAAGAGAAGGATCGCCATTTGGCTTTTGGAGAGAAAATATGTCCGGAATTTGTCCGGAATTGAAGGCCATGTGTCTTTAAACAATGGACAACCACCCCCCCCCCCCCCCCGCCCACATGTGACCCCATTTTTGAAGTTACCATGTTGTGGCACCATAGGGGCTTTGTGCACATGGCCCCCGACTTCAATTTCAATAAAATTCTCTCCCCAAAAGCTCAGTGGCGCTCCTTCTCTTCTGAGCATTGTAGTTCGCCTGCAGAGCACTTTACATCCACATATGGGGTATTTCCATACTCAGAAGAAATGGGGTTACAAATTTTGGTAGACTTTTTCTCTTATTAACCCTTGTAAAAATGTAAAATTTGGGGAAAAAACTGCATTTTAGGGAAAAAAAAATTTAATTTCCATCTACACATCCGACTTTAACGAAAAGTCGTCAAACACCTGTGGGATGTTCCTTGAAGTGTGAAGTTTCCAAAATAGTATGCCATGTATTTTTTTTTTTTGCTGTTCTGGCACCATAGGGGCTTCCTAAATGAAACATGCACCCCAAAAACCATTTCACCAAAATTCAATCTCCAAAATCCTGTTGTCGCTCTTTCCCTTCTGAGCCCTCTAGTGCACCCACAGAGCAGTTTACATCTACATATGAAGTATTTCTTTATTCGAGAGAAATTGGTTTACACATTTTGGGGGGGATTTCTCTCTTTTTACCCCTTGTAAAAAATTTAAAAAATGGCTCTACAAGAACATGCGAGTGTAAAAAATGAAGATTTTGAATTTTCTCCTTCACTTTGCTATTATTCCTGTGAAACACCTAAAGGGTTAACAAACTTTCTGTATGTTATTTTGAATAGTTTAAGGGGTGTAGATTCTATAATGGGGTCATTTATGGGATATTTCTCAAAGAAAAGCTCTCAAATCCACTTCAAACTTAACTGGTCCCTGAAAAATGCAGAAATTTTTTTTTTTTGTGTGAAAATTTTGAAAATTGCTGCTATACTTTGAAGCCCTCTAATGTCTTCAAAAAGTAAGGCCTGAGTCCTTAAGGTGAAAATGGGCTGAGTCCCTAAGGGGTTAAAATAATTTTTTTGCTGCTTTTGTTTTTCTTAAGTGTGACATATTTATCATACTATCACGGGGGGGGGGATTGATAAATTTGATGCAAGTAGGCAAAAAAAACTAAAAAATCACTTCAGGACACCATTTTGTATGTTTTCTCCTCTTATCTGTAACTTTTCTGCACAAAAAGTCCCAGTTTGGACTTTTTTGTGACATTCACACTTGATATAACCCTTACCACTGCAAAGTAAAGACTGAAATTGACTTGTAAAAATAAAAAAATAGTGCTAAGGCGCACATGCTACATGAGCCAAATATAAGCTAAAAACAAACTATAATGTCTATGACAAACATGGCAAACAAACTATGGCAGAAATATGGCGGTTGACATAGTCAAATAAAGCACATGGTTTAGCTATTATATTGCTGGCCTAGTCCAGTGCAGAGAGGGCCGGAGGACTGGAGGTTGATAAGATGCCGAAGGACTGGTGGCCAGGCAATATGTGCAATGCTTTGCAAAGCTCATCAGGAGGGTCACCTGTGTTCATCGCCGAATGAATGCTCATCTAGGAAAGTGACCACTACTACTGTCCTGGGGCTAGGAAGTGATTGGTTGTGGATATAGGTGACCTATATTTTCCTGTGTGAACCATTGCTGTAGTGGTATAGACGGAGTGGACTGCTATCATGTGGGTAGCAAGCTCTGGGGAGTCCACTGGAACTGTGGGGACAAAGTCAGCCCAATATCAGTAACCTATTGGGGATCAGCTCTATTCTATGGGAGGCTGTAGCTAGGTCCGTTCTGGAAAGCTAAGGGGAATTCTTAGTCCTGGTAGGCTGGTGGACAGCTGCATGTCATTTGGTTGCCCTACAGGCTAGTAGTAGTAAAACAGGCCAGGAAGAGGCTCCTATGAAGAAAAAAGGGACCTGAAACAGGTTCTGTTTGTCATGCACCTGGATGAGGATGTCACGCAACAGATAGTGGATCCTCTACCTGTGTGGCTGATGACACGGACCATATCGGGGAGCAGAGTCTAAGTCTTCACCAGAGCCTGTCGCAAAGCGGGATGGATTTGCTGCGGCAGGCGATACCCAGGTCGCTACCCCCAATACGGCTCGAACACACTGGTAACTGGGCAAGGAGAAGTACAGGAGGATGAGACAGAGGCGTAGTCAACGTAACAGAAGGTCAGGACAGGCAGCAAAGGTTCGTAGTCAAAAAACGTAGCAGGACGGTCTGGCAAACAGGCAATAGGATACGCTTTCTCTCAGGCAATGGGCACTGAAGATCCGGCAGGGGATGTGGGAGGTGCAGGAACTTATAGAGTAGTGTCAGGTGTACATACTAATTAAGAGCGCACTGGCCCTTTAAATTACAGAGCTCCGCCACGCACGCGCGCCCTAGGAGAGGGGGCCGAGCTCGGCGGAGCTTAGTGCCAGAAGCAGCAGAGCAGGGTAAGTGACGGGCTGGGATTCACATGCGGGCGCGCGATGCGAATCCCAGCCCCGCCGACAGACAGGGACCCTGGGACACTGCGCTCACGGCCGGAGTTCGCAGCCGGAGCACAGCGCGTGACAGTACCACCCCCCCTTCCCACGGTACGGAGACAAAATTACGTAGATAGTCCCCCAGGACTTGATTCACCCTTTCGACTTGACCATTGGATTGAGCGTGGTAAGCCGAGGAGAAGTCCAATTTTACTTGGAGGCATGAACAGAGGGCTCTCCAGAACTTGGAGACAAATTGGACCCCCCGATCGGAAACAATATGAGTAGGTAGACCATGGAGACGGAAGATGTGAGTGAAAAATAGCTTCGCTAGCTGCGGTGCTGATGGCAACCCTGGCAAGTGCACAAAATGGGCAATTTTAGAAAACCGGTCAACCACAACCCAGATGACCGTGTCGCCAGTGGAAGATGGAAGGTCGGTGATAAAGTCCATTGCTATGTTGGTCCAGGGCAGCTCAGGAACTGGCAGAGGTTGTAGAAGACCAGCAGGCTTGGCACGAGGGGTCTTGTCCTGGGCACAGACAGAAGTCAACGACATCTTTTCTCAGAGTTGGCCACCAATACAGTCGGGAGATAAGTTGCATGGACTTGCGTATTCCGGCATGGCCGGCCAGGAGAGGAAATGACCCCATTTCAAGATTCGGAGTCTTAGGCGTGGAGTTACGTAGGTCTTCCCAGGAGGCAGATGCTGAAGAGTTGCTGGAGCTGCAGTAATGAGACGATCGGGAGGTATAATATGTTGAGGATGTGGTTCTTGGTCTTGGACCTCAGAGGATCTGGATAGCGCGTCAGCCCAACGATTTTTCTCTGCAGGCCGAAAATGAATAAAAAACTCAAATCTGGAGAAAAATAGGGACCAATGTGCCTGACGAGGATTGAAGTGATGAGCAGTCTGTAGATATAACAAGTTCTTGTGGTCAGTATAAATGGTAAGTGGATGTACAGAGCCCTCCAAGGGATGGCGCCATTCTTCCAAGGCCAACTTAATAGCCAAAAGCTCACGATCACCTATTGTATAGTTTCTCTCTGCTGGTAAGAAGGTTTTAGAGAAGAAACCGCAGGTTAGCGTTTTTCCCTTGGAAGATTTTTGTGTCAAAATAGCGCCTGCACCGACCAAAGAAGCGTCCACTTCCAAAATAAATGGCTTGGCAGAGTCTGGTCTTGACAATACAGGAGCGGAAGCGAAGGCAGATTTCAACTGTTTAAAGGCTTCTTCAGCCTCTGGAGTCCCGACCTTTGGATTGGCCGCTTTCTTAGTAAAAGACACGATGGGAGCAACCAAGGTGGAATAATGTGGAATAAATTGTCGATAATAATTGGCAAAGCCGAGGAAGCTCTGAATCGCTTTCAAGCCAGAAGTTCGAGGCCAGTCCAGTACTGCGGACAACTTGTTAGGATCCATTTGCAGACCTTGACTGGAGACAATATATCCAAGGAATGGAAGACTGGTCTTCTCAAAAGTACACTTTTCAAGTTTAGCATAAATATGATTGTCTCGGAGGCGAGTAGATGAGAATGTCATCTAAGTAGACAACAACACAGGAGTATAGGAGATCACGAAAAATGTCATTGACAAACTTCTGGAAGACAGCTGGAGCATTACAGAGTCCAAAAGGCATCACCAGATATTCAAAATGACCATCACGAGTATGCAGTCTTCCATTCGTCCCCTTTTCGTATACAAATTAAATTATAGGCCCCACGAAGATCCAACTTGGAAAAGATTTTAGCCCCTGGCAGACGATCAAACAACTCAGTGATCAAAGGAAGCGGGTAGCAGTTCTTAACAGTGACGGTAGTCAATGCAAGGTCATAGCGATCCGTCCTTCTTTTCTATGAAGAAGAAACCAGCCCCGGCAGGAGAGGAGGACTTCCTGATGAATCCCTTCTGTAGGTTTTGTTGTATATACTTAGACATGGCCAGAGTTTCGGGTACAGATAAAGGGTAGATTCTGCCCCTGGGTGGTGTGGTGCCGGGTAGCAGGTCAATGGGACAGTCGTAGGGGCGATGTGGAGGTAACACTTCGGCTTGTTTTTCACTGAAGACATCAGCAAAATTCTGTAGAAAGGGAGGCAAACCAGGCAGTGGACGAGAATATGGTTCCAACTTGGTCACCCGTACGTGAATACAATGATTGTTGCAGTGCGGACTCCAGCAAAGGACTTCTCCGTTCTTCCAATCCAGCTGAGGAGCATGGAGCTGCAACCAGGGTAGACCCAGTAAGAGAGGAGAAGTACAGTGTGGAAGCACATAGAAGGACAAGTTCTCTCTGTGTGAGCCTCCGACCTGCATTAAAAGAGGTTCAGTGCGGTATAGTACAGTACAGTACAGTTTTTCTCCATTAACCGCGGAGATGAACAACGGTTTCGGGAGGCGTGGAACTGGCAGAAGATACTTGTGCACAAGAGAGGCGTCAATTAAGTTACCAGCGGAGCCAGAGTCCAGGAAGGCCAAGAGTGAGAGGTTCACTTTAGAAGGAAGAAGAAGCTGAACCGTCATATTTAAGCATGGAGAGGAGGAATTCACACCTAGTGAGGCCTCTCCCACAAACCCTAGGTGCAAGCGTTTTCCTGCGGCTGTGGATGTACTGGACAATCTTTCAGGAAATGATCAGCACTGGCGCAGTAGAGACACAGATTCTCAGCTCGGCGGTGAGTTTCTTGAAGAGTCAGGCGAGTCCGATCCACCTGCATAGCCTCCACTGCGGGGGGCAAAGTAGAAGGTTGAGGTAGTTGTTGGAAGACAGGTGCCAAGCGAGGAAAGCGCCGAGGTCGTGCTGATTCTCTTTCTTGGCGTAGTTCCTCACGTCTCTCAGAGAAAGGGATATCAATCCGGGATGCCAATTGTATCAGTTAATTCAGATTAGATGGCAACTCCCGGGCAGCTAGGACATCTTTTATTTGGCTAGCTAATCCCCTCTTGAAAGTAGCACAGAGAGCTTCATTATTCCAAGACAACTCCGAAGCCAGGGTCCATAACCGGATGGCATATTCGCCCACAGTGGAGTTGCCCTGGGAAAGGCTCAGCAAAGCAGTCTCAGTAGAGGAAGCTCGGGCGGGTTCTTCAAAAACCGTGCGGAATTCCAGCAGGAATGCCTGGAGATTAGTAGTCATAGCATCACTGTGATCCCACAGTGGAGTAGCCCAGGCCAAGGCCCTACCAGACAGGAGACTGAAGGCTACTTTTGCTCGTTCAGTGGAGAGCTGGTCCACCATGAGTTCTATGTGCATGGAGCACTGTGTGACGAAACCCTGACAAGACTTAGGATCCCCCTCAAACTTCTCAAGAAGCGACAGACGGAGTTTCGAGCCGGGGGCAACGCCTGCTGCAGAAGGCTGTACTGGAGCTGGAGGAGGCTGTGGCTGTGGCGGATTCTGCTGGGCAGATAGCAGCTGCTTCATCATGGCAGATAGCTGGTTAAGCTGCTGTGCCTGCTGGGCCAACTGCTGGGACTGAAACGCCCTGACAGATGCAAGATCCGAATCAGGCAGAGGAACCCCAGTTGGATCCATGGCCGGATCTTGCTGTCACGCACCTGGATGAGGATGTCACGGAGCAGATAGTGGATCCTCTACCTGTGTGGCTGATGACACGGACCGTATCGGGGAGCTGAGTCTAAGGTGCCGCTGGTCTTCACCAGAGCCCGTCACAAAGCTGGATGGATTTGCTGCGGCAGACGACACCCAGGTCACAACCCCCAATATGGCTCGACCACATAGGTAACCGGGCAAGGCAAAGTACAGGAGGATGAGACAGAGGCGTGGTCAACATAGCAGAAGGTCAGGACAGGCGGCAAAGGTTCGTAGTCAAAAAACGTAGCGGGACGGTCTGGGTACACGGGTATGGCAAACAGGCAATAGGATACGCTTTCTCTCAGGCAATGGGCACTGAAGATCTGGTGGGGGGGTGGGAGGTGCAGGAACTTATAGAGTAGTGTCAGGTGTACATACTAATTAAGAGTGCACTGGCCCTTGAAATTACAGAGCTCCGCCGCGTGCGCGCCGTAGGAGACGGGGACGAGCGCGGCGGAGCTTAGTGCCAGAAGCAGCAGAGCGGGGTAAGTGATGGGCTGGGATTCGCATGCGGGCACGTCCCGCGATGCGAATCCCAGCCCCGCCGACAGACGGGGACCCCGGGACACTGCGCTCACGGCTGGAGTTTGCGGCCGAAGCACAGCGCGTGACACTGTTGCTACTCTATTTTGTCATCACATTTTTTTTTAAGAGACATTCAAGTAACTTTACCACCTAGGGTGAATGCAGCTAATAAGCTGTTGTGTCTTATCTGAGAAAGTAACCACCAAGATTGGCTATGCCACTGAATGATAAAGAAAAACTTGATTTATTTGTATTTAAGGGAGAAATACAAAATAAACCACAATCATCCATCTCACAGGGCTGATGCATGCCAGATTATATCCCTGCCATTAAAGGGGTACTCCGGTGAAAAACTTTTTATTTATTTTTTTTTAAATCAACTGGTGGCAGAAAGTTAAACAGATTTGTAAATTACTTCTATTAAAAAATCTTAATCCTTCCTGTACTTATTAACTGCTGAATACTACAGTGGAAATTCATTTCAATTTGAAACACAGAGCTGTCTGCTGACATCACGAGCACAGTTCTCTCTGCTGACATCTCTGTCCATTTTAGGAACTGTCCAGAGTAAAAGGAAATCCCCACAGCAAACATATGTTGGTCTGGACAGTTCCTAAAATGGACAGAGATGTCAGCAGAGAGCACTGTGCTCATGATGTCAGCAGAGAGCACTGTGTTCCAAAAAGAAAATAATTTCCGCTGTAGTATTCAGCAGCTAATAAGTACAGGAAGTATTAAGATTTTTTAATAGAAGTAATTTACAAATCTGTTTAACTTTCTGGCATCAGTTGATTGAACAAAAAAAAAAGTTTTTCATCGGAGTACCCCTTTTAGAACCAGGATCTGGTGTTAATGACCAAATATGTCCATCAGGAAGTGTCAGACTGGGCTTTATGCTTCTCTAGACCCTATAAAGGAACCAGCTGAATCCCTTTTTTTCAGAGTTTTTACATTTGTAAAATAGGGAAATTAGAAAGAGAGGAAGTAGCACATTTTTTCCTCCTACTGGATTTCTATAAATATCCTATATCTGCAGCCTGGGATATAATAACACAAGTAAGATAAAAGCTTAGATCTATAATAAACACATGGTTGCCCCGAGACATTGACCATTAATAGATGTTATTCATATCTTGTGAAATCCACTTGAAAAAAATAAGTGTCCCTTAAAAATGACCCTTTTACTGCTTTGCCCTGGGGCTTTAATGCCAGTCTTCTATAATTCTTACCTTGAGATTCTTAACAGTCTGTGTAATTTTAGGTCTTGAGAAGATCCACTTGTTCATCCTTTGCGCAGCCCCCAAGCACACTTGTACCCTACCTGGAGCCAGCGCTAGTTACAAGCCTGTAGATTTTAAAGGAAAGGGAATTTTAATAAGGTTCTTTAATGTACCCAGATACAAGTGCACAGTCATCCATCATTAGTCAGATGAAGCTCATTTACTGGCTGTTATTAATGCAAGAGCCTAAGATAAGACGAAGAAAAGCAAGAACAGAGGCACGTGACTAGAAAGTCAAGTGTCTTCAAAACCCGAACACCATCTCTATAAAGGTTTCTCTAAATACTGAAAGCTCCTTAGAGTAGAAATAACCAACCAATGAGAATTGTTCATATATATATGGCTTAAGAAGATATCTCAAAGTTGACAGTTCAACAGCTTTTCATATTTAATGCGAAAAATAGTTCTGTCTACCGTATTTATCGGGGTATACCACGCACCGGCATATAACACGCACCCTCATTTTACCAAGGATATTTGGGTAAAAAAAGTTTTTTTACCCAAATATCCATGGTAAAATGAGGGTGCGTGTGTGTGCATGCGTATACCCCGATACACCCCCAGGAAAGGCTTCTCTCCCCCTGCCTTTCCAGGGGTCTAGAGCCCTGCTGCCGGCCCTTCTCTGCCGCTGGCTATCGGCGCCGCTGCCCGTTCTCTCCCCCTATCAGTGCCGGGGCCCCATTGCCGGCGCCAATAGCCAGGGGGAGAGAAGCGGCGCCGACAATGGGGCAGCTGCCTCGTTGCCTCCCCCCATCCCTGGTTGCATAATTACCTGTTGCCGGGGTCGGGTCCGCCCTGCTTCAGGCCTCCGGTGTGCGTCCCCTGCGTCGTTGCTATGCACTGCACGGCGCGGCGCAATGACGAGTGACGTCTATCCCTTCTCTCCCCCTGGCTGTCGGCGCCGCTGCCCCATTGCCGGCGCCGCTTCTCTCCCCCTGGCTATCAGCGCCGGCAATGGGGCGCCGGCACAGATAGTCAGCGGAAGAGAACAGGCAGCGGCGTCGATAGCCAGGGGGAGAGAAGGGCCGGCAGCAGGTCTCTAGACCCCAGGGCAGACAGGGGCAGAGAAGCCGGCAGCGCTGACGGTCTCTGCACCTGCAAAGCCGCTGCAGTTCATTGATTTAATGCGCCCGCTTTAAATCATTGAACTGCAGTGGCTTATCGGCGTATAACACGCAGCCTAAAAAGTGTGTGTTATACGCCGATAAATACAGTACTCATATAAGAATCTATCTTCCAGTCTGTCCCCTGCACCTTGTGAAAGCATGTAAACCAAAGAAATAAGAGCTTCACCACTATTTGCCCAATAAAACAATTACAGTGGTCCCTCAACATACGATGGTAATCTGTTCCAAATGGACCATCGTTTGTTGAAACCATCGTATGTTGAGGGATCCGTGCAATGTAAAGTATAGGACAGTGGTCTACAACATGCGGACCTCCAGATGTTGCAAAACTACAACACCCAGCATGCCCGGACAGCCAACGGCTGTCCGGGCATGCTGGGAGTTGTAGTTTTGCAACATCTGGAGGTCCGCAGGTTGGAGGTGTCCCCGCCGCTTCGGACCGTCACCGCTCGTCACCGCTGCCCTGGATGTCGCCTTCCATCGCTGTCGCCGCGTCCCTGGGGTATCCTCGACACTCCGGCAAGGCCTTTGCATCCCTGGCATCCTCCCTCTCTGTCACCGCCATCACGTCGCTATGCACGCCACTCCTATTGGATGACGGGAGGGCGTGCGCAGCGACGTGATGACGACGTTGAAGAGCGCCGGCGATGCAGGGGATCCCGAAGAGGACGCGCCGGAGCCCCGAGGACAGGTAAATGATCGTCAGCGGAGCAAACGGGGCACCGTAAACGGCTATCCGGTGGCAGCTGAAGCAGTCTGCCCTGCCGGATAGCCGTTTTTGCGATGGCCCCGACATACAAAAGCATCGTATGTTGATGCTGCCTTCAACATGCGATGGCCTTCGTATCTTGAAATTAGTGTTGAGCGGCATAGGCCATATTCGAATTCGCGAATATTCGCGAATATATGGACGAATATTCGTCATATATTCGCGAATGTTCGCATATTCGTTATATTCTCGTTTTATTTTCGCATATGCGAAACTTCGCGTATGCGAAAATTAACATATGTGAATATTAGCATATACAAAATTCGCATATGCGAAAATTAGCATATGCGGAAAATTAGCATATGCGAATTTTCGCACGCCAGTCTCACACAGTAGTATTACAGCCTTCTTTACACCACACAAGCTGGAAGCAGAGAGGGATGATCACTGTGATGTGTACTGTGAAAATAAAAAAAACGAATATTCGTAATTACGAATATATAGCGCTATATTCGCGAAATTCGCGAATATGCGATATTCGCAAATAATATTCGAATTGCGAATATTCGTGAGCAACACTACTTGAAATGATCGTGTCTGGGCCATCGTAGGTCGGGGGGGGGGGGGTCACTGTACTTTATTCATATTTCCATAAGACATATATTACGCATGATGCAAATTTTGAACATGGTAAATGAGCAGCAGAATCACTAATACTCCATATAATAATGTGCATTGGGATGGGAAAACAATCACTCATTTATAAAGACCCAAATCCCTATACTGCATAATCATCTATCACATATATCTAGTATCAGACACAGTATAGGGATTTGGGTCTCTATAAATGAGTGATTGTTTTCCCATCCCAATACACACTATTATATGGAGTATTAGTGATTCTGCTGCTCATTTACCATATGCAAAATATGCATGTAATGTAATGACAGGTTAATATGTATATGGTTCAGCGACAGACATCTCCCTTCATGCACTTTAAAGTATTGGATTGTTGTAATGAAAGACCTAATCATGCGTAATATATGTTTTATGGAAATCGAAATAAAGTTATTGTTTTTCTTGGTCAAATAGTGGTGAAGCTCTTTTTTCTTTGGTATACATATTGTCATGGAGCAGCATGCATATTGCAATAGGATTATCTGGGAATAGGGCCATATAATACAGTTACAGTTATAATGGTAATAGGTCTTTACCCAGTAAGAACTATTGTGCATTTAATACCTTGTGAAAGCAGTCAAGATAAGCTGGGAAACATATATGATAACTAGCTATATCTACTATAATATTGCCTCCTACATATAAGAATATAACTACTATAATACTTCTTTCTTTATACAGGAATTTACTGTAACTATTATAATACTGCCTGCTATGTACAAGAATATAACTACTATAATACTGTCTCCTATGTACAAGAATATAACTGCCATAACACTGCCCCTATGTACAAGAATATAACTACTATAATACTGCTCCTATGTACAAGAATATAACTACTATAATACTGCTCCTATGTACAAGAATATAACTACTATAATACTGCCTCCTAAGTACAAGAATATAAGTACTATAATACTGCTTCCTATGTACAAGAATATAAGGACTATAATACTGTCTCCTATGTACAAGAATATAAGTACTATAATACTGCCCCTAAGTACAAGAATATAACTACTATAATACTGCCTCCTATGTAAAAGAATATAACTACTATAATACTGTCTCCTATGAACAAGAATATAACTATTATAATTCTGCCCATATGCACAAGAATATCACTACTATAATGATACTGCCCCCTATGCACAAGAATATTACTACTATAATACCGCTCCCTAAGCACAAGGATATTACTGCTATAATAATACTGTCCCCTATGCAGAAGAATATTACTACTATATACTGCTATGTACTTAATACTATTACCGCTCTCTATGTACAAGAATAAAAGTACCATAATACTGCCGCCATTTCATTTTAGTGGCAGGCATATTAAAGTGTAGATGGAGTTTGTCATTGTAACTTCCAGATAAATTCTTCAGCTGGAGATCTTATTATTCACTGATAGAAGATCTTGATATTTCGGCTGCTATCTCACTACAGTGATCCCCACAGGCCATTTACTATTAGGATAAGAATATGTTAGCAGTAAGCAACTTTTTATCAATCCTCCATTACAAACCAAGGGCGAGTGCAGGAACATTTTGAGAGCAACTGAGATCAGTCACACATATACTATGTAAATGTGTCTGGTACTAGAAATATGTGAAAATCGTGATCAGCGAGGAGGGGTGCAGACTTTCCAGAATATTCTGTCATTCATCCAAATAATTGACATAGCACTCCAGTATGAAATGGCTGACAACAGGAACAATAGATTATATTCTAAAGAAACCTAACTGTTTTATGCTTCCCGAACCGCAGACAGCGTGAAACAGGTGCAGGGAGTGGGGTCCTGGAACACTATGATTTACACCCCCTGCTTTCTGCCCCGCTTATGGCCGTTCACATTGACCCGCAGGTTAGGGACCCAGGGGGAGATTTATCAAAACCTGTGTAGAGTAAGAGTGGTCCAGTTGCCCATAGCAACCAATCAAATTAAATCCTTCAAGACCAGGCCAATTTTGGCCTTAAAGGGGTACTCCCACCCTAGACATCTTATCCCCTATCCAAAGTGTAGGGGAAAAGATGTCTGATCGCAGGGGTCCCGCCGCTGGGGACCCCCGCATTATTGTATGCAGCACCCACCTGTTTTTTCGCCGGAACCGCTGGAGGGTCTGATTCGCGACTACGGGAACGGAAGTCCGTGACGTCAGGACTTCTCCCCCGTGTGATGTCACGCCCGTCCCCTCAATGCAAGTCTATGGGAGGGGGTGGAACTCTCTAGCGCTTTGTTGCCATCCATTTCTGGGTGTTTTTTTACATATGTTTGGGGTGATTGTCCTGTTGGAAGACCCAAGATCTCGCACGCAAACCCAACTTTCTGACACTAGGCTGTACAGTGCAACCCAAAATCCATTAGTAATCCTCAGATTTCATGATGCCTTGCACACATTCAAGGCACCCTGTGCCAAAGGCAGCAAAACAACCCCAAAACATAATTGAACCTCCACCATATTTCACTGTGTTCTTTTCTTTGTAGGCCTTATTCTGTTTTCGGTATACAGTAGAATTATGTACTTTACCAAAATGCTCTATCTTGGTCTCATCTGTCCACAAGATGTTTTACCAGAAGGATTTTGGCTTGCTCAAGTTCATTTTGGCAAAATGTAGTCTTGCTTTTTTTGTGTCTCTGTGTCAGCAGTGGGGTCCTCCTGGGTCTCCTGCTATAGCGTTTTATTTCATTTAAATGTTAATGGATAGTTTGCGCTGACACTGATGCTCCCTGAGCCTGCAGGACAGCTTGAATATCTTTGGAACTTGTTTGGGGCTGCTTATCCACCATCCACACTATCCTGCGTTGACACCTTTCATAAATTTTTCTCTTCGGTCCACAACCCAGGGAGATTAGCTACAGTGCCATGGGTTGCAAACTTCTTTATAATTTTGCGCACTGTGGACAAAGGTAAATCTAGATCTCTGGAGATGGACTTGTAACCTTGAGATTGTTGATATTTTTCCACAATTTTGGTTGTCAAGTCCTCAGACAGTTCTCTTCTCCTCTTTCTGTTGTCCATGCTTAGTGTGGCACATACTGAAACACAATGCAAAGACTAAGTGAACTTCTCTCCTTTTTATCTGCTTTCAGGTGTCATTTTATATTGCCCCAGGTGAGTTTAAAGGAGCATCACATGCTTGAAACAATCTTATTTTTCCACAATTGTGAAAGGGTGCCAATAATTTTGTCCAGCCCATTTTTGGACAAATTTGTGTGACATTATGTCCAATTTGCTTTTTTTTCCTCCCTTTTTTGGTTTAGTTCCAATACACACAAAGGGAATAAACATGTGTATAGCAAAACGTGTGATACTGCAATCCTTTTCTGTGAGAAATACTTCATTTTCGTAAAAAATTTCAGGGGTGCAAACATGTCCGGCCATGATTGTATATACGTCCATTTGCGGCAAATCCCTGGAAAAATGGACGTATATATATGTTCATTTGCGGGAAGGGGTTAAAGACTGGTCATTAAATTTTGCAGAATACGGAATTCCGCTCTGTGAATGGGACAGTGGAATCCCAATAAAGTCTATGGACAATAAATTTCGGCAAAATTTCCTGCAGAATTCTTCTGCGGGATTATGCACGGAAATTCTGCTATATAAACATGGCCTTAGGATTATTTAGTTTATAAATGAGACTGCTTAGGTGAGACCAAATAACTAGGTATAAATATATCAGGGGGCAGTACAGAGATCTCTCCCATGACCTATTTAGACTCATGAATTTTATTCGCAAATATCGCATATTCGGGTTTTTTTTCACAGTACACATCACAGTGATCATCCCTCTCTGCTTCCAGCTTGTGTGGTGTAAAGAAGGCTCTAATACTACTGTGTGAGACTGGCGCGCGACTTTTCGCATATGCAAAAAATTTGCATATGTTTTCGCATATGCGAATTTTCGCATATGCTAATTTTTGTATATGATAATTTTCGCATATCATAATTTTTGCATACGCGAACATGTGCGAAAATAAAACGCGAATATTACGAATATGCGAATTCAGCGAATATATGACGACTATTCGTCCATAAATTCGCGAAATATTGCAAATTCGAATATGGCCTATGCCGCTCAGCACTACTCAGGACTGTATCTACAAAAAGAGGGCATCCTCTATGTCTAGGGGAAAGAAGATTAATCACATGTCAACTATTCTTAAAGGGATACTCCCCTGGAAAACTTTTTTTTTAAATCAACTGGTGCCAGAAAGTTAAACAGATTTGTAAATTACTTCTATTATAAAATCTTAATCCTTCCAGTACTTTTTATGGGCTATATACTACAGAAGAAATGCTTTTCTTTTTTGATTTCTCTGATGTCACGACCACAGTGCTCTCTGCTGACCTCTGCTGTCCATTTTTGGAGCTGTCCAGAGTAGGAGAAAATCCCCATAGCAAACATATGCTGCTCTGGACAGTTCCTAAAATGGACAGCATAGAGAGCACTGTGGTCGTGACATCAGAGAAATCAAAAAAGAAAAGCATTTCCTCTGTAGTATACAGCCCATAAAATGTATTGGAAGGATTAAGATTTTTTTTATAGAAGTAATTTACAAATCTGTTTAACTTTCTGGTACCAGTTGATTTAAAAAAAAAAAAAGTTTTCCATGGGAGTACCCCTTTAAAGGCATAACACTTTTATATACAATACACAGCATGACGATTACTGTACAAGGGGAACAGGTGCAAGGGGGCGAAGGGGACACTGTAGGGAGTCTGCCTGACAGGGCAGCAAGGGTACAGGGGTGCAACTCCTGTACTGGGCCACCACACACACAGGTCCCAGCGCATGCGCCGCAGACATTACCTTATAGAGTAATACGCGAGTGCCAGTCCTTCTCCTCTTTCTTCTACTCAGTGCGGGAGTGAGCGCTTCTGCATTCCCTAGAGGCAGAGAGCGCTCACTCTCTGCCTCCAGTATTGCCCTTGCACACGGAGGTGTCAGACAGAGCGCTCGCTCTGTAAAGTAATGTCTGGAAGCGCTCACATATGAAAGATAAGGGGCGCATGCCCAGGTCTTTTGTCAATCCCACTTCCACAGCGGTCCCAGTGCTGGTGTACGTGGGATAGGCGTGGTGGCCACGGGGCATAGCGAACCCCTGGCCACGCCTATCCAAATGTCAGTGGCTGCATATCAAAGTGTGTTTTGGGTTAATAAAAGCTGTAATAAGAAGGATAGAAGTAAGGCTGGAGAGATATTGTGCACACCATACAGACACTGTGGTTAGGTTATATGCCCCAAACCTCATGACAGTTGTGCTTTAACAATATTACAGGTTATGGATACTAGATCTATAGGGACAGAACGTTTATCCAGGGATTTTGATCTGATTGCCATATTTGGGAAAGAATTCCCCATCAATTTTTTTGGTCTTCCTCAACACAGTAGGGTTTCAGGTTGAACTTAATGGACTCTGATCTTTTCAACCTTATGGCTAAGTTTCCAATTGTTTTTTTTGTACTGCATTTTTTTTTGTGTTAAAGAAACGCCAGAAAAAAACGCCAGTGCAATTTCCTGCGTCTGGCGTTTTTTTCTGGCGTTTTTACCCTTAAGTGAAAATTGCATTTTTGGCTCTTTTGATGTTCTTTTAAAATTTGTTGGGTACCAAAAAACAAAAAACAAGCAAAAAACAAGGATGCAGTAGGGATGGAAAAAATGTATTTAACGAAAGTTATATTTTTTCTAACGAAATTTTAATACATTTTGAAAAAGGGATCAATTTATGTGGGCGGGCAGGGAACTAAAAATGTAGCCAACAATAATAAAAATGTAGAAAGAGGCCAATTAAATGTATCATATATCATGTATCATATATCTTGTATAATTAATTTTGTAAACATTTTTATTAGTAATGTCTTTTAATAATGTGTTTAATAAAGTATGTTTGTTTTCACTTTTTTTTTCTTTATTTAAATATTTTTTTAGGTAGTACTACTCCCAGGATGGAACACACTGTTCCATTATGGGAGTAGTAGTTCCGGTACTAATAGACAGATTGCCCCAGTTGTGATTGGCTGGGACCATCCGGCCAATCACAGCTCTCTGCGGGAAATATAAATAGGTGTATATATACAGTGACCCCTCGACCTACGATGGCCCCGACATACGATAATTTCAACATGCGATGGCCTCTCAGAGGCCATTGCATGTTGAACACAGCATCAACATACGATGCTTTTTTATGTCGGGGCCATCGCATAAACGGCTATCCGGCAGCGCTGACTGCTTCAGCTGCTGCCGAATAGCCGTTTACGGTGCCCCGTGTGCTCCGGTGATGGTCACTCACCTGTCCTCGGGGCTCCGGCGCGTCCTCTTCGGGATCCTCTGCATCGTCGGCGCTCTCCATCGACTTCATCACGTCGCTGCGCAGGCTGTCCCGTCATCCAATAGGAGCGGCGTACGTAGCGACGTGATGGCGGCGACGGAGAGCGAGGATGCCAGGGAAGCAGAGGCCTTGCCGGAGCGTCGGGGACACCTCAGGGACACGGCGACAGCAATGGACGGCGACATCCCGGGCAGGGGTGACGAGCGATGACGGTCCGAAGCGACGGCGACAGGTGAGTACAACTTTCTCTAACAGTGGTCTTAGACCTGCGGACCTCCAGATGTTGCAAAACTACAACACCCAGCATGCCCAGACAGCCAACGGCTGTCCGGGCATGCTGGGTGTTGTAGTTTTGCAACATCTGGAGGTCCGCAGGTTGTAGACCACTGTCCTATACTTTACATTGCACGGATCCCTTGCACGAATTTACATTGCAGGGACCACTGTATACGGCAGTGCAGGGGACCATAGAAGAGCAGCCAGCCGCCCGCATCTATACATTATACAGGAGGATCGCAACGGTGTCAGAAGTGATGTGTGTTCCATGCTGGGAGTAGTAGTACTACCTAAAAAATTTAAAAAATTAAGAAAAAAAGTGAAAAAAGTTAAAAACACATACTAAACACACATATTAAAATACATAACTAATAAAAAAAAGTTTAACAAAATTAATTATAACAAATATATTATTTATACATTTAAATGGCCCCTTTCTAAATTTTTATTTCCCTGCCCGCCCACATAAATTGATCCCTGTGTATGAAAAATGTTGTTATAAAAAAGATTAATTTCGTTAAATACAATTTTATCCATCCCTACTGTATCTTTTTTATAATTTTTTTTTTAATGGTACCCTATGAAATTTTATTAAAAAAGGTATCTTCATCACTTTTTGGATTGCTAAAGTCCAGAAAAGAATAAAAACTGCCTGAAAAAGCGCCAAAGTTGAAACCCCCATGTCGTTTTTTCTTGGCATTCTGTCTCCCGTGGCATTCTGTCTCGGCACTCTGTCTCCCGTAGACTTCTATGGGAGAAAAACGCCATGATTTCAGGCAGGGGAAAAAAAACACCATAGGCTTAACATGCTGCGACTTTGCAAGAAGCCAAGAAGCTAAATAAAGCCAAAAAAGAGTGAAAAAAACATCAAAAGGATAAAAAAAAAAACGCCAAACTGAAAAACGCAAAGTGGAAAAAGAATTTAGCGATTTCTCATTGATTTACAGCTAACATCTGGCCTCAGCGTTTTTTCAATTAAAAAACGCCATGGGGCCGTTTTGGCATTTTTTTTTGGGGGGGGAACAACGCACAAAAAAAACCAAGTGGAAACTCAGCCTATGAACTATAAAACTTTAATTACCGGGCAGCCATTAAATGGTTACTCCGCTGCCCAGCGTCCGGAACATTGAGTTCTGAACGCTGTGTGCAGGCTTCCGTGTTCACGCCCGCCCCTTCAATGAAAGTCTATGGGAAGAGGGCGCGACAGCCTTCACTCCCCCTCCCATAGACTTGAATTGAGGGGGCAGGACGTGACGTCACATGACGGGGTGTGACGTCACGAGGGGGCAAGCATGAACACGGAAGCCCACACACAGCGTTCGGAAGTCAATGTTCCGGATGCTGGGTAGCTGAGTAACCCTTATAAAGCTATGATTGCCCTGCCTGAGTGTTTTAGAGTAAATCATAGAGTCAATCCCCTGCACGTTTCATGCTGTCCGTGCTTTGGGCTTCATAAAACAGGTGACATGTTCCCTCTAAGTGTACCGAAAATGGAGATAATAAAGACTGCAGATTTATTGTCTCTTTACCAAACCATTAGCAGCTGTCACATTGTATCATTATTTCTCTGTTGCTCAGTTAGATTTATTGATTACGTTCGTGGGGCACCTGCTGGGGAAATTAGACTTGAAATCCATTCTGACGGAAAATATGCTTCCCCCCTACTGAGGATTTTCTCTTATCTGCTTGACTGATACTGTTAATGTCCTGTGCTTCGGCCAGACATGCTAGCCGTGAGCGCTTTCCTATTCAGCCCACCCCAGCCGGCGAGGCCGGGATTCGCACCGTGGGGCGCGACCACATGTGAATCCAAGCCCGTCACTCACCTCCGCTCTCTGCTGCTTCCTCTCTGCTCTCGCAGCCCCAGCGTGCATGCCCCTGCCTAAAGTCCTGTCTAACATTGCTGGGACTGTATTCAAGTTCAAGTACTTTTCAAGTGGTTTTAAGGCTCAGTTATGGTGATATGTGGTAACTTATGGTAACTATTCCAGATATTTTTAGGCTTAATCACATCAAAATAAGGCGGCATAAAGTATCCCTGGTTGTTGGTAGATTTCTGCCGTTGTTAAATTGCACATGGAAGTATCGGAAGACACAGTGGCTTTTCCAAGCATGCCGAAAATTATCCCTTTTTTTGGGAGTAGCAACAGGTTTTGAGTCTGGCAAGTGAAGACCCCTGCCTGAAAATGTAAGGGTCCAGTAAGCCCTTAATTATTGTTTCCACCTGCACCTCAGTTATAAGTTTCTGCACCTCCCATCGTTCCCTGCTGTATCTTTGTTGCCTTGTGCCTTAGTGAAAGTGTATTCTGTGTTGTTCTGCCGTGTCCTGACCCTCAGCTCCGTGTCCTGATCCTGCTCCTGTGCAGCCTACCAATTGACCTCCTGTTACATTCCTGACATCGCTCCACTGCCGCCAGCCCTGACCTCCTGCTGACCAGACCACGTCTTGCCTATCCCTTCTGTACCTCGCATCCCCTCAGATGCCTGTGTGGTCAAGATGTGCCAGGGGTAGCGACCTGGGTGTTGCCTGCCGCAGCAAGACCGTCCCTCTTTGCGGCGGGCTCTGGTGAAAACCAGCAGCACCTTAGACTATGCTCCCTGGCACGGCCCGCGTCATCTGCAACACAGGTCCAGCGGATCCACTACATCCGAGAGTGTCCTGCCAACTGCAGTGAGTCTTTACAGATACATTTTTGAATCACTTAACAGATGTACTAAAATTTTCAACAACAACAAAAAATCTCCCAAAAATATCCTTTTTGTTTTATGGATTATAAAAATATAGCATATTATGTTTAAACCAAGTTAGCACATAACTCAGTCGCCTTAAAGGGGTACTCCGGTGGAAAACAATTTTTTTTCAATCAACTGGTGCCAGAAAGTTAAACAGATTTGTAAATTACTTCTATTAAAAAATCTTAATCCTTTTAGTACTTATCAGCTGCTGTATTCCAGCAGCTGAGAGCACTGTGGTCAGATTGAAAAGAACAACTCAACTTCCTCTGTAGTACAAAGCAGCAGAAGTAATAGAAGTAATTTACAAATCTGTTTAACTTTCTGGAACCAGTTGCTTTGAAGAAAAGAAAAAAAAATTCCACTGGAGTACCCATTTAAGTATAGTTTAACCCATTAGTGTCCTCACAAATGTTAACTTTATGGATAGGTTAAAAAAAAATCCCAGCAGTCAGAACTTTTTTATTTTTTTCTTATGGATGGTTGTAGCTTTTTAGGGGTACATTGCATAGACCTGGGGGGACCATATAAAGAAGAAAAAGAAGACAATCCACGGCAGAGCGATATAGCAAGTAAATGTAGAACTAGCATAATTCTTCATAATGGGCAGGATAGTTTAAAGTTAGTTAAGCCCGAAATACCTCTTTAGGGTCTATTCACACATACAGAATTCTGCGCAGATTTGATGCGCAGGATATCAAGCTGTGTTCAGTCGTTCAGTTTACATTGAAATCTGCAAAAGAAAAATCCTGCGCATCAAATCTGAGCAGAATACTGTATGTGTGAATAGACCATTAGGGTGAAAATAGGCCTTAAGGGGTTAAGGTAAGTTCACACGCAGATTTTCTGCAGCTAAATCAGTTGCAGAAAAACTGCAGCAAAATAAGCACATGTGAACAAACCCTTAGGGATCATTCACACAGGCATATTTCCTTCAGATTTTCTGCAGTGTACTTGCAGTGTTACGCCGAGCGCTCCGGGTTCCCGCTCCTCCCCGGAGCGCTCGCTTCTCCCCCTCCGCTGCAGCGCCCCGGTCACGTCCTCTGACCCGGGGCGCTGCGATCCTGCTGCCAGCCGGGATGCGATTCGCGATGCGGGTAGCGCCCGCTCGCGATGCGCACCCCGGCTCCCCTACCTGACTCGCTCCCCGTCTGTTCTGTCCCGGCGCGCGCGGCCCCGCTCCCTAGGGCGCGCGCGCGCCGGGTCTCTGCGATTTAAAGGGCCACTGCGCCGCTGATTGGCGCAGTGGTTCCAATTAGGGTTATCACCTGTGCACTTCCCTATATTACCTCACTTCCCTTGCACTCCCTTGCCGGATCTTGTTGCCTTAGTGCCAGTGAAAGCGTTCCTTGTGTGTCCCTTGCCAGTGTTTCCAGACCTTCTGCCGTTGCCCCTGACTACGATCCTTGCTGCCTGCCCCGACCTTCTGCTACGTCCGACCTTGCTTCTGCCTACTCCCTTGTACCGCGCCTATCTTCAGCAGCCAGAGAGGTGAGCCGTTGCTAGTGGATACGACCTGGTCACTACCGCCGCAGCAAGACCATCCCGCTTTGCGGCGGGCTCTGGTGAATACCAGTAGTGGCTTAGAACCGGTCCACTAGCACGGTCCACGCCTATCCCTCTCTGGCACAGAGGGTCCACTACCTGCCAGCCGGCATCGTGACAGTAGATCCGGCCATGGATCCCGCTGAAGTTCCTCTGCCAGTTGTCGCTGACCTCACCACGGTGGTCGCCCAGCAGTCACAACAGATTGCGCAACAAGGCCAACAGCTGTCTCAACTGACCGTTATGCTACAACAGTTGCTACCACAGCTTCAGCAGTCATCTCCTCCGCCAGCTCCTGCACCTCCTCCGCAGCGAGTGGCCGCTCCTGGGATACGCTTATCCTTGCCGGATAAATTTGATGGGGACTCTAAGTTTTGCCGTGGCTTCCTTTCCCAATGTTCCCTGCATCTGGAGATGATGTCGGACCTGTTTCCCACTGAAAGGTCTAAGGTGGCTTTCGTAGTAAGTCTTCTGTCCGGAAAAGCCCTGTCATGGGCCACACCGCTCTGGGACCGCAATGACCCCGTCACTGCCTCTGTACACTCCTTCTTCTCGGAAATCCGAAGTGTCTTTGAGGAACCTGCCCGAGCCTCTTCTGCTGAGACTGCCCTGTTGAACCTGGTCCAGGGTAATTCTTCCGTTGGCGAGTATGCCGTACAATTCCGTACACTTGCTTCAGAATTGTCCTGGAATAATGAGGCCCTCTGCGCGACCTTCAAAAAAGGCCTATCCAGCAACATTAAAGATGTTCTGGCCGCACGAGAAATTCCTGCTAATCTACATGAACTTATTCACCTAGCCACTCGCATTGACATGCGTTTTTCTGAAAGGCGTCAGGAACTCCGTCAAGATATGGACTCTGTTCGCACGAGGCGTTTCGTCTCCTCGGCTCCTCTCTCCTCTGGTACCCTGCAATCTGTTCCTGTGCCTCCCGCCGTGGAGGCTATGCAGGTCGACCGGTCTCGCCTGACACCTCAAGAGAGGACACGACGCCGTATGGAGAACCTCTGCCTGTACTGTGCTAGTACCGAACACTTCCTGAGGGATTGTCCTATCCGTCCTCCCCGCCTGGAAAGACGTACGCTGACTCCGCACAAAAGTGAGACAGTCCTTGATGTCTACTCTGCTTCTCCACGTCTTACTGTGCCTGTGCGGATGTCTGCCTCTGCCTTCTCCTTCTCTACAGTGGCCTTCTTGGACTCTGGATCTGCAGGAAATTTTATTTTGGCCTCTCTCGTCAACAGGTTCAACATCCCAGTGACCAGTCTCGCCAGACCCCTCTACATCAATTGTGTAAATAATGAAAGATTGGACTGTGCCATACGTTTCCGCACGGAGCCCCTTCTTATGAGCATCGGATCTCATCATGAGAGGATTGAACTTTTGGTCCTCCCCAATTGCACCTCGGAGATTCTCCTTGGACTTCCCTGGCTTCAACTTCATTCCCCAACCCTGGATTGGTCCACTGGGGAGATCAAGAGTTGGGGGTCCTCTTGTTCCAAGAACTGTCTAAAACCGGTTCCCAATAACCCTTGCCGTAACTCTGTGGTTCCTCCAGTAACCGGTCTCCCTAAGGCCTATATGGACTTCGCGGATGTTTTCTGCAAAAAACAAGCTGAGACTCTACCTCCTCACAGGCCTTATGATTGCCCTATCGACCTCCTCCCGGGTACTACTCCACCCCGGGGCAGAATTTATCCTCTCTCTGCCCCAGAGACTCTTGCCATGTCCGAATACGTCCAGGAGAATCTAAAAAAGGGCTTTATCCGTAAATCCTCCTCTCCTGCCGGAGCCGGATTTTTCTTTGTGTCCAAAAAAGATGGCTCCCTACGTCCTTGCATTGACTACCGCGGTCTTAATAAAATCACGGTTAAGAACCGCTACCCCTTACCCCTCATCTCTGAACTCTTTGATCGCCTCCAAGGTGCCCACATCTTCACTAAATTGGACTTAAGAGGCGCCTATAACCTCATCCGCATCAGAGAGGGGGACGAGTGGAAAACGGCATTTAACACCAGAGATGGACACTTTGAGTATCTGGTCATGCCCTTTGGACTGTGCAATGCCCCTGCCGTCTTCCAAGACTTTGTCAATGAAATTTTTCGTGATCTGTTATACTCCTGTGTTGTGGTATATCTGGACGATATCCTAATTTTTTCTGCCAATCTAGAAGAACACCGCCAGCATGTCCGTATGGTTCTTCAGAGACTTCGTGACAACCAACTCTATGCCAAAATTGAGAAATGTCTGTTTGAATGCCAATCTCTTCCTTTTCTAGGATATTTGGTCTCTGGCCAGGGACTACAGATGGATCCAGACAAACTCTCTGCCGTCTTAAATTGGCCACGCCCCTCCGGACTCCGTGCTATCCAACGCTTTTTGGGGTTCGCCAATTATTACAGGCAATTTATTCCACATTTTTCTACCATTGTGGCTCCTATCGTGGCTTTAACCAAGAAAAATGCTGATCCCAAGTCTTGGCCTCCTCAAGCAGAGGACTCCTTTAAACGACTCAAGTCTGCCTTTTCTTCGGCTCCCGTGCTCTCCAGACCTGACCCATCTAAACCCTTCCTATTGGAGGTTGATGCCTCCTCAGTGGGAGCTGGAGCTGTCCTTCTACAAAAAAACTCTTCCGGGCATGCTGTCACTTGTGGTTTTTTCTCTAGGACCTTCTCTCCAGCGGAGAGGAACTACTCCATCGGGGATCGAGAGCTTCTAGCCATTAAATTAGCACTTGAGGAATGGAGGCATCTGCTGGAGGGATCAAGATTTCCTGTCATTATCTACACCGACCACAAGAACCTCTCCTACCTCCAGTCGGCCCAACGGCTGAATCCTCGCCAGGCCCGGTGGTCTCTGTTCTTTGCCCGATTTAATTTTGAGATTCACTTTCGTCCTGCCGATAAGAACATTAGGGCCGATGCTCTCTCTCGTTCCTCGGATGCCTCAGAAGTTGATCTCCCTCCGCAACACATCATTCCACCTGACTGCCTGATCTCCACTTCTCCTGCCTCCATCAGGCAGACTCCTCCAGGAAAGACCTTTGTTTCTCCACGCCAACGCCTCGGAATCCTCAAATGGGGTCACTCCTCCCATCTCGCAGGTCATGCGGGCATCAAGAAATCTGTGCAACTCATCTCCCGCTTCTATTGGTGGCCGACTCTGGAGACGGATGTTGGGGACTTTGTGCGAGCCTGCACTATCTGTGCCCGGGATAAGACTCCTCGCCAGAAGCCCGCTGGTTTTCTTCATCCTCTGCCTGTCCCCGAACAGCCTTGGTCTCTGATTGGTATGGATTTTATTACTGATTTACCCCCTTCCCGTGGCAACACCGTTATTTGGGTGGTCGTTGATCGATTCTCCAAAATGGCACATTTCATCCCTCTTCCTGGTCTTCCTTCTGCGCCTCAGTTGGCTAAACAATTTTTTGTACACATTTTTCGTCTTCACGGGTTGCCTACGCAGATTGTCTCGGATAGAGGGGTCCAATTCGTGTCTAAATTCTGGAGAGCTCTCTGTAAACAACTCAAGATTAAATTAAATTTTTCCTCTGCATATCATCCCCAGTCCAATGGACAAGTAGAGAGAATTAACCAGATCCTGGGTGATTATTTGCGACATTTTGTTTCCTCCCGCCAGGATGACTGGGCAGATCTCCTTCCATGGGCCGAATTCTCGTATAACTTCAGGGTCTCTGAATCTTCCTCCAAATCCCCATTTTTCGTGGTGTACGGCCGTCACCCTCTTCCCCCCCTCCCTACCCCCTTGCCCTCTGGTCTGCCCGCTGTGGATGAAATTTCTCGTGACCTTTCCATTATATGGAGAGAGACCCAAAATTCTCTCTTACAGACTTCTTCACGCATGAAGAGATTCGCGGATAAGAAAAGAAGAGCTCCCCCCGTTTTTTCCCCTGGAGACAAGGTATGGCTCTCCGCTAAATATGTCCGCTTCCGTGTCCCTAGCTACAAGTTGGGACCACGCTATCTTGGTCCTTTCAAAATTTTGTGTCAAATTAATCCTGTCTCTTATAAACTTCTTCTTCCTCCTTCTCTTCGTATCCCTAATGCCTTTCACGTCTCTCTTCTCAAACCACTCATCCTCAACCGTTTTTCTCCCAAATCTGTTCCTCCCACTCCTGTTTCCGGCTCCTCGGACGTCTTCTCGGTCAAGGAGATTTTGGCTGCCAAAAAGGTCAGAGGGAAAAATTTTTTTTTAGTAGACTGGGAGGGTTGTGGTCCTGAAGAGAGATCCTGGGAACCTGAGGACAACATCCTTGACAAAAGTCTGCTCCTCAGGTTCTCAGGCTCCAAGAAGAGGGGGAGACCCAAGGGGGGGGGTACTGTTACGCCGAGCGCTCCGGGTTCCCGCTCCTCCCCGGAGCGCTCGCTTCTCCCCCTCCGCTGCAGCGCCCCGGTCACGTCCTCTGACCCGGGGCGCTGCGATCCTGCTGCCAGCCGGGATGCGATTCGCGATGCGGGTAGCGCCCGCTCGCGATGCGCACCCCGGCTCCCCTACCTGACTCGCTCCCCGTCTGTTCTGTCCCGGCGCGCGCGGCCCCGCTCCCTAGGGCGCGCGCGCGCCGGGTCTCTGCGATTTAAAGGGCCACTGCGCCGCTGATTGGCGCAGTGGTTCCAATTAGGGTTATCACCTGTGCACTTCCCTATATTACCTCACTTCCCTTGCACTCCCTTGCCGGATCTTGTTGCCTTAGTGCCAGTGAAAGCGTTCCTTGTGTGTCCCTTGCCAGTGTTTCCAGACCTTCTGCCGTTGCCCCTGACTACGATCCTTGCTGCCTGCCCCGACCTTCTGCTACGTCCGACCTTGCTTCTGCCTACTCCCTTGTACCGCGCCTATCTTCAGCAGCCAGAGAGGTGAGCCGTTGCTAGTGGATACGACCTGGTCACTACCGCCGCAGCAAGACCATCCCGCTTTGCGGCGGGCTCTGGTGAATACCAGTAGTGGCTTAGAACCGGTCCACTAGCACGGTCCACGCCTATCCCTCTCTGGCACAGAGGGTCCACTACCTGCCAGCCGGCATCGTGACATGCAGCAGAAAATCGCCAGTGGATTTTCCTATATTTGACTTTAAATGAGTCAAAAAAATATATATAAACCTGCTACTCGCTAAAGAATGAAAATAAAAAAAGTTATAGCGGTCTGAATAGGGAAATTCTAAGCAGAAAAATAGGGAAAAAAATCTACATAAATTGGGTATCATTGTGATCATGCTAATCTGAAGAAACATGTGAGTCTACTGACTTAAAATAACATGTCAGTTTTACTAAATGATGAGCGGAATAAAAACAACTCACACCCCCCCTCAAATTTGCAATTTGCAGTTGTTTTGCGAAAAACAAAGACTTGTTCCATAGATGGAAAAATAAGAGTGATACGGCTATTAAAGGGAAACTGACAGCCATTTCACTCGCATTAAACCCAAAACACAGGGATATAGTGGAGATGAATAGGATTAAAAGGATGTATCACTTTCCCGGATCGGTGTCGCTGTATTGGAGATACAGGGTGTATTATGCTCTGGTGCTAATATGTAAATGTCACCCTTTATGCAATGGAGACGGGACCTGGCATACTCAGAATCCCTGCCTCTGTCCCCTCTGCCTCTTTATGCCCACCCATCTCGTAAGTATTCATGGAGCCCTTTGCCAATGTGCGCAAGGTGGGCGGGCACATGGGAGCAAAGAGAACGGAGGTAGGGATGCTGGGTATGCCTGGTCCCACCTCCATTGCGCAAAGGACGACATTTACATATTAGCAACAAAGCTATTATACCCAGTATCTCCAATACAGTGCCACCGATCCAGGTAAGTGATCATTTTAATCCGTGGTAAACCGGCTATCTGTTTTCCTTTAAAAGAGGGAGGAAAAAAATTAAACGCAAAAAAACAAACATTCCTGCGTAATTAAGGGGATAAAGTAATGACGACCTGTTATTTCTCTTGTTGAGTGGTTCTTGCCATAATGTGGATTAGAACAGTACAGTAGTTGAATAAGGATAAACACCGTATGGAACTGTGTACAAATTCTACCTCTACACGACACATAATAAAGGCAAGAAACTCCACAGATTCCTGGTAACTATCTCATAAGTGATTGTATACTCTTGTCATTTTCTCAAAGATCTGTCACTGTGTACATAAAGACGTGGACAAAATTGTTGGTACCCCTACAATGGGGGGAATTTATGAATTGGTTGTTTTTTTTTATGGGGAAACGTTCTGTCTACTATGGGTCCCCATACCTTGTACATTGCTGTTGTCCACCTGTCTCTATGTCCCAACCGACTGTGGCAACAGTGCTGCGCAGTTGGAATACAGGAAGTAAAGGTGGGCTTAGCACTGTGCTGTATGCTTCTGGCCTGTCTACCACAGTGCAGGGCACAGCACAGGGTGAGAGCAGCAGCCATTTTTTCACTGACAGCAGCGAGAACAGACTGAGAGGCAGAGGCTCTCTCCATAATTGGTAAATACATGATGGAGGTTGGGAAAAGATAGAAGCAGGAAAGATATATGTGAAAAATCTGTGTGTGTGTGCAACATATGGCTGAGCTGTTTGTAGCAGAGCTGAATGTGTATGGCTGAGATTTGTGTGTAGTAAGGCTGAGTGTGTATATGGCTGAGCTGTGTGTGCGTGTAGTAAAGCTGAGTATGTATATGGCTGAGCTGAGTGTCTAGTAAAGCTGGGTGTGTATATGGCTGAGTTGAGTGTGTATGTCTCCCATGTGTGTGAAGTAGAGCGGAGTGTGTATGTGGCTGACCTGTGTGTGTAGCAGAGCTGAGTGTGTATGGCTAAGATGTGTGTGTGGGTGTGTGTGTAGTAGAGCTGAGTATGTATATGGCCGAGCTGTGTGTGTAGCAGAGCTGAGTGTATATGGCCGAGCTGTGTGTGTAGCAGAGCTAAGTGTATATGGCTGAGATGTGTGTATTGAGATTCTATACTTCACTCTTCTCTGTGTAGCTACTGGCAAGGTAAACAGAGAGGAGGGCAGTAGGGAATAGACTGCAGTTGATTGGCTGCTGCTGTCAACCTGGCAACTAAGGGACAGTAAGTTCACAGCAGTGAGGGCAAGCATCATCACGGCATGGGAACGCCTACAGAGTTTAGAAGAACAACAGATGTATGTACAGGAGAATGGGGCTGCTTACAGCACAGGGAAAAAAAAGAAAAAGGCTGGACATGATCAAAGACCATTACCAAGTATGGCTGCAGTTGGGGGGGGGGGTTGGCTCAGTAATGACGGGTACATTTTACAATTGATAAAAGTGATACTATAATGAATAAACATTTACTGAAAATTTACTGATGAAAAGGACCCATGGAGGAGCCATGACCTGTGACTGAGACCAAGCTTCCTGACACGGAGCACATTTCACTCCAGAATGCCTTGATAGTCTTGAGATTTCATTGTACCCTATACAGATTTAAGACATCCTGTGCCAGATGCAACAAAACAGCCCCCAAACACAACCGAGACTCCTCCATGCTTCACAGTAGGTATAGTGTTCTTTTCTTTGCAGAATGCCACAAATTACTCCGTGTAAACAGGGCCTTATATTCCAGAGCTGCACTCACTAATCTGCTGGTGCAGTCACTGTGTGCATACATTACATTACTTAATACTGACAACGTTGATGGATGCCAGTGTAAACTGAGAGGGAGCCCCCAATATGGGTGAGACAGCTTTTTATCTTCCTCATCAGATGATGGCTTTATACAATTACAAAATTCAATTTTTATTAATGCATGGTAAAATCATATACTGTACATACATTAAAAAGACTAACACAACCACTGAAAGAGGGACTTGTGATTTTCCCAGGCAATATCACCTCATACAGACATTAAACAATGTATAACACAGATGGCGTGGCAAGGCTGCATTATACACACCATCTAGTATACAAGAAGTACAAAAATTGTGATGCCACTAAACTACAAATTCAGGCTTAAAGAAAACATAAAGTCCATGGTGCAAAATAAAGGTTTAAGCCCAGGCTCTTATAGATCCGGGTAGCTCCTTCATTAGATGCCACTGCTCCGAACAAACAGATGTGTCAATGTTCAGAGCCACCGGAGCTCCCGCAGCTGACTCTGGCATAAAGCTGCACCCCCCTCCCGTTAGGGAACAAGAAAATGAACCAGAGTCTTTCCTGTTTCCTGCCATTGCTGGGTCACCTCTCTTGCCACTGTGCCAATATCACTTTCTTACATCACAGCACATACCTTAACCCCTTAAGGACTCAGAGCGTACCTGTATGTCCTGAGTCCGCTCCCTTTCTATAACGCGGGGCCACAGCGTAGTCTAACAACGGCCGGGACCCGTGGCTAATAGCGTGCGGCACTGATCGTGATGCTGCGCGCTATTAACCCTTTAGAAGCGGCATTCAGAGTTGAACATCACGTCTAAGGTGAAAGTAAAACGTTGCCGGTTAGCTCAGAGAGCTAATCGGGATCGCCGCGGCGAAATTGCGGCATCCTGAACAGATGTAGGACAGCAAGAGGGCCCCCTTACCTGCCTCCTGGTGTCCGATTGCCGAATGACTGTTCAGTGCCTGAATTCCAGGCATAAACAGTCAAGTGGCAGAATCATTGATCAATAGTTTCCTATGAGAAACCATTGATCAATATAAAAGATCAGTGTGTGCAGTGTTATAGCCCCCTATGGGAGCTATAACATGGCAAAAAAAAGAGAAAAAAAATAAGTGAATTAAGATCATTTAACCCCCTTCCCGTAGAAAAGTTTGAATTACCCCCCTTTTCCCACTTTAAAAAAAAGTGTAAATAAAAATAAACATATGTGGTATCCCCGCGTGTGGAAATGACCGAATTCTAAAAATATATAATTAATTAAACCGCACGGTCAATGGCGTGCGTGCAAAAAAATTACAAAGTCCAAAATAGCGTATTTATGGTCACTTTTTATATCATGAAAAAATGAATAAAAAGCGATCAAAAAGTCCGATCAATACAAAAATGGTACCACTAAAAACTTCAAATCACAGCACAGAAAATGAGCCCTCATACCGCCCCATACACGGAAAAATAAAAAAGTTAAAGGGGTCAGAAGATGACAATTTTAATAAATTCATATACATTTTCCTGCATGTAGTTATGATTTTTTCCAGGAATAATGACAAAATCAAACCTACATAAGTAGGGTATCATTTTAATTGTATGGTCCTACAGAATAAATATAAGGTGTCAGTTGTACTGAAAAATGTACTGCGTAGAAACGGAAGCCCACAAAAGTTACAAAATGGCATTTTTTCAAAAATTTTGTTGCACAATGTTTTTATTTTCCGTTTCGCTGTAGATATTTGGGTAAAATGACTGATGTCATTACAAAGTAAAATTGGTGGCACAAAAGATAAGCCATCATATGGATTTTTAGGTGCAAAATTGAAAGGGTTATGATTTTTTTAAAGGTAAGGAGGAAAAAACGAAAGTGCAAAAACGGAAAAACACTCAGTCCTTAAGGGGTTAAAGGGGTTTTAAATTAACTGGCGCCTAAAAGTTAAACAGATTTGTAAATTACTTCTATATAAAAGTCTTAATCCTTCCAGTACTTATCAGCTGCTGTATGCTCCAGAGGAAGTTGTGTAGTTCTTTCCAGTCTGACCTCAGTGCTCTCTGCTGCCACCTCTGTGCGTGTCAGAAACTGTCCAGAGCATGCTATGGGGATTTGCCTTTACTCTGACATGGACAGAGGTGTCAGCAAAAAGGTCCCCCAGGTGCCATCTCCAAATATGAAGTCCTGGAGGCGACCTGATGACTTCAGGAGCTGGATCTAGTCCATGAAAGCCCCTTCCTAGTAACTGGTTTTGCTCTCATACACTAAACTGCCAAAGCTGTGGCTAGATGACATTGCTGCTTGCCTAGCAGGGAGCCCACTGTATGGGGTCTATTGTTGCAAATCCCCAGGTGGATTCCGCTCAACATTATAGTTGTCATGTCTTCAGCAGTTTTTGTTACTTGTTATTAGTGTATGGGCTACTATACTTTGTATTAATAGTATGTCATTTTTTATTCATGTTGTAACAGCACCATCTATTGGCCATTTAAAAACAGTCAGCTCTTCACATGAGAAGTTTTACCCACTTCTGCTTCCATAGCCTGTAGCCTATGAACTGCGCCCATAGCAGCTATTTACTCATTATACAGCCAGCATTCCAGAGGTAACCACACGGCTTAGTAGGTCATTCTCTTCATCCAAGCTTATGGTAGCATCGCTGGTATGTTCACGTTGCTCCTTTGTCAACGTAATGTACCCTCACACATAAGGAGGACAGAACAATCGTCCTCTGCAGCATTTCCTTCCTCCTCGATGCGGCTCTGTGGCTGGAGCCCTCTCAGCCTTTTCTCCTTTAACTTTTGTGAAAAAGGGTGGGAAAGTTTTTTTATTTTATTTTTATTTGAACTGACCACTATTCTCTCAAATAAAAGTTTCTCTTTAGCTTCTTGGTGTCATTTTTTTAGCTGTTTATAATTTGATGACAGCTCAGTCTTTTCTGGCTGGACACAGTATCCATCAATGCTTTCACTTCAGTAACTCCTCCTGAGGCCTATACAAGTTGTTCCTGGCTTCATTATAACAATAGAGGCACTCTGCTACCTGGGAACCATAGGCGGTCCTAGGCTCCTGGGCCCTAAGCATTCGCCAATCTTCCTACACACCTCCACAGGCCCTTAGCATTGCTCCAGGAGGGTGTCACTGTCCACATTGTCATGGCTTATTTTTACAATGCCTGTACCTCCAGAACTTGTTTTAGAGCTTGCAGGAACAGCCTTGTTGTAACACTCACGTTTCTGAAAACAGGAACTCCGGTGTATGTGGATCCGCTGGACCTGTGTGGCAGATGACTCGGACCGTGCCAGGGAACGGAGTCTAAGGTGCCGCTGGTCTTCACCAGAGCCCGCCGGTAAGCAGGATGGGCTTGCTGCTGCAGGCAACACCCAGGTCGTAACCCCCGGCAACGGCTCGACCACACAGGCAGCTGAGGAGATGCGAAGCACAGAAGGGATGAGACAACTCGTAGTCAGGATAGCTGTAGGTCTGGGCAGGCAGCACAGTAGCGTAGTCAGGACGTAGCAGAAGTTCAGTAGGCAGGCGGCAGAGAAGCAAGGTCAAGGTCACAAGAGCAGGAGATCTGGTACACGGCAGGGCAATACAAAGGAACGCTTTCTCTAGGGCACAAGGCAACAAAGATCCGTCAGAGAACTGAGGACGGTGGAGGAATTTATCAACAAGACACAGGTGGTTACACTAATGAGCGTACTGGCCCTTTAAATCTTAAAGCTCCGGCGCGCGCACTCCCTAAGGGACTGGGACACGTGCGCCGGAGCAGACAGGTGGAAGCAGAGGCAGGGGAAACATCCAGAGAGTGAAGGACTGGGGCTCGCATGTGGGTGCGTCCCGCAGTGCGAGTCCCAGCCCCGTCGGCAGCAGAAGGTAAGGGGACCATGCGCTCACGACCAGCGTGTGAGGCCGGAGCGCATAGCGTAACACTTGTGGCTACTCTTTATCACCACGGATCCAGGGGGGATGGAGCTGCATCTCCTAGCAGAGCCCAGAGACCTCTCAACTGCTTGCTGAATTCTTTCTGCAGTTGTTTGCTGGCTACCCCTGTCCCCTGTGGTTCTGGGTTGGGGGGCAGATATTGGGGTTCTCCTCTCCTTGCTCATACCATGACATGCACTCTCCCCCTGGGGAGAGAAGTGCAGCGCCTAGCGGCAGATGTTTTCCCTCCAAATGCAGAGCACACCAAATGATCCTCACAGCACACAAACAGAAAGATGCTTGCTCCCTCTAGTGGCCAGACTCCAGAGTTTCACTCACTATTCTGTCAGTTTTAGTATTTTCTGCAGTTGTATTATATTCATATCTATTTTACCAAAAGTTGTAAAGTCCCTGTTAAGCTATGCTAACATTTGCATTGGAGCTTGGTTCGGAGAGCTCCATTGCAGAATCTGTTTCACTAACAGGACTTGAGTGGTCAACAATTTTTTTGTCCTGTCAGATTCTGCTAGACTTCAGATTGACCACAAAAAGAACCCCTGGGTGGGTTAGGGATCCCACTAATATATATTACACAAACCCGGGGCCGAAGCCCAGAGCACAAATCCCTATAGGGTAAACCCCCCAAAATAAAATATAACTTTTATTGTATTATTATATAAAATGATGACAAATGATTAAAACTCAAATTTCACAGTTCCAGATAAGTAATGAATTCTGGGATTAACCCAGTAGTTTCCTGTCTTATGGGTCTGCAGTACCCAAACAAATGGAATCTGCGAAATAGATTAAAATCTGAAATTTGCCTCCTCTACTAGTTTCGGCGCATCTGCGCCGTCCTCAGGAGGAATATGCGGCAAACACCCGTCCACGTGTCTCACTCTGTCTTTTATATCCTAGGTCAATTACCTCATCACTCCCCGACACTCTACCAGGCCAATCCCTGTTTCTTTTCCTTGTGTCCAATGAGTGCTTTCCACCTCACTTTCCTGTGTGGAGAGTTGGCCACTCTCCACACAGGAAAGTGAGGTGGAAAGCACTCATTGGACACAAGGAAAAGAAACAGGGATTGGCCTGGTAGAGTGTCGGGGAGTGATGAGGTAATTGACCTAGGATATAAAAGACAGAGTGAGACACGTGGACGGGTGTTTGCCGCATATTCCTCCTGAGGACGGCGCAGATGCGCCGAAACTAGTAGAGGAGGCAAATTTCAGATTTTAATCTATTTCGCAGATTCCATTTGTTTGGGTACTGCAGACCCATAAGACAGGAAACTACTGGGTTAATCCCAGAATTCATTACTTATCTGGAACTGTGAAATTTGAGTTTTAATCATTTGTCATCATTTTATATAATAATACAATAAAAGTTATATTTTATTTTGGGGGGTTTACCCTATAGGGATTTGTGCTCTGGGCTTCGGCCCCGGGTTTGTGTAATATATAGACTTCAGATTGACCCCATTAAAATCAGTGGGTTGGGGTCTGTTGTGCAATGGACCATCCAGCTCTGTTTTCTGGCCTCTGATGCAGATGTGAAGGAGGCCTAAGGCCATGCCCTTGTACTTGCCATAGAAATCTGTTACATGGTATTATCGCACGTTCCGGTTCCTGATTATAGGGATATGATGCAGAAGCCTGAGATCTCTGATTGCAGTCGAACATAAATAATTTGCCCTTCAAAGATGCTGAATATAGATTAAAAAAGAAGTCATTTCAATGTAAACAAGGGGATTATTTGCAATGTAAATCAGGATGTAATCAATATCCTATGATGAGGGGCACCGAACTCCGGGATCAGTGACAGGGAGAAGGTGAGAGCTAAACCTCGAGAACTTTAATAGCTGGTTTACTTACAGACAGATGGAAATACTGGACATTACTGGTACTGGTATCTGTATCGGGACCGATACTGGACATTTGCACTAGTAATTGTAATTGTATTCGTGCAAATGTCCCCGATACCTAATCCGATGCCTGCCAGCGGGACTCCCTCCGGCAGGTATCACGGTGGTGCGATAAGGCACCTACACTCTCTGCACGGATTAAAGGAGTACTCCGGCCTTATGACATCTTATCCCCTATCCAAAGGATAGGGGATAAGATGCCTGATCGAAGGGGTCCCGCTGCTGGGGACCCCCGCAATATTTTATGCAGCACCTCGCTAACATCAGCCTCCGGAGTGAACATCGCTCTGCGTCTGATGAATCACGATCACGGGGCCGGAGTATCGTGACGTCACGGCTCCACCCCTCAATGTAAGTCTATGGGAGGGGGCGTGACAGCCGCCACGCCCCCTCCCATAGGCTTGCATTGAGGCTGATGATAGCGGGGTGCTGGGACCACCACGATCAGGCATCATATCTAGGGGATAAGATGTCTTAGGGCCGGAGTACCCCATTAACTTCTAGAGGACGCAAGGCGCCCTGTGCCCACTCCTGAGCTATGCGTCATAGTGGGGACCCGGATTAACCTTTTAGACACTGCGATCAAAGTTGAAAAGTCCTGAGATTAATTGCCAGTTAGCTCAGGGATGCTTATGGTGAAATCGCGGTGTCCCAATCAGCTGAGAGGACGGCTAGAGGTCCCTTACTGTGCTCCGTGCCATCCGATCGCCGCTCCTTAACTGCAGCCATCCATGGCAGGCAGTAGTAAAGGAATGCCAATAACACTGATCAATCCTATGGCATAGCATTGATCAGTGTATGCAAAGTACAGATTGCAAGTAATAGGCCCCTATGGGGTCTAAAAAAAAAATTTGAAAAAAATGTGTAATAAATAATAATTATAATATGATAATTATAAATATAATATGTGAATTAACCCCTTCCCCCCCCCCCAAAAAAAATAATATATATATATATATATATATATATATACATATATATAATATATATATATATTTATATAGTTTTAATATAAAAAAAAAGTCCCTTCTCTTATAAAAACGAAAAAAAAAAACACCCCTTTTTTCCCATTAAAGAAAAAAAACGGGAAAAAAATCTGTCACGTGACATTGAAAAAAGTATTACTAATTGGTAACGGCGAGTACTTTATAAAACATATGGTATCAGCACAGAGTACTTCGGCAAGATTCCTAATCTTGTAAAAAAAAGTCACAGACAGCGCGTTACATAGTGGAAGGAGCAGGGTCTCCATGAAGCAGAGGATTTCAGGAAAGAAGATGCCTCAAAGTGCTAAATGTTTTTATATTTGTGCATTTATTGACCTATGATAGACATTACCCTTCATTACCTGTACTGAACCGTGTTAGCTTCTGCACCGAGAAGCTGCAATGAATGAATTATTGTGTGCGGCACAGTACATCATGTAAGCGGCACCATCTGCTGAGCCATTATTTGCGGGTTATTATATGGCAGGACAGTAATCGGTCTTATAATTATGGACAGGCGTTTCATGTATTATGTGTCATTCATCCCCGTTACAGGACGAGAGGCTGCATCTGATGTCTTTATCTCAGGTAGTGACATGGGGACTGCACTATATCCACTAAACAATGTTCACATTAGGTTCTCAGCACCAAAGAACCATATGGTGTATATCTGCTCCTATTAAAGCTGGGTGGCTGCCACAATGGGCACTATTACAACTCCCACAGGGACCAGCATCATGACTTCTAACTGTCTAGAGGAACAGATCCAATTTTTCTGCAACTATTAAGGGCCCCAGGAAATCTGAGTGTTAACCATTTGGCAAATATTACAGCCTCGGGAGCTTTAATGGGGGCACTGTGGCTGTGATGTGGGATGTGGATGTTATGGAGGTGCTGTGGCTGTGATGGAGGCACTCTGGATGTGAGGGGATGCCGTAAATATTACAGAGGGGCTGTGGCTGTGATGGGGGCTCTGTGGCTATGATGAGGGTGTGAATGTGATAGGGGTACTGTGGATGTGATAGGGGCGATGTGGCTATGATGAGGGTGTGGATGTGATAGGGGTGTTGTGGATGTAATAGGGGTACTGTGGATGTGATAGGGGCACTGTGGATGTAATAGGGGTACTGTGGATGAGATAGGGGTGTTGTAGATGTAATAGGAGTACTGTGGATGTGATAGGGGCGCTGTGGATGTAATAGGGGTACTGTGGATGTGATGGAGGCTCTGTGGCTATGATAAGGATGTGGATGTGATAGGGGCGCTGTGGATGTAATCGGGGTACTGTGGATGTGATGGAGGCTCTGTGGCTATGATAAGGATGTGGATGTAATAGGGGTACTGTGGATGTGATGGAGGCTCTGTGGCTATGATAAGGATGTGGATGTGATAGGGGTGTTGTGGATGTAATCGGGGTACTGTGGATGTGATGGAGGCTCTGTGGCTATGATAAAGATGTGGATGTGATAGGGGTACTGTGGATGTAATAGGGGTACTGTGGATGTGATGGAGGCTCTGTGGCTATGATAAGGATGTAGATGTGATAGGGGTGTTGTGGATGTAATAGGGGTACTGTGGATGTGATGGGGAACTGTGGATGTGATGGGGGCACTGTGGGTGTGATAGGGGCACTGTGGATGTGATAGGGGCACTGTGGATGTGATAGGGGTGTTGTAGATGTAATAGGGGTACTGTGGATGTGATAGGGGTACTGTGGATGTAATAGGGGTACTGTGGATGTGATGGAGGCTCTGTGGCTATGATAAAGATGTGGATGTGATAGGGGTGTTGTGGATGTAATAGGGGTACTGTGGATGTGATGGAGGCTCTGTGGCTATGATAAGGATGTAGATGTAATAGGGGTGTTGTGGATGTAATAGGGGTACTGTGGATGTGATGGGGGAACTGTGGATGTGATGGGGTACTGTGGATGTGATAGGGGCACTGTGGATGTAATAGGGGTACTGTGGATGTGATGGAGGCTCTGTGGCTATGATAAGGATGTGGATGTGATAGGGGCGCTGTGGATGTAATAGGGGTACTGTGGATGTGATGGAGGCTCTGTGGCTATGATAAGGATGTTGATGTGATAGGGGTGTTGTGGATGTAATAGGGGTACTGTGGATGTGATGGAGGCTCTGTGGCTATGATAAGGATGTGGATGTGATAGGGGTACTGTGGATGTGATGGAGGCTCTGTGGCTATGATAAGGATGTGGATGTGATAGGGGCACTGTGGATGTTATAGGGGTACTGTGGATGTGATGGAGGCTCTGTGGCTATGATAAGGATGTAGATGTGATAGGGATGTTGTGGATGTAATAGGGGTACTGTGGATGTGATGGGGGAACTGTGGAAGTGATGGGGGCACTGTGGGTGTGATAGGGGTACTGTGGATGTGATAGGGGCACTGTGGATGTGATAGGGGTGTTGTAGATGTAATAGGGGTACTGTGGATGTGATAGGGGCACTGTGGATGTAATAGGGGTACTGTGGATGTGATGGAGGCTCTGTGGCTATGATAAAGATGTGGATGTGATAGGGGTGTTGTGGATGTAATAGGGGTACTGTGGATGTGATGGAGGCTCTGTGGCTATGATAAGGATGTAGATGTGATAGGGGTGTTGTGGATGTAATCGGGGTACTGTGGATGTGATGGGGGAACTGTGGATGTGATGGGGGCACTGTGGGTGTGATAGGGGTACTGTGGATGTGATAGGGGCACTGTGGATGAGATAGGGGTGTTGTAGATGTAATAGGGGTTCTGTGGATGTGATAGGGGCACTGTGGATGTAATAGGGGTACTGTGGATGTGATGGAGGCTCTGTGGCTGTGATAAAGATGTGGATGTGATAGGGGTGTTGTGGATGTAATAGGGGTACTGTGGATGTGATGGAGGCTCTGTGGCTATGATAAGGATGTAGATGTGATAGGGGTGTTGTGGATGTAATAGGGGTACTGTGGATGTGATGGGGGAACTGTGGATGTGATGGGGGCACTGTGGGTGTGATAGGGGTACTGTGAATGTGATAGGGGCACTGTGGATGTGATAGGGGTGTTGTAGATGTAATAGGGGTACTGTGGATGTGATAGGGGCACTGTGGATGTAATAGGGGTACTGTGGATGCGATGGAGGCTCTGTGGCTATGATAAAGATGTGGATGTGATAGGGGTGTTGTGGATGTAATAGGGGTACTGTGGATGTGATGGAGGCTCTGTGGCTATGATAAGGATGTAGATGTGATAGGGGTGTTGTGGATGTAATAGGGGTACTGTGGATGTGATGGGGGAACTGTGGATGTGATGGGGGCACTGTGGGTGTGATAGGGGTACTGTGGATGTGATAGGGGCACTGTGGATGTGATAGGGGTGTTGTAGATGTAATGGGGCACTGTGGATGTGATAGGGGCACTGTGGATGTAATAGGGGTACTGTGGATGTGATGGAGGCTCTGTGGCTATGATAAAGATGTGGATGTGATAGGGGTGTTGTAGATGTAATAGGGGTACTGTGGATGTGATGGGGGAACTGTGGATGTGATGGGGGCACTGTGGGTGTGATGAAGGGACTGTGGCTTTTATGAAGGCATTGTGGATGTGAGGGGGGACACTGTGAATTTGATGAGGAACTGTGGATGTGATGCACGGATGTGGAAATCCTACCCCCTTGACGCCCGGGACATGCAGTTCCGGGTGCCATTCAAGTGAATTGTTCATGCATTTAGCAGGGCAGGACCGACTTCCCTCTCTGATTTTATTATGGCACCGCTCACGTTGTACGGAACGGGCTCCTGACTCGAACTCGCTCCATACCCGGCGGCTGATTGCTGTAGCTGGGGGCCACCGCTAAAAGCCGCAGCAGCTATGAACCCTTTAGATGCCGCTGTCAAAGCTCACAGCTGCGTCTAAGGCTACCTTTTAACCATCCCTGAGTGCAATTGCGGTGGGGGGTTATCCACTGTAGAGGTAGCCGGAGGGCTTACCTCTAATCCCATGGCTGCCGTGGATATTCATTTGATTGAGTCTTTCTGGAGAAGGCTCAATCAAATGAACATAGATCAGTGGAGTTCTATAGAACTTCATTGATCTGTATGAGGAATCTAATGATTCCTTCTTAAAGTCACCTAAGGGGACTAATAAAGTGTAAAAAAAAAAAAGATGCACACATTAACGCCTTACATATGTGAAGTTCACATCACTCCCCTGTTCCATATAAAGAACATGTGAACATAATAAAAATAAACATATTTGGCATTGGCACATGTGTAATTGTCCAAACTATTAAAATATCACATTATATATCCCATACGGTCAATGGCGTTAACGTAAAAATACCAAACCACAGAACTGCGTTTTTAATAACATCGTATCCCAGAACAAACCTAAAAAAAAAAGTAAAAAGGGATCAAAAAGTCTGATCTATATCAAAATGGTTCCAATACAAATAGCAGATTACAGCCCAAAAAATAAAAATGTTATAGGGGGTCAGAAAATGTAAAAAAAAATTAAAAGATAGGGTGCTGTGGATGTGATGGGGAAACTGTGGCTATGATGTTTTCTAGGTCAGATTTTTTTATGCTGGTTCTACCACATGCCAGACTAATGTTGGGTTCTGACCCCCAGAATGCTTTCTTAGTGATTGATTGCTAATGAAGTAGAATGCTGGCATTAACCCTTTTATTACCACAGACGACCAGGGACCACCCATAGATATCACTAGCCTCAGGCCTACTTACTAATTGGCTGTGCCCAGGCTGCAGACCATCCCATATGTAGCCCCCACTGTGCTGATTAGATGACCGTGATGTTATAGTCATGGAGAGACCTTTATAGGTATGGTGGGGGCATGAATTTCCACCAGATGTGATACCAGGCTGGGTGGTCCAGTTACCAAAGCAAAACCATATGGTGCCCTGTGAGTATTGTTGAAGTATCGTATATGTCAACTAAAAATATAGTAATGTAAAATCAACCCTAACTCCCCTCCTTATGCAAGGGTGGTTTTTTTTCTATAGGACATTCGGTACATCACCTTGTGTTTTTCTCAAGCTGTAGAGATTACCAGGACTTGTATACATCCTGCCCACTGTCCGTCAGGCAGGTGCAAATAACAGTTAATGCAGGGGGCAGGATATGGGGACGAGATGTGAGGTCGGGATGTGAGGTCGGGATGTGGGGTCGGGATGTGAGGTCGGGATGTGAGGTCGGGATGTGGGGTCGGGATGTGGGGACGGGATGTGAGGTCGGGATGTGTGGACGGGATGTGGGGTCGGGATGTGGGGACGGGATGTGGGGACGGGATGTGAGGTCGAGATGTGAGGTCGGGATGTGAGGTCGGGATGTGAGGTCGGGATGTGAGGTCGGGATGTGAGGTCGGGATGTGAGGTCGGGATGTGAGGTCGGGATGTGAGGTCGGGATGTGGGGACGGGATGTGGGGACGGGATGTGGGGACGGGATGTGGGGACGGGATGTGGGGTCGGGATGTGGGGTCGGGATGTGGGGACGGGATGTGGGGACGGGATGTGAGGACGGGATGTGGGGTCGGGATGTGAGGACGGGATGTGGGGTCGGGATGTGAGGTCGGGATGTGAGGACGGGATGTGAGGACGGGATGTGGGGTCGGGATGTGAGGTCGGGATGTGAGGACGGGATGTGGGGTCGGGATGTGGGGACGGGATGTGGGGACGGGATATTAGGTTGGGATATGAGCAGCATTGTAGCTTTTCCTCTACCACAAGGTTTAGTTAGAAACATCAGGCAATGCTGAGCACTATAATAATAAGTAATAACACATATATACAATGTACATAATAGTAAGAATACATATAAACAATGTAAATAAGATGAAATACAATATATATAACAAATAGCACATAATTCTATAATAATGATTGTATGATATTATTACCATTATTCTAGGCAGTTTTTTTATGCTGGCGGTTACATAACCGCACGTTTCTTATCTCCAGTGTGCACAGGACGGGAGGAGGGGACGGCGCTGTACTTCTGGGCGGCGGAGATAAGGCCGGGCTCGGTGCTGTGTCTTCCGGGCTCTGGAGAGCTGAGGTCGCCGGTTGTGATGCTGCGTCTACCGGGACTGCTCCTCCGCCGGGGGCCGGCGCTGGGGCCTGCTTTCCGCAGCCTGTGTGTGGGGACTGCTCGCCTGCATTGTGTACGAGAGGTCGGGGCTGTGCGGCCTGTCCCCTGTCTCCTGCCCGCGACTACAGTCATGAGTACCCGGACATACTCGTCTCAGGTGGGTATGAGAGGTAAAGGGTAGGTGCAGTAAGGGGATATGTGAGGGGCCCCTATGATGTGCTGCAGGGATATGTGAGGGGCCCCTGAGAGGTGCAGCAGGGGGATATGTGAGGGGCCCCTATGATGTGCTGCAGGGGTATGTGAGGGGCCCCTATGATGTGCTGCAGGGTAATATGTGAGGGGCCCCTGAGAGGTGCAGCAGGGGGATATGTGAGGGGCCCCTGAGAGGTGCAGCAGGGGGATATGTGAGTGGCCCCTGAGAGGTGCAGCAGGGTAATATGTGAGGGGGCCCCCCTATCCGCTGCAGCAGGGTAATATGTGAGGGGCCTCTATCAGGTGCAGCAGGGGGATATGTGAGGGTCCCCTATCAGGTGCAGCAGGGGGATATGTGAGAGGCCCCTGAGAGGTGCAGCAGGGCTTTATGTGAGGGGCCCCTATCAGGTGCAGCAGGGGGATATGTGAGGGCCCCCTATCAGGTGCAGCAGGGTAATATGTGAGGGGGCCCCCTATCAGGTGCAGCAGGGTAATATGTGAGGGGGCCCCCTATCAGGTGCAGCAGGGTAATATGTGAGGGTCCCCTATCAGGTGCAGCAGGGTAATATGTGAGGGTCCCCTATCAGGTGCAGCAGGGGGATATGTGAGGGCCCCCTATCAGGTGCAGCAGGGTAATATGTGAGGGGCCCCCCTATCAGGTGCAGCAGGGTAATATGTGAGGGGCCCCCTATCAGGTGCAGCAGGGTAATATGTGAGGGGCCCCTATCAGGTGCAGCAGGGTAATATGTGAGGGTCCCCTATCAGGTGCAGCAGGGGGATATGTGAGGGTCCCCTATCAGGTGCAGCAGGGGGATATGTGAGGGTCCCCTATCAGGTGCAGCAGGGGGATATGTGAGGGTCCCCTATCAGGTGCAGCAGGGGGATATGTGAGGGGCCCCTGAGAGGTGCAGCAGGGCTATATGTGAGGGGCCCCTATCAGGTGCAGCAGGGGGATATGTGAGAGGCCCCTGAGAGGTGCAGCAGGGCTTTATGTGAGGGGCCCCTGAGAGGTGCAGCAGGGGGATATGTGAGGGGCCCCTGAGAGGTGCAGCAGGGGGATATGTGAGGGGCCCCTGAGAGGTGCAGCAGGGCTATATGTGAGGGGCCCCTATCAGGTGCAGCAGGGGGATATGCGAGAGGCCCCTGAGAGGTGCAGCAGGGCTTTATGTGAGGGTACTTGTAGGTGCAGCAGGGGGATATGTGAGGGGCCCCTATCAGGTGCAGCAGGGGGATATGTGAGGGGCCCCTATCAGGTGCAGCAGGGCTTTATGTGAGGGGCCCCTATCAGGTGCAGCAGGGGGATATGTGAGGGGTCCCTATCAGGTGCAGCAGGGGGATATGTGAGAGGCCCCTGAGAGGTGCAGCAGGGCTTTATGTGAGGGGCCCCTATCAGGTGCAGCAGGGGGATATGTGAGGGCCCCCTATCAGGTGCAGCAGGGTAATATGGGAGGGGGCCCCCTATCAGGTGCAGCAGGGTAATATGTGAGGGGGCCCCCTATCAAGTGCAGCAGGGTAATATGTGAGGGTCCCCTATCAGGTGCAGCAGGGTAATATGTGAGGGTCCCCTATCAGGTGCAGCAGGGGGATATGTGAGGGCCCCCTATCAGGTGCAGCAGGGTAATATGTGAGGGGCCCCCCTATCAGGTGCTGCAGGGTAATATGTGAGGGGCCCCCTATCAGGTGCAGCAGGGTAATATGTGAGGGGCCCCTATCAGGTGCAGCAGGGTAATATGTGAGGGTCCCCTATCAGGTGCAGCAGGGGGATATGTGAGGGTCCCCTATCAGGTGCAGCAGGGGGATATGTGAGGGGCCCCTGAGAGGTGCAGCAGGGCTATATGTGAGGGGCCCCTATCAGGTGCAGCAGGGGGATATGTGAGAGGCCCCTGAGAGGTGCAGCAGGGCTTTATGTGAGGGGCCCCTATCAGGTGCAGCAGGGGGATATGTGAGGGGCCCCTGAGAGGTGCAGCAGGGGGATATGTGAGGGGCCCCTGAGAGGTGCAGCAGGGCTATATGTGAGGGGCCCCTATCAGGTGCAGCAGGGGGATATGCGAGAGGCCCCTGAGAGGTGCAGCAGGGCTTTATGTGAGGGTACTTGTAGGTGCAGCAGGGGGATATGTGAGTGGCCCCTGAGAGGTGCAGCAGGGGGATATGTCAGGTTCCTCTATCAGGTGCAGCAGGGGGATATGTCAGGGGCCCTGGAGAGGTGAAGCAGGGTAATATGTGAGGGCCCCTATCAGGTGCAGCAGGAGTATATGTCAGGGGCCCCTATCAGGTGCAGCAGGGTAATATGTGAGGGGCCCCTGAGAGGTGCAGCAGGGTAATATGTCAGGGGCCACTATCGGATGCAGCAAGGGGATATGTAAGGGGTCTGACAGGAACATATTAAGAGTTAACTTTTCCCTCCTTTGTGTTATATTGGAGGCAGAACATGATTCTGATTGATCTGTTTCTTTCCGCCCAGGGCACTGATGACCCGGCTGGCAGGTCCATGGATGAGGGGCAAAAGCCGAGCAAGACGCAGCAGCTGAAGCGAGTCTTCAAAGAGTATGGAGGGGTGGCTGTGGCTTTTCATGTTGGGATTTCACTGGTATCACTAGGAATATTCTATGCGCTTGTCTCCAGGTGAGCCCACGTTCTGAGTACTACAATACAGTAAGTGGGATATAAGAACATTTTAGGTTACATCTCATTCTGGGAAGCTGTCACCCAGCTTTTCCAGACTAAAGGAAACCTGTCATGTGTTGCAGGAATCGCCAGTCTGGGATACTATAAGTTACTCATATGCTCTGGCATATCAGAGTAATCATAGTTTATAAATGCCGCTGGGACCCTGGTAAGTAGTCCATGGGGCGGAAAGCATCTGCTGGAACCCACGCCAAAAACAGATGGAGCTGTAGGACTGGTGATGGGGAGTGTGCATAAAAGGCTGTCAAGTTGTAGTTTTGCAACAACTGAAGGCTCCCTGTTAGAGAAGACCATACATTATGCATGCACTAACCCATTTTTCATGGGGTTTTTTTTTTTTCTCTTTTTGTTTCAGATCTGTGTATGCAGAGAATTATGGGGGATTCCATAACTACGGCAAGGACCTGCATTTTTTTTTCTTTTAATAAAATGGCTAATAAGGGCTTATGGGGGAGTGTTTTTTTTAAACAAAAAAATTTCCAATGTGTCATGTATTTTAATTTTCAGGCTTAGTAGTGGAAGCAGTCTTTAAGACGGAATCCATTACTAAACCCACCCTGGTAATGTCAGGCTGTTGCTGCTTGGTTGGTATCTGGCTGAGAAAGAAAATAGGGGGAACCACTCAGGGTTTTTTTTTTTCAAATATAAATTAATAAAAAAAAAAAAAAAAAAAATATATATATATATATATATATATATATATATATATATATATTTCCCTATATTTTCATTTTCATCCAGATATCAACCAAACAGCAACAGCCTGACATTACCAGGCTGGGCGAGGACCATTGTTATTGGCCCTCTCCAGCCTAAATAAATAATGTCAACCTGTTACCGCCTTGGCCCAGGAGCGCTGTTTTGATGCTCCGGGCCTGTTGGTACTGGCGATGGGTACCGGGGCAATCAAGGGTTAGCGCTAGCTGTTTTTGGGGGCTAGCGCTAAGACCCGGCTTACTAATGAATTCCACTACTAAGCCTTAAAAAATTTAAATAAAAACACAACACAACTGGAAAAATTATTTTATTTAAAAACACTCCCCCACAAGCCTGCGTTAGCCATTTTATTAAAAGAAAAAAAATTCAGGTCATCGACTTAGTCCATGGAATCTGCCATAATCCATAGGATACATGGATCAGAAACAAGAAGAAAAAAAGAAACCCGAAAAATGGGTTAGTACATGCATAATGCATTGCCTTCTCAAATAGGGAGCCTCCAATTGTTGCAAACTACAACTCCCAGCATGCCCTGACAGCTTTTGGCTGTCCGGGCATGCTGGAAATTGTAGTTTAGCAACAGCTGGATTCTTATTGTTTGGGAAGACAATGCCAGAAGGGTCTGTTCACATTATATAAAACGTACAATGTGAACAGAGCCTCAGACTTCCCACCCTGGGTCCCAGCTGAGCCAGGGTTGCATAATCACTAGGGGGTGGAGCAACACGGATGGGACAGAAAACCAGGGAGGTAAGTGGACGTCTGCTTCTGTATACAGTATATACAGACATCTATAATTGGCTGTATGTACTGTATACCGCCCAAAGGGGCTATAGAAGCAGGGACTCCTGTCAGTGTGGTGACAGGATTCCCGGCTCCTGAATACTAAACACGGGTTCACTATGCACCCCCTGTATACTATACGGCCGGGGGAGGTTAGTAGTGATGCTATACATCACTCCTTACACTCTGGGCTGGGTGCTCAGCATCTGGCCCACAAAGATGTACCCTCAGCACAATGAAAAACTGCCACAGGGTACAAAATTGGCTGTTTCCACACACCAGCAAAAACTGCCAAAATGCAGGAAAAAGCTGGGGCAGTTTTTTTCTGGCGTCTTTGTTGGTGGGGAAAAAAATCTTAGTGCATTCTAGCCTCATGGCTATTGGAAGGTGAGGTGGAAAAAATGAAATGGCAAAAAAAAAATCGCTGTGTCCTTAACGATGCAGGACGTAAATGTACGTCCTGGTGAGGTGGTACTTAACACACCAGGACATAAATTTACGTCCTGTACATGACTGTGAGCATCGGAGCGATGCTCGGGTCATGCGCGGCAGTTCCCACCTGTAATGACCGACATCTGTGTTTGCGCGGATGTCTGCCATTAACCCCTCAGATGCTGTGATCAATACAGATCACGGCATCTGCGGGAGTGCGGTCGGAAAAATGCATGATCGTCCTTAAGGGGTTAATTAACCACAGGTGCAATACTAAGTATCTATACAAATATTACTAACAAACGCAAGAATATTAAATAGAAAATTTACATCCAGAATTGCAACAGAGTTGAGCTCAGAATGATCAGCGTGCCCAGTGCTTCTGTGTCTCTTTATCCAGCGATTATCTATGGCGATCACCTCCTGAGTCCACTTTACCTACATGTAGTATTTTGAGTTAGTAACATTACGTAATGAACTGTACATACACCCACTATCAATCAGGTGCGACCTTTACCAGTTTTAATGGATCCTGGGTGTTCTGCAAAGTTTTGATATAGCGGTCGTATTGTCCTGTGTATGTAGTAATATTCACAGTGGCATAAAACCACATGAGCCACATATAATATCTTACATGGAATGAAATCCTTTCAGTATCTTGTGTGGACCCAATCTCTCTCCTACTATTATCAGATAGATAGTTACAATTGCCGCACTTGTAATTTACTTTGTCACAGTTTTTCTAACCAATTCTTAAGCGGTTTATTCCTAAATTGTCCCTTCACTAGCGCATCTCTCAAATTTTTACAGCACTTAAAAGACAGGAGGGGTTAATGCTTGGCTACATCCTTAAAGAGGTACTCCGGTGTAAAACAAATGTTTTCAAATCATCTGGTGCCAGAAAGTTATACAGATTCGTAAATGTACTTATTTTTAAATATCCTAATCCTTCCAGTACTTATCAGCTGCTGTATGCTCCAGAGGAAGTTGTGTAGTTCTTTTGTCTGACCACAGAGCTCTCTGCTGACACCTCTGTCCATGTCAGGAACTGTCCAGGGCAGGAGCAAATCCCCATAGCAAACCTATCCTGCTCTGGTCAGTTCCTGACATGGACAGAGGTGTCAGCAGAGAGCAAGTAGTAAGAATTTTATCTCTCAATTTGGAGGTATCCATTGATGTTAAAAACAATTTGATAACAAAAACATAGGGCTGTGTTCAAACATAAAAAAACTAATCTTTCTTATGTTTTTAACTCTTTTTCTTAAGTAGCCAGTTACGATCAGAATATTTTTTTACTCATTTTGGCCCATTGCATTTTTGTTAAAGCATAACCCCGATCAGTCGCTGTACCAATTTTTCTGCTTGTTGATTAAAACCCTGTTTTGTATTACAGTGGTCCCTCAAGTTACAATATTAATTGGTTCCAGGACGACCATTGTATGTTGAAACCATTGTATGTTGAGACCAGAACTCTATGGAAACCTGGTAATTGGTTCTAAAGGCACCAAAATGTCATCCAAAAATAGGAAAAAGTGATTATTAAAGAAAAATAAGTAGATAACTAATATAGATAAAGTAAGTCCTTACATATAAATGTAAGAAAGATCTGCTGGGAGCTGTAAATCACTGTCTAAGTCAGTGTTTCTCAAGCAAGGAGCCTCCAGCTGTTGCAAAACTACAAATCCCAGCATGCCCGGACAGCCAAAGGCTGTTCGGGCATGCTGGGAGTTGTAGTTTTGCAACAGCTGGGGGCACCCTGCTTGGGAAACACTGGTCTATGTAGAGGACAGGAGCTTCTTCGGGGTGCTGTACAGTACATGCAATGTCCTAAAAAAGTAACATGGAGCCGCCCTCACCTGGTGTCCAAAGGAGCAGGTAATCCTGGTACAGGTAAAGTGTACAGAACATGTAATACCTCCCTGTACTGTAGGGGGCGCTACCAGACAACAGTCAGTGCATACGCTTCAGTAATACAGGTATTTTACCAGTGAATGCCCATTCTGGTTGGTCGGTTCTTCCAGCCATTGACATGTTTCACAGATCTGGACTGTCTGTAGCATTGTATGTTGAGTCTGGTTTCAACTTACGATGGTCCAGAAAAGACCATTGTATGTTGAAACTATTGTATTTTGAGGCCATTGTAAGCTGAGGGATCACTGTACTTCTCCTCCGCAGCCAGACAAATTGTCCACATGGCTTGGCTTCTTTTCACATAATGTGAGTGATAAGTATTATTTTCGAGCTGAGCAGTTTTGCCTGAATATAATACTTATCGCTCACATTATGTGAAAAGAAGCCAAGCCATGTGGACAATTTGTCCAGCTCCAGAGGATAAGTATTACAAAACAGGGTTTTAATCAATCAACTGATCGGGGTAATGCTTTAACAAAAATGCAATGGGCCAAAATGAGTAAAAAAATATTCTGATCGGAACTTGCTACTTAAAGGGGTACGCCACTGCTCAGCGTTTGGAACAAACTGTTCCGAACGCTGGAGGCGGGAGCTTGTGACGTCATAGACCCACCCCCTCAATACATCACGCCCAGCCCCCTAAATGCAAGTCTATGGGAGGGGCGTGATGTCATGAGGGGTGTGGCCAGGATGTCACACGCTCCAAGCTTCAGCGTTCGGAACAGTTTGTTCCAAACGCTGAGCAGTGGAGTACCCCTTTAAGAAAAAGAGTCAAAAACATAAGAGATTTAATAGGTGCTGAAGCATCATCAAGAAGGACAAATACCTTTAGGGATGTAGCGAAGCATAAATCCCTGGTGTCTTTTAGGCGCTGTAACAATTTTAGAGATGCGCTCATAATGGGACCACCTGATAATAGTAGGAGAGGGAGATTAGATCCACAAGAGATATGGATAAATTGATTTCATCACAAATTAAGGCATCATGTGGTTTATGCAACTGTGGATATTACTACATAGGCAGGACAATACAACCGCTAAATCAGAGCAACCAGGATCCATTAAAACTGGTAAAGGTCGCCTCAGATTGATAGAGCTTGTATGTACAGTTCTTCGGGGTAGTGTTACTGACTTAAAATTTGCATAGATACTTTTTAATGCACCTTTTTAAAAGGAGGGATTTAGATGGGTACTTGCGGGCCTGATGGAGGACAAAATGTTGTACTAAATGACTGTCGCAGATTTTTCCTTTGCGTATACACTGTGCCCCATTGGACTTATCTGACTTTAAAGGGGTACTCCGCCCCTAGACATCTTATCCCCTATCCAAAGGATAGGGATAAGATGTCAGATCGCCGCGGTCCCGCTGCTGGGGGATCCCCGGGATCCCCGCTGCGGCACTGCGCTATCATTACAGCACAGAGCGAGTTCGCTCTGCACGTAATGACGGGCGATACAGGGGCCGGAGCATCGTTACGTCACGGCTCCGCCCCCTCGTGACGTCACGGCCCGCCCCTTTCAATACAAGTCTATGGGAGGGGCGTGGCAGTCGTCACTCCCCCTGCCATAGACTTGCATTAAGGGGACGGGCCGTGACGTAACGAGGGGCGGAGCCATGACGTCACGCTGCTCCGTCCCCTGTATCGCCCGTCATTACGCAGAGAGCGAACTCTCTCTGTGCTGTAATGATAGCGGGGTGCCGCAGCGGGGATCCCGGGGCTCCCGAGCAGCAGGACCGCGGCGATCTGACATATTATCCCCTATCGGATAGGGGATAAGATGTCTAGGGGCGGAGTACCCCTTTAAAGCTGTTCATCTGCTGTGGACTTTACAAACTTCCATGTGGACTCAGCACCACGATGGGAAACAGTCATTCCATAGGTGGAATATGAGTGGTGTAGAGACGGAGGATAGTACCAGTTCATTCATTCAATCTCTATGGACTGTTCATAGTTAAATATAGAATTTTGAACCATTTTACAGGTGGGAGAAAAAAAAAAGCTCAAATTAGCAAATCTGCCTAAGAGTCTGGGGAAAGCTGGGTGACTTTCCATATGGGAGCTGCATTGGCAGTCATGTTATCTTCACCCTGCATTCCTGGAATTTTGGTCTGGTTATACGTTGGAAAATCAGCCACATTTCAGATACTAAGAAATGAATTAACGGCCATGATGGTTGCTATGAACAATTGGGCATACCATATAACCAGGCAGATGTTCTGCTACGCTATTCCATATTTGTTCCCACACAACTTTCCCAGAGTATAGCATGGCTTCCTTATGCCTTGAGAAATTGTTACTCTCAAAAGCAGGGTGTGTGGTGAATTTGTCACTCAGCTTACATTGTATTTACTTCTTATCTCGTCTTTCTTCCTCCTCAGTGGCCTGGACGTCCCGTCGCTGCTTCTCAAAGTCGGTTTTAGCGAAGCTGTGGTCCAGTCTAAGTTGGCAGCCGGCACCAGCACCTTCGTGTTGGCGTACGCCGTTCATAAACTGTTCGCACCAGTGCGGATCAGCATCACAGTGGTGTCGGTCCCCTTCCTCGTCAGGTACTTCAGGAGGATCGGCTTCTTCAAGCCTCCGTCATAAGTTACAGGGGATCCACATCCTATCCGGCATCTCTCAGGAGTCTGCACAGTAATGACCTTTTATTACGGACGAGTAATGTTTAATATAATCATCAAGAAACACTGGAACAATAACACTTCAGTTATTAACAGGTTAACACTGAATATAAAGTGCTGATCTTAGGATCTATCATTTCTTTCTCCACTTACGGCCAAAGCTACATGAAAAATTCTGTACCAAACACTGCATCTCCCACAATGCAGAGCAGGAAGATTGCAGCATTTATCAGCCTGCTGGTTCAGTGTCTGCCCATAGGACGCTATGCTGCATTGTGGACGATGTAGGGCAGTGTTTCCCAACTAGGGTGCCTCCAGCTGTTGCAAAACTACAACTCTCAGCATGCCCGGACAGCCTTCGGCTGTCCGGGCATGCTGGGAGTTGTAGTTTTGCAACAGCTGGAGGCACCCTAGTTGGGAAACACTGATGTAGGGTGTGCACTAATTAATATACATTTGTCTAATTGTAGAAATTACAGCTTTATGACTGCAGTTCTGTATGTGACTGAAGTAAAAAAAGATGTGATAAGTGTCTAGGATCCTAACTGGGCTACAAGGGGTTAGTGCTGCTGTACGCTCCCTTCATTTTGGACACTGATGCACTCTTAGCAGTGGAAAATCAATGGCAGTCTCATCGATCAGACCCCCCAGAGTAAACATTGATGGGAATGTTAGTGGTCAGAATCCCCACAGACATGTTACTGTTGAGTTAAGTCAATATTCAGTTCCGGTTTATAACAATACAAGGTGAGGCTAGTCATGTCAGACTTACTGTGCTCCTTCTAAAAGCCTCTGTGCTATATGGTCAGAAAAGCTGGAGGGGTCAGAGGGTGCATCATGACTAATATGGTAGTATACTAGGACTACATAGAAATTCAGATGTCTCCAGAATTCTATTGTGGGACGTTTGGCTGCACCAGAAGCTTGCCTGTGCCTTCCCTTTAAAGTAAAATGTTAATAAAATTCTAATTTTGAATAATTCGCTTCAAATATTTTTTTATTTTGAGCAGTGTCTAACCATCCACAGTTACATAGTTACATAGTTAGTATGGTTGAAAAAAGACATACGTCCATCAAGTCCAACCAGGGGATTGAAGGGAAGGATGTAAGGGGATAAGGGGAAGGGATGTAGTTTTATAATTCTGCATAAGCATTAATGTTATTTTGTTCCAGGAATGTATCTAACCCTGCTTTAAAGCTGTTAATGGTTCCTGCTGTGACCAGTTTCGGAGGTAGACCTTTCCATAAATTCACAGTCCTCACGGTAAAGAAGGGTTATTATGTCCACATTATGCTGGGTTCCAGTGAAAACTTATTGGTGGGGTTCCAACACCTAGCACCCCTGTACAGCGTAGCCACGGCAGACAGCTTCCCTGTGTAGTGGCCATGCTGAGGTTACTGCAGGTCAGCTTCCACTGAAGTGAATGGCCACTGCACAAAGAACAGAGCGGAGGCTGTGGCAAACGGCTGATCGGCATGGGTGCTGGGATCTGTACCCTTGCCAATAAAATATTGATGGCATGCTGTACATTTTTATAGGCTGTATAACACCTTTTTAACAATGTAAAAGATCACATATGACACAAAGCAAAGAAGAATGAAAAACCGAAGATAGGGTGCATGCATGCTGGAGCCACGGTCCTCTGGTTCCTCAATTCATATAGTAGTAATATGCAGCACACCGGAGTAAACTTAAAGTGCTTTATTCCATGCTGTACATAAGCGACGTTTCGCCAGCTTTCTCAGCTGGCGTTAGGCTGGCGAAACGTCGCTTATGTACAGCATGGAATAAAGCAGTTTAAGTTTACTCCGGTGTGCTGCATATTACTAATATATATATATATATATATATATATATATATATATATATATATATATATATATATATATACGGCAACAAGGAAAATTCAGCATAAATACTGTCTCTGTAGTTTGCTCACATATAGCCCAGTTACAGCTGTCCATCTTCTCAATGAGATGAATCTAATCTATCATGGAGGTGTCAGGAGGAAGCACGGCCTTCACCCCGAGATCCTTTCATAAGTTTTAGACTTAAAAAGGTACTCCAAAGGATAGCGGAAAAGATATCTGATCGTAGGGGTCCCGCCAATGGCGATCACCGCAATCTCAGCTGCGGCACCCCAGACATCTGGTGCTCAGAGCGAACTTCGCTCTGTGCCGGATGACTGGCGAGGCGGAGGCTTGTGACGTCACGGCCACGCACCCTCAGTGGAAGCCTACTGGAGAGGGCGTGCCCGTAACATCACGAGCTTCCGGCGCTGCCCCCGACGCTCTAAATGAACGCCGGGTGCAGCAGGGAGATCGCGGGGTCCCCAGCGGCGGGACCCCTGTGATCAGACATCTTATTACCTATCCATTGGATAGCGGATAAAATGTTTAGGGGTGGAGTACCCCTTTAAGTCTAGACCTTTAATTCGAGGCCCGCGACTCCCCCTGGATTTATAAATTGCAGGGGCTCAGATATGATTTCCATCAGGATCCCCCTCAGTCTGCAGCTGCTGCTCCTGCGCTGCCACCTGCTGCTCATTTACTGAACCACATAAGCTAATTGTTAAGAACAATAACATTTAAATGCCTCTTTTCATTTCATCATCATGACCACAACACCATGAGATTGTCCCCTGTAGCTCTAATAGGAACAGGAAACACAAAGAGGTTAAATAGGCCCCTCCCCATCCACTCCTCAGTGTTTTCTGTTCCTAGGAGCATACACGGAGAGGTGAGGTTCTTACCTCTGGTGGGCTGGTTTCTGTTCTGGACAGGTCTGCCAGGCAGCAGGGTGATGTCATGGCTCCGCCCCTCGTGACATCACGGCCCGTCCCCTTAATGCAAGTCTATGGCAGGGGGGGTGACGCCCGCCACGCCCCCTCCAATAGACTTGTATTGAAAGGGGCGGGCCGTGATGTCACGAGGGGCGGGGCCATGACGTAACGATGCTCTGGCCCCTGTATCGCCCGTCATTACGTGCAGAGCGAACTCGCTCTGTGCTGTAATGCTAGCGCAGTGCCGTAGCGGGGATCCCGGGGCTCCCCAGCAGGGGGACCGCGGCGATCTGACATCTTATCCCCTATCCTTTGGATGCATAAAGTAGACATATTGTATATGTGAATCAATATATAATTTATTTGGGATATCCATTTTCCTTACAACCAGAGAGCTCCAAAGTTAGAAAAATGCTAAATTTTCAATTTTTTTAATCACATTTTTGAATTTTTCACCAAAAAATGATAAAAGTATTGACAAAAATTTACCACTAACCTAAAGTAGAATATGTCACGAAAAAACAATCAGAATGAAAGGTAAAAGCATGCCAGAGTTATTAATGCTTAAAGTGACAGTGGTCAGAATTGCAAAAAATGCGCTAGTCCTTAGGGTTATAATGGGCTCCTTCCCCAAGGGGTTAACTGTAAGTAGCTGGCCCTTAGGGGGAGTTCACTTACCGTATATACTCGAGTATAAGCCGAGTTTTTCAGTACGATTTTTCGTGCTGAAAACACCCCCCTCGGCTTATACTCGAGTGAACTCTCCGCCCGCAGTGGTCTTCAACCTGCGGACCTCCAGATGTTTCAAAACTACAACTCCCAGCAAGCCCGAGTAGCCATCGGCTGTCCGGGCTTGCTGGGAGTTGTAGTTTTGAAACATCTGGAGGTCTGCAGGTTGAAGACCACTGCGGCCTTCAACATCATCCAGCCCCCCTCACCCCCTTTAGTTCTGTGCTCACCTCCGCTCGGCGGGACGTTAGGGTGCGCTGGTCCGGGCCATCTGTGCTGCAGGGATCGTCCGGTGGGGAGGGATAGTTGTTCCGGGCTGTCCATCTTCACCGGGGGGGGCCTCTTCTCCGCGCTTCGGGCCCGGCCCTGGAATAGTCACGTTGCCTTGACGATGAGTAACGTCCCTGTGCGTCGTCGTCAAGGCAACGTCTCTATTCCAGGCCTGAAGCGTGGAGAAGAGGCCTCCCCCGGTGAAGATGGACAGCCCGGAACGACTATCCCTCCCCACCGGACGGTTCTGCAGAACAGATGGCCCGGACCAGCGCACCCTAACGTCCCGCCGAGCGGAGGTGAGTACAAAACTAAAGGGGGTGAGAGGGGGGGGGGGCTGGATGATGTCGAAGGCCGCAGTGGTCTTCAACCTGCGGACCTCCAGATGTTTCAAAACTACAACTCCCAGCAAGCCCAGACAGCCGATGGCTGCCCAGGCTTGCTGGGAGTTGTAGTTTTGAAACATCTGGAGGTCCGCAGGTTGAAGACCACTGTATCAGACATTGACAAGCGGTGATGATGAAAGGGTGGGGGCTGATGACGTGGTGATGATGAAGGGGGGGGGTGATGATGACAAGGGGATGATGAAGGGGGAGTGTGGGATGATGAAGCGGGGTGTGGGATGATAAGGGGATGATAGGGGGGGTGGGATGATAAGGGGATGATGAAGGGGGGTGGGATAATGACAAGGGATGATGAAGGGGGGTGTGGGAGGATAAGGGGATGATGAAGGGGGGGGTGGAATGATAAGGGGATGATGACAGGCGGTGATGATGAAGGGGGTGGGATGATGACAGGCAGTGATGATGAAGGGGGGGTGGGATGATGACATGGGGGGGATGATGACAGGCGGTGATGATGAAGAGGGGATGATGACAGGGTGATGATGATAAGGTTGTTAATGAAGGGGGTCTGGATGATGACAGGGGGGATGATGTATTTCCCACCCTAGGCTTATAGTCGAGTCAATAACTTTTCCTGGGTTTTTGGGGTGAAATTAGGGGCCTCGGCTTATATTCGAGTCAGCTTATACTCTAGTATATACGGTACTTTTATACAGCTTCTTGCTTATGTATCACTTGGTGTCTTGTATAGCAGTGGTTTCTTTGGGATTAGCACCATATTGCTTGCACTATGCTGCTTTTTTTTCCTATATTCTACTCTCTGAAGTAGCTTTGATTCTTATGGGTATTCCTTTAATCAAGAAATCAAAAGAAAGAGAATCCTCTAAAGAAACTTCTAAGGAATCGAAGTCCAAAAAATGTGGAATTTGTTCAGTTGTACTACCAGATACCCATCCTAAACCCTTTTGTAAAGCCTGCACTGACAAAATAGTTTTCCAAGATTCTCCGTCCTTTATGGATGAGCTTCATTTACTTATAAATCAACAAGTACAGTCTTCCATAGCTACTGAACTGCCTAGTTCTTCAGCTTCCGTTACTTCTGATACATCTGAGGCTGAACCTCCTCCACCAAAAAGGCAAAAAACTGCTATTGTTTTGGACTCCGACTCTGATTCTAATGAAGATTTAAATTCCGGTCTTACTCTGAAGACGAGGGTGAAATTCAAGATACTCCTCCTAAGAGAGATGTAAGAAGTGCTATGATTATAATAGATACTCCAGAGCCTACGTCCGTTCAGGACAGAATGTTTGCTGGTCTGAAACCTCAAAAAACAAAAGTTTTTTTTCCGGTTCATGATAGCATAAAAACGCTTATTACAGATGAGTGGCAGGCTCCGGAGAGGCGCTTGCAGATACCCAAAGAATTTCGCAACAGTTTCCCCTTTGACCTCAATGATGTAAATCTGTGGAGTGAGCCTCCAAAAATGGATGTGCAACTTTCTAAAGTTGTTAAAAGTACAGTGCTTCCATTTGCGGATACGGCTCATTTGCTCAACAAAACATCTAGGAAAAGTATTTTATCTTCCATCCCAATGTTGAAACGAGCCACAGCCTTCTTGGTAAATGCATCAGCTGAATGAGTTATATTTGCAGCAAAAGCCACCGCCTTATCTAACTCTGCTAGAATGGGTTAAAAACTGGCAAGGTGACTCTACCTCCTAAGCTTAAAGGGGTACCCCGGCGCTAAGACATCTTATCCCCTATCCAAAGGATAGGGGATAAGATGCCTGACTGCGGGGGTCCCGCCGCTGGGGACCCCCGTGATCTTCCACGCCGCACCCTGTTAGCATCAGCCCCCGGAGTGTGCTCACTCCGGGTCTGATTACTAGCGATCACAGGGACGGAGCATAGTGATGTCACGGCTCCGCCCCCGTGTGACGTCATGCTCCGCCCCCTCAATGCAAGCCTACGGAGGGGGCGTGACAGCTGTCACGCCCCCTCCGTAGGCTTGCAATGAGTGGGCGGAGCCGTGACATCGCTAGACTTCTAGATGTGTACCATCGATCTAAAAGATACTTTGACCTACCAATTTATCCCTCTCACCAAAAATATCCCAAGTTTGCAATTCAATACAGTAACCCCCCGACATGCGATGGCCCCGACATATGATCAAATCGACATACGATGCTTTTATATGTCGGGGCCATCGCATTAACTGCTATCCGACAGCGCAAAATGCTTAAGCTGCTGTCGGATAGCAGTATAAGCATCCCGGACAGGTTCGCTTGCTTACCTATCCCCGCTGCTCCGGGTCCACTTCGCGATCCTCCGGCGTTTTCTGTATCTTCTGCAGGGTCCGGGCCTCGCTTTCCGGCGTCGTTATTACGTTGCGTAGGATCCCGAAGAAGACGCCACAGCATCGGGAGCGGTGAGGACGCGGTTCGGAGCAGCAGGGACAGGTGAGTATAGCTTCCTATACTTTACATTGCACGAATCCCTCAACATACGATGGATTCGACAAACGATGGGTCGTTTGGAACGAATTGCCATCGTATGTTGAGGGACCACTGTACAATCACTCCACCCTTCATTTTCAATTTCAGGCCTTTCCTTTTGGAATATCCTCCGCCCCAAGGAAATTTACGAAAGTAATGGTAGAGGTGATTGCTCACCCGATACAAAAAGGAACTTTAATAAATCCTTACTTGGACGACTTACTGATTATTGCCCAGTCAGCGCCTTCTTCTAACGTTGTCCTGTCTTCAAAACCTCAGCTGGATCATAAACTGGCAGAAGTCAGACTTAATTCCAGCAAGGAAGAAGTTGTTTCTGGGCATGATCTTAGACTCGGAGAAACAAAAGACCTTTCTCCCAGAGGACAAGATTCTCTCCCTTTAGCTAAAAATTAAAGATCTGATATGGAGAAAATCTTGTCCCATAAGAAAAGCCATGTCAGTCTTGGGATCAATGACATCCTGTATATAAGCAGTACCTTGGGCCCAAAGCCATTAGAGGCCTCTTCAGTCCCTAATCTTGAAAGTCTGGGACAGATCCCAACTGTCCCTAGAGAAGAGATTACAGATACCACATTGGGTAAAAGCCTCATTAGCATGGTGGCTGAAGAAAAAGAATCTCTCTATAGGAATTCATTGGATTCTCTCTCCTGCTGTTACGGTGACAACAGATGTGAGTCTTTAGGGTTGGGGTGCTCATGTCGAGCACCTTCATCTTCAAGGTTCCTGGTCCCAGAAAACCTGATGTCAGCCCCGATGAAAGCAGCTTTAATGGTATTAAAAGCTTCGGAACGTCTCTTAAAAAAACATCATGCGAAGGTATATTCCAACAATATAACCACAGTGGCCTTTCTCAACCATCAAGGGGGGTGAGACATTCTCCTCTAAGGGATCTCTCTTATGGGCAGAGAAAAATGTTCTTTCCCTTAGAGCCATACACCTGAGGGGTGTAGAAAATCAGGAAACAGACTTCCTAAGCCGGAACCAAGTGGATACAGGAGAATGGGAACTAAATTCTCAAGTCTTTCAGTCACTGGTGAGAGTTTGGGGGAATCTGGAAATAGATCTAAGAGAGAGAAACCTCTTGCAGTAGATGCCCTTCAACAAGTTTGGAACTTCTCTCTTGCTTATGCATTTCTTCCTCTGCCTCTCATCCTGAAAGTGCTGCAAAAGATTAACCCCTTCCCGCAGAATGTCATATATAAACGCCGGGTTGTGCGGTGCGTTCGCGCATCCCGCCGTTTATAAATGACATTCAGTTAACCCGGCGATGCGCAGCATCGCACGGGTTAACTGGCAGAAGTCCCGCTGTTTCCAGCAGGGGACAACTTCTGCTTCACCCCCCAGGACCATCCATTGATGGTCCTGGTCAGCGATCACTGTGATTGGTCACTGTGGACCAATCACAGTGATCTGGGGTGAAAGTTCAGATCCCCCGCACTGCCCGCCCCTGGAAGTCGGGCAGAACGGGGGACGATGGCTGCGGGGGCTCGCGGCATAGGTGGGGGAACACAAGGGGACCGGCAGCCTTACCTGAAGCAGCGGCGGGACCGAGGAGCAGCGCGGGACCGGCAACGTGGACGAGCAGCGACGGGACCGGCAGGTGAGTATATGGTCCTCAGAGGCAGCAGTGAAGATCTTCACTACTGCTTCTAGGAGTCTGAAAACTACAACTCCCAGCATGCCTGGACAGCCTTTGGCTGTCTGGGCATGCTGGGAGTTGTAGTTTTGCAACATCTGGAGGGCCCCAGTTTGGAGACCATTGTATAATGGTCTCCAATCTGTGCTCTTCCAGCTGTTGCAAAACTACAACTCCCAGTATGCACTGACTGTCCAGGCATGCTGGGAGTTTTAGTTCAGCAACATCTGGCCCTTCAGATGTTGCCGAACTACAACTCCCAGCATGCCCTTCAGCTTTCTGGGCATGCTGGGAGTTGTAGTTTTGCAACAACTGGAGACACACTGGTTGGGAAACATTGTCTGTTTCTAACTCAGTGTTTCCTAACCTGTATGCCTCCAGCTGTTGCAAAACTATAACTCCCAGCATGCACTAACAAACCATGCATGCTGGGAGTTGTGGTTTTGCAACAGCTGGTGCACCCCCCCCCCCCCCCCCCCCCCGTGAATGTACAGGGTACCAGTGGCGTTGGGACCCGGGTGCGGGGGGTGCGGCCCGCACCGGGTGACACCAACCTAATGGGGTGACACCAAGACGCTCCGCAGCACCCACACCCCCTCCCCAGCTACACTGACACCCCCCTATGTGCCCGACCGGCCTCCCATCCGTCAGCACACCCCCCCTGTGCTGTGTGTGCGGTGCGCCCGTCCGTTAGCAACCCCCCCCCCCCCCCCCTTTCAGTGCACCCGTCCGTCATCACGCCCCCCCCCCCCTCTCACCTTCACCAGTACTGTGCCCGGCCTCCGCTCCCACGTCTGCGCCGGCCTGATGTCACACCGCATGGCCGCGCAGGGGGACATCAGTTCGCATTGTGCCCGGTGAGAAGGATCGCTGCTCTGGATGGGTAAGTGTGTGTGTGTCTCTATCTATGTTTGTGTGTGTGTGTGACTCTTTGAGTGTGTGTGTGACTCTGTGTATTTGTGTGACTCTGTGTGTGACTGTGTGTTTGTGTGACTCTGTGTGTGTGTGTGACTCTGTGTGTGACTCTGTGTGTGTGACTGTGTGACTCTGTGTGTCTGTCTGTGAGTGTGTGTGTCTCTCTGACTGTGTGTGTTTGTGTGTGTGTCTCTCTGTGTTGTATGTGGTTTTTTTTTGTGTGTGTGTGTGTGTGTGTGTGTGTGGGGAGACTTTGACTCATTGTGGGGAACCTGCAAGGGAACCTGAGGCCTAATGTGGGGAGTCTATGCTACCTAATGTGCGGAGTCTATGATACCTAATGTGCGGAGTCTATGCTACCTAATGTGGGGAGTCTATGCTAGCTAATGCGGGGAATCTGTGCTACCGAATGTGGGGAAACTGCTACCTAATGTGGGGAATCTGTGCTACCTAATATGGGGAAATTGCTACCTAATGTGGGGTAACTGGTACCTACCTAATGTGGGGAAACTGGTACCAAATGTGGGGAATCTATGCTGCCTAATGTGGGGAAAAGATGCTACCTAATGTGGGGAAACTGCTACCTACCTAATGTGGGGGAACTGCTGCCTACCTAATGCTCCCCCCCCTGGCAGTAGCACCCTCATCATCCACCAGCAACTACCCCCCCCCCCCCCCAGCGGCACCTCCATCAGCAGATCCTGATGGTGGATGATGGCGGTGCTCCTGCCAGGAGGATGATCCTGCCGATGGATGATGGGGGTGATACTGCCAGGGGGGATGGCCAGTAGCACCCTCATCATCCTTCAGCAACACCCCCCCCCAGTAGTAGCACCCCGATCATCCACTAGCAACACCACCAATACCCCCCTCCCGTGGTAATAGCATCAGCTAACGGATGTTGAGGGGTGTTACTGCGGTTGTGGTATTATATTCAGAGGGTGCACTGTATGGCAACGTTATATTCAGAGGGCGCAGTTTGTGGTAGTGTTATATTCAGAGGGCACAGTAGGTGGTAGTATTATATTCAGAGGGCGCAGTTTGTGGTAGTATTATTAGAGATGAGCGAACTTACAGTAAATTCGATTCGTCACGAACTTGTCGGCTCAGCAGTTGATGACTTATCCTGCGTAAATTAGTTCAGCCTTCAGGTGCTCCGGTGGGCTGGAAAAGGTGGATACATTCATAGGAAAGATTCTCCTAGGACAATATCCACCTTTTCCAGCCCACGGGAGCACCTGAAAGCTGAACTAATTTATGCAGGAAAAGCCATCAGCTGCCGAGGCGAGAAGTTTGTGACGAGTTGAATTTACTGTAGTTTGCTCATCTCTAAGTATTATATTCAGAGGGCGCAGTGGGTGGTAGTAATATATTCAGAGTGTACAGTATGTGTTGGTATTATATTCAGAGGGTACAGTATGTGATAGTATTATATTCAGGGGTACAGTAAGTGGCAGATTTATATTCAGAGGGTACAGTATATGGTAGTATTATATTCAGAGGGTACAGTATATGGTAGTATTATATTCAGAGGGTACAGTATGTGATAGTGTTATATTCAGGGGTACAGTATGTGGCAGATTTATATTCAGAGGGTACAGTATGTGATGGTATTATATTCAGAATGTACAGTGTGTGGTATTATTATATTCAGTGGGTATGGTGTATGGAAGGTTTATAATCAAATAGTGTAGTGTATAGTAGTATTATATTTAGAGGATACAGTGTCTGGCAGGTTTATAATAATAATTGTTTTCATATAGAGGATGAGAATGCGCTGACATAGTGAGGAGACCTCTGGGCGTCACATTCTGCAGAGAGAAGTTTTAGCTGGACCAGGCGGTATGTACCATCTGAATTAGATAAGGGAAGACTATAGAGAAGACGTCACTGATATTATTGTACATTGTCCTCTCTATGTCCTATCAGAGCTGTAGTCGCTTGTCAGTTCTACAGTTATGGTCAGTGAAACTACAACTCCCAGCATAACCTCACCACTGCATAAAGGGGTACTCTACTGGAAAACATTTTTTTTAATCAACTGGTGCTACAAAGTTAAACAGATTTGTAAATTACTTCTATTTAAAAATCTTAATCCTTCCAGTACTTATTAGCTGCTGTATAAGCGATTCACAGGAAGTTATTTTCTTTTTTAATTTCTTTTCTGTCTGACCACAGTGCTCTGTGCTGACACCTCTGTCCATGTCAAGAACTGTCCATAGTAGGAGCAAATCCCCATAGCAAACCTATCCTGCTCTGGACAGTTCCTGACATGGACAGAGGTGTCAGCAAATAGCACTGTGGTCAGATTGGAAAGAACTATGCAACTTCCTGTGGAGCATACACCAGCTTATAAGTACTGTAAGTATTAAGATTTTAAATAGAAGTAATTTAAAAATCTGTTTAACTTTCTGGCACCAGTTGATATAAAAGTAAATGTTTTCCAGTGGAGTACCCCTTTAAGTAATTCTGGGAGCTGTATATTTAAATGGTGAAAACTTCTTTAACACTTTCCCATTCTGTGGCAACTGGTATATCTGATTATTATACTGGAATTTCTCACAATGCGCTACAACAGTGGTGTCACAACAGGCTAAAAACTTACTGGGGGGAGGTATGGGGGTGACACCAACCCTAGCAACGCCACTGCAGGGTACATTCACATGGGCGAGGCTTTTACAGTGGGTTTCTCGCATCTTGAGATGCAGCAAATTTTGCGCTGGGAAACTCGCTGTAATCCCCCGCCCATGTGACTGTACCCTAAAAACACTACACTACACCAAGACAAAATAAAAAGTTAAAAACACTACATATACACATACCCCTACACAGCCCCCCTCCCCCAATAAGAACGTCCGGTACACCACTGTTTCCAAAGCAGAGCCTCCAGCTGTTGAAAAACAACAACTCCCAGTATTGCCGGACAGCCGGAGGCACCCTGTTTGGGAATCACTGGCGTAGAATACCCCTATGTCCACCCCTATGCAAATCCCTAATTTAGGCCTCAAATGCACATGGCGCTCTCACTTTGGAGCCCTGTCGTATTTCAAGGCAACAGTTTAGGGTCACATATAGGGTATCGCTGTACTCGGGAGAAATTGCGTTACAAGGTTTGGGGGGCTTTTTCTTCTTTAACCCTTCATGAAAAGGAAATGTTGGGGTCTACACCAGAATGTTAGTGTAAAAAAAAATTTTTTTTTACACTAACATGCTGGTGTTGCCCTATACTTTACATTTTCACAAGAGATAAAAGGGAAAAAAGCCCCCCAAAATTTGTAACGCAATTTCTCCCGACTACGGAGATACCCCATATGTGAGCGCAAAGTGCTCTGGGGGCGCACAACAAGGCCCAGAAGGGAGAGCGCACCATGTACATTTGAGGTGATTTGCACAGGGGTGGCTGATTGTTACAGCGGTTTTGACAAACGCAAAAAAAACAAAACCCCACATGTGACCCCATTTCGGAAACGACACCCCTCACGGAATGTAATGAGGGGTGCAGTGAGAATTTACCCCCCACAGGTGTCTGACGGATCTTTGCAACAGTGGTCCGTGAAAATGAAAACTTATACAGCCCACTGTTCCAAAGATCTGTCAGACACCAGTGGGGGGCAGATGCTCACTGTACCCCTTGTTACGTTCCTCAAGGGGTCTAGTTTCCAAAATGGTATACCATGTGGGGGTTATTTTGCTGTTCTGGCACCTTAGGGGCTTCCTAAATGCGACATGCTCCCCGAGCAAAAGGGGTTAAGATGCCTGATGCCGATCATGCACGTGGCACCCCGATTTTAATCAGTCCCCGGAGCGTGTTCGCTCCGGGACTGATTACCGGCGACCGCAGGGCCGGCGGCGTGTGACGTCATGCCCCCGACAGCTATCACGCCCCCTCCCGTAGGCTTGCATTGAGGGGCAGAGCGTGATGTCACACGGGGGCGGAGGCGTGACGTCACACGCCGCCGACCCTGCGGTCGACCGTAATCAGACCCGGAGCGAACACGCTCCGGGGACTGATTAGAATCGGGGTGCCGCGTGCATGATCACGGGCGTCCCCAGCTGTGGGACTCCTGCGATCAGGCATCTTATCCCCTATCCTTTGGATAGGGGATAAGATGTGTAAGCACCGGAGTACCCCTTTAAAACCACTGAAGGTGGATGGGGAGGGGCCTATTTAACCTCTTTGTGTTTCCTGTTCCTATTGGAGCTTCAGGGGACAATCTCATGGTGGTGCTGTTATGATGAACTCATGAAAAAAGAATTATCGGTAAGTAATAAATCCAACTTTTTAAAACATTTGCTTGCTATTGTTATATGCAAATGCCTGCCTGACGGTAATGTCGGTGAGGTTACACCCAGTCCACACTGATGTCTATGGGGCAGAATTTTGTTGTGCAAGATTTTTCCAGCTTTAAATGTATTTTACATTGTGGTCTACATCTGTCATATTTACTCAGCTCTAGAGACAGCCTCCCAATGGTGTCTCTGTACTGCAGGAACATTCAATTGATTTCCTCAATCTTAAATATCTCTAGGTGACACTGTGCTTTCCTTCCTGAAGACAGTGACATATTAATATTGGAAACATGATGAATGTGGCAACGTCTGAGCCAAAACACGTAGTACTTTCCCAATGCACGTAATGCGAGGAGACAGCATTAACCCCTGGAAGTGCAGACTCTAATACAACCTCCTGCATACTAAGTATTGCACAAATCCGGGTCATAGTGTCAGTCAATGCCACTGTAAGTAGTATCCGCAACGTACTGCTAGCTTATGTTCAATGTAAAGGAATGTGCTAATCAGATTGTTGTAGCTCTTCACAGCAGAGTTAATTCGAATTCCAATAAATGAAACATCCTTGATCTGAACATGCACAGTGTGCCTCAAAGCGCTGTGGGTTATTTCTGCTGTGAGCGAATGGGGGTTTGCTACAAACGCAGGCACTAACATTGTTCATTTCACAAGTAGTACATGATGTATGAAACCACTGTAACAGGTCACCCATTATACTTGATTCTGCAAATAGGAGGGAAAGCTTATAGTGTGGTGAGCTACGGGGTGTGAGGTGTAAGGGGCAGATGGTGTTTCCCAGGGGTTGATGGTATTAACCCCTTCGTGTTTGTGATGCCAGGGTGTGGGTTGCCTATGTAACCACCCGAAGGTAGTACCGCTAGTCCTAAGTTAGGCAGGGGCAATAAAGAGTCCAAGGCCAGCTTAAGGGTAACGGTAGTTTTTACTGAGGTTAGACAGATATTAGAGTCTATACAGTTTAGCCAGCATCCCAGAGAGGTGACCAGTGACACAGAGAGACCTCGCAGGCTTGCTGGAACTTGCAGTAGACTGAATATGATGCAGGCCACAGTGATTAGACAGTAGACTTGACTTAACTCACTTGATGACTGACTATTAGAAGACTTGAGCTTACTTGCAATTGACAGGTGGCTGCAGACTTTAGGCTTGAGGCCTCCAGTGGCTGGACACAGGCACTGGGACAGATGACTGGACTTGACCTCTGCAGGAAATGAAGTGTGATCAAAGAGAGAGATTGCAGCTCCTCCCTTCCTTTTATAAAGGGGCGCTTCACAAGGAGCCCATAGGTTACTAGTGAGGTCACCTGGTCACTGGTGTTCCCTGGGTAACAATACCACCATATGACCTAAACATGGGACATAATCATGTGGCTAACAATACAGGTCCTTTTACGCTTTCATGTGAAAAAATCATACCATATATACTCGAGTATTAGCCATTCCGAATATAAGCCGAGAGTATATAAATCTAGGAAAAAAGGAGAAAGATGGAGGGCAGCACCTCGTGTAATTCCGATGGGTGGTTTCGGATTAGGATAAGGATAGGTAATACGCTCACCTGGAGCGATACTTGGTATCGTGCATGTAACACCTTTTCCTCGGGGTGGTCGGTGTGGAATCCCGCCGGAGCTGCAGCCTGCTGGTGTCCTGGCCGGGTCCGTCGGCAATGGAATAGGATAACTTGGAGGAACAGAAAAAGTTGTGAACACCTTTGGTGCCGGCGCTGCTCGGTGGGAATTAGGATTCGGAGACGTGTTTTCAGTACTCCTGAAAACACGTCTCCGAATCCTAATTCCCACCGAGCAGCACCGGCACCAAAGGTGTTCGCAACTTTTTCTGTTCCTCTAAGTTATCCTGAATATAAGCCTATGCCCCTAATTTCACCCCAAAAACCTAGGAAAAGTTATTGACTCGACTATAAGCCTAGGGTGGGAAATACATCATCCCCCCGTCATCATCCAGAACCCCATCATCATCACCCTCGTCATCATCCCCCCTTCATCATCACTAAGGTGTCGCGAAAGTTATGCAGTAACATATATTTCAGATAGACATGTATGGGACTTTAAACAAAAACCCCGACCCTGGCAAATAGGGGTGAGTAAGGGTTAAATCACCTATCCTATGTTTGTTGTTGACATATAAGCAGTGTAACTGCTGTGTGTAGTTGGCAAAACCTCGTGGGGTCAGCGTGTGATGTCACTGGTAACCGGCTTGAGGCAAACACTGGAGACAGAGGCTGGAACCAGAAGCTGTGCGTGCTCACTTGATGGAATAGGCTGGGCTACCAGGTAGCGATAGCTGTTATGGTGGCACAAATCCAAATTGATGCTGTGTTCAGGATCGGTAGTGGCAGATAAAATCAGAACTAGACGCGTTTCAGGGCACTGGGATCACGGCCCTTTCCTCCTAACGAGGAAAGGGCCGTGATCCCAGTGCCCTGAAACATCTGAACATTCAGAAACATTTTAAAACATCTGAACATTTAAGATCAAATAACCAGGCTACAACCTGTGTTAACCATTTAGTGACATTTATGGATGCTGGTTGTTACAACATTATTTGAATATTCTCAACAGGATCAAATGAACAATTATTCACTAGTGGCAACCATTTTTATGTCTATTTTATGTTTAATGTTTTATTAATAACTAGCTGAGTACCCGGTGTTGCCCGGTTTTTCCTTCCAAATCCTTTTTGGGGAGGAAAATAATCAAAGGAGGAAGCTTTTGACTTCATATCCCGTCCTCATATATTGTTGTCATATCCCAACCCCACATCCCGACCTCCTATCCCGTCCTCCTATCTCGACCTCCTGTCCCAACCTCCTATACCGTCCTCCTATCTCGACCTCCAATCCTGACCTCCAATCCCGTCCTCATATCTCGACCTCCTATCCCGTCCTCCAATCTCGAGCTCCTATACCAACCTCCTATCCCGTCCTCCTATCTCGACCTCCTATCTCAACCTCCTATCCCGACCTCCTTTCCCGTCCTCATATCTCGACCTCCTATCCCATCCTCCTATCTTGACCTCTTATCCAGACCTCCTATCCCGACCTCCTTTCCCATCCTCATATCTCGACCTCCTATCTTGACCTCCTATCCTGTCCTCTTATCTCGACCTCCTATCCCAACCTCCTATCCAGACCTCCTATCCCGTTCTCATATCCCATCCTCCTACCCGACCTCCTATCCCGTCCTCCTATCCTGACCTCCCATCCCATTCTCATATCCCGACTCGTAATATGTGTACCAGGTATTGAAATAGCTCCAGCTGCACAGAAATTATATGGGAACATACATTTCCCTTTGATTTACATAGGACTTTAAACAAAAACCCCGACCCTCACAAATGGGGTAGTTAAGGGTTAAATTAACTATCCTATATTTTAAGTGGACATATAAGTAACATGTGACCAAGCATTATGGAAATATCTCCAGCCGTTTGGAAATTATGCAGTAACATATATTTCCCATAGACTTGTATGGGACTTTAACCCCTTCAGGACCAAGCCCATTTTGGCCTTAAGGACCAGAGCGTTTTTTGCACATCTGACCACTGTCACTTTAAACATTAATAACTCTGGAATGCTTTTAGTTATCATTCTGATTCCGAGATTGTTTTTTCGTGACATATTCTACTTTAACATGGTGGTAAATTTTTGTGGTAACTTGCATCCTTTCCTTGTGAAAAATCCTAAAATTTGATGAAAAAATTGAAAATTTTGCATTTTTCTAACTTTGAAGCTCTCTGCTTGTAAGGAAAATGTATATTACAAATAAAAAAAATTTTTATTCACATATACAATATGTCTACTTTATGTTTGCATCATAAAAGTGATAAGTTTTTACTTTTGGAAGACACCAGAGGGCTTCAAAGTTCAGCAGCAATTTTCCAATTTTTCACAAAATTTTCAAACTCACTATTTTTCAGGGACCAGTTCAGGTTTGAAGTGGATTTGAAGGGTCTTCTTATTAGAAATACCCCACAAAAGACCCCATTATAAAAACTGCACCCCCCAAAGTATTCAAAATGACATTCAGTCATCATTTTAACCCTTTAGGTGTTTCACAGGAATAGAAGCAAAGTGAAGGAGAAAATTCACAATCTTCATTTTTTACACTCGCATGTTCTTGTAGACCCAATTTTTAAATTTTTACAAGGGGTAAAAGGAGAAAATGTATACTTATATTTGTAGCCCAATTTCTCTCGAGTAAGCACATACCTCATATGTCTATGTAAAGTGTTCGGCGGGCGCAGTAGAGGGCTCAGAAGGGAAAGAGCGATAAGGGGATTTTGGAGAGTACGTTTTTCTGAAATGGTTTTTGGGGGCATGTTGCATTTAGGAAGCCCTTATGGTGCCAGAACAGCAAAAAACCCTCACATGGCATACCATTTTGGAAACTAGACCCCTTGAGGTACGTAACAAGGAATAAAGTGAGCCTTAATACCCCACAGGTGTTTCACGACTTTTGCATATGTAAAAAAAAAATTATTTTTTTTCACTAAAATGTGTGTTTCCCTCCAAATTTCACATTTTTCCAAGGGTTAATAGCAGGAAATACCCCCCAATATTTGCAACCCCTTCTCTTCTGAGTATGGAGGTACCCCATAAGTTGACATGAAGTGCACTATGGGTGAACTACAATGCTCAGAAGAGAAGGAGTCATATTTGGCTTTTTGAGAGCAAATTTTGCTCGGGGGGGCATGTCGCATTTAGGAAGCCCCTATGGTGCCAGAACAGCAAAAAATACCCACATGGCATACCATTTTGGAAACTAGACCCCTTGAGGAATGTAATAAGGAATAAAGTGAGCCTTATTACCCCACAGGTGTTTCATGACTTTTGCATATGTAAAAAAAAAAAAAAAATTTCCACTAAAATGTGTGTTTCCCCCCTAATTTCACCTTTTTGCAAGGGTTAATAGCAGAAAATACTCCCCAAAATTTGTAACCCCATCTCTTCTGAGTATGGAGGTACCCCATAAGTTGACCTGAAGTGCACTATGGGCGAACTACAATGCTCAGAAGAGAAGGAGTCATATTTGGCTTTTTGAGAGCAAATTTTGCTCGGGGGCATGTCGCATTTAGGAGGCCCCTAAGGTGCCAGAACAGCAAAAAAAAAACACATGGCATACCATTTTGGAAACTAGACCCCTTGAGGAACGTAACAAGGGGTACAGTGAGCATTTGCCCCCCACTGGTGTCTGACAGATCTTTGGAACAGTGGGCTGTACAAGTTTTCATTTTCATGGACCACTGTTCCAAAGATCCGTCAGACACCTGTGGGGGGTAAATTCTCACTGCACCCCTCATTACATTCCGTGAGGGGTGTCGTTTCCAAAATGGGGTCACATGTGGGGTTTTGTTTTTTTGCGTTTGTCAAAACCGCTGTAACAATCAGCCACCCCTGTGCAAATCACCTCAAATGTACATGGTGCACTCTCCCTTCTGGGCCTTGTTGTGCGCCCCCAGAGCACTTTGCGCTCACATATGGGGTATCTCTGTAGTCAGGAGAAATTGCGTTACAAATTTTGGGGGGCTTTTTTCCCTTTTACCTCTTGTGAAAATGTAAAGTATAGGGCAACATCAGCATGTTAGTGTAAAAAATAAAAAATGTTTACACTAACATTCTGGTGTAGACCCCAACATTTCCTTTTCATGAAGGGTTAAAGAAGAAAAAGCCCCCCAAACCTTGTAACGCAATTTCTCCCGAGTACAGCGATACCCCATATGTCGCCCTAAACTGTTGCCCTGAAATACGACAGGGCTCCAAAGTGAGAGCGCCATGTGCATTTGAGGCCTAAATTAGGGATTTGCATAGGGGTGGACATAGGGGTATTCTACGCCAGTGATTCCCAAACAGGGTGCCTCCAGCTGTTGCAAAACTCCCAGCATGCCTGGACAGTCAACGGCTGTCCGACAATACTGGGAGTTGTTGTTTTTCAACAGCTGGAGGCTCTGCTTTGGAAACAGTGGTGTACCGGACGTTCTTATTGTGGGAGGGGGGCTGTGTAAGGGTATGTGTATATGTAGTGTTTTTAACTTTTTATTTTATTTTGTGTTAGTGTAGTGTAGTGTTTTTAGGGTACAGTCACATGGGCGGGGGATTACAGCGAGTTTCCCAGCGCAAAATTTGCTGCATCTCAAGATGCGAGAAACCCACTGTAAAAGCCTCGCCCATGTGAATGTACCCTGTACATTCACGGGGGTGGCGGGGCGGGGGGGGGGGGGGCTTGCATCAGCTGTTGCAAAACCACAACTCCCAGCATGCATGGTCTGTTAGTGCATGCTGGGAGTCATAGTTTTGCAACAGCTGGAGGCACACAGGTTAGGAAACACAGTTAGAAACAGACAATGTTTCCCAACCAGTGTGTCTCCAGTTGTTGCAAAACTACAACTCCCAGCATGCCCAGACAGCTGAAGGGCATGCTGGGAGTTGTAGTACGGCAACATCTGGAGGGCCAGATGTTGCTGAACTAAAACTCCCAGCATGCCTGGACAGTCAGTGCATACTGGGAGTTGTAGTTTTGCAACAGCTGGAAGAGCACAGATTGGAGACCATTATACAATGGTCTCCAAACTGGGGCCCTCCAGATGTTGCAAAACTACAACTCCCAGCATGCATGGTCTTTTAGTGCATGCTGGGAGTTATAGTTTTGCAACAGCTGGAGGCACACAGGTTAGGAAACACTGAGTTAGAAACAATGTTTCCCAACCAGTGTGTCTCCAGCTGTTGCAAAACTACAACTCCCAGCATGCCCAGACAGCTGAAGGGCATGCTGGGAGTTGTAGTTCGGCAACATCTGAAGGGCCAGATGTTGCTTAACTAAAACTCCCAGCATGCCTGGACAGTCAGTGCGTGCTGGGAGTTGTAGTTTTGCAACAGCTGGAAGAGCACAGATTGGAGACCATTATACAATGGTCTCCAAACTGAGGCCCTCCAGATGTTGCAAAACTACAACTCCCAGCATGCCCAGACAGCCAAAGGCTGTCTATGCATGCTGGGAGTTGTAGTTTTCAGACTCCTAGAAGCAGCAGTGAAGATCTTCACTGCTGCCTCTGAGGACTACATACTTACCCGTCGCTGCTCGTCCACGTGGCCGGTCCCGCGCTGCTCCTCGGTCCCGCCGCTGGATCAGGTAAGTCCGCTGGTCCCCACGTGTTCCCCCCGAATGCCGCAGGACCCCGCGAGCCCCTGCAGCCTTCGTCCCCCGTTCTGCCCGACTTCCAGGGGCGGGCAGTGCGGGGGATCTGAACTTTCACCCCAGATCACTGTGATTGGTCCACAGGGACCAATCACAGTGATCGCTGACCAGGACCATCAATGGATGGTCCTGGGGGTGAAGCAGAAGTTGTCCCCTGCTGGAAACAGCGGGACTTCTGCCAGTTAACCCGTGCGATGCTGCGCATCGCCGGGTTAACTGCATGTCATTTATAAACGCCGGGATGCGCGAACGCACTGCACAACCCGGCGTTTATATATGACATTCTGCGGGAAGGGGTTAAACAAAAACCCCGACCCTGGCAAATGGGGGGGTGAGTAAGGGTTAAATCACCTATCCTATGTTTGTTGTTGACATATAAGTCACATAGTTTCATGTTAATATCTTTAGCCGTTTGGACGTGATGCTGGAACATACACACATACATACACACATATACAATCACACATTCATACATACATACACACATTGAGTTTTACATATATATATATATATATATATATATAGTGGTGGACTCACTTATGTGGGAAATAAGCGCGCAGGAGATTTTTTAGAAAATCTGAAAAGGAAAATGATTATGGCAGAAAACGTGCTGACACATAGGAATATGGTCATGGTGTGAAGGCCACGCTGATGTGATGCCAGTCACGGATAGCATTGGTTACCATGGTGATAGTGCACAGCTTTTTTTTTCTTCTATTGACAGGCACGCTTTAACTCTAAAGACAGCAGAACAAGTGCAGCTTTGCAGTATAAAGTCCACATGGGACAGATAAGTTGCCGATATTTCCTGAGTATAGTGTGATACAGTAGCCCTAAAGCAGGTGAGATTTTATAATGACTATTGTCCACTCACTATGGATTGTACCCCACATTACATAAGGGAAATCTGCCGCAGAGTTTCCTTCTTTTCTGCGTAGTATCAGATTTTCTATATGTACGGTCCATGCTCTGTTCTCCTAGACATGCCAAGCCAAAAAGTATGGGCACAGGGCTACAGCTCCCTTGTTTTAGTGATCAGTTGGGTCTCTGCACCCGCAGTAATCTTTTTCTGATATGTCTTGTGTCAGAGTGTTCTGACAAGTTTACTTACTATGATTAGGGGCATATATCGGGGTCTGGACATCACTCATCAGTGCTGGAGAGTTTCTACAGCAACTTAAATGGACAGCAGCTGAGACATTTGTTTGGTTTGGTCATGATGACCCAGGAAAGAAATTCATTTCCCACAGGTTACACATTGATCCGCAAAATCATTTTACGCATAGCCAGCATCCATTATTAAAGTCACATTGTTACCTGATATCAGGAGAGGAAATCTAATCTAGTGGTTCCACTACATTATAGTGACAAGATGGACCGGGAGAGCAGGAATAAAGATTGTTTTTGGCTACCATAGTAACAAGGAAGGATTGCAGATAAGAGGAGTTCAACATGCAGTAAAATATAAAAACAGTTATGGTATCTTAATAAAATAAAAAAAATTTGGAAAGTTTGTTGCATGTCAGATCTGCCCGGTTATGGGAGCTGACCATTTATACTCTACATATCGCTGTGCGGAAGATTCTCCATACAGGTGCCTGGAAAGTTTGGTGAGAACATAATGGTCCGCCACACCTTATTACCCTTTTTGGATAAATCTACCAGATGTCGCTCAAATCTAACACTGATCTCAGTGTTTGGATTTCTGGCACATGTATTTGTTGTTAAAGGGACCAAAAAAATGGATCCAGATAAGTGTGTAGAACATGTACAAGGGACTAAAGGGCTAATGTTTCTCCATAATTAATAATCTCTCAAGAAGAAGATGGATGCTCTCCGCTGGTCTTTCCCCGATAAAGAACAAATTGTCTATGTATGGACGATGCATGACGGTGTGAGGTGTAAGTTTATCATTCTTCCAGATGTTGTGGTTGAAGGCTCTATTAACTAATTATTGTACATGGGTGCAACTTTCACCCCCATCACAATCCTGCTCTGTTGGTGTTTCTAGGCCGAATTTTTTTTTTCCCAAAGATTAATTTCAGTCCCTTTGGTTGTCAGCAATGCTTGGATCTAGCCAGATATACACTTAAAGGGGTTATCCACCATAAGGCAATTTTTGTACATACCTACCAGGCTATCTGGGTATTTCCTGTTGGAGTTTGGTCTCTTAAACTACACATCCCATAGTTCCATGCTTGTAAGCGAGAAGTTACATTCCTCCCTCCCACACATCAGCCCCCCCCCCCCATTGCAGCACAAATAAGCTAAAAAAATCAGTGTTTTCTAATCAGGGTGCCTACAGTTGTTGCTAAATTATCTCCCTGTCGCTCCACCCATTGAAGCAGACAGGCTCCCTTTGCACAACTGACTAGTGAGGTCAGGTCTCGGCCGCATTGCAACCTGGGAAATCCCGAGACAACAGTAATTTTGTATGCTGTTAAAAATAAATATTGGGGTGAAAATCACATAAGAATTGCGAGAAAACCGTCACACACAGGTATAGACACTATATTATGAACTACACTAACTTTACAGCCCCTGTAGCATAGTCAAATTAAAAAAAATCCTGGAATACCCCTTTAATCCCGATCTCATGTTCAATGCCTATATAAAGAGGAGGCATCACATGTCATTTGGTGGAAACCAGGTTTCCAATGCAGATCCAAAGCTCAATAAGCTGGGCCAAGTCTCGTAGGAAGCTGGGAAAAATGAGAGCATAGTTCTGTATAAAATAGATCTCCATAATGTGCAAGGCTGCTTGTGGTGGGTATTGTACACAAGTTTTAAGACCGTTAAGGCTGTATTTGTGCAAGGGGCATTGAGTTTATCATGCCCCCTGCACCTCTCGGCAGGGTGTATAGGATCAGGGCTAGGGGTGTGAATATTTAACGCCTCCTGCATCATCGCATAGTGGGGCTGCGTGATGTTTGCGGAATTACGGTGTTTGGAATTGGACTGGTAAAACAAAGTCTTTTGTGCGGAGCTGACAGTATCTGTTTCCCGGTTCAGCACTATAATTCAGTGGCCTGGCCTGCGCTCCTTACCTCCAGTACACCCGCCCATGTCATAGCTGCCGGTTCTCTCTTTTGTCTCACTCGTCATTCCGATACACCCGTGTAGCATTCAGCGATCACTTTGCGGCAGCATCGTCCAAGCTTGTATACACCACCTGCCATACAGCACCTGTGTAGTTGTACTTAGTTCTTATTTCCTGTAGTAGACCTGTGTGCACTGTGCAGCGTTACAAGGCATGCATTGTATGGTCATGTCCCCTCTAGTGTTACTAGCCCTTCATATTTTCAGTATAGTGTACAATACAACTTTTTCTATATGCTTATGCAACATATACATTAAAGGAATACAAACCTTAACATTCACGCGGTGCTTTCAATCACAGTGGTTAGACTGTGCGTTATTTAATGCATTTATACTGTGCATTCGTTCATAGCGTTGAAATCGTGGAAAACTTTCTCTTATAGTATTCATACCGTACATGCATTCATAACATTAATAAGGTGCATCCATACCGTACGCTCATTCACAGTGTTCATATCATGCTTTTATACCATGCATTAGTTCATAGTGTTATACTGGGCATTATACTGTACATTCGCTCACAGCATTTGAACCGTGTGTTCACTCATAGCATTTACATAGTGCATTCATTCATACCATGAGTTTATACAGTGCATTAATTCATTATATCGTGCATTTATTCTGTGCGTTCGTTCTCAGCATTTATAACGTGCATCCACTCTTGGCGTTTAAAGGGGTATTCCGGGCAAAAACATTTTATCCCCTATCCAAAGGATAGGGTATAAGATGTCTGATCACGGGGGCCCGCTGCTGAGACCCCCCACGATCTCCAGTTTCAGAAACCTCCGGGTTTCCGGGACTGGGGACATGACGTCACGCCACGCCCCCTCCATTCATGTCTATGGGAGGGGGCATCACTTATACCATGCATGGTTTCCGAAACTGGAGATTCAGCATCTGAATAGAATGCGGGTGCTGCAGGGAGATCGTGGGGGATCGTGAATAGGGGATAAAATGTTTTTGCACAGAATACCCCTTTAACTATGCATTTACTCATAGCATTCATATAGTAAATTTTTACTGTGCTTTCATGTCACCCTATACTGTGCATTAATTCATAGCATTTGTATCATTGCTTTTATTCTGTGCACACATCATAGCATATATACCATGCATTATACCGGGCATTTAAACAGTGCTTTGCTCATTCTTTCATAGCGTTTACATTGTGCATTCACACATAGCATTATACCTCACATTAGTCATAGCATTATACATTGCTTTCATACCGTGCATTCACTCATATCGCTCATACCCTGAATTAGTTCATAGCGTTATACGGTATATTTATACTGTGCATTCATATCATTTCATACTGTGCACTCAAGCTTTTATACCATACATAATTCAAAGCATTATACATTGCGTTCTTACTGTGCATTCACTCATAGCCCTATACATTGCATTATACTGTACATTCATTCAACATTTATACCAGGCATTCACTCATAAAATGTATTCTGTGCATTATGTCATAGCGTTTATACCACATTCATTCATAATATTTATACTGTGAATTCATTCATATGCACTTATACCGTGCATGTGTTCATAATGTTGTACTGTGTGTACGTTCATAGCATCATTTCATGCATACTTTCGTAGTTTTCATATTGTACAGAAGTTCATTGCTATAAAGCTATAAAAAGTTATATTCAGTATAAAAGCTTTCTTACTCTGTATACATTTGCAGCACTACTGTGCAGGCTTTAGTAGCATTCATATTATGTATACATTTGTATTTACACAGTGCATTTTGACAGCATATATTCATAGCATATAAACCAAGTATACCTTCACAGCATTATACGGTGCTTATGTTCTTAGTAAAATACATTTGTAGCTTTGTACTTTACACTTATAAAAAAATAAAAATAAGTGTTACAAAGCAGTTTCACACCATACATCTGTTCCCATAAGCATTCACCTCATGCATATGTTACTCAACTCTTTACCATTCATTTTCTAAATAGAACTGGATCATGCACATGATAAAGTTGGCACAAGTTAAAGTTGGACCAGGCATATGCTACACCGCTATACGCTTGCATCATCCATACGTTGCTATGTAGCATTATGCAATGCACCTGTTACTTACATTTTATTACTGCACATACACTGCAATAAATTAGCATAGAGTATGTATATGCAAGACAGCTTTTATCATCGGCTACCTTCACACTGAGTATTCATCCATTATGAAACATCCGTTTTCTCTGTAAAAATGAAATAACGGGTGCTAATGGATCAATAACGTCCGTCAAAATAACGGGCATATTCATCTGTTAAGACCCGTTATAACATCAGTCATGTACATCCGTTTTAACACCTCTGCCTACAGACTCCCACAGCCGGGATTACTACTACTCCCATCATGGAACAGACTTGTTTCCATGATGGGAGTAGTAGTTCCCCAGGAGTCTGCCGGTGCGGGAGTCTGCTGGTGGCTGGGGAGGCTACATTAGTGTTTGTACTACTACCCCCATCATGGAACAGACCCTGTCCATGATGGCGGTTGTAGTACAGGGGCTGAGGGAATGATCGCACCGGGTCTCACTTCTGAGACCCAATGCGATTAGAAGTTATTAAACAGGGGAGTGGGTGGCATGCTCCACTCCCCTGCGATGTAGGATGTATTTTACTTTCATTCTTAAATTCCCCACCGGGTGCCCTGAATGGCCGGTACCGAGGAGCCATTCAGGCATTAAGTATATTTATTTTATTCCCCCCCCCCCCCCCCGCCTGCTGCCCAGGCATCTTCTCATCTTCTAGCACTCTCACAGCTGTATATAGATGCGCTGTGGGGGTCAGACATATATCCATATGTCTGGCCCCCACAGTGCTTCTATAATCATATGCCCCCCCCCGCAGCGCATTTATATAGGTATTGTCCCCCGCAGCGCGCGTGTGTGTATATGTATATATATGTGTATATATATATATATATATATATATATATATATATATATTTTCCCTCCACAGCGCTATCATAAGCCCCCGGCAGCTCCATGAATGAAAAGTATTCTATTAGCAGCGCATCGGGCCGGCCCGATGCACTGCTGAAAGAATACTTTTCATTCATAGCGCTGCAGCGGCATATATACATAGAAGCACTATGTGGGCCAGATAACGCTATATGTCTGGCCACCACGGCGCTTCTATAATCATATGCCTCCGCAGCGCTATGAACGACAAGTATTCTATCAGCAGCGCATCCGGCCGGCCAGCTTCCCTGCTGTTAGAATACTTTTCATTCATAGCGCTGCAGAGGCATATGATTATAGAAGTGCTGTGGGGGCCAGACATATAGCGTTATCTGGCCCCCACAGTGCTTCTATGTACATATGCCGCCGTAGCGCTATGAAAGACAAGTATTCTTTCAGCAGCGCATCGGGCCGGCCGGAGCACCGCAGCGATTCTATGTGAAAACCCCGCCGGGAGCTCTGAATGGCTCCTCATTACCAGCCATTCAGGGCTCCTAGCGGGGAACTTGAAAATGAAAGTAAAATACATCGTACATTACAGGGGAGTGGGGCATGCCGCCCCGCTCCCCTGTTTAATAACTTCTACTCACATCGGGTCTCAGACCAGGTGCAATCAATCCCTCAGCCCCTGTATTACAACCCCCATCATGGAACAGTCTGTTCCATCATGGGGGTTGTAGTACAAACACTAATGTACCCTCCTGTAGACTCCCGCAGCCAGGGAATTACTACTCCCATCATGGAAACAAGTCTGTTCCATGTTGGGAGTAGTAGTAGTCCCTCAGCACTGCAGGAGTCTGCTGATGTCACCTCTTCTGAGCATGCTCAGAAGTAACACCGGATATTATAAACCAGGTGCAAACGGATGACCTAAAGGCTCATCCGGTTGCCATAGACTTCAACGTTAAAAATAACATCCGTTAATTTACCCATTTGTTGTGACGGAAGAAAAATTAGTGCATGTGCCGTTTTTTCTTCCGTCACAAATAATGTCCATTATTCATGACGGGCTATAATGGGTCATAAGGGATAATCAAAAAATCCCATAGACTTTAATGGGGTTTTTCTAATGGCCGTTTAAAATCTGTTTTTAAGGCTTTTCTAACGGAAGTTTATAATGGGTCTTTTAACAGAGCAACTTTATAGTGTGAAAGGGGCCTTACCTCACATAGCGCTGACGCAACGCTCTCACTATAGCCAACATACCATGCATATATTAGTTTTATTACACATGTTTACAGTTTATTTTACGTGCATACGTAACTACAGTTGACATTCGTTCCTGCAGCTGATATGTCAAACATAAGTTACTATAGTGTTGGTGCATATGTTAGCATCTGTATCTTGACATCTCATACTCAGCCTCTACCTTTAATTTTTTTTTCCTTTTTCTCTTCCAAGGCCATGCACTAAAGTTGTTGTTGCTGACACGTCTTATGCATAATATCATAATGACACATAAGAGGTGTATACCCGTCATAACTGCCATGTCTGCAGGTGAATGCACTGCGTAGACACGTCTTCAGAACAACAACATCATGACACACAGGTGGTTGTATACCCTTCACAACTGCCACATCTGCAGGGGGATGCACTGCATAGTTGTTGTTACTGACACATTTTCAGAGCAACAACATAACGACATATAGGTGATTGTATACCTGTTATACCTGCCACATCTGCAGGAGGATGCACTGCGTAGTTTGTTCCTGACAGGTTAAAGAGCAATAATTTAATGACACATAGGTTGTTGAAAAAAAACAAAAACGATGGTTATGCATAGACCTGTCATGGCTACAGCTATACTGGTTACTCAAAGACCTGTCATATCTACAGGCACGATGCTTACTCAAAGACTCGTCACGTCGACAGGTACGAGGGATAAGTAAAGACCTATCACGTTCACAGGCACCATGGTCACACAAAGACCTGTCACATCTACAGGCACGATGGAGACAAAAAAAACTGCCACATCTACAGGCACGAGGGTTGAGTAAAGGTCTGTCAAGTTACAGGCACGATGGTCATGCAGAGACCTGTCACATCTACAGACACGATGGTTATGCAAAGACCTGTCGTGGCTACAGGCACAATGGTAAAACAAGACCTGTCAAATCTACTGGCACATTGGTGTCAAAGGGACCTGTCACCTGCAGTCGGCCATCACTCCCGAGTCCAGTTTGTGTCGGAATGTTGGCAGTTTAGGGTATGACTGACTGTACGGTCCAGTTAAGTCTTCAGGTAAGGTGCTTATATGAGTCTTGTTTAATCCATAGGCGTTATGGCACCGATGATCGTTATCACCAAGGTCTGTCATGAAGTCAGGTCCTATGTGTATCTTTTAACTAACAGTTACATTTTTGCCTCTTAATAGCAGGGACCTTGGATAGTACGATGTTATGCTTGACAAGCATCCATCGGTTTCCCTCTTGCCGTGATGTCCCAGCTAAGTATGTTATTTGCATATCAGTCAGTATGTCAGCCTGGTACTGTTCCAGTGTCTGGTTAATTTCCAGAGTGGGCATTTCGTACCACGTCACATGGTCACTAGTTGGCAGATGTAACACTCTGTCACTCAAGATAGAGCCTAGTATAGGGTAGGGGATGCTTGATGCAGCTAGTGTGTGGTATTGGTTATGATAATCATAAATATTGTTATTCAAGCTACTAGCTTGACTTTTTGCCCTCTATAGGCATGCCCTTGGATGCGATTAATGGCACACCTAAAACTGCTTTGCTAAGTTAATGTTTTTATAGGTTTGTATGCAATGTTTGCAGTTACGAGCACGAGGGTGAAGCAACGAGTACAAGTTTTAAGCCTGTTAAGGCTGTATTTGTGCAAGTGGCGTTGAGTTTCTCACGCTCCCTGAACCTGTAGGCGGAGCTATGAGTATTTAATGACCCCTGCATCATCCAGGCGGGGCTACGTGACATTTGCGCAACCCTCCCTTATTTCTTATAGGGCATGCCCTCTATAGGCGTGCCCTCGGATGTGATTAATGGCATACCTCAAACCGCTTTGCTAAGTTAATGTTTTTATAGGTTTGTATGCAACGTTTGCAGTCACGAGCACGAGTGTGAAGCCCCAAGTACAAGATTATTTGTCAACCTGGAGGACGAGTGATAGATTTGTGCAATTTCGGCTTGTTTCCATTCCTTTTGTGCCACTGATGCAAAGTTATGTAGTTACATTTACATGTGTTACCTCTCAGGGATGGATCGTTCCCTTTTTTTTTTTCCATGGTCACCCTCAAGTTCAGCATCCCTCTGCAGCATGGAGATGTATGGTTTAAAAAGGTCAAGGAACTTTTGCAAATTGGTGTTTTATAGTCCTTTTCTTGTGTGTCTTTGTCCAAATTGGTCCTATTTTATTAATAGTGGAAAAGAAACTATGTAGTGGAGCTTCCTCACAAACTCATTGAAATCCAGAAATAACTGGAATGGTTAGCCAGCAGAGAACACAACATTAGAGAAGGATACTTCATGAGCAGAGATATCCAAATCTATAAGAGGATCAGTGTATTTTTTGCTCCTCAATCATGCAAAGTATTTATCTTAGGCTACTTTCACTCTGAAGCTGTGCCCTGTCCCGATAATGGCCTAACGGTTGTTATCAGGGCAGGGATTGGCAGGCAATAACGGGTCCCGATGGATCCCATTTACTATAATAGGATTCTTCGGTACCCGTTATTGTGTAGCTGGAGAAAAAGATGGCAGATGCAATCATTTTTATCCCGCTATTCCCTGGGCTCTCCCGATGGCCGTCACATGGCCGTGTCCTAACAGCAGTGTGAAAAAAGCCTTAGCTGTAGTTGATATACAAATGGAGGTTATATCGGGAGCCAAACTTCTGGCTGTTGTAGAAACTTGTAGAAATGTTTTCTTTGCTTTTACAAATTGTAAGGAATTGTAAATTGTAAAGAAATAGGAAAGGTAGGATTTTTCTGTGGGGTAGATTGGGGTGTACATAGAAGATACATATTGATGAAATGTTTTTAGTTCCTTCTTGTCCAGCATATTAATCAAACCACATACATTTCCTTGAATTCCATTAGGAATTCTGGGTAAAAAAAGAAAGGTACAATACAAGCATTTAGGGGCAATACTGTGGGAGATGTTAACAATGACATTGGCTAACCCTCAACACTGATGTTAAAATTGAGACATTAGCCAGTATATCCTTATATGAAGGACATACCTGAGCCCGCACACCAATGCCAAGGTTTCTCAAGTGGCACGGGACCTTACACTGACCTACCTGTGCCGTATGGGCAATACCAGGGGCCAGTGGGCAATTACAGCAGTATTAGGCCGACTCACAAAAACTCCACATTTAATACACCTTTATTACTATTCTAGGCAGCATTAAGGTTCACCTGTGAGGCCGGCAACCACATCAGCCATTTTAGGTGGGACTTATAGTCTGCCTCCCTCCTCCCATTGAATGTGTGCCCAGCCACACTGGAGGTAACCTGGGAGGAAGCTGTAAGTCGGATCTAATACTGCTGTAATTGCCCACTGGCCCCTGGTTTTGCTTATCACGCACAGGTAGGTTTAGGGTTAGGTCCTGTGCCACTTGAGAAACCTTGGCGTTGGTGTGCGGGCTCTGGTGTGTCCTTCATACAAGGATATACTGGCTAATGTCTCAAATTTAACATCAGTGTTGAGGGATAGCCAATGTCCTTGTTCACATCTCCCACAGTAGTGCACCTAAATTCTTGTATTGTATTATTCTAATTGTTACACATCATCACTGTTTATCTAGTTTAGGATGCCATTGTGGCACTTGTAGTCTGCTGCAGGCATCCCCCATTGTATGCATTTTTATGCAGGGGATCATGCTTAGCAACAGACTAAAAGGGCAGGATCTGCTCCCCCAGTATATTTGCACAACTGCATTTGGGGTTGAGCACCTCCTGCCTGCCAGTTGCTCTTTTATTTTTTTTCTTCTTTTTTTTTTTGAAAAAAAGAAAGGTTATACAAAGCAGCTCTCACACCACTTTTACAGTCTGTTTCCAAGACTCCTAGTTGGAGTGAATGCAAGAGAAAACAATGGTGTGAGAGCTGCTTTGTGTATCCTTTCTTAGCGTGTGTATATACAAGCATTGTACAGAGTTCTTGAGCAGGGACGTGCACAGACATTTTGGAGGGCAGGGGCTCAAATAAAAAAAAAAAGGCAACTATAAAAAATTGCGTATTTTTTATACCATAAAATTTTTTATAAAAAGCGATCAAAACAAAAATGGTACCAATAAAAAATTCAGATCACGGTGCAAAAAATTAGCTCTCATACCGCCCTGTATGCAGGAAAATAAAATAAAAGTTATAGGGGTCAGAAGATGACAATTTTAAACACAAATTTTGGTGCATGTAGGTATAATTTTTTCAAAGTAGAATAATAAAATAAAACCTATATAAATTAGGTATCCTTGTAACCGTATGGACCTACAGAATATAAATAAAGTGTCATTTTTACTGAAAAGTGCACTGTGTAGAAACAGAAGCCCCCAAAAGTTACAAAATTGCTGTTTTGTTGTTTCGATTTTGCCCCACAAATATTTTTCTGGTTTTTCCATAGAGTTTGTGGTGAAATGATTGAAGTCATTACAAAGTACGATTTCTGATGCAAAAAACAAGCCCTTATATGGTTATATAGGTGGAAAATTGAAAACGTTATGATTTTTAGAATGTGAGGAGAAAAACACAAACGTGAAAAAAATAACTTCTGTAGTTCTATTCTTCTTTTATTTTCTTCTGGGAATGTTTGATTCAGAGTTTCCCAACCAGGGTGCCTTCAGCTGTTGCAAAACTCCCAGCATGCCCGAACAGCCAATGGTTGTCTGGGCATGCTGGGAGTTGTAGTTTTGCAACAACTGGAGACACCCTGGTTGGGAAACACTGGTTTGGTTATAGGCCATTATATGCTTGATCTCCTCAAAATCAACCCCCTCCCCGGCTCCACCCAAAAATAGCTCAACTACAACCACCAGTATGTAAAGGAACATAGCACTACTACAACCACAAGTATGTAAAGGAACATAGCACTACTACAACCACCAGTATGTAAAGGAACATAGCTCTACTACAACCACCAGTATGTAAAGGAACATAGCACTACTACAACCACCAGTATGTAAAGGAACATAGCTCTACTACAACCACCAGTATGTAAAGGAACATAGCTCTACTACAACCACCAGTATGTAAAGGAACATAGCACTACTACAACCACCAGTATGTAAAGGAACATAGAACTACTACAACCACCACCAGTATGTAAAGGAACATAGCACTACTACAACCACAAGTATGTAAAGGAACATAGCACTACTACAACCACCAGTATGTAAAGGAACATAGCACTACTACAACCACCAGTATGTAAAGGAACATAGCTCTACTACAACCACCAGTATGTAAAGGAACATAGCTCTACTACAACCACCAGTATGTAAAGGAACATAGCTCTACTACAACCACCAGTATGTAAAGGAACATAGCTCTACTACAACCACCAGTATGTAAAGGAACATAGCACTACTACAACCACCAGTATGTAAAGGAACATAGAACTACTACAACCACCACCAGTATGTAAAGGAACATAGCACTACTACAACCACCAGTATGTAAAGGAACATAGCTCTACTACAACCACCAGTATGTAAAGAAACATAGCACTACTACAACCACCAGTATGTAAAGAAACATAGAACTACTACAACCACCACCAGTATGTAAAGGAACATAGCACTACTACAACCACCAGTATGTAAAGGAACATAGCACTACTACAACCACCAGTATGTAAAGGAACATAGCTCTACTACAACCACCAGTATGTAAAGGTACATAGCTCTACTACAACCACGAGTATGTAAAGGAACATAGCACTACTACAACCACCAGTATGTAAAGGAACATAGCACTACTACAACCACCAGTATGTAAAGGAACATAGCACTACTACAACCACCAGTATTGTAAAGGAACATAGCACTACTACAACCACCAGTTTTGTAAAGGAACATAGAACTACTACAACCACCAGTATGTAAAGGAACATAGCACTACTACAACCACCAGTATGTAAAGGAGCATAGCACTACTACAACCACCAGTATTGTAAAGGAACATAGAACTACTACAACCACCAGTATGTAAAGGAACATAGCACTACTACAACCACCAGTATGTAAAGGAACATAGCACTACTACAACCACCAGTATTGTAAAGGAACATAGAACTACTACAACCACCAGTATGAAAAGGAACATAGCACTACTACAACCACCAGTATGTAAAGGAACATAGCTCTACTACAACCACCAGTATGTAAAGGAACATAGCACTACTACAACCACCAGTATTGTAAAGGAACATAGCTCTACTGCAACCACCAGTAGTATGTCCCGGGTGTCGGGTGATGGGAGTCCCACATCCCTGAATATAAATATGTATGTGTATGTGTGTGTGTGTGTGTGTGTTTCCCAACCAGAGTGCTTTCAGCAGTTGCAACAGCTGGAGGCACTCTGGTTGTGAGACAATGATAAATACACATACATGCATAAATCAGTGTTTCACAACCAGGGTGACTCTAGCTGTTGCAAAACTACAACTCCCAGCATGCCCGGACAGCCTATAAAGCTGGCCGCACCCTGGTTGGGAAACACTGATTACAGACAAATATAAAAACTTATATACAAACATAAATGTACTTCGGGGGCGCCATGTGATTTGCAACCACCACTGCGATCAAGTGCTGTATCAATCCTGAATATCAATTCCTATAGATCACCTGGGTGATCAAAAAAAAAAAAACAACTATTTCCCATATATCCCAAAGCTTTATTATTAATTATTAACATTATGTGTGTTAATAATTAATAATAAAGCTTTGGGATATATGGGAAATTGTTTTTTTTTTGATCACCCAGGAGATCTATAGGAATTGATATTGAGCATTAACCCACCCTATATTGGTCTTTGTATGGCTGTATCAATCCTGGGCCTTGTTGGCCTAGTGACAGATACAGCACTGCATATAATATACATAAAATACTATACATATTGTCAGACCCCAAGGCCTGATTATTAAAATCCTATATGTGTATTATAAATTATGTGTGAGGTATTATCCAAGACCTGGGGGTGGAGGTCATTCAGACTGTGGGTTTGTGTATTGCATTTTATTGGGGTCTGGCTGTTTGTGTACATCTCCTTTGAAGTCAAAGGCTCTTTTGAAGCAGCAGGAAGTCATGCACTCTGGTCCCATCATATAATCAACCAGATAAGAGGGCCAGGTACAGAGATGCCCCCCTGGTGGGATCAGAGGGGAGGGGGGAATGGAGTCTCCCTCCAAAAAGGCAGATATATAATATTTAACAATGCTAGACTCTGCTGTGCAACAAGCTGACAAGACCATCCTAAGAACAGCTGGACTCTCACTAACTCATGGACTGCTATATCATCATGCTGTAAGAACTTCATCTTTTGTTTGAACTTGTCTTGCAAAACTCTTATATATTTTTGTAACTGTATGTCATTTGTTTCTGTATTTTTATATAGTCAGCACTGTGATACCTTTTATCAGATTAAATGTTTAATTAATCAGCTCTGGTCTTTGATCTCTAAATATATGAGCTCACCTTTCTGAAGGCAGCTCTGGTGGAAACACGTTTATCTAAGGGTTAATTTGGTGACTTGCTGGGACTAGTAGTGGATACCCAGAGGTCTGGCGGCTTTAACCCTTGCACCATCACACTCTCTCTTGCGTCGTAGCTGGACCGATATGGTGTGATCGTGACACATATACACACTTACATACACATACTCACACATATACCATACATGTGTATATACATGCAGTACATACACACCACACTATACACAAAGGCTACTAAGTATCAGACATTACACACACATTTCCACACAATACATTTGCATACACATTACACACACATGTTCACACAATACCTCTGCATACACATTACACACAATACATCTGCATACACATTACACAAACGTGTTCACACAATACATCTGCATACACATTACACACACATGTACACACAATACATCTGTATACACATTACACAAACATGTTCACACAATACATATGCATACACATTACACACATGTTCACACAATACATCTGCATACACATTACACACACATGTTCACACAATACATCTGCATACACATTACGCACACATGTTCACACAATACATCTGCATACACATTACACACACACGTTCACACAATACATCTGCATACACATTACACACACATGTTCACACAATACATCTGCATACACATTACGCACACATGTTCACACAATACATCTGCATACACATTACACACACACATGTTCACACAATACATCTGCATACACATTACACACACATGTTCACACAATACATCTGCATACACATTACGCACACATGTTCACACAATACATCTGCATACACATTACGCACACATGTTCACACAATACATCTGCATACACATTACACACACACACATGTTCACACAATACATCTGCATACACATTACACACACATGTTCACACAATACATCTGTTAAAGGAACCGAGCATCTCCAAGAGTGCCAGCGCTATACCAGGTACCCCTGCAAAGAGGCCCACTTCTAAATGAAGGGCAGGGAGATGCTCGGCTAAAGGGCAGGGTCAGGGCAGTACAGGGGCTGAAGCCCCCTTTGAACCCTATGTGTGCACGTCCCTGTTCTTGAGTTAAAGAAATCAGAACACAGAGCCATATATTCAATGTTACTTTATTCCATGCACTCCATGTTCTGTAATTCAGGCTTATAGACAGGAGATTACAGACTCGACTGTACACAAAGCTATAGGAGGCATGTCAAGCTTGTGCTTGGTCTGGAGTCCCAGCAGTCCGACCCCCTGCAATGAGACATTTATCCCCTATCCTGTGGAGTAGGGATCGACAGATATCGATTTTTTAGGGCCGATACAGATAATATGCGGAGGTTGAGGCTGATAACTTATACCGCAATATCGGCGACGCCACTGCAGAACATTGATTTAAAGCGGGCACTTTAAATCAATGAACTGCAGTAGCTTTTGCTGTGCCAGAGACTGCCACCACCACCCAATTCTCTCCCCCTGCTGGTCCTGGGTCCTCCTGAGTCCTTACACCATCCGCCCCCCCCCCCCAACTATCCTCTGCCCAGAGACCGCCACCGCCCGCTTCTCTCCCCCTGCCGGTCCTTAGTCCAACCACCGCCGCTGCCCCCATTCCCGATTTTATAATTACCTGTTCCCGGGGTCTGTGCTACTTCTGGCTCCGGCGGCATCCTGAGCTGTCACTGTAAAACAGGACGCCACAGGAGCCAGAAGTAGCGTGGACCCCGGGAACAGGTAATTATAAAACCGAGGATGGGGGAGCCAATGGGGCAGCAGCGGCGGTGGGGGGTGTGGTGCGGCATTATCAGATTATCGACAAGGTCATTGCCGATACCGATAACATCCAAAATCGTGAATATAGGCCGATAATATCGGCCACACCGATAATCGGTCAATCCCTACTGTGGAGTATCCCTTTAAGGCCATCAATAAAGATGTTTTATCACCACAGTTTGTATTGTCAATAAGATTTCCAAAGGGTGTCCCCTCTATAGGCATAGACTAGCACACGTAACCCATAGACGCAAATATTTTAAGAGATGACATACAGTGTGATATACATTTTGATGATATCCCTCTATGTGCCATTTCATATAGAGGTAAAGGTAAAAATAATACTGACATACCAGGCCAACTGAGGCCTATGGTAAATGGGGGAATGTCTGCACTAAGATCTTTCACAGACACTGTACAATGCAGTATGAAAGTAGTCGCTCAGTGCATGCACCATCTTTAAGGCAAATGCCACATTTCAACTAATGATATTAAGCTAAAGTCTGATCTTTGAAACACCATTGGACCCCCATGAGGAGATTCTAAGGCTTTATATCCCATCCCTGTGTATAATCAGGGCATCTGCCAGCCCAGTGATGTACAGCAAAGAAAACATTACATCAAAGATTATTACTGTCACCCAAGGAGAACCCACACCTGCTTTGTACAAGGCTGCTAGTAACATCAACTGGGGATGTACAGATCAATAATCCATCTGAAAGATTACACCAGTCCAAATAATATACCTCATATAAAAGCTAAATATAGATTTGATTTACTGCATGTATGTAATTTGCATTATGTTATATAAGCATTAGACAGCTTCGTGTTCTTCACATACATCCACTAGCTTACACAGCATTGTGCAGAATATGAAGAACCAAGCGCAGATTATAATCTCTCATTATCCAGCCAATAGTTCCAGCAATCATTGCCTGTGACAGAAGGCTATTCACAGCCACACTTCGTAAATCCTTGAGAAGAGATTGGTTTAGGCCTTCACATAAGCTGTCTAGCATCATCTGCTGTAATAAATCTATCCCATTCAGGATAAATCTTACATTGATCAAACGTAAGAGTCATTGAGGAGATGAAGACCCCAGATAAGGATCAACTCAACAACACTAAAGACAGACTGAGAAGTTATGGAAGAAGCATGACGTCAATCCAAAAAGCTGGAGAGCGGCCAGACTGCCTGCAGAAATGAGACTTAATGTGGGCAATTTAACCATAGACAGCTACAACCAGTGTCAGTAAACTCTGATAGGACCTTACAGCATTAGGACTGAGTAAGATCAAAGAACAAAATATAACACATCAAGATTAAATCTATGGTCACATCAGTCAGTGTCACTTGCCCAGCTCCATTCAGCTTTAACACTTCATTTGCAGGTGTCAATAACTACCACTGTATGGAGAGCCATAGTGCCATCTCAAGGGGAAGTCATAGTCTGAAACACAACCCCCTCCCCATAGACTGCATGCAGAACACGTGCACCTTCTTCTACCTCCCTCCCCAAGGTGAAGAAAGATGGGCATAGTACAATCAGCTGTATGCCACTACACAGAACAAAGCAAGAGGGTACATTCAGTTTGGTGGTTGCACCTGTGGTATAGCGATATCCACTTGGTATGATTGATTTATATTGGGGATGTCTAGAAAAGGAAATTTTGGGCCAAAACCGAAAATCTAGGCTGTGCTTGAAAACCAAAAATGCATTGCCCTTCCCACAGAGCGCCGCTTGTCCCCAGTGCACAGAGCGCCGCTTGTCCCCAGTGCTCAGAGCGCCGCTTGTCCCCAGTGCTCAGAGCGCCGCTTGTCCCCAGTGCTCAGAGCGCCGCTTGTCCCCAGTGCTCAGAGCGCCGCTTGTCCCCAGTGCTCAGAGCACCGCTTGTCCCCAGTGCTCAGAGCACCGCTTGTCCCCAGTGCTCAGAGCACCGCTTGTCCCCAGTGCTCAGAGCACCGCTTGTCCCCAGTGCTCAGAGCACCGCTTGTCCCCAGTGCTCAGAGCACCGCTTGTCCCCAGTGCTCAGAGCACCGCTTGTCCCCAGTGCTCAGAGCACCGCTTGTCCCCAGTGCTCAGAGCACCGCTTGTCCCCAGTGCTCAGAGCACCGCTTGTCCCCAGTGCTCAGAGCACCGCTTGTCCCCAGTGCTCAGAGCACCGCTTGTCCTCAGTGCTCAGAGCACCGCTTGTCCTCAGTGTTCAATGCCCTGCATGTGAGCACAGCGCTCAGAGCTGTCTGATTGACAGGCGGGGAGCTACGATGAGCTGGTCACGTGCTCAGAAGCTTGCAGCCAGGGACTCCTAGGGAAACCCCTAGTGGCCACCTTTTCAAAATGAAAGTACACTTAAAAGGAAGCATTTTTTTTATTTTTATTAAATTCAATTGCAAAGTTGTTCTATATACAATCAGCTCTAACATAGTAAAAATGTTTACTCTTTAACCCCTTGAGGACCAATGATGTTCTGGAACGTCCCCGCACCCTTGGCTTTAAGGACTTTCCAGAGCGTCCTGGTGTTTCTCCGGTCTCTGCCGCGCGCCAGGCAGAGATCGGAACAGCATGTCTGCTGTAATCGTTCAGCAGGCATGCCGTGCAAATGCCTAGGGGGGTCTCGGGACCCCTGCATGTCGGCGATCGCCAGAGATCGCTTGCAAAATCACGCAAGCGATCATCGGCAATTCGGGTCACTTGTGACCCGGTAATAAATGGTGATCGGCGGTGTACAAGTGTACCGTTGAAAAAAGGCGATAGCCCGCCGGCCATTTTCGGCAGCAAAGGCTTACGCTTTTTTTAGCCTCCGACTCAGAATCTGCCAGTGAGGACGAGGGAGATCCTACATTTGTGTGTTTTTCCTCGCCCTCCTCATCATCTAGTAGGGATGATAAGTCCCCTGTACAGCGGCGGAGACGCCAGCACGCGAGGCCACGCACCCCCCATGAGAGTGACCCAGTGGCCGACACTAGTACGAGTGGCAATGCCGCTCGTAATAGGAGTCCGGCCCAGACAGTTTGTTGGCTACTCAGGAATCCGGATTAACCATGCTGGCTTCACTGATCTGGACTTTAAAAAAAAAAAAAATTCAGTGACAGCCTGGTTAATCACATGGTGGAGCAAACGAACTTGTATGCCCAGCAGCTCATTGCCCACCACCCCAATTCGCTTTTGGCCAGGTCCAATGAATATTGCGCCATTGATGCAGCGGAAATGAGGACATTTTGGGGCCCCACGCTGCATATGGGCCTGGACAAAAAACCAAGTGCTCATCATTACTGGAGCGGGGACGTCCTCTATCAGACCCCGCTTTACAGTATGGCGATGACACGGAGGCGGTTTGAGGCCATTCGGAAATGCCTGCATTATGCAGATAATGTGGCATTTCCGCCCCGAGGTGATCCCGCCCATGACCGGCTTTACAAAGTGAGGCTGGTCATCGATCACTTTGGGGCCAAATTTTTGGAGACCTACATACCGCTCAGGGACCTCTCAGTAGATGAGTCTCTCATCAGTTTTAAGGGGAGACTCATCTTCCGCCAGTATATTCCCTCGAAGCGGGCGCGGTATGGCGTGAAACTCTACAAACTTTGTGAGAGTACCTCCGGGTACACTTGCAAGTTTAGAGTATATGAGGGACGAGATTCCCGTATTGAACCCCCAGAATGTCACCCCCCCAACTCTGGGTGTTAGCGGGAAACTCGTTTGGGACCTTGTGCACCCATTGCTGGATAAGGGTTTCCACGTGTACGTGGATAACTTTTATACCAGCATCCCTCTGTTCAAATCTCTTTCCGCCAGATCCACATCCGCTTGTGGGACCGTGCGGAAGAACCAGAGAGGCCTCCCACTAAATTTTGCTAAGACGCCTATCCTCAATGGTGAGTCCTGTGCCCTCACCCATGATAACCGGTTGTTGGTGAAGTATAAGGATAAGAGGGATGTCCTTATGCTCACCACTATTTATGGGAACGGCAGCACCCCTGTCCCTGTGCGAGGTACCGTGGGACCGGTCCTCAAGCCCGATTGTATTCTGGACTACAATCGGTATATGGGGGGAGTTGATCTCTCAGATCAAGTCCTCAAGCCATACAATGCCATGCGGAAAACACGGGCATAGTACAAAAAAGTTGCGGTCTACTTGGTAAAGGTTGCCATGTACAATGCTTTTGTACTATCCCAGTACGCTGGCAACACAGGGACATTCCTCCAGTACCAAGAAGAAGTCCTAAGGTTCCTGATCTTTGCTGACTGGGAAAGATCAGGCCGGACTTCCCAAGGGTCTGGAGTTATAGGCGCCAGGATCGTCCCAGGCCAACACTTTCCAGGTGAAGTCCCCCCTATTTTTTTACATATGCAAGTTGTGAAACCCCTGTGGGGTATTAAGGCTTACTTTATCCCTTGTTACATTCCTCAAGGGGTCTAGTTTCCAAAATGGTATGCCATGTGGGGGGTATTTTGCTGTCCTGGCACCATAAGGGCTTCCCCCCCCATTTCAGCAAAGTTTGCAAATGCGACTCCTCTTCTGAGCATTGTAGTTTGCCCGTAGTGCATTTGACGTCCACTTATGGGGTATCTCCATACTCAGAAGAGATGGGGTTACAAATTTTGGGGGGTCTTTTCTACAATTAACCCTTGCAAAAATGTGAAATTTGTGGGGAATCGTGAAATCCCTGTGGGGTATTAAGCTTCCCTTTACCCCTTGTTACGTTCCCCAAGGGGTCTAGTTTCCAAAATATAATGCCATGTGGGTTTTTTTTTTTTTGCACCATAGGGGCTTCCTAAATACGGCATACCCCCAGAGCAAAATTTGCTTCCAAAAAGCCAAATGTGACTACCCCTCTTCTGAGACCTGTAGTGCGTCAGCAGAGCACTTTTCACCCCCCCCCCCCTATGGGATGTTTTCTGAATCTGGAGAAATTCGGCTTTAAATTTTGGGGGGTATTTTCTGCTTTAACCCTTTGTAAAAATATAAAATTTTTGGGAAACCAAGCATTTTCGGTAAAATATATATTTTTTTTAACATATGCAAAAGTCGTGAAACCCCTGTGGGGTATTAAGGTTCACTTTACCGCTTGTTATGTTCCCCAAGGAGTCTAGTTTCCAAAATATAATGCCATGTGGTGTTTTTTTTTGCTGGGGGAGCAAAATTTGGTTCCAAAAAGCCAAATGTGACTACTCCTCTTCTGAGACCTGTAGTGCACCAGTTGAGCACTTTTCACCATCATATGGGGTGTTTTCTGAATCGGGAGAAATTGGGCTTCAAATTTTGGGGGGTATTTTCTGCTATTACCCTTTTTTAAAAATGTTAAAGTTTTGGGAAAACAAGCATTTTACCCCTGTGGGGTATTAAGGCTCACTTAATTCCTTGTTACGTTCCCCGAGGGGTCTAGTTTCCAAAATGGTATGCCATGTGTTTTTTTTTTTTTTGCTGCTTTGGCACCCTGGGGGCTTCATAAAGGTGACATGCCCCCCAGAAACCATTTCAGAAAAATGTTCTCTCCAAAATCCCCTTGTCGCTCATTCCCTTCTAAGCACTCTACTGCGCCCGCCAAACAATTTACATAGACATATGAGGTATGTGCTTACTCGAGAGAAATTGGGCTACAAATAACAGTAAAAATTTTCTCCTTTTACCCCTTGCAAAAATTCAAAAATTGGGACTACAAGAACATGCAAGTGTAAAAAAATGAAGATTTTGAATTTTCTCCTTCACTTTGCTGCTATTCCTGTGAAACACCTAAAGGGTTAAAACACTTACTGAATGTCATTTTGAATACTTTGGGGGGTGTAGTTTTTATAATGGGGTCATTTATGGGGTATTTCTAATATTAAGACCATTCAAATCCACTTCAAAACTTAACTGGTCACTGAAAAATAGTGAGTTTGAAAATTGTGAAAAATTTGAAAATTGCTGCTGAACTTTGAAGCCCTCTGGTGTCTTCCAAAAGTAAAAACTCATCAATTTTATGATGCAAACATAAAGTAGACATATAGTATATGTGATCCCAAATTTTGTTTATTTTGAATATCTGTTTTCCTTACAAGCAGAGAGCTTCAAAGTTAGAAAAATGCAAAATTTTCATTTTTTTATCAAATTTGGGGATTTTTCACCATGAAAGGATGCAAGTTGCCACAAAATTTTACCACTATGTTAAAGTAGAATATGCCACGAAAAAACAATCTCGGAATCAGAATGATAACTAAAAGCATCCCAGAGTTATTAATGTTTAAAGTGACAGTGGTCAGATGTTCAAAAAACGCTCTGGTCCTAAGGTGTAAAATGGCTTGGTCCTTGAGGGGTTAAGCAATCACAGAGCCAGGGAAGACACCAAGGACAAGGTAAGGCCTCGACAGCAGGGAATAGCGGCATTTAACGTTTAAATGCCGAGATCTGCATAGATCACGGTATTTAACCAGTTAAATGACTGACATCAGAGCAATCTCCGACATTATCGGCAGATGCCAGCTGCTGATAGCAGTGTACATCTCCTGGTCATGACACCGACCCCCAACCTGTAGGCCCCCTTCATGTCCACCCACCCAACCCAGGACGTACATATATGTCATAGGTCGGGAAGGGGCTAAAGGACTCAGCCCATTTTGGCCTTGAGAACACAGGAAAATTCTAATTTTGCAACTATTGGGGGGGGGGGGGGGGGGTTGTTTTTACACAGTGCACTTTATGGTTAAAATGATTAGGGCAGCAATGATTAAATCGATAAATTCGATAACAGGATTCGTTTTTGACGAATCTCGTTATCGAATATTTGGCCAATTCGTTGTCCGGGCGCCAGCGGTCATGAGCAGGCAGTCAGGGGCTATGCCGTGCCCTCTGTATGTGAAGTCCCTGTCCCACCCTCCGCTGACCCACCAATCACGAGCAGCTGCTCTGCTCTCCTCTCCCGCTCGTGCTTACATTTTATGGAGCCGCAGCCTGCCCTGGAGGACCTTGTTACACCGAGCGCTCCGGGTCCCCGCTCCTCCCCGGAGCGCTCGCAACATCCTCGCAATTGCAGCGCCCCGGTCAGACCTGCTGACCGGGTGCGCTGCGATACCTCTCCCAGCCGGGATGCGATTCGCGATGCGGGTGGTGCCCGCTCGCGATGCGCACCCCGGCTCCCGTACCTGACTCGCTCTACGTCGGTCCTGTCCCGGCGCGCGCGGCCCCGCTCCTTAGGGGGCGCGCGCGCCGGGTCTCTGCGCTTTAAAGGGCCACTGCGCCACTGATTGGCGCAGTTGGCTTAATTAGTGTGTTCACCTGTGCACTCCCTATTTATACCTCACTTCCCCTGCACTCCCTCGCCGGATCTTGTTGCCATTGTGCCAGTGAAAGCGTTTCCTTGTGTGTTCCTAGCCTGTGTTCCAGACCTCCTGCCGTTGCCCCTGACTACGATCCTTGCTGCCTGCCCCGACCTTCTGCTACGTCCGACCTTGCTCTTGTCTACTCCCTTGTACCGCGCCTATCTTCAGCAGTCAGAGAGGTTGAGCCGTTGCTAGTGGATACGACCTGGTTGCTACCGCCGCTGCAAGACCATCCCGCTTTGCGGCGGGCTCTGGTGAATACCAGTAGCAACTTAGAACCGGTCCACCAGCACGGTCCACGCCAATCCCTCTCTGGCACAGAGGATCCACCTCCTGCCAGCCGAATCGTGACAGACCTCACCCGTACTGCTGCCACCGGTAAGCCAGTTTCCTGTTGTATAATGCTCATGCTGCCACTGTTACTGCCGCATTGCCTTTCAGCTGTTTGCTGTCTGGGCATGCTGGGATTTGTAGTTTTGCAACATCTGGAGAGCCACAGTTTGGAGATCACTGTGCAGTGGTCTCTAAACTGTGGCCCTCTAAATCTTGCAAAACTCCCAGCATGCACGAACAGCAAACTACTGTCTCGGCATGCTGGGAGTTGAAATTGCGTGCCTCCAGCTGTTGAATAACTACAACTCCCAGCATGTCCTTCGACGATCAGTACATGCTGGAAGTTGTAGTTTTTCAACAGCTGAAGGCACACTGGTTCTGTTACCTAACTCAGTATCTTCCAACCAGTGTGCCTCCAGCTGTTGCAAAACTACAACTTCCAGCATGCACTGACGGACTGTGAATGCTGGGAGTTGTACTTTTGCAACAGGTGGAGGCACACTGGTTGGAAAACCTTCAGTCTGGTTCTGTTACCTAACTCAGTATTTTCCAACCAGACGGAAGGTTTTCCAACCAGTGTGCCTCCACCTGTTGCAAAAGTACAACTCCCAGCATTCACAGTCTGTCAGTGCATGCTGGGAGTTGTAGTTTTGCAACAGCTGGAGGTTTGTACAGGGTACATTCACATGGGTGGGTTTACAGTGAGTTTCCTGCTTCAAGTTTGAGCTGCATCAAATTTTCCGCAGCAGCACAAACCCCCGCCCGTGAGAATGTACCCTAAAAACACTACACTACCACATCATAAAGGGTAAAACACTACATATACACCCCAGACACTGTCCTCTCCAATAAAAATGAAAAACGTATCGTACGGCAGTGTTTCCAAAACAGTGCCTCCAGCTGTTGCAAAACAACAACTAGTCCTCAAATGCGCATGTCGCTCTCTCACTTCGGAGCCCTGTCGTATTTCAAAGAAAAAGTTTAGGGCCACATATCAGCCACCCCTGTGCAAATCACCAAATTACACCTCAAATGTACATAGTGCGCTCTCACTCCTGAGCCTTATTGTGCGTCTGCAGAGCATTTTACGCCCACATATGGGTTATTTCTGTTCTCGGGAGCAATTGCTTTACAAATTTTGGCTGTCTTTTTCTCTTTTTACCCCTTATGAAAAGGAAAAGTTGGGGTCTACACCAGCCTGTTAGTGTAAAAAAATTTAACATTTTTACACTAACTTGCTGGTGTTGCCCCATACTTTTCATTTTCAAAAGAGATAAAAGGAAAAAAAGACCCCCAAAATTTGTAACGCAATTTCTCCTGAGTACGGAAATAACCCATATGTGGGCGTAAAATGCTCTGCGGACGCACAACAAGTCTCAGGAGTGAGAGCGCACTATGTACATTTGAGGCGTAATTTGGTGATTTGCACAGGGGTGGCTGATTTTACAGTGGTTCTGACAAACGCAAAAAAAAGAAATACCCACGTGTGACCCCATTTTGGAAACTACACACCTCACGGAATGTAACAAGAGGTATAGTGAGCCTTAACACCTCACAGGTGTTTGACAAATTTTCGTTAAAAGTTGGATTGGAAAATGGAAAAAAAAATGCTGGTGTTTCCCTAAATTTTTCATTTTCACAAGGGAAAATAGAAGAAAGGGGGCTACAAATTTTGGGGGGCTTATTTCCTGAGTAAGAACATACCCTACATGTGGATGGAAAGTGCTCTGCGGGCAAACCACAATGCTCAGAAGAGAAGGAGCACCATTGGCCTTTTGGAGAGAAAATTTGTCCAGAATTTAAGGCCACGTGTGTTTACTAAGCCCCCATGCTACCAGAACAATGGACCCCCCCCACATGTGACCCCATTTTGGAAACTACACCCCTCACGTAATGTAATAAGGGTTACAGTGGGCATTTACCACCCCACAGGTGTTTGACAGATCTTTGGAAAAGTGGGCTGTGCAAATGAAAAATGTCATTTTTCATTTTCATGGATCACTGTTACAGAAGTCTGTCAAACACCAGTGTGGGGGGGGGGGGGGCGGTAAATGCTCACTGCACCCCTTATTAAATTCTATGAGGGGTGTGGTTTCCAAAATGTGGTCACATGTGGGGGCCAACTGTTCTGGCACCACGGGGGGCTTTGTAAATCGCATATGGCCCCTGACTTCCATTCTAGTGCGCCAGCAGAGCACTTGACGTCCACACATGGGGTATTTCATACTCAGACGAAATGGGGTTAGAAATTTTGGGGGACATTTTCTCCTATTACTCTTTGTAAAAATTAGAAATTTGGGAGGGAGGTGGGAGGGGGATTTAGCATTTTAGTTGGAAAAAAAAAAATTACACATCGGACTTTAACAAAAAGTCAAACACCTGTGGGGTGTTAAGGCTCACTGTTCCCGTTGTTACGTTCCTTGAGGGGTGTGGTTTCCAAAATAGTATGCCGTGTTTTTTTTTATTTTTTTATTTATTGTTCTGGCATCATGTGGGCTTCCTAAATGTGACATGCCCCCAAAAACCATTTCAGCAAAATTCACTCTCCAAAATCCCATTGTCGCTCTCTCTTCTGAGCCCTCTAGTGCACCCACAGAGCACTTGACATCCACATGAGGTATTTCCATACTCGAGAGAAATGGGGTTACAATTTTTTTTTTGTAAAAATGGCTCTACAAGAACATGCCAGTGTAAAAAAAAAATATGAAGATTTTGAATTTTCTCCTTCACTTTGCTACTATTCCTGTGAAACACCTAAAAGCAACCCTTTTCAAACTGAACAGGTCCCTGTAAAATTCCAATTTAGAAATTTGTGAAAAATTGCTGCTGAACTTTGAAGCCCTCTGATGTCTTCCAAAAGTAAAAAAACATGTCAACTTTATGGTGCAAATATAAAGTAGATATGTTGTATATGTGAATCAATATATAATTTATTTGGGATGTCCATTTTCATTACAAGCAGAGAGCTTCAAAGTTAGAAAAATGCTAAATTTTCAACATTTTCATAACATTTTGGGATTTTACACCAAGAAAGGATGCAAATAATGACAAAAATTTCTCACTAATAAAGTAGAATATGTCACAAAAAAAAAACAATCTCGGAATCAGAATTAAGAGGTAAAAGTATCCAAGAGTTATTAATATATAAAGTGACAGTGGTCAGATGTGCAAAAAAGGGCAGCATCCTTAACCCTTAAAAAGGGTTAAGCACACTTTTCCATGCTGGGCTCATAGCCCATATACCAAGTAAATACTTTACATGTTCTTTACACCTTTTGTTTATCATAATATTGTTTATCATATTACTACTTCCCTTCCCATCGTGTGTGGAGATAGATTTAAAAAGATGAGAGCTGTTCATTTTTTGATATACAGTTGTTTTTTGTGTAGTATGTCACATTTCCATTTCTAGCAGGATTTGATCCTAAAACTTTCAGCATTTTGTATGTCTATGGAACAGTAAATTCTGTGTCTGCCGGCAGGGAAGCAACTCCCAACAGCTTCATTGTTTATGGCTGCAAATACTCGTAAAAAGGAGGAGACCTCTCATATCCTTATACAGAGGAAGGGACATTTCTCAGAACCATCCTATTTGACAGGTCAGTTAACTCACAGTAGTAACCTCGGATAGTCAAATTGTGTGAACCTCAGAAGTTCCCCACAGATGGGTGGGCCATAATTCAAGATGAGAAGAGACTGGTGGCATTGCTTAAATAGCCATGAAGGGATAAAATGTTAGGATACAGATAAAGATGGGCTAAACACCAGTCCAATGCAATTCACTATTGCCAATAAGGCTCAAGCAATGGACACATCAGGTGAATACACTGGCAATTATGGAGCCTCTCTAAAAAAAAAAAAATAATACAAAATAAAATACAGAAGGGCGGGGGAATGACATGAGGAAACCAGTCGTAACCAGGAATGATGCCCTGAGCCACCTTTTGATTTCTCCTATGCAGAAGGGATTGTCAGGTTCCTACAGACTTCTATTGCACTAGAACCGTGAATTTTGTAATAAACTAAATTTCTCAAAATGTTCTGTTGTACTGTTCTCCCAGCCGATCACAATCTTCATTTCTTCTGCTAACATCACTTACTCTGCATCCATCATGCACTACAGTGTGCAGGTAAGTCAGCTCAGACATACCCGTGAAAACAAGCCAAGCCCTGATCTTTTCATATAAAGTAGGGCTGCACGATATGGGGAAAATGTGCGATTGCGATCTTGGGCCTAAATATTGCGATGCAATATAATAAAAAAATAAAAAAAATGGTGAAATCCCCCATTTCATGTCCATTCGCCTCCATTTCCCATCTATCCACCCATTTTATGCCCAACCCCTGTTTCACATCTCCCCCCCCCCCCCCAGCAACACACTGGGGTTCCCGGGCGGATTTCAAATCTTCCGTGGGACCTGGGAAACCTAGTGTATAACTGCAGTACAAGACCTTTCCCCATCAGCCAATCACTGGCTTTACATGTGACACCACTCCGGCCAGCGATTGGCTGAAAAGGGAAAGGTCCTACTGCCTGTACCAAGAAGAGAGGAAACTCCGGAGCACACGGAGACGAATCTGCAGGGACCGGGACTAGATAGGCAGAAGGTTTTTTTTTTTCTCCCTGCGTCCTTAGCTCAGTGTTTTTCTAGCAGGGTGCCTCCAGCTGTTGTGAAACTACTACTCCCAGCATGACCGGACAGCCTTTGCCGGTCCGGGCATGCTAAGAGTTATAGTTCTGCGACAACTGGAGGCCCCCTGGTTGGGAAACACTGACTTTAAGTATTTAAATTAGTTTTTACCTGCTCTGGCCGGCCCCCGACACGAGAGCCAGCCCGAGCAAATAATCGCATGTTTTCGCATGTTTTCCCGGGGTGCCGTATCGCAAAAAGCAAAATCGCGATTCGATTGCTTTTGCGATATATAGTGCAGCCCTAATATAAAGCATGTGTTATAAGGAAACGTATGCACAGTGCACTTACACCAGTGCTAATGTGCCCATATATAGCAATGTAGTGCATGGTGGAGGCAGTGTACACACTGTGAGAAGAAATTATGATCATGTGAACCGCTAGGCCAGTGGTCTTCAAACCGCGAACCTCCAGATGTTGCAAAACTACAATTCCCAGCATGCCCGGACAGCCAACGGCTGTCCGGGCACTCTGGGTGTTGTAGTTTTGCAACATTTGGAGGTCCGCAGGTTGAAGACCACTGTGCTAGGCTAACAGTGCAAAGGGACAGATTTGAAAATAGGTCTATTTTAAACTGATCGACTCAAAAAGGTTAAGTGCAGCGGGAAAGGATTCTATTAAATCAGAGAACTCCTTTAAGCAGTAGGTATATTTATAGATTTAGGGTTTATGCTCAGCACCACATCAGGTGGGACTGGACTTACAACTCTTGCTGCAACTGATAGAGTCCAAGGTGGAGACTGCTAGGATGGAACAGAACCTTCTGCTTCTCACAGGCCAGGTACACATTGCCAAACTTTCCTTTTCCTAAAAACATCCAGTACCAATCTTCAAAACACTCCTCCTTCCTGCAGGAGCCATCACACAGGCCCACTTTCCAGCACAGGGCTGCGTCGGGGAAAGACCCACGAGTCTGTCCATAGCACATATGCAGCTTATTTTCCACATGGGGAATAATCTTATCTCTCAAGCATGATATTTTCAGAGATGCTTGTATGTTTGAAACAGGTTTAAAAGGGGTACTCCCGTGGAAAACTTTTTTAAATCAACTGGCTCCAGAAAGTTAAACAGATTTGTAAATTACTTCTATTAAAAAAATCTTAATCCTTCCAGTACTTTTTGGGGTCTGTATACTACTGATTCAAGTAGGATCAGCTGAACCCGTTTTAGAATTTCTATGTTTTTGCCGATTAATCGATGAAATAAACAACTAATCAATTAATCGTTAGCTGCAGCCATAGATTGAGTCAAGTAACGATGGTTCATTTGGAACGAATTACCATCGTATGTTGAGGGATCACTGCAGGCAGCCTGGGAAGATTTTGTCCCCTTTAACTCCTTATAGTGCAGACACTTCCAAAATTTCCAGCGTTGCCACTTACCTTGTGTTCTCACATGTAAAGACATTGCAAATTTGTGGCACAATTCCACAATGAAGTCCACAGATTTCATTCTTATTTTTGGTGCAGATTTTACTTAAAGGGGTGCTCCAGTGGAACACTTTTTAAATGAACTGGTGCCAGAAAGTTAACAGATTTGTAAAATTACTTCTATAAAAAAATAAATCTTTACCCTTCCAGTACTTAGCAGCTATATGCTACAGTAGAAATTTTTTTGTCTTGTCCAGTGCTCTCTGCTGACACCTGATGCCCGTATCAGGAACTGTCCAGAGTAGGAGAAATATGGATTACTTTACCGGTAATCTGTTTTTCGAGAACCCATGACAGCACCCCTGGAGAGGACCTCCCACAGTCAGTTCAATTATAAAGTACTACAGAGCAAGAGGTAGAACATACAAAGAAAATACAACAGATTACCGGTAAGTAATCCATATTTACCCCACCACTGGAGACTGGAATCAAATCAACTATGGGGGGGGGGGGGGGGGATGTGTGTGCAGCAGCCTGAAGAACCTTGCGACTGAAACTAATGGTGGACCTAGGGGCAGCTTTGCATGAAAACTAAAAATTCTGATATACAGAAACATCTAGATTATGGAAAAGTTGCTCTATCATTGGAAGAACTGGAAGGAAGGAAGAATAATGTCTTGACTTTGGTGAAAATCAGACACCACTTTAGGCTAGAAGTGGGATGTAAGGTCCTCATAACTCAAGAATTTTGGTATAAGGAGAAGAGGCTGAAAGGGCATGTAATTCCGCCACCCTTCTCGTTGTAGTGATGGCCAGGAGAAAAGCTAGCTTGATTGTTAATATTTTAATGGAGACAGACTCTAGAGCAGTGTTTCCCAACCTTTTTCGGGTCGGGGCACACCTCGAAAAAAAAAAATTCTGCGGGGCACCGCTACAGAGGTTGACGAGCAAAGAAAAAAAAAAAGGGGGGGGGGGGGGGATGGTAAAAAATGCAATGCACTATATTTATCAGTGGGTATGTAGTTTAACCCCTTAAGGACACATGACGTACTGGAACGTCATGTGTCCACTCCCGATCTATAACGCGGGGCCACGGCGTGGCCCCGCGTCATAGCGGGTCGGGCCCGGCCTCTAACAACGGCCGGGACCCGTGGCTAATAGCGCGCGGCATTGATCGCTGTGCCGCGCGCTATTAACCCTTTAGACGCGGCGTTCAAAGTTGAACGCCGCGTCTAAAGTGAAACCGAAAGCATCCCGGCTAGCTCAGTGGGCTGTTCGGGATAGCCGCGGTGAAATCGCGGCATCCCGAACAGCTGACAGGACAGCGGGAGGGCCCCTACCTGCCTCCTCGCTGTCCGATCGCCGAATGACTGCTCAGTGCCTGAGATCCAGGCATGAGCAGTCATCCGGCAGAATCGTTGATCACTGGTTTCTTATGAGAAACCAGTGATCAATGATAAAGATCAGTGTGTGCAGTGTTATAGGTCCCTATGGGACCTATAACACTGCAAAAAAAAAGTGAAAAAAAAAAGTGAATAAACATGATTTAACTCCTCCCCTATTAAAAGTTTGAATCACCCCCCTTTTCCAATAAAAAAAAAAACACAGTGTAAATAAAAATAAAAATAAACATATGTGGTATCACCGCGTGCGGAAATGTCCGAATTATAAAAATATATCATTAATTAAACCGCTCGGTCAATGGCGTGCGCGCAAAAAAATTCCAAAGTCCAAAATAGTGCATTTTTGGTCACTTTTTATATCATTTAAAAATGAATAAAAAGTGATCAATAAGTCCTATCAATGCACAAATGGTACCGTTAAAAACTTCAGATCACGGCGCAAAAAATGAGCCCTCATACCGCCCCATACACGGAAAAATAAAAAAGTTATAGGGGTCAGAAGATGACAATTTTAAACGTATTAATTTTCCTGCATGTAGTTATGATTTTTTCCAGAAGTCCGACAAAATCAAACCTATATAAGTAGGGTATCATTTTAATCGTATGGACCTACAGAATACATATCAGGTGTCATTTTTACCGAAAAATGTACTACGTAGAAACGGAAGCCCCCAAAAGTTACAAAACAGCGTTTTTTTTTCAATTTTGTCGCACAATGATTTTTTTTCCTGCTTCACCACAGATTTTTGGGCAAAATGACTGACGTCATTACAAAGTAGAATTGGTGGCGCAAAAAATAAGCCATCATATGGATTTTTAGGTGTAAATTTGAAAGAGTTATGATTTTTTAAAGGCAAGGAGCAAAAAACGAAAATGCAAAAACGGAAAAACCTCCGGTCCTTAAGGGGTTAAAGTGCTGCTTTATACAGCAACTCACCAATGACGACGTCTTCTCTAATTTGCTATGTTGCCTTCTCTTCTCCATCTGGTCCATCATCACGATTTCTTCCACACACAATTCTTCACCGTTAAACCTGCAAAACAAATCTATTAGGTGCCGAACTTTTTTTAAAATGGGTGACAGAGGGGTGTAGAAGAGCGTACATGGGTGACAGGGGTGTAGAGGAGCAGACAGAGGGGTGTAGAAGAGCGTACATGGGTGACAGGGGTGTAGAGGAGCAGACAGGGGGGTGTAGAGGAGCAGACAGGGGGGTGTAGAGGAGCAGACAGGGGGGTGTAGAGGAGCAGACAGGGGGGTGTAGAGGAGCAGACAGGGGGGTGTAGAGGAGCAGACAGGGGGGTGTAGAGGAGCAGACAGGGGGGTGTAGAGGAGCAGACAGGGGGGTGTAGAGGAGCAGACAGGGGGGTGTAGAGGAGCAGACAGGGGGGTGTAGAGGAGCAGACAGGGGGGTGTAGAGGAGCAGACAGGGGGGTGTAGAGGAGCAGACAGGGGGGTGTAGAGGAGCAGACAGAGGGGTGTAGAGGAGCAGACAGAGGGGTGTAGAGGAGCAGACAGAGGGGTGTAGAGGAGCAGACAGAGGGGTGTAGAGGAGCAGACAGAGGGGTGTAGAGGAGCAGACAGAGGGGTGTAGAGGAGCAGACAGAGGGGTGTAGAGGAGCAGACAGAGGGGTGTAGAGGAGCAGACAGAGGGGTGTAGAGGAGCAGACAGAGGGGTGTAGAGGAGCAGACAGAGGGGTGTAGAGGAGCAGACAGAGGGGTGTAGAGGAGCAGACAGAGGGGTGTAGAGGAGCAGACAGAGGGGTGTAGAGGAGCAGACAGAGGGGTGTAGAGGAGCAGACAGAGGGGTGTAGAGGAGCAGACAGAGGGGTGTAGAGGAGCAGACAGAGGGGTGTAGAGGAGCAGACAGAGGGGTGTAGAGGAGCAGACAGAGGGGTGTAGAGGAGCAGACAGAGGGGTGTAGAGGAGCGGACATGGGTGACAGGGCTGTAGAGAAGTGTACATGGGTGACAGGGGTGTAGAGGAGTGTACATGGATGACAGAGGGGTGTAGAGGAGCGTACATGGGTGACGGGTGTAGAGGAGTGTACAGAGGGGTGTAGAGGAGCGTACATGGGTGACGGGTGTAGAAGAGTGGACAGAGAGGTGTAGAGGAGCGGACATGGGTGACAGGGGTGTAGAGAAGTGTACATGGGTGACAGGGGTGTACATGGGTGACACGGGTGTAGAGGAGTGTACATGGATGACAGGGGTGTAGAGGAGCGTACATGGGTGACAGGGGTGTAGAGGAGCAGACAGAGGGGTGTAGAGGAGCGTACATGGGTGACAGGGGTGTAGAGGAGTGTACAAAGGGGTGTAGAGGAGCGTACATGGGTGACAGGGGTGTAGAAGAGTGGACAGAGAGGTGTAGAGGAGTGGACATGGGTCGACAGGAGGGTGAACATGGGTGACAGAGGGATGACAGAAGGGTGGACGGGGGTGACAGGAGGGTGGTGGACAGGGGTGACAGGAGGGTGGATGAGGGTGAACATGGGTGACAGGAGGGTGGACAGGGGGGGGGGGGAGTGAAAAGGATGACAGGAGGGGGTGAACATGGGGGTGAACATGAGTGACAGGAGGGTGAACATGAGTGACAGGAGAGGGTGAACATGGGTGTGAACATGGGTGACAGGAGGGTGGATGGGAGTGAAAGGGATGACAGGAGGGTGGATGAGGGTGAACATGGGTGACAGGAGGGTGAATATGGGTGACAGGAGGGTGGATGAGGGTGAACATGGGTGACAGGAGGGTGGATGAGGGTGAACATGGGTTACAGGAGGGTGGATGGGAGTGAAAGGGATGACAGGAGGGTGAACATGGGTGTGAACAGGGGTGACAGGAGGGTGTGAACATGGGTGACAGGAGGGTGGATGAGGGTGAACATGGGTGACAGGAGGGTGAATATAGGTGACAGGAGGGTGGATGAGGGTGAACATGGGTTACAGGAGGGTGGATGAGGGTGAACATGGGTGACATGAGGGTGAACATGGGTGACAGGAGGGTGAACATGGGTGACAGGAGGGTGAACATGGGTGACAGGAGGGTGAACATGGGTGACAGGAGGGTGAACATGGGTGACAGGAGGGTGAACATGGGTGACAGGAGGGTGAACATGGGTGACAGGAGGGTGGATGAGGGTGAACATGGGTGACAGGAGGGTGGATGAGGGTGAACATGGGTGACAGGAGGGTGGATGGGAGTGAAAGGGATGACAGGAGGGGGTGAACGGGAGTGAAAGGGATGACAGGAGGGTGAACATGGGTGTTAACAGGGGTGACAGGTGGGTGGACGGGGGGGCTGGATATGGATGACAGGGGGGGGTGAACATGGGTGACAGGAGGATGGACAGGGGTGGTAGACATGGGTGACGGGGGGGGGCGACGGGGGGGGGGGTGGACATGGGTGACAAGGGGGTGGGGTGGACATGGGTGACAGGGGGGGGTGGGGTGGACATGGGTGATGGGGGGGGGGGGCGACAGGGGGGTGGACATGGGTGACAGGGGGGGAGGAAAGGTGGACCCGGGTGATGGGGGGGGGGTTGGACAGGGTTGAGAAGGGGTAACAGAGGGGTGGAAAGGGTACAGTACCTTAAGCAAGCCGGTCCGCGCAGCTTGCAGGTCCACGGCAGGCACGGGAGTCCGGCGCAGGTGAAGATCGTTCCGCCCCAGGGACCCATTTTCGGCTCACTGCGCCGCAAGGTAGAAGGGGGACGCAGGGGACGCAGTGGGGAGGGGGACAATGTGTGCGCAGTGCGCACGCAGGCTTCCCTTCCCCCCTGCGCCGCCAGTCATAAGCGCGCAGGGCGGGGCGGGATATATAAAAACAAAAATCAATAAAAAAAAATAAAATCACAGCAAAATCCCGCGGCACCACGGCCAGTGCCGAACGGCACACACGTGTGCCGCGGCACCGCAGTTGGGAATCACTGCTCTAGAGGCTCAAATGGAGGAGTCATGAGGGTGTCAAACTAAAGTGAGATCCCATGGAGGAACTAAAGATCTGGCTGAAGGGTGGAGTCTGGAAGCTCCTACCAGAAAGCTCTTAAGAGGCTGATCGGCCAATTTAGAATTTAGGAGGGAACTCTGGAGCAGAGATTTGGACTTTGAGAGTACTGGGACTAGGGCCTAACTCTAGCCCTCTGAAGAAAACCCAAGAACAAACAGGGATACTAGGCTCTCCTAGGGGGATCTACTCCATCACCTGCAAAATTAAGAAAAGCTTTCCAAGTTCTAAGGTAGATTTTTGAAGTTATTTCCTTTCTGCTTGCAAGTAAGGTACTAATTACCCCATCAGTGAAGCCTCTTCTCTTAAGGATTAGCCTTTCAGCATCCAGGCCTTGAGATGCATCTGAGCGGATGGAGAATGCAGAACTGGGCCCTGCGAGAGGAGATATTTCTGGTCCGGAAGAATCCATAGTTGGCACACTGACAGAGTCCTCAGAAGGGTAATGCTCTATTCACACCACGTTTTTGCAATACAGTTCCCGTATACGTTTTCAATGTAAAAACCGTATGGAACCATATTGAAAACCGTATGCATTGACTCTCCATTGAAAACAGTATGCCAAAAGATGCATCAGGTTGTGTCCGTTTTGCATCATACGTTTTTTTTTTTTTTTTACAGTTTTTTTACCAGTACCCAAAACCGTAGTCTACCACGGTTTTTGGTTCGGGTGAAAAACTGCATTAAACCGTATACGTTTTTTTATTTTATTTTTTTAAACATGGGAGCCAATGGGAACCGTACAGAACCGTATGTGCATACGGTTCCATCCGGTTTTCACCAGTTTTTGATTTTGAAATTCCAAGAAAAAAAAACTGCAAACAAGTGAAACTATTCAAAATGGAGTGAAAAGTTAAACGTATACTTTTTTTTCTTACAAGACGGATGCAACCAGACATCATTTTGCAAACCGTATACGGGTTGAAATTTGTACACACGTTTTGATACAGTTTAGTCAGGTTTTGAGGAATCCGTTTTTTATTAATCAAAAACCTGATACGGGAACTGTATTGCAAAAACGTGGTGTGAATGCACCGTAAACCAAAAGGTATCCTGGGCCAGAAGGGAGCAATGAGCAAGACTTGAGCATGGTCCTGTTGAATCTTTCTTAGGAGTGCTGGAATAAAGCGGAAGGGGGGGGGGGGAGGCGCAGTGTCCCCTACTCCCCATGACTGGGAGAAAGCGTCCACTGCAGATGAATGAGCCAGGAGGATTTAGGGAATAGAACCTGGGAAGCTTTTTGTCTAGTTTTGAAGCAAACAGATCTACCGAGAAGACGCCAAATCCGTGACTTAAATTGAAGACTTCTGGATAGAGATGAGCGAACTTTGTAAATTCGATTCGTCATGAACTTCTCGGCTCGGCAGTTGATGACTTATCCTGCATAAATTAGTTCAGCCTTCAGGTGCTCCGGTGGGCTGGAAAAGGTGGATACATTCCTAGGAAAGTCTCCTAGGACTGTATCCACCTTTTCCAGCCCACCGGAGCACCTGAAATAATTTATGCAGGAAAAGTCATCAACTGCCGAGCTGAGAAGTTCGTGACGAATCGAATTTACTGTAAGTTCACTCATCTCTACTTCTGGATTCAGAGACCACTGACTGGCTCATTTTGTTTCTGCTGAGAAAATCTGCTATGGAATTCTCACTGCCCTTCAAGTGTACTGCCCGTATAGATGACACACGGGTCTTTGCCCAAAGATCTGAGATGTCAGGTCCATGAGTTTGGATCTTGTCCCCCCTTGCTTGTTGAGGTATGCTACGGTGGTTGTCAGTATAGATCAACATCTTTCTCCTTCACTCCTTCAGGCAGAGAAGTGCCTGATAGACCACTGAGAGCTCCTTGTAATTTGAGGAAGGAACTAGATGTGGATCCCATTACCCCTGAAGAAGAGCGATTCACGTAAGCTCCCCAGCCCCAAGGACTGGCGTCTGTTGTAATTCTCACCAGGGAAACCCTTTGGAGAGAGATTGTGTAATCAGCCACCACCTCAGGAAGAGTTTCACTTTGGCAGACAAAAGCTTCCTTAAACCAAACGGTTAATTCTAACAAGACAGGATTTTTTTATTTTCCGTTTCCATTTGAGGATTTAACCTAAAGACTGTATCTGTTGGATAAGTAGATCTTAACTCGATACAATAAGTAGCCTAGATATTATCCTTTGTTCAGATAAAAGGCAACTGTCTCAGCCATCACCTTGGTAAACACTGGGTGCTTGAGATCCCCCGAAAGGTAGTGCTGTATATTGAAGGTGGACCCATTTCCCCTCTAAGAATACTGCTACTCTGAGGAACTTTTGATGGGAGGAATGGATTGGGATGTGATAGGAAGCATCCTCTAAATCGATTGATGACAAACCACAGTTTGGGAATAGAAGACTGATAGTTGATTTGATTGATACCATGTGAAATTTTTTGTAGGATAGGCATTTGTTCAGGGCCTTGAGATTGGATTACCCTGAATGCTCCTGAGGGTTTTTCACTAGAAAGTGTAAAATCCCTGCTTTCCTTCTGATCGGGGAACCGGGACAAGAACCCTTTTTTGCAAGAGGGACTTTACCTCTAGACACATTGCCAATTGCTTCAGCGAATCAGTCATCATTCCAGTAGCGAGGTACTCTTATAATATAGACTCCTGTTGAGGGGATTGGGATAATGGGCAGGAAGAGCAGACAAATCCTTATCCTTTCTAAGACCAAAGTCATGTAGAGAATTTTAGAAGTTCCTCTAATTTTCTTGATGGTTTGTGCTAAACAAGGAGGATTCCTGAGCAACTAGAGTGTCCACACAAGACGGACATATGGCCCTTTTATATGAGGGATCTAGCAGACTTCTACATTGTGCACAGTCCAAGTTTTAGATGACGCTTTCCTAGGGGCCTCAGCTGAGCTTTTATCTGCCTGCAACAAAGCACATAACCCCTATTAGACCATAGAAATAAAAAAAAAACATGGAAAGGTCTCACCCAAAGAGGCTGTAGTACCGGGCTGGAGCTCTGATTTAGGGCGTCCACCTTCCTTCCCAGATTCAGGCATGCTGGAGAAGGTCTTCGGTTGGGGAAACAAAAACGGAATTCAGGCACCAACTTCAGGATCCCTTGCAGAACTGCACCTGTGCAGGAGCTGGCTACTGCGGTCAGCAGGATCTCCAGATGCAGAAGCAACAGACTCCCAACTCCGGAATTTGCATCTTTTAAATGTTCGCGCGTGCCTCTGGCACGTACCCTGGAAGTGACGCGTCTCCCAGGGTTTGCTGGGCCGGACATCACTGTGCACCTAGTCAAATGCGAAAACACTGGGAACATGCAGAGATGGGAGAGCTGGCCACCCGACCCACACACTCCAGTGTTCCCTTGGGAGAGAACTGCGCCGAACCCCGTGCCGGACACTGCCTGACCCCACAGCAGACATGCCGGACGGGAAACCCCTCAACCAAAAGCAACTGGGACCCCGCAGCTCAAGACAAGGAAAGGTCAGAATTCCCAGGCCTCCTATCCCCGTACACCAAAAAGAGATGGAAGAGCGCTCCATAGCGTAAAAACGCCTCTAAGGTTCACGGTAATTGATGTAAAAACTTAACAGAGGTTGTGTGAACTCACACAATGGTGAGCAAATAAACGTGGACTGCAGCCTCCCAACCTTGAACAGTGAAATAGTGCTTACTTCCAGAGGGTGGTGGGAGATTTGTGGCGCTGACCAGGAGAAGACCCGACCAGTAGGTTTAAAAAAAAAAAAAAAATATATATATATAAAAAAAAAAAATTCATTCAAATGCATTGCATTTCACCGCGCTTGTGCAGCTTCCTCAGGCATTCTGAGGAATGCCTGAGGAATCTGTGCAAGTGCGGTGAAACGTGTTGCATTTGAATAAATCTTTACCTACTGGACATGTCTTCTCCTGGTCAGCGCTGCAAATCTACCATCCTATCCCTGTAGGACAGGAAACCTGAACTGAGGGTGGAGGTCCAAATTGACATCTTGGTTTCTTGTCCCTCGGTGAGAGGTCCTCTCCAGGGGTGCCGTCATTGGTGAAAGGGTAAAATTCCCACAGCAAATCTATGCTGCTCTGGACAGTTCCTGATATGGACCGAGGTGTCAGCAGAGAGCACTGGAAAAGACGGAAAAAAAAATAAAAATTCAAAAATAGAATTTCCTCTGTAGCATATAGCTGCTAATAAGTACTGGAAAAGTAAAGATCTCTTAAAGCTGCTGAAGAAAAGTTCTATGGAGGACTTGAAACGTGTCCAGCTCCGCTACTAACGCCACATATATCCAGCCTCCATTGGAATACAGCTATTGCGCTTATACGGCATCCGCTAAGCACCAAGTATTTATGCGCATTGCCACGAGGATGCCACATACATCTGACCACATCGGGGATTACCTGTACAGCTTCAAAAAAAAACTGGATCTTTCATTATTGCTGTAACTTCTGAGATTGCTGAGTCCATCAGCATATGCCACACATAATAGGATCGGGAATTTTAACATTCTCTGCGCATTTTACGCGATTTGGAGAAATTCATGGCTCATTGAAGAACTGCAGTCCCCATCATTGAAGCCCACTATCACCGCTGTCCATATGAGACGGCCGAGTCTCTAAGCGGCGATCTATCCTTCAGCTCTTCAGTACTGCAAGTATACTTAACATTGCTAGTATACCAGACATTGTTACCATGCAATAATTGTTACATTGTTTCCAACGGATACCACTCATTCTACAAACAGCGCATTGAACAGTACAATTCTGCACTTTATATATTCGTTTCTATTCAAAAGACACGTGCACCACTATTTTATTCTTACAGGCTGGAATATCCACAGATGTGTGGCTTTTATATTGATTGTATTTTATTACATATTTTTATATTATAATGTATTCTATGCTATATATGTAATTTTATAATTAAATTGTATTTTGTGTCTATTGTATTTTGTGTCCCCGCTGACCAACAGGGGACCTTTGTGTCACCAAGCACATTACATATTTGAAACCATTAATAAATGTCTATCCTGTATTCAAGATCCTGAGCCTCAATTTTCCTTTTAATCACTTTGCTAGTTAACTTGATCTGAGCAACTCAAATGGCACCGGTACCCATGATGTCAGAAAGTAGAGAGGAGCCTCTATTTTCTATATATTGTCATTTCCATGTTTGTTTAACTTTCTGGCACCAGTTCTTTAATATAAAAAAAAAATTCCCCTTTAACTACAATAAATGAAATCTGCAACAGGGACCAGAAAAGCATGCCTAAATATAAGCTGTAAATTGTACAATGTTATAAAAAATAGTGCAGATTCCACTACCAGTATGCACTGTGTTAAAACCACCCTAACAGATGCGATTAACCATTATACCGGGATGCTGCCTTAGGCTGGGTTCACACTACGTTTTTGCCATACTATTTTCAATCCGTTTTTGTAAAGAAAACCGTATGGCAAAAAAACGGATGGAACAGTATGGAAAAAAGTGAACCGTATGCGTTTTTAAACAGTATACTGTTTTAAAAGTGCATACAGTTCAGTCAGTTTTTATAAAAAAAAAAAAAAAGTTTTTGAAAATGTTGTCCATTTTTAATGGGAGGGGTCGTGGGTGGGGACTTTAGGATTCAAATGCGCATGTGCAAAGTAAAAACGCTTACGTTTTTCCCGTATGGAACCGTATACATGTGCGTTTCCCATTGACGTCCATGTTAAAAAAAAAAAAAACGTATGCGGTTTTTAAACCGGAGTCAAAACCGTGGTTGACCACGATTTTGTCTCCGGTTTAAAAACCGTACTGCAACCGCATAAGTTTTTTTTTTTTTAACATGGACATCAATGGGAAACGCACATGTATACGGTTCCATACAGGAAAAACGTAAATGTTTTTACTTTGCACATGCGCATTTGAATCCTAAAGTCCCCACCCAAGACCCCTCCCATTAAAAATGGACAAAATTTTCTAAAGCGTATGGTTTTTTTTAAAATTAAAACTGACTGAACTGTATGCACTTTTAAAAACAGTACTGTTTAAAAACACATACGGTTTACTTTTTTCCCATACTGTTCCATCCGTTTTTTGCCATACGGTTTTCTTTAGAAAAACGGATTGAAAACAGTATGGCAAAAACGTAGTGTGAACCCAGCCTAAGGGTGGGTTCACACTAAGTTTTGTCCCATACGGGAGCGCATACGGCAGGGGGGAGCTAAAAGCTCGCGCTCCCGTATGTCATTCATTTCAATGAGCCGACCGGAGTGAAACGTTCGGTCGGCTCATTTTTGCGCCGTATGCGCTTTTACAACCGGACCTAAAACCGTGGTTGACCACAGTTTTAGGTCCGGTTGTAAAAGCGCATACGGCGCAAAAATTAGCCGACCGGACCGAACGTTTCACTCCGGCCGGCTCATTGAAATGAATGACATACGGGAGCGCATACGGTGACATATGGGAGCGCGAGCTTTTAGCTCCCCCTGCCGTATGCGCTCCCGTATGGGACAAAACGTAGTGTGAACCCAGCCTTACACAGGTTTACAGTTTTAGGTAGAGCAATTTTCTTAGACAAACAAGAGATCCTTAGAACTGCACATGTTTAGGATCTCTGCTTGTCAGTAGATCTTTGTCAACTTGTTATTAAAGAGCAACCAAGAAGTCTTAAACCATTTTCTTTATTTAATTTTTTTTTTAAAAGTGGCCTATTAGCAACAACATGTAAAATAGACAGGACACATTACGAGAGTTTTTATAAAAGGTATTTACATGTAGTAGATCAGGACGACCCATTCACAGATTCAAGCAGCAGGTGAAGACTGAGTCCGCAGCCTCAATAAATACATCACGGCATTCATGGATCACTATTGCACTGGTCATCCCATTCCCCACCCAAAATAGAGATTTCGTCCACAGGCTCTTCTGTGCTCTCAGAAAGTAAAAGCTTGGTAACTCAGGGTATTCATATCAACAGCCCTTCTCTCAGACTTCCCCTCAGGGGAAGTTTGGAAATTCTGACCACAGCACAGATATTTCAAGATTTAACGGCGTGGAGAATGTTGGGTGCAAAAAGCCTTCTAAACATATGGAGCAGCCTTGACTCACTGCATCTTGCCTGGGTTGCCCTGTGCCTTCTTTGTGGAGTTCTGTACAATCCAGGGATGTTCAAGTACATCCTTTAAAGGCAGCCTTTGGTTGGGGTTGTGCTTCAGAAGTTTAGCTATTAGGTCTCTGGCGCCCTCACAGACATAGGAAGGGAACTGGTACTCCACCTAAGGAGAGCAATAGGACCATCAGAAGTATAAACATTATATAAATCACCAACACTTATCCCTTTAGGCAGGACCCCCTGAGGAATTACTCAACTTCAGGAATGAAGGGGAAATAAGCAGACACCACTTTCCATGCTCACATTTCTCCCTAGCCCAGGATGCTGAGAGTTTGTTATGTTTACATGGCACCTGTACAGTGACTGCACCAAAAACCATGAGATAGTGGTCATGGGACCAGAGCGTTCTGCACTGTCACATGTTAATTGAACACTTAAGTCTTTAACCTGAAACTGCCAATATGTAGAATAAGATGCACAACAAAAAAAAAAAAATAAACCCTTACCTTTGAAATTCTGCGGTAGGTTTCTTGGTGAGTTTCAGCTTCAAATGGAGGTTTCCCAACCAGAAACTCATAGCACAGGACACCAAGACTCCACAGGTCAACCTTCTCATCGTGCATCCGACCCTCAATCATCTCAGGGGGCAAGTAGTCCAGCGTTCCACACAAGGTGGTTCTCCTGATAAGAGACAATTGTCGAATCATTTTTAATTCTGCAGATCTGAGAGTTTGTAGCATAAAAGTACAATATAAAGCACAGTATAACAACATGGCCCCAGAATGAGGACTGCACTGAGGATGTCATTAGCAGCCAGCAGAGGTCATCGTTCTTACACTACATACACATCACCTGTAGCCTAAACTCCCACCTCCTCTGTACAGGTCACTACTCATCAGTATAACGACAGGATGAAAGGTTCTACAGCCTTTACAACCAACCCTATGCAAGCATTAAGCTCTGAAGCATGCAGAATATAGTCAGTGCAGCTTTAAAAGGGCAAGTACACATTGGATAAGTTAAAGTGTGTGTCTAGAGAAAACTTAAAGGAAATCTGTCATCAGAATCACCCGCAGTAAACCTGTTACACAGGCTTGTAGTGCGGGTGATCATGATTAAAACGCTTCTTACCTGGTTAAAAATGGTTCAGCGGTTCCTCAGATATCTTTATTTTTAGTTTTCTGTTATTCCCTGGCTTGGGACTCAGTGGGAGGTGTTATTATCTGGGACTCGGCCACACGTCATTCTAGCTGGGCGGAGCTGCTGCCCGGCTCATGAATATTCATGAACTTATCCTCCTGGTCTAACTCCTTTTTCTAGGTCTAGTGCATGAGGATAAGGTCATGAATATTCATGAGCTGGGCGGCAGCTCCGCCCAGCTATAATGACGTGTGGCCGAGTCCCAGATGATAACACCTCCCACTGAGTCCCAAGCCAGGGAATAACAGAAAACTAAAAATAAAGATATCTGAAGAAGCGCTGAACCATTTTTAACCAGGTAAGCAGCATTTTAATCAGGATCACCCGCACTACAAGCCTGTGTAACAGGTTTAGTGCGGGTTATTCTGATGACAGATTTCCTTTAAAAACACTCAAGTTCGTGGCATGTTATCAGCCGCGTCTGGGTGTTAGAATTTGCTGTGGGCGAGCACTTATTCCCCAATTTGCTGCTCTGCCTGGCTCCATAGACTCATGCATCAAGACTAGAGATGAGCGAACTTCCAGTAAATTGGCTCATAGCGAACCTCGTGGCTCAGCCCTTGATTACTTTAGTCTGCATAAGTTAGTTCAGCTTTTCCAGGGCTCCAGTTGCCTGGAAAAGGTCATCCTAACACTGTCATCCTGGACTTTTCCAGGCAACCAGAGCCCTTGGAAAGCTGAATTTATGCAGACTAAAGTAATCAAGGGCTGAGCCACGAGGTTCGCTATGAGCCAATTTACTTAAAGTTCGCTCATCTTTAATCAAGACCGCAAAAGAGCTGAAGGGAAGATCTCAGCCATGTGCTTCTCAGTGCTTGTTCTAATTGGTGAGGGTATGAATACAGCTTTGACAAACTTTTTTTCAAATTACATTTTAAGTTTCAGATTCAGTTTTGTACCAGTGAATTCGGTAATCCTTAGTGCAGCGTTCCCCAGCTGCTTCAAAACTACAACTCCCAGCAAGCCCGGACAGCCAAAGGCTGTGGGCATGCTGGGAGTTGTAGTTTTGCAACAGCTGGAGGCACCCTGGTTGGGGGAACCCTGCCTTAGTGACTGCGGCACTGTATCATACTAACAGTGGTATTCTTCCACATTAAAATGTACATCTTAGGGATTTTTACAATGGATACCACTTCAATCTACTCTGGACAACATTGGATTTCACCCCCTTAGAGGTGTGACGTCCACAGTGCAATCCTTAAAGTCAGACAATACAAGCAATGACTATACACAACTTTTTCTGCTCTGAGACGCACAAAACGAAAACTAGGTGACATACCAGCCCAGCTGCAGCTAAAGAGACATTTTGGCCTCTGAAAATGGCAGTTCAGACACTGCAAATTGTAGTGTGAAATTTAGTCTTGTCACTAAAGTGTGGAACTCACCTTGAAGATGGCGCATGCACTGACCAGCCAAAGTCTGCAATCTTCAGTTCACCATTGGACCCCAGAAGAAGATTCTCAGGCTTTATATCCCTGTGTATGACTTTTTTGGAATGGCAATAAAGCAGGGCATCTGCCAGCTCATTAATATACTGTGGAGAAAGAATATGTCTGTTATGAACACAACTATTGCTGCCAGCCAGAACATGTCTGCCTAATACACAGATCAGAAAGAATACTAGTGTACCCCTTGTAAAAGCTGAAAATGTATTGTAGCAGTAAACAGCTTACAGTATACAACACTGCAATATGAAGAACCAGGCCAATACTAAGGACACATACAGTGAAGTTATACAGTCAGTTACTGAAATAGTTGCCTTAAAGGGGTACTCCACTGGAAAAAATTATTTGCATCAACTGGTGTCAGAAAGTTAAACCGATTTGTAAATTACTTCAATTTAAAAATCTTAATCCTTACAGTACTCATCAGCTACTATTTGCTCCACATGAAGTTATTTTCTTTAGATGTCCTTTCTGTCTGACCACAGTGCTCTCTGCTGACACCTCTGTCCATAGTATGAGAAAATCTCAATAGCAAACCTATCCTGCTCTGGACCGTTCCTGACATTGACAGGTGTCAGCAGAGAGCACTGTGGTCAGACAGAAAGGACATCCTAAGAAAAACTTCATGTGGAGCAAATAGTAGCTGATCAGTACTGGAAGGAGAAAGATGTTTAAATAGAAATATTTTTAAATCAACTTGTGCCAGAAAGTTTAAAGTTTAGTGGAGTACTCCTTTAATAAAACTTCACACCCTCACTGTTTGTATATGAAAGTTGAGCATGGGCCCTCACTAGGGATGCCCAGCCCTTTGTTAAGACAGTACAAGCACTCACCAATACCAAATACAGTCATGTGACAGCAGAGGTGGCTCTAGAATTTGTAAAACCAAACATAGGGGACCTCACATAGAAAAATACTCTGCTTTAGTTAGAAGCCCCTGAAGACAGGGAAGTAGGGAATCTCCCTATATAGTTGAAACCCCTAGAAGGTATGGAACCCTGCTCTTTTAAGTAGAAGCCCCTCACTAGTTCGAGAACCTCCAATTTAGTAGATTCCCCATTAAGTAGTTTCCCCTCCAAAAGAAAAAAAAATGCAACTACATTTCATTGCGTAAGCATAGGGAATGAGGGGTAATTTTTTTTTTTTTTTTAAATGGTCTACAGGTATCAGGAACATTTGCACAAGTACTAGTGCAAGTTTCTGGTATCAGCACAGATACCAGTACAGTGACCCCCCCCCCCAACCTACGATCATTTCAACATACGATGGCCTCTCAGAGGCCATCGCATGTTGAAGGCAGCATCAACATACGATTCTTATGTATGTCTGGGCCATCGCATAAACAGCTATCCAGCAGAACAGACTGCTTCAGCTGGCGTTTGATAGCTGTTTACGGTGCCCCGTAAGCTCCGGTGATGGTCACTCACCTGTCCACGGCGCTTCAAGACGTCATCTTCGGGATCCCCTGCATCGCCGTCGCTCTCCATAGTCATCATGTCGCCGCGCACGCAGTCCCGTCAGCCAATAGGAGCGGCGTGCGTAGTGACGGCGATGAGGAACAACGATCCCAGGCAACAGACGTTTGAGCGGCGGGGACACGGCGGCAGCAATGGACGCGACATCCAGAGCAGCGGTGACAGGAGAGTACAACTTCCTATACTTGCATGCATGGATCCCTCAACATACGATGGTTTCAACAAACGATGGTTAATTTGGAACGAATTACCATCGTATGTTAAGGGACCACTATTCAATACATTCAGGGTAAACCCTGCACAGATAGACTGAGCATAAAGAGCCCAGACAAGGATCAACTAACCACTTTAAAGACCTAAGGGGAGCTTACAACTTGTGTGCAGGATGAGTGGTGCAGTTAATCATAACCAGATATAAAATAAAAATGCCCAATTTGTTACAATGGGCATGTGCACTACTCCTCCTCTACACAGTGTTTGATAAATCTCAATTTTACATAGAGATTATAAATTAGTTCAGCTTTCAGGTGCTTCGGTGGGCTGTAAAAGGTGGATACAGTCCTAGGAGATTGTCTCCAGCACAATGGATCACCTGAAAGCTGAACTAATTTATGCAGGCTAAAGTAAGCAACTGCCGAGCCGAGAAGTTTGTGACGAATCGAATCAATGTAAGTTCGCTAATGTCTAATTGTTATTCACATGTATGAAGACACTTTTGTAGGGACATGGGTCATTTAAAAGGTCAGTTACTTACAGTAGCAGATCTCTGATCATCAAATCTTGTGCACCTCTGAAGTTCCCTGTAGAGCTCCCCACGGGGGGCATAATCCAAGATGAGGTATACTCTGGTGGCATCGTGAAAGTAGCCATACAGCCGGAGAATGTTAGGATGCCTAAACCAAAAAATGATAGTGTTAAAGCAGAATTCTCAGGCTCAAGACCAGTTCAGTATTTTCTGATCAGACTCAAGCAATGGAGACATCACCTGAATATGCTGCACTGTACAAAAGAGTGCGCTGCTTTTTTTTAGCTTAGAGCCTCTCAATATAGAGGACTCTTAACCAAGTTTTGTATGTCAGTGACTGTCTCCTGTATTCTTGAGGGGAGCACTTCCCTAGCCACTCCCAGGAGTAACCAATCCAGATACATGAGACATTGATCACTGGGATAAAAGCCTCGTGAAAACCAGGAATGAAGCACTGAATTGTTGTATGAGTGCTTCACCTCCAACATTTAAAAGTGGGTCATACTAAGCATGCTGTAAAATTGTGGCATGAGCCACCTAGAGAGACATGTCAGGCGATTTACTGTCAGAAGAAACTAAGATTGTGCTGTTCTCCCAGCAGGCCCACATGATCACAAAGCCCGTCATTGGTATAGTGCAACAGGACAGGGCTGTGTAGCAAAAACTCCTTTAAATAGCAATTTTCCATAAATCGATTAGGTTTATACTCCTCACCCACCTCAGGTGAGACTGAATTTCCACCTCCCGGCGCAATTGATGTTCCACCCCAGCCTTCTCCAGCTGGGACTTGAACAAAACCTTCAGTGCTAGGATAAATTTACTCTGCTTTTCTCGGGCCAAGTACACATTGCCAAACTTTCCTTTTCCTAAAGGACGCCCAATTTCAAAGTCTTCAAGACTCCACTGCTTCCTGCAGGAACAAAAGACCAGGCAAATGTCAACATCTACAGGACCACAAAATTACCACAACGCCAGGTATTCCAAAGTTATTTGATGCATACACAGGCTCTTAAAACTGTCCCTGTAATGGAGAAAAAAAAATAGAACACTTAAAAAGGTCAAAAAACACTGATTGGGCCCATCTAGTGAAGCTGGACAACGATTGTAGCAGCACTTAAAGAGGGTTATTCAGGGAATAAAGCATATTCCCTATCCACAGGGAATTAGGGGGAGATTTATCAAAACCTGTCCAGAGGGAAAGTTGCTGAGTTGTTCATAGCAACCAGATAGCTTTAATTTTTGAAGAGGCCTCTGAAAAAGGAGAGCAGCACTCTGATTGGTTGCTATGGCCTAGTTTTCCTCAGCACAGGTTTTGATATATCTCCCCTTTAGTGTCTAATCAAGAGGGGTGCTTAATTGCTGGAACCTCTGCGATCTCCAGAACAGGGCTCATCTACCTTCCTTTAAAAAAAAAAAAAAAAAAAAAAAAATTGTCTTGGGAGTAACTACAGCTCTGCCCTTATGAGAGATTGTGGGGGTTCCAGTGGTCGGACCCCCGTGATCTGTAACTTATCCTGAGGATAGGGGATAAGTTTTTATATACCACAATACTCCTTTTAAAAGAAGTCATCAGCAGTTTCCTCACTAACCTGTTAGAGACCAAGTGCAGGTGACCAATTAAAATAGTCTTTACAGATTTTCAACTGTGCCCCCCATTCAGCCCACAATTTAACGCCCTCTGTTCGCCCACACTAAACCCAATAAACTGGGATAGTGAGTGAACAGGTGTCCAATGAGGGGTCACTTAAATGTGCCCAGTAACTCCTGAGATATGTTCCCCAGAAGATACTCTGCTAAATTCAGTTCATTGTGCACAGAAGGAGGTGCTTTGCCTGCTCAATCTACATATTCATTGTGACTTCACTAGGATGTGGAGTCAATTTTCCTGGCTACATATCTCAGGACCTACTGGGCAAATTTGAGTAAGTGACCCCTCGTTGGGCTGTGTGGGTGAACAGGCAGATTTTTCCTTTAAATATTACTTTCTATTCTCCTGTGAGATCTTAAGAGACTGCCTGCTCACATTTTCAATTGCACATGTACAGTTTCCAGTTACCACCCTGAAGCGGCGCTGCTTCACAGTTTAAGCCATCATTGTCACTTGTGCTGCTTACATAGGCAAAGTGAGAAGGCAGTATAAGATGTTCTTGCAAAAGAGATCTCACAGGAGAAGAAAAGTTTTATAGAGGGTGTTAAAGTACTCTGGTGCAGTTTTTTTTTAATCTATGTGCCCGAGCTGCTAAGCGAGACAAAACAAACCAACTCCTTCCTACGTTCCCCCATTGCAATGATATCAATGTCACGTTCTCTGGTCTGCTTCCTGTAAAGCGAAGAGTCATGTGACGCTCAGCATATCACCGGCCGCAGGGTGACACTGCTGCGGCCGGTGATACGCTGAGTGTCATGTGACTCTTCGCCTTACAGGAAGCTGAAGAAGTCAGGGACCAGAGAACAGGACATTGATATCAACGTAACAGGTGGGGGGGGGCAGAGTTAAAGTTTGTTTTGCCTCGCTTAGCTGCTTGCGCACAAAGGGTAAAAAAAATAAAAATACGAACTAAGTACTTCTTTAAACTACAACGTGGGCCAGACATGGTGCACTTAAGGCTAGGAAACTGCACCAGGAGCACCATTTGTATATTACATTTTCAGCTATAACAGGAACTGGTGCAGAGACTGCACGGACTGATGGAAAGGAGGGTAAACAGGCTTTTTGCTTCAAGAGGGAACACTTGTGAAGACTGAACAGAGAAGCCATGTACTGTGTTTAGGTGTAAGGGCACTCCGTAAAGAAGGCATTTAGGAGATCCCTGGAGAGTCTGAAACACTAATGCAAGGATTGCTATTAGACCTACTCACTTTTTCCCCTCTTCCTTGAGGATTCCAGCTGGAGCCTTGTTCTGATCAGCAGTAGTCTTTTCTACAACTGGTGCTGGAAAAACAGAGTCATCTAAGATACACAACCAAGGTGTGATTTGACACTAAATAGTTTCCATGCTAGTACATTTATGTCACATTGAATCTAGAAACAAAACTATGTACAGATGGCATCAGCAGGGAACTCACTGCTGTAACCATGACCAAACAAGAGACCAGGTAGAGACGCAGCCTCATTTGTCCGTATTCTGACCAGTGACATGTGTCATGCTTTAGTTCTTACAGGTCGTTGACCCCAAACAAACCTTTATTGCACATCCAGTAAAGTATCTGAACCAATATGAATTTGTTAAAGCAAAACCTACAGGATTGCACTAATCTAAATACACAGGGTTATACTGACGGTGAATCAGATTGAAATTAGGTATAATTTCACGAATCCACACACTGGTACTGGAGATAGACCCGTTCTTAGCAGGCATTGCTGAAGTGGCCAACTTTGTGCAATATAGGCAGGCTGCGGCATGGACGCTGGATATCTCGGGTCCCGCCTCCATTTGCAAAGGCAGCGATTATGATTAGCATACCGGGTCTCTCTGGAACCAGTCTACAGATCTGGGTAAGTTACACCCCATTCTCTAGTATTTCTCAAGCACCCCCATCAGGTCAGGTTTTCAGGATTTCTTTAGTCTTTCACAGGTAATATAATGGTCAGTGAATCAGGCATCACCAGTTACATCACATGTGAAAAACTAAGGAAATCCTGAAAACATGACCTGATGGGGGTCCTTGAGGACCGCGCTTGAGAAACTGACCAGTTCACCCACACTAAACCCAATACATAATTATAGCAGTTTCCCTTTAAGGCACCACCCTCTAACACACAAGGCAATGTTGTGTAGCACAGATGCTCTTACCTGCTGATGTACTGGTCAGGGCCGGCTCCTTGCTTTCCATCACCGCCGGCGGTCTGCATGGATGTGGCACAGAAGCAGTTGGCTTTGGCAGCATCTGAGTGGTCAGTTGTGCAGTCTGTTGCTTCTGATTGGATACTACAGGTTTTTGAGTTAGCACTCTCTGGGGCATGTTGGAAGAGCACAAGACTCTTTGTGGGGCTATCCCAGTACTAGCTTGCTTTGCCTGGACAGCATGTTGCTGGGTAACTGGTATACGTTTAGGTCCATCAGCCATAGAGGCAAAGCTCTAAAGACAAAAACATGCTTGAGTTATAAAAGGACCAATAGTCTCAAGGGTTATGTGGTGGGACCCCGGCGATCTACCCCCTGCCCCCCCAGCTCTACCCCTGAATGTGGCATGTCAATCTCTGCACAAAGCAGTGGAATCTCTATGGAAGTGCTGAGAGCAGCAGTCTCCAGCTATCCAATAGAGCAGCATGGAGGGGGTGTATCGGTCACAGCTTTGTGCTGTGGTAGACAGTTCTTTTCTGCATAGAGCAAGGGCACCATGCAGGATATAGCGGCGGTCCCATCAATTGGGCCATGATTTCACACTTATCCCCCTTAGCATAGGGGCTAAACTTACCTATCCTTCAGTGCCACTTTAAAAGGGGTACTCCTCCCTTACACATTAAGCTTGACCTCTACAGGACACATGACGTACCGGTACGTCATGAGCCCGCTCCCGTTCTCTAACGCGGGGCCACGGCGTAGCTCTGTGTCATAGCGGGTCGGGCCCAGCCTCTAACAACGGCCGGGAGCCGTGGCTAATAACGCGTGGCACTGATTGCGGTGCCGCACGCTATTAACACTTTAGAAACGGCGTTCAAAAGTTGAACGCTGTGTCTGAAGTGAGAGTAAACTAATGCCGGTTAGCTCAGTGAGCTGTTCGGGATCGCCGTGATGAAATCATGGCATCCCGAACAGCTTACATGACAGCCGGAGGGTCCCTACCTGCCTCCTCGCTGTCCGATCACCAAATGAAGAAAAAAAGTGAAGATCATTTAACCCCTTCCCTAATAAAAGTTTGAATCACCCCCTCCCCTTTTCCCGTAAAAAACAAAAAAAAACACGTGTAAATAAAAAACAAACATGTGGTATTGCTGCATGGTCACTTTTTATATCATGAAAAAATAGCGATCGATAAGTCCTATCAATGCACTGCTAAAAACTTCAGATCATGGCACAAAAAATGAGCCCTCATACCGCCCCATGGGTGGAACAATAAAAGTTATAGGGGTCAGAAGATGAGAATTTTTAACAAATTTTCCAGCATGTAGTCATGATATTTTCCAGAAGTATGACAAAATCAAACCTATATAAGTAGGGTATCATTTTAACCATATGGACCTACAGAATAAAGAGGTTTAATTTTTACCAGAAAATGTACTGCGTAGAAACGGGAGCCCCAAAATGTACAAAATTGTGTTTTTTTCTTCTATTTTGTCTCAATGATTTTTTTTCCCATTTCGCCATACATTTGTGCAAAATTGAAAGTTATGATTTTTTTAAAGTTAAGGAGGAAAAAACAAAAATGCAAAAAACAGAAAACCCAGGTCCTTAAGGGGTATGCCAACCCTAGACATGTTACCCAGCTACCCAAAGGAGTTGTGCAGCGAAAACTAACTTCTCCCCTATTCACAGGAAAAGGGTCTGATCATGGGGGGCAACCTCCTGCTCAGACCTAGGGATATGATAGGAGCGCATGCTGGGGGAAAGCATGCATTTCTACAGGAATGCTGAAGATGCACCCAGGTCTCTTCAGTGCTCCCATAGAGAATAAACTGAACGCATGCCGCCCCCAGCAAACCTCACTGGACACACACACAGGGCTGCCGCCAAGTAGCCGTATGTGTCTGCTTGTCGCGGACTACACAGCATATTTCCTGCTGCACAGCGTGAAATACACTGCATTAGCACTATGTGGGATTGTACCCTAAAGGAGAAAGCTCAGTCATTTAACTGAGCCAAAAAGGCCTTAAAGGGATACTCTGGGGAACTAAATCCATAGCCCACCCTTTTCCTCTCAACCTATTTAATTGTTTAATCATCATTCATCACCTATAAAGAATTTTCGCTCTTTGGCTGTCATTACATGAAGTGAGGGAATGACATAGCCATCCACTCTGTCCGTAACCCTCTCTGAAAGCCGCCCCCACCCTCCTGAGAGACCGACCATGTGGTTTCTGGCCTGCACAGATGAGTCCTGCTCTCTTTAGAGCCAAGAACTGGGAGGTGTGTGTGCAGCCTTACCCATAACACTGAACCTCTCTGCTGTTCAGAGTGGGAGGTGCTCGCCGAGCGAGCTGGCTGACCTGCAATGGTTGCTAGGAGATTTAGGGGAGGATGGCAAAGAATATCAACCAGAGAAAACAGGGGCAACAGGAGCCATGTATATCAGGCAGAATGGTTTACCGGGAACATATCCATCCAGGTAGTGTGGTGGCTTTGAAGATATATGCTACAGGTGGGTGGTGTCCACATAGGACCCTCAGAGGGCAACACCTATAACAACCCCATACTGAAAGGATGAAATACTGTAAGAAATCTGTCACCAGTGTCACCTGCACTAACATGTCGGTACTGACAGATAATGCAGGCGACACTGACAAAAACAGTACTCACCTTGTCCCATTCTGTGGCGGGTAATCTCAGTTAGCTCCACTAGCACCCGGCTTGGGGCACGGGTGGAGCCTACTGACATCACCGCTGCTGTTCTCACAGCGGGACCCGGCCGTGAGCAGCAGTAGTGACGTCACCAAGTTCCACCCATGCCCAAGCTGCTGCAGCTTTCTGCTGGGTCAAACGGAGGAGATCACCGGAGTACCCCCCCGAGGACAGGACAAGGCGAGTACAGTTGTCAGTGTCACCTGCACTACCTCTTGATATAAACAGGTTAGTGCAGATGACACTGGTGACAGATTTCCTTTAACCCCTTAATGACACAGGACATACAGGGGGATAAAGAGAAACCAAAAACTCCCTGGCAGTTCAGTGGTTCTTTTCGGGACCGCTGCGGTGAAATCATGGCGTCCCGAACAGCTTGCAGAACGCAAGGAGGATCCCTACCTGCCTCCTGCACGTCCGATCGACGAATTAATGCTCTGCGCCCGAGATAAGTGTAGGATCAGTCAAGCTGCTATAACACTGATCAATGCCATGCTATTGCATGGAGGTGATCAGTGTGTGCAATGTTATAGTCCCCTATGGTGGCTATAACATTGCAAAAAATAAAACTAAAAAAAAAATAAAAAAAACTGAAAATAAGTTTAACTAAATGATTTAAATGAGAACTTCAGACCATAAAAATTGTCCCCCATAGTGCCAGCAGTAAAAAAATATGTACATACCTTCCACCGCTCCCCCGGTAACTGGCTCCGGTCTCCGCCGCATCCACTTCCTGGTTGCCGGTGGTTGGATGAATCAGCCAATCAACAGCCGCAGCGCAGTCCGACTCGGCTAGAGATAGGCTGAGCGGCAGTGTGAAAACGCTTCAGGACACAAAATTCTTCACTACACCGGCACCTGCGGCAAGGGCCGAAAACGTCACACTGCCGCTAAGCCTATCGCCGGCCGAGTCGGACTGCGCTGTGGCTGGTGATTGGCTGATTCATCCGACCACCAGGAAGTGGATTGCGGCATAGACCGGAGCAGGTTACCGGAGGCCCCGAGGGAGCAGAGGAAGTATGTACATCTCTTTTTTTTACTGCCGGCACTATTGGGGACAATTTTTATGGTCTGGAGTTCTCCTTTAACCCCTTCCCTAATAAGTCAGAATCAACCCCCTTTCCCCATTAAAAATAAAAAAACTATGTAAACAAACAAACATGTGGTATCGCCGTGTGCGTAAATGTCCGAACTAAATATATTGTTAAGCCGCATGGTCAATGGCGTACACAAAAAAGGACCGAAATAGCGTATTTTGTTGGTCATTTTTTATACCAAAAGATGTATAAAAAAGCGATCAAAAAGATAGACAAAAATAGTACCGATATAAACTTCAGAACATGGTGCAAAAAACGAGCCCTCATACATCCCTATATGCAGAATAAAAAAAAAAAAAAAAAGTTAGGGGTCAGAATGACATTTTTAAACTTATTAATGTTCCTGAATGCAGTTACAATTTTTTCCAGAAGTACGACAAAATCAAACCTATATAAAATGCACTGTGTAGGTTACAAAATGAGGTTCTCAATTTTGTCGCACAATTATTTTATTTTGGTTTCACTGTAGATTTTTGGGTAAAATGACTGATGTCATTACAACGTAATTTTGGTGGCACAAAAAATAAGCATCATATGGATTTCTAGGTGGAAAATTGAAAGAGTTAGGATTAAAAAAAAAAAAAAAAGTTAAGGATGAAAAAGCTAAAATGCAAAAACTGAAAACGCTGAGTCCTTAAGAGGTTAAAATTGTGGCGGTCAGTTGTGTATAAACTAACTCTGCAACAAACTGACACTGACTGCCCTTCCAGAATAACCTACCTTCACATTACAGCCAGGAAGCCCACTGCGGTTCTCCTTGGCAGATCGCTGCTCCATTGTGTCCTGGAGTAAGAGAGAATGAGGGGTTTAAGTGTCTGTATGAATAAAAAAAAAAAAAAAATTCAGTTAAAGGGGTATTCTGGCCCCAAGACATCTTATCCCCTATCCAAAGGATAAGATGTCTGACCACAATCTTGCATTTGGCACCCACCTCTTTGCGCTGCACGCCACGCAGCCAGCTCAGACTGCCGGGTGCCGACCATAGGACCGGAGTATCCTGATGTCACGACTCCACCCCCCTGTGACATCACACCCCCCTCTATGCAAGTCTATGGGAGGGGGCGACTTGCATAGCAGGGGCAGAGTCGTGACGGAGTCTGACACTTATCCCCTATCTTTTGGATAAGGGATGTCTTAGGGCCGGAGTACCCCTTTAAGGTAAATTGTCACAAACAAAATCAGATTTAAATGCACTTTGTAGTACAGAGTCCAATAGATCACATGACCATCACCAAAAAGTGTGACAACTCCAGATGGAGACATCTATTCTGGCACAGAAAACACTCACACCCAGGGGCCACATGGCACGGCAATTCCAATATTATGCACAAGTCAAACCTGGTGTGAACATGGCCCAATATCACCATAGTAATACAACTTCAGACGTTACCAGGCAGACAGGTGAGGGGGCTCAGTAGGTCATAGATACAATGAAAAGCCTAAGGGGAAGATTTAGCAAAACCTGTCTAGAGGAAGAGAGGTGCAGTTGCTCATAGCAACCAATCAGATCATTTTCATTTTGTAGAGGCCTGTGAAAAAAAAGCCAATCTGATTTGTTGCTATGGGCAACTAAACTGCTCTCCCTCTATGTGGAATAGAAGGAGGCACCTATTCTGGCTCTTTCCAGCTATTGTAAACTTAAACTCCCAGCAAGCCAAGACAGCAGTCAGTTGCTAGGCATACTGGGATTTGTAGTTTAGCATCAGCCTGAGGAGAATCACTGAGAGACTAGATAACGAGGGTTATAGCGTTAGAGTGCAGCTCCTCGGCTGTCTATACCGCGTTAGAGTGCAGCTCCTCGGCTGTCTATACCGTGTTAGAGTGCAGCTCCTCGGCTGGCAGAGATAAGGCTGTCTATACCGCGTTAGAGTGCAGCTCCTCGGCTGTCTATACCGCGTTAGAGTGCAGCTCCTCGGCTGTCTATACCGCGTTAGAGTGCAGCTCCTCGGCTGTCTATACCGCGTTAGTCGGGCCCCGCGCTGGAGACATTAGAGTGCTCGCTCCGGGGTTCAGGATCACACACCTCTAGCAGTACACAGCAGTCTTCACCACACGGAGCCGGACACAAGACGTGAGGCCTTCGGCTCACACAACATCCACCAACCGCTCGTCCCCGCACTGATTCAAACCGACCGCTTTTAAGGCGCTTTAACCCGCTCTCGACGCTGATTAGCTGCAGCGTTGTCGATGGCCGAAGATGATTGGTTGAAAGAAAAAACCGTTGAATTAGGGGGTGGCGTTAACGCAGGACGTCATGACGTAAAGAGTAGGAAGGGCGTAGAAAGCGCAGGCGCAGACAGAAAGGAGTCACGTGTGGTTGTGGGAAGCCAATGACGTCATCACAATTGGACCGGCGCTGGTTAGTAACGTAAAGCAAATTTTACCGAGCAAAGCGGCGATCTGACAGTGAGAAAGTGAAGGCTTGCTGGATTCTAGGACTGGTATTTACGTGCAGTGCAGGCTGCGATTTTCTTAGTTTGTTACGGTTCTGTCTTCCGTAGGTGTGGCTTCCCACAGAGGCTGCGGAGACCTCATGGAGCTGAAGAGAGTATTCCCTGTTGCCCGTGGCAACCAATCAGATCAAAGCTTTCATTTTGTAAACTGGTCTGGAAAACTGAAACTTAAAATCTGTCTGTTGTTGGTCTCCTAGTTTAAAATGGGGATGATGATGGGGGGGGGGTGGAAATTTAAATGGGTACTGTCATTAAAATTCATTTTTGCTATTCCACGCCTTACGGTAAATAAATCTTTCTAATGTACTTTAAAAGAAGTTTTCTTTGTGTTTAAAAAAGCTCCCACTAGGTGTCTCCCTACTTGTCCAGAGCACATTTCCCCCCCATCTCTTGCGCAGACTTTGGACTCCTGCTGGCCTGGCAGAAGTCAGGAAATACAGCGCAGGAGATGGGAAGCGGGACCCAGCTATCAATCACAGCCGAAGTCCCGCCACAGCTGCCGCGTCGTTCCTGACAGCATTAACCCCATAAATGCCATGATCAATCCTGATCACGGCATCTATGGTGTTGACGGGGAGTGAGCTCCCCCTGTTCTCCAACGGTGGCGCCACAATACGATCGTAGGTCGCCGTTGGTTTCTATGGCAGCAGGAGGACAGATTATGACCTCCTGTCTGCCTGCTATGTAAACCTGTGAGATCCAGCCACAGGCTGTACTGTGTGCAGCTGATCGGGTCATACTGTGCTGCAGTACAAATGTATTGCAGCATAGTATAACCTATAAAAAGTGTAAAAAAATTAAGTTATTCAATAAAAGTATGAAGTGTACAAATAAAGAAAATGCCCCTTTCCCATAGGGCTGGGCGGTATGACCAAATACACGGATTACGGTATTTTTGTAAATTATGGCGGTTCCACTGTATTTCCCTTCCCCCCCCCCCCCCCCCAATTAATTATCAGCGCTGCGCTGTCCCCATCAGGTAAATACTCACATATCCCCCGCAAGAGCTGGCCTCCTTGTTCTTCTGTTTGTTGCGGGCCACTGGCGCTGACACTCTATACTGTGCGGTATCCCTATGCCCGGGCTGCAAATGGTAAACAAGATGAACTTTAATGCACGTTCCTATGTCTGCCTGCCGGCTTCTTACAAGTGGGCTCAACCTTACACCGGCCAAGGCGGAACATCGCTGCGGCCGGTGATAGGCTGACGGCTGTCCCACATTCCATTCCCTAGGAAGCTGACCCGGACCGACAGGGAAGGTGAGTTAAAGTTTATTTTGTTTACCATTTGCGGTCTGGGCATAGGGATACCGCAGAGTATAGAGTGTCAGTGCCAGCAACAAACAGGAGGACGAGGAGGGCAGCGCTTGCGGGTGATATGTGAGTATTAACCCCGATGGGGACAGCGCAGCGCTGGGCTGATAATTCATTCCCGAGGGGGAGGGGCCAAACCGGTATTGCGTTTTGGGGAAAAATTCATATCGTGCAGGACAAAAATGTCATCATCAATAATGTAGACATTACATAATCACCAACACTTATCCTTTTAGGCAGGACCCCAACAGCAGGAATGTAGGGGAAATAAGCAGACACCCCTTTCTGTGCTCTCCCATGTTACTCAAGCCCAGAAAGCTGAGGGTTATAAATCACATTTACATGACACCTTTACAGTGACTGCTCCCATGACTACTACAGTGGGGCAAATTAGTATTTAGTCAGCCACCAATTGTGCAAATTCTCCCACTTAACCCTTTAAGGACCCAGCCATTTTACACCTCAGGACCCGGCCATTTTTTGCAATTCTGACCACTGTCACTTTAAACATTAATAACTCTGGAATGCTTTTAGTTATCATTCTGATTCCGAGATTGTTTTTTCGTGACATATTCTACTTTATCATAGTGGTAAAATTTTGTGGTATCTTGCATCCTTTCTTGGTGAAAAATCCCAACATTTTATGAAAAATTTGAAAATTTTGCATTTTTTTTAACTTTGAAGCTCTCTGCTTGTAAGGAAAATGGATATTCCAAATAATTTTTTTTTTTATTCACATATACAATATGTCTATTTTATGTTTGCATCATAAAATTTACGTGTTTTTACTTTTGGAAGTCACCAGAGGGCTTCAAAGTTCAGCAGCAATTTTCCAATTTTTCACAAAATTTCCAAACTCACAATTTTTCATGGACCAGTTCAGGTTTGAAGTGGATTTGAAGGGTCTTCATATTAGAAATACCCCACAAATGACCCCATTATAAAAACTGCACCACCCAGAGTATTCAAAATGACATTCAGTCCGCGTTTTAACCCTTTAGGTGTTTCACAGGAATAACAGCAAAGTGAAGGAGAAAATTCACAATCTCCATTTTTTACACTCGCATGTTCTTGTAGACCCAATTTTTGAATTTTTACAAGGGGAAAAAGGAGAAAATGTATACTTATATTTGTAGCCCAATTTCTCTCGAGTAAAGTGTTCGGTGGGCGCAGTAGAGGGCTCAGAAGCGAAGGAGCGACAAGGGGATTTTGGAGAGTACGTTTTTTTGAAATGGTTTTTGGGAGGCATGTTGCATTTAGGAAGCCCCTATGGTGCCAGAACAGCAAAAATCCCCCACATGGCATACCATTTTGGAAACTAGACCCCTTGAGGTACGTAACAAGGAATAAAGTGAGCCTTAATACCCCACAGGGGTTTCACGACTTTTGCATATGTAAAAAAATAAAAATAAAATTTCACTAAAATGTGTGTTTCCCCCCAAATTTCACATTTTTGCAAGGGTTAATAGCAGAAAATACCCCCCAAACATTGTAACCCCATCTCTTCTGAGTATGAAGGTACCCCATAAGTTGACCTGAGGTGTACTATGGGTGAACTACAATGCTCAGAAGAGAAGGAGTCATATTTGGCTTTTTGAGAGCAAATTTTGCTCGGGGGCATGTCGCATTTAGGAAGCCCCTATGGTGCCAGGACAGCAAAAAAAAAATACATGGCATACCATTTTGGAAACTAGACCCCTTGTGGAACGTAACAAGAAATAAAGTGAGCCTTAATACCCCACAGGGGTTTCACGACTTTTGCATACGTAAAAAAAAAATTAAAAAAAATCACTAAAATGTGTGTTTCCCCCCAAATTTCACATTTTTGCAAGGGTTAATAGCAGAAAATACCCCCCAAAATTTGTAACCACATCTCTTCTGATTATGGAGGTACCCCATAAGTTGACCTGAAGTGCACTATGGGCGAACTACAATGCTCAGAAGAGAAGGAGTCATATTTGGCTTTTTGAGAGCAAATTTTGCTCGGGGGGCATGTCGCATTTAGGAAGCCCATATGGTGCCAGGACAGCAAAATAACCCCCACATGGCATACCATTTTGGAAACTAGACCCCTTGAGGAACGTAACAAGGCATAAAATGAGCATTTACACCCCACTGGTGTCTGTCATATCTTTGGAACAGTGGGCTGTACAACATTTTTAATTTGCACAGCCCACTGTTCCAAAGATCTGTCAGACACCTGTGGGGGGTAAATTCTCACTGCACCCCTCATTACATTCCGTGAGGGGTGTAGTTTCCGAAATGGGGTCACATGTGGGGTTTTGTTTTTTTTGCGTTTGTCAAAACCGCTGTAACAATCAGCCACCCCTGTGCAAATCACCTCAAATGTACATGGTGCACTCTCCCTTCTGGGCCTTGTTGTGCGCCCCCAGAACACTTTACGCCCACATATGGGGTATCTCCGTACTCGGGAGAAATTGTGTTACAAATTTTGTGGCGCTTTTTTCCCCTTTACCTCTTGTCAAAATGAAAAGTATAGGGCAACACCAGCATGTTAGTGTAAAAAGTTTATTTTTTTACACTAACATGCTGGTGTAGACCCCAACTTCACCTTTTCATAAGGGGTGAAAGGAGAAAAAGACCCCCAAGATTTGTTAGTCAATTTCTCCCGAGTACGGCGATACCCCATATGTGGCCCTACTCTGTTGCCTTGAAATACCACAGGGCTCCAAAGTGAGAGCGCCATGCGCATTTGAGGCCTGAATTAGGGATTTGCATAGGGGTGGACATAGGGGTATTCTACGCCAGCGATTCCCAAACAGGGTGCCTCCAGCTGTTGCAAAACTCCCAGCATGCCTGGACAGTCAACGGCTGTCTGGCAATACTGGGAGTTGTTGTTTTGCAACAGCTGGAGGCTCCATTTTGGAAACCGTGGCGTACCAGGCGTTTTTCATTTTTATTGGGGAGGGGGGCTGTGTAGGGGTATGTGTATATGTAGTGTTTTTTACTTTTTATTTTATTTTGTGTTAGTGTAGTGTAGTGTTTTTAGGGTACAGTCACACGGGCGGGGGATTACAGCGAGTTTGAGCTGCCGCGCAAAATTTGCTGCATCGCAAACTTGCAGCCTGATACTCACTGTAAGCCCCCTGCCCATGTGAGTGTACCCTGTACATTCACAGGGGGGGGGCCTCCAGCTGTTGCAAAACTACTACTCCCAGCATGCCTGAGAATGTTTGGGAGTTGTGGTTTTGCAACAGCTGGAGGCACACGGGTTGGGAAACACTGAGTTAGGAAACAATGTTTCCCAACCAGTGTGCCTCCAGCTGTTGCAAAACCACAACTCCCAAACATTCTCAGGCATGCTGGGAGTAGTAGTTCGGCAACATCTTTAGAGCCAGATGTTGCCGAACTACAACTCCCAGCATGCTTGGAGTTGTAGTTTTGCAACATCTGGGGGACTACAGTTTGCAGACCACTAATACAGTGGTTCCCAATCTGTGCCCTTCCAGATGTTGCAAAACTACAACTCCCAGTATGCCAAAACTGTCCAGGCATGCTGGGAGTTGTAGTTCTGCAACATCTGAAGGGCCAGATGTTACAGCACTACAACTCCCAGCATGCCTGGACAGTAAGGGCATGCTGAGGATGTGTAGTTTTGCAACATCTGGAAGGGCACAGTGGTCTCCAAACTGTGGACCTCCAGATGTTGCAAAACTGCAACTCCCAGCATGCCCAGACGCCAAGGGCTGTCTGGGCATGCTGGGAGTTGTAGTTTACAGGGTCCTATTACAGCAATGCATGTCGCTTTACGGCGACGTGCATTGCTGTAAAGGGCCCGACCGCGGCTGAAGATCGACTCACCTGTCGCCGCTGCCGCCGTCTTCATCGTCTGGATCCGGGTCTTCAGGGACGAGGTAAGTACCGGGGCCGGTCCCCAGCACTCCCCCGTCCCCCGCCGCGTCCTCCGGTCTTCCTCCCGTCCTCTCCGGACTTTCAGGGGCCGGGCAGGACGGGAGGAAGTAACCGCCCCCCCTCCTGCGATTGGTCGGTTAACTAACCGACAGATCGCAGGGGATCGGAGGAGGTGGCCGGCTTGCCACCTCGCTCCGATACTCCAGCATGGTCCTGGCTGTCTGTGACAGCCGGGATCATGCGAAATTACCGGGCGGTCGGGTCCCAGAGACCCGATCAGCCCGGTATCGCCGCAGATCGCAAGGGCGATTTCCCTTGCGATTTGCGGCGATCGCCGACATGGGAGGCCTACATGGCCCCCCTCGGCGTTTGCCCTGGATGCCTGCTGAAGGATTTCAGCAGGCATCCAGTTCCGATCTCTGCCCGGCGAGCGGCAGAGACCGGAAAACGCCATGACGTATGCATACGTCATGGGTCCTTAAGACCCAGGGTGTGAAGACGTATGCATACGTCATGGGTCCTGAACAGGTTAAAGATAAGAGAGGCCTGTAAGACTTAATGAGAAAAAAAATCCATAAAATCACATTGTCAGATTTTTAAATAATTTATTTGCAAATTATGGTGGAAAATAAGTATTTGGTCACTAACAAAAGTTCATCTCAATCCCCTGTGTTGGCAATGATGAGTTCAAACGTTTTCTGTAAGGTTGGGTTCCCATTACGTTTTCCCCCATACCGGAGCGCATACAGCAGGGGAGAGCTAAAAACGTGCGCTCCCGTATGTAATTCATTTCAATGAGCCGACCGCAGTGAAACGTTCGGTCCGGTCTGCTCATTTTTGCCCCGTATGTGCTTTTAGGAGCGGGCAAAAAGCGCATACGGGGCATGGGGGAAAATGTAATGGGAACCCAGCCTAAGTCTTCACACGGTTTTCACACAGTTTCTGGTATTTTGGCCCATTCCTCCATGCAGATCTCCTCTATGTTTCAACAAAGTTTTTATAAAACACAAACGAAAGCAGTACAAAAGCTCATTTCAGCAACGATATAAGTACAGAATATACAAGTATGGTTTAACAACAAAATCTATAAGTGGTATGTAATTATTGGGTTACACTATAGGTGAAAACAATCGCAGTAAAGTCATCCTGCAGTGAGGTCAGCATGCGAATGGCATGGCAAGTCAGCATAGTTCAGTTGAATATCAAATACATACCAGCAGCTAGAATCTGTGGAGAGAAAAGGAACAAGACTGACGGACGGCGCCTCATGTATTACCCGGGGGTTAAGTAGTGGTGAGTGGGGGGCGACCCCGCGGAGCTTATAGATGGCTGCTCACCTGATGATAGTAATAATGCGCATGTAACCCACAATCAAGTTGGGGTACTGTTAGTGTGAGCCACTTCTGAGCCAAAGGGTTGCAGGAGGAGACAGTGTCATCCTGGAGTGGGTAGTAGAAGCAAGGCAGGAAAAAACCCTTGAAGTCGGCGCTGCTGACTCTTGTGCGAATGATGAGGTAAGCCAGAGATATTTGGAAAAGTCCTCAGCAGGACATTTTATTGAAGGAAGATAAAAAACGGACACAAATATGCGTGCCGGGAGGATCGCTCCCTTCCTCAGATCAGGGTAACATGATAATAGTATAGACAGGTTTATATGGCTAAAAAATGGGCGCCAAAAACAAAGGGGAGGAGTTACAGTAAACAGGTAAAACATGGTACATAGTACAAAATAGTAATGACCGCTCACGGATCGCACTGATAGTGAAACTAGGATGGGTGATATGAGTGAAAATAGCACTCAGTAAGTGCATAACGTATGAGGAAAAATAAAGTGCATGAGTGGTTTAGCCGGAATATCAGGGGGATTACTGTGTATAGAAACGGCCTTTTAGGTTGGTCATGAGTAGTATGGGGGCTGTAAATAGGGTCCCAAGCTGGATACTGGACATATGGCATAGGGTATAATGATGGCATAAAATAAATATGGCAATGTACATGCCATATAATGGCTTATGATGACATAAGATGTACATAAACAGGTACATGGCATTTTTTGGCACAAGATGAACATAACACAACACCTGGCATATGATGGCATAAGATATAAATAACATGGCTTATGGTGGTATAGGATATGCGAGAGAATGCACGTGGCAGATGGTGGCATGGGATGTACATAAGACGGTACAAAACATATGGTATTTGGCATAGTTGGTGATGGTATCTGCCACATGACTTATATGGTAACAGACGTAGGGCATATGACATAAATAATAATACGTTGTAGTACATAATAAAATCAATAATAATACGTTGTAGTACATAATGAAAAATTTGCATTAAAATTCTAAAGGCAAACCATAAGAATACACAGGGAAATTGGTAAAAGTGTAGAGCCGTATAGTAGGGGTAATATAAAAATGTATGCAATAAATTAATACAATAAAATGATAAAAAAAAACTTGTAGGGTTGCCAGAGGGGAAATGTGTGGGTTAGTAAAATAATTAGAGGGAACATTCGATCATTTTGTTAAGGCCAGAGGAGACCAGGGTTTGTAGTTTATATATCCAGTAGTTTTCTCTCCTTTGGAGGGTGTTGAGGGGGTTGTGCTTTGAGAGGGAATCTGCCCGCCTGACATCTGTGTCCCAATGTTCTCCTCTTCTGTCTCTTGCGCCTCTTGCCAAAGAGGTTATACAAGGAGATCGCCCTCGTCTTACGCAGCAGGAGAGGTCACGACGACGCAACCAGAATTTGTGTTTGTACTGTGTTAGCCCGGAGTACTTTCTCAATTACTGTACTGTTCGTCCGCACCTAGGGTATGTGGAAGAGGCATCCCTGGGTGTGAATACTACCTCTCCACGCTTAACTATTCCTGTACAAGTCTTCCTTCAGCGCTACAGCATTTTTGGACTCCGGATCTGCAGGTGACTTTATTGATGCGGCTTTAGTCCACAAGTATCATCTTCCTCTTACTCGGCTTGCCAAACCCTTGTTCATCTCCTCTGTAAATGGACAAAATCTGGACTGTAAGGTTCACTTCCGTACTGAATCTCTCGTCATGCAAGTGGAAGTATCGCATAAAGAGAAGATTGAATTCTATGTTCTACCACACTGTACTTCTGAGATTCTTCTTGGTCTTCCTTGGCTGCAACGCCATTCCCCGCAGCTGGATTGGAGAACTGGAGAAATATTTCACTGGGGACAATCCTGTCAACATTTTTGCCTCCAATCTGCTCTGCGTAAAGTTGTTTCTCGTCCTCCACCTTTACCTGGCCTGCCGCCACCTTACCAAGATTTCTCGGATGTCTTCTGCAAGAAACAGGCTGAGTCTCTGCCTCCACATCGTCCTCACGACTGCCCTATTGATCTTCTGCCTGGAACCACTCCTCCTCGTGGGAGGATATATCCTCTTTCATTTCCTGAGACCAAAGCCATGGCTGAGTATATCCAGGAGAATCTCCAAAAGGGATTTATCCGTAAGTCCTCTTCTCCTGCAGGAGCAGGTTTCTTCTTTGTAGGGAAGAAAGATGGCTCACTCCGTCCTTGCATGGACTACAGGGGACTTAACAAAATCACGGTCAAGAACCGTTACCCTTTACCTCTTATCTCAGAACTTTTTGACCGTTTACGTGGTGCCAAGGTCTTCTCAAAGCTGGACTTACGCGGTGTGTATAATCTCATTCGTATCCGCAAGGGAGATGAATGGAAAACGGCCTTCAATACTCGTGACGGACATTTTGAGTATCTTGTTATGCCATTTGGTCTCTGCAACGCTCCAGCCGTTTTCCAGGAATTCGTTAATGATATCTTCCATAATCTTCTTTACACCTGTATTGTCGTATACCTTGATCTTCTTTTCCAACTTAGTGGAGCATCGTGCTCATGTTCGTCTGGTTCTTCAGAGACTACGGAAGAATCATCTCTACGCCAAATTGGAGAAATGCCTGTTCGAAAAGTCTAGTCTTCCATTTCTTGGCTACATTGTCTCTCATCAGGGCCTGCAGATGGATCCAGATAAGTTATCTGCAGTTTTGGATTGGCCTCGTCCCTCGGGCCTACTTGCAATTCAACGCTTTCTGGGATTCGCTAACTATTATCATCAGTTTATCCCACATTTTTCATCCTTAGTTGCTCCTATCGTAGCTCTCACTAAAAAAGCATCCAATCCTAAGTCTTGGCCTCGAGAGGCTGAAGAGGCCTTCTCCCGTTTAAAGTCTGCATTTGCCTCTGCTCCCGTGCTTACAAGACCTGATCCAAAGAGGCCCTTTGCGTTGGAGGTTGATGCCTCATCTATTGGAGCGGGAGCCGTCCTCACACAGAAAAACGCCAAGGGCAAGAGTGTAACTTGTGGGTTTTTCTCCAAGACTTTCTCTCCTGCTGAGAGAAATGACTCCATTGGAGATCGTGAACTATTCGCTATTAAGCAAGCTTTGGAGGAATGGCGACATTTACTGGAAGGTTCTTCTAATTCCGGTCAGCATCTACTCCGATCATAAGAATCTTCTATACCTTCAATCTGCTCAGCATTTGAACCCCCGCCAGGCAAGATGGTCACTGTTCTTTTCCCGTTTCAACTTCTTCATTCACTTCCATCCTGCAGACAAGAACATCAGGGCTGATGCACTCTCCAGGTCCTCTGACGTCATAGGTTTGGACTCCACGCCTAGGCACATTATTCCTCCTGACCGTTTGATTCCTGTCGCTCCTGCCGAGATTCAGCAAATTCCTCCGGGAAAATCCTTTATGCCCACCAGATTGAGACGCAAGGTCTTGAAATGGGGTCATTCTTCCTTGACAGCAGGACATCCTGGAATACGCAAGACCCTACTTCTTATTTCCCGGCACTACTGGTGGCCCCATCTTGAATGTGATGTTTCTGATTTTGTTTGGTCCTGTGTAACTTTGGTCCTGTGTCCTCGGCAAAGACCTGCAGGACTCTTACAGCCTTTAGCCATTCCAGAGACTCCCTAGTCCCATATCGCCATGGATTTAATCACCGATCTGCCACCTTCTAATTTTTTTCCAAGATGGCTCACTTCATTCGTCTACCAGGTCTTCCTTCTGCTCCACAGCTGGTGAAGTACTTCTTGTCGCATGTCTTTCGTTTACATGGTCTTCCACAACATATCGTTTCGGATCGAGGTGTGCAGTTTGTCTCTAAGTTCTGGCGAGCCCTTTGTAACCGTCTGGACATCAATCTGAAATTCTCCTCGGCCTACGACCCTCGGTCCAACGGTCAGATGGAAAGGGTCAATCAAATCCTTGATATTTATCTTCGGCATTTTGTTTCAGCTCGCCAAGATGATTGAGTCGACCTTCTCCCCTGGGCTGAATTCTCATATAATCTTAAGGATTCCAAGTCCACGAGGTCATCTTCCTTTTTTGTTGTCTACGGACTCCATCTCCATCCGCCACTTCCTCTCCCAGTCTCCTCCAGTGTGCCTGCTGTTGATGAGCTGGTCCGTGACTTCTCCACCATCTGGCAACAGACCCAACAGTCATTGTCCCAGGCTTCTTCACGCATGAAGGCGCAAGCGCGTAAAGGTAGAAGACCTCCTCCGTCCTTCTCTCCTGGTGACATGGTGTGGCTTTCATCCGCTTCAAGATCCCCTGTTACAAGCTCGGTCCCCGCTACCTTGGTCCCTTCCAGATTCTACAAAAGATCAATCCTGTTTCCTACAAACTCTGTCTACCTGCTACATTACGTATTCCCAATTCCTTCCACGTCTCTCTCTTCAAGTCTCTTGTTGTAAACCGGTTTTCTCAGAAGAATCCTCCCCCAACACCTGTCTCCAGCTCATCAGATGTCTACAAAGTTTAGCAGATCCTTTCTGCAAAAACTGTCAGAGGTAAACAATTTTTTTTGGTCGACTGGGAGGGTTACGGTCCTGAGGAGAGATCTTGGGAACCTGAGGAGAATATCCTGGACCGTGATCTTCTCAAGAGTTTCCTCTCTGGTAAAAGGAGGGGGAGACCAAAGGGGGGGTAATGTTACGCTATGTGCTCCGGCCTCACACGCTGGCCGTGAGCGCATGGTCCCCTTACCTTCTGCTGCCGACGGGGCTGGGACTTGCACTGCGGGACACACCCACATCCGAGCCCCTGTCCGTCACTCTCCAGGTGTTTCCCCTGCCTCTGCTTCCACCTCTCTGCTCTGGCGCATGTGTCCCCGTCCCTTAGGGCGTGCGAGCGCCGGAGCTTTAAGATTTAAAGGGCCAGTACGCTCATTAGTGTAACCACCTGTGTCTTGTTGATAAATTCCTCCACCCTCCTCAGTTCTCTGCCGGATCTTTGTTGCCTTGTGCCCTAGAGAATGCGTTCCTTTGTATTGCCTTGCCATGTACCAGATCTCCTGCTCTTGAGACCTTGACCTTGCTTCTCTGCCGCCTGCCTACTGAACTTCTGCTACGTCCCGACTACACTACTGTGCTGCCTGCCCTGACCTAGAGCTATCCTGACTACGAGTTGTCTCATCCCTTCTGTGCTTCGCATCTCCTCAGCCGCCTGTGTGGTCAAGCCGTTGCCGGGGGTTACGACCTGGGTGTCGCCTGCAGCAGCAAGCCCATCCTGCTTTGCGGCGGGCTCTGGTGAAGACCAGCGGCACCTTAGACTCCGTTCCCTGGCACGGTCCGAGTCATCTGCCACACAGGTCCAGCGGATCTACAAACACCGGAGTTCCTGGCTTCAGAAACGTGAGTGTTACACACCTAATGGTCCTCCCCACATATTGTATGCCACATTGACATTCAAGCAAATAGATAACGTATTGGGAGGAACAGTTTAGCAGTGTCTTGATGGAAAAGGTTTCTCCCGTAGTTTTGCATGTGAAAGTTCTGGCCCGGTGTTTAAGACTGGCACAACATTTGCAGCGAGCATGCCCAGATCTATATGCACCAGTAATGGAGAGGAAGCTCACGAGTTGTGGGTTGCGAGTTTTAAGTCTACTGGGGGCTACAATGTTGCGCAATGTTTTGCCTCTCCTGTATGCAACGCCAGGTTTTTTGAGGGAGTGTATCTCGTAAAAAGGGGCCAGTGTTTCTGTAAGATCTCTCTAATGAGGTAAAGGTCGTGATGAAGTTACTGGACCAATCTTGTTTGTTTTCCGTGGTATCTTGTGTTTTGGTCAGACAATCGTGTTGTGATAAATTACCTGCCCTTTTGAAAGAAGAATCCACAATGGCCCTAGGATATTTTTTCGCCTTAAACCTCCTTTTCTCTATCGGCTCCATTGGGGGACACAGACCATGGGAACACAGACCATGGGTGTATGCTGCTGTCTCTAGAAGGCTTGACACTATGGCAACAAAAAAAGTCGGCTCCTCCCAGCAGGATATACCCGCCTCCAGGCCCTGAGATAATCAGTTTTAGCTTAGTGTCTGAAGGAGGTGGACATGGTCTGGAATTCTCCAGACCAAGTCTTCTGTTTTATTATTTTCCTAGTTAGAGATGTTAGTTTTTTATTCCTTTTTCTTTCATGTTTTCAGGTGGGGACTCTGCGGCTCACTGTTTCCCCATTGCGATTGAGGGGGCACAGACATTGCGTATATATGCGCTGTTCACCCCCTCTCGCCAACAGTCAGCTCCTGGGGTTGTACCTCATGGGTCCAGGTCCCCCTATTCCCTGCTCGCCTCGCTCGCACATGGTAGCTCGGCGTGATGCAGGTGACAGAAAGCTGACTGAAGACCTCACAGAAGACTCCATTAGGTAAGTTCTTCTGACTGAGGTGAGTATATATTCTTTCTCCCTTAGGTGCTGACTTGCAACCTCTGGAGACCCTCAGTTTTTGGCCCACCTTTCAGGGTCTAAGGGGCTGGCCTGTGCTAGGGGCTTTATCTTTTATTCTGGGGCGAGCAGTGGGATATTTGGAATGAATGGACACTTTTTTATTATGCACTCGTGTGTGTGTTTTACTATGCGGCCTACAGACGCGGCGCTTACTATGCGGCTGACAGCCGCTGTGCCTATACTGTTCGGGCGCATGAAGCGCCTAATTACTTTCGCTTTTGGCAGCAGACTGCTGCCGGCGAATATGTGTCTCGCCCACTCACTTCCCCGGGGGCGCATATGCGGCTGACATGTGCGCTCGGGGCAAGGAGCGGGCGCCATTACTATTGTTCTTCTTCGGCATATCGGCGGTCGGGGAGCTATAGCTCCGCCCACAGGGCCGCGAATCGTCCTCCAATCAGCGCAGTGTGCGTGATTTTCATTGGCAGGGGCCAATCAGACAGTGCCCCTGCTCCAGGCACGCCCCTCTCTGGCTATTGGCTGGCCTGTTTCTCCCTCTCAATCTACACAGAGCGGAGTTCTCCTCACAGCAGCTGCCACAGGGGACACAGACTCGGGTGAGATAGTTCTTTTTTCGTTATGTCCATACCCAGAACCTCCCTCTAAACAGACAACTGGAGTGTTAGTTTCCTATTTTGTCTGTAAAAGCTGTAATTCCGGGGGCGTGGCCTGGCGGTTGAGATGAGCGGTCGCACATTGTAGGTGCTCCCGCTTAGAGCCTGCATTTTACCTATCCTGTACTGAATCCTGGAGCCTCTGACTCCGCTGACCCGACTCAGGACCAGAACGATGGCACCTAAACTGGATCCTACAAAACAGAAAGATAGATCTGCGGTGGAGAAGCTGCGAGACTATGCCCGCGCGGTGAAACAAGAGCGACACCCTCTTGATGGCCATTCAGACGTGCCGGACCTCCCTTACGGGCAAGATGGAGGAGGTCAGGGTGGATGTCGGCCTTCTCCGGCAAGATCTGCAGAGTCTCCGGGAGCGGGTTGGGGAGACGGAGACCCGCATCTCCACTCTAGAGGACACGGTACAGCCCCTACCTTCCTCCTTACGAGCAGTGCAGGAGCAGCTGGAGTCGGCCCGCCAGAAGAATGACGACCTCGAGAACCGGCTGCGCCGGAACAACATACGGGTGATAGGTCTCCCGGAACGCGCAGAGGGCCAGAATCCCGGGGCCTTCGTGGAAACATGGATTCGGGAGCTCATGCCAGATGCTCCCTTCTCTGCTGCTTATGCGGTGGAGCGGGCGCACCGAGTGCCGGCGAAACCACCTGTACTGGGAGCCCCTCCTCGCCCGCTGCTAGCAAGATTCCTCAATTGCAATGACCGGGACCTGATACTCCGTTCTGCCCGCCGGCTGCCGGAGATCACGGTCCAGAATGCCAGGGTGTCCATCTTCCCGGACTTCTCCTCCGATCTCCAGCGCAAGAGGGCCTCCTTCACTTCTGTTAAGGCGCGGTTGCGTGAACGGGGGGTGCCGTATTCCATGGCCTACCCTGCCCGACTCCGGGTGGTGGATGGAGACCGGGCGATTTTCTTTGCCACCCCGCAGGATGCAGATGAATGGCTGAGTAGGCGGAGGTGAACCTGCTGCCCCTGGCGAGACCTAGCTGCCTGACCGGATTGATGTGGGTGACAGCCATGGAGTCCCAGCATGTATCCCTTTTCAACATCTCCTGTCTACCCTGGTTCCCTGCAGTGTTTGAGGTACTGTGTATTTCCCTGCTATCCCACCTATTTGGCACCCCTTTTTTTTACACCCTCTCCCCCCCCCCCCCCCCCCAGTCCAGACTGCCCTGTGTTTTTTTTTTTTTCTCTTTCTTTTCCCCCCCACCGATCACTATTACCCCTGGGACGTTTTAAGTTTGCCCACGTGGGACTGGGCCGGACTTCTGTGGGGAGCATGCCCCTCTGTCTTTCCTCCGGTCGGCTGGACCCTCATACCCGGACTGCTCTCCCCATTGTTTTTGATTACCCTCATTGGATGGACCTTTCAAGACTTTCTTCCAGTTCCCCCCACAAATTGGATCCCCCTGCCTGGACATTCCTAATGCTGAATTCCCCCCTCCCTATGCCCCTGCTTGACCTCTGAAGCGAGGTCACTTCCATGTGCCCTTTATGGGTTGAATGGGGTGTGGGTTATGATGTAAGCAGTATGTAAAATACTGTATAGACCTACAAGGGGTCAATTTGCCTCCCAGCATAAACAATATGAAAAAAAAACCTCTAAATCAATATAAGGTGTAAGGGAAGTGCTATTTAAGACATAACTTTTAATATATGCTTGCTAAAACACACCAATATGTGCCAAGTGATTATACCCACATAAGAATAAAATCATGCGACACAGGATCTGTTAGGATCACCACCCATCTGGTGGATTTATCATGAATCTAATGTGTAGATACACATATTCAGACATGCATCTCTAATAGAAAATATAATTCTCAACGCGTTTCTACTCCAATCAAGAGTGTCCTCAGGAGAATATCAGAATAATAGAGATAATAGAAGTATCACATTTTTGAAAAAAACACGGTATTACTGAGTGACCCACGATACGGGGTATCACTCAAGGGGTGTGATCTTTCCCAGCTGTGACAGGAGAATGTCGGCACGACCTAAAAAGAAGAAAACCAACAATACAGTCAGCCCAGTATACAGACTTGCACTAAATGTAGTTTTTGTAGGGCTGGAAGACTCACAGTCCTTGCCGTGGTTCCGGACACCTATAAATAAAATAATATATTCCTATCAATAAACAAGGTTCCGCTGTACCTGTAATGTAAATCTAGCATAACGCCGCTAGTATGCTGTACTCACTGTCAGCTGGTCTAGGTGCCGATCACAGGATCCCGGGAGGTGCGCAACCCGCAGTGGCGGGGAGCCGGAATAATTCAAACCGGCTGCAATGCGCTCACCTTCCGGGTCTCTCGGCGTCTGGCGTCATATCCTGGCGCCTATGTGTGACGTCGGCAGTGCCCGCCCCGCTCTGACGCCCACAGGGGGCGGGCAGAATGCCGAACCCACTACTATAGTTCAGGGCCGGATTCAGGTATGTATGGGAGTGATTTATTGCTAGTAATAGAGTATACTAACTCTCGTGTGACTGGTTATATGTAAATGATTGAACCAATGGGAATAGTAACAATAATTGGTGTAGAGGTACCAAAATTGCAAAAAATTTCCTAAGAAGGGGTATAAAGGAGAACGTGAGCATACCGCAGTGATAACGTGCCAATTAATAATGAAATAGGCACAAGGTCCCTAAAGCTAAGGGTACACATGCCACATGATCACGACTTTATAAACCCCTTGTACATGATGAAAAGATGCCCTAATTGGTCATATCTGAAAAAAATATATATATTAATCCCAAAGGTTGGAACAGGGAAAACCCCAACCAAGAGCAGCCCATATACTCCTATATTATACTTCTAATAAAATTCATTTATATGTATAAGAAATCAGCAGACGGATGTAGGGGACAACGCTCGAGAGAGAAAAAAGATAAATAATTTTTATATAATTTTAAATATTGGTCCCCCTTACGACACAGGAGTGGTCCCCCTGGGATACTAACAAAATAGAGGAGGGATGTGAGTAATGATGGGGGCCTAGGGATCCTAAACTTACCCTGCACTAACTTAGGCCCTATGTCCTAGGCGGTGTTATCGCCCTAATAAGGGCGGCCCCGCTCACGTACCTCCTACTTGGCCTAACTCTTACTAAGTAAGTATGGTGACACTAACTGGAAGACCCACTAGGGTCTCACCTAACTGCCTATTCGTCACCAATGGGGGGGGAACCACATCACTTGCTGTAAGGGGACATCACAAAAAGGGAGCAAAACTTAATTGGTCATTGAGACCTCTAGGGTTCAATGTGCCCATCTCAAAAATCCATCTACTCTCCCTTTGAAGGAGAAGTCTATCAAAGTTACCCCCTCTCGGAGACGGACGAATGAGCTCCAGTCCTAGAAACTTAAGTTGTGTGCAGCAACCACTATGGACCAAATTCATGTGACGGGCCAGGGATGTGTCCCTCTTGTGTTTGACATCACCAAGATGTTCCAATATCCGTTTTTTAAAAGGGCGAAACGTTTTCCCAATGTATCTCATATGACATGGACAAATAACCAGGTAGATAACACCACTGGTATTACAATTAATGAAGTCACGAATCTTGTGCATCTTTCCTGTTCTCTCATTGAGAATCTCCCTAACTCTCAAAATGTTAGGACAGGCCTTACATCGTCCACAAGCATAAGTACCCTTCAAATTCGCCCTGTCCAACCAGGTGTTTCCTCCAGCGGTAGTCGGTGATAAATAGCTGTGTGTAACCAGATCACCTATATTGCGCCCCCTCCGATAGGTGATCTGTGGTCCAAGAGGTATAGAATCACTCAGATCAGGGTCCATATGTAGGATCCTCCAATGTTTTACGAGAATGTTCCGTATTAACGGGGCTGCATGGTCAAATGTAGCAATAACTCTTAAGGGCTGTGCCCCCTCATCCGTCTGCTTCGGTGTCAATAAGCTTTCCCTAGGAGTGTGCAAAGCATGTTGATAGGCTGATCTTAATATGTGGTCAGGGTATCCTCTGTTTCTAAATCTCCTTCTTAGATCTTGTGCTTCTCGTAGGAAGTCCTGCCTGTCAGAACAGTTCCTCCTGAGGCGGAGATACTGCCCCCTCGGGATGCCCCTTTTAAGGGGTCCCGGGTGGCAGCTCTCCCACCTCAGGAGGCTGTTCGTGGACGTACCCTTTCTATGAATAGTGGTACGTAAGTTACCTCCAGTTGTCTTATGAATAGAAATATCCAAGAAAGGAATATGTGCCTCATGGTACTCATGTGTAAATGATAATCCTAAATCATTCCGGTTGAGCAATCTCAAGAATTCCTCAAATTCATTGGCAGAGCCCTGCCACAGGATGAAAATATCATCGATGAATCGTGCCCAAATAAGGGCACGTTCACTGAACCATTCCCTCTCCTCGACAAAAACCTGGGTGGCCTCCCACCAGCCCAGAGTGAGATTCGCATAACTGGGGGCACTAGGGCTCCCCATAGCGGTCCCTCTGAGCTGGTGGAAGTATTTTCTGTCGAAGAGGAAATAGTTGTGTGTCAATATAAAGCGCAAAAGCTCCAAAACAAACTCGTTATGAGGTCTCAGTTGTATACCCCTCTGTGATAAAAAATACGAGACTGCTGCCAAGCCGATGTCATGTGGAATAGAAGAATATAGTGCTTCCACATCTATACTTGACAATAGTACACCAGTCTCAACCTGCACCCCCTCAATTTTGTTGAGGAGATCCATTGTATCACGTGTGTAAGATGGTAGTGTTAATACAAACTCTCTCAGAATCTGGTCCACATAAACACCAAGATTCTGTCCCAGACCCCCTATGCCCGCCACTATAGGTCGGCCCCTAAGGGGATTAGTCCCCTTATGGACTTTTGGGAGGGCATAGAAGGTGGGGACAGTGACAGTTTTTGGAGACAAAAAATTAAATTCTGCATCATTAATGAGTTTGTTCTCTCTTGCTACTTTAAGAATCTTGTTAAGCTCAATTTTATATTTAGTCGTCGGATCAGAGGGTATAACTTCGTACGTAGATCTATCATTCAATAATCTATTACACATACCAATATATTGCGTACGGTCCATAACCACAATATTACCCCCCTTGTCTGCTGACTTAATGACCAACTGCTCATTCTGCTGAAGTTGTTTAATCGCCAGTTTTTCATTATATGAGAAGTTGGTTCTGCCCGCAGGCAAGGGGGGAATTTCAAGGCTCTCAATATCTCGTATCACCAGATCCAAGAACACATCCACGCAGGAAGTCTCTCCCACTGGTGGAAACACTTTACTTTTAAGTTTACAAGAAGTAAATGGTCCTACTCCTCCGGGTCTTTGATTGTCTTCCAGTAGTGATGCTAGGTCTCTGGCCGCAGGCAATTCATTTAAACCTATACCTAGTTCCATACACTCCTTTCTGTCCCTCATCTTGAAGAATTTCTTCCATTTGAGTTTACGCCCAAATAGGTGGAGGTCCCTCACCCAATTGAAAAGGTCAAATTGGACAGTCGGGACGAATGAAAGTCCTCGTGAAAGGACCGCCACCTGTTCAGGAGTCAAATTTTGTTGTGACAGATTAATTACCTGGAGAGAGGCTGATTCATTGGAGTCACTTACATCCTGGGTTCCCTGGCTCGGGTGGGGTAGGGATCTCGACTGTGATCCCTCTGTTCCCCACCTAAAAAAAGCCCAGAGGAGGATGAGGGAACAGAGCCCGTATCTGACCATTCTGAGTTATTATATTTCTTTTTATATTTTCCCCGTCCACGTGGATTGCCTCGACCTCCTCGTGCACGATTGGTGTTACCTCCTCGGTTACCTCGCCCTGTTCCTCTATCCCCTTCACCTAGCTCGGTATCCGAAGAAGAAATATCAGTCTCTGACTCGCGGGGTGTGGGAACTCTGGATAACACAGAATAAGCTCTGTTGTCTCTGAATTCTTGTAAATCTCTAATGAACTGTATGTGCTTCCTTTCTTTTAGCTGATATTGGAAGCGTTCTAATATATTTTTAGTGTGTGTCTCCTTGTTGTTAAACTCTGGATCGTCCTTGAATCTGAGTACTATTTCTCGCTGTTCATTCAGTTTGCTTTCTGCTATTGTTAATCTGCTTTTCTCTTCCTTAAGCAAAATCTGAATAAACTTGAGTGAAGTGGCCGTAGCCTCGGACTCCCACCTTTTAAGGACTGCTGTAGTCCTAAGTCTAGGTGCTGGTAAAATTGGGATTCTGAGACCTCTTGGAACAATATTATGTCTGAGATAACTTTCAAAAGTCTGGATTTCCCAAAAGGAAATAGCGTAATCCTTATAACAGGTAACAAGATCTCTAAGAGCAATTTTCAGGGAGGGCGTGTACTTAGGCTGCGAGTACACACGCTCCGAGAATACCTCCTTGGCCTCCGATAACCAGTCTGCCAAGTTAGGTGAGCCAGTCACCAAGCTAGCCATCACAATCCAGAATTAAATAATGTAAGCAGTATGTAAAATACTGTATAGACCTACAAGGGGTCAATTTGCCTCCCAGCATAAACAATATGAAAAAAAAACCTCTAAATCAATATAAGGTGTAAGGGAAGTGCTATTTAAGACATAACTTTTAATATATGCTTGCTAAAACACACCAATATGTGCCAAGTGATTATACCCACATAAGAATAAAATCATGCGACACAGGATCTGTTAGGATCACCACCCATCTGGTGGATTTATCATGAATCTAATGTGTAGATACACATATTCAGACATGCATCTCTAATAGAAAATATAATTCTCAACGCGTTTCTACTCCAATCAAGAGTGTCCTCAGGAGAATATCAGAATAATAGAGATAATAGAAGTATCACATTTTTGAAAAAAACACGGTATTACTGAGTGACCCACGATACGGGGTATCACTCAAGGGGTGTGATCTTTCCCAGCTGTGACAGGAGAATGTCGGCACGACCTAAAAAGAAGAAAACCAACAATACAGTCAGCCCAGTATACAGACTTGCACTAAATGTAGTTTTTGTAGGGCTGGAAGACTCACAGTCCTTGCCGTGGTTCCGGACACCTATAAATAAAATAATATATTCCTATCAATAAACAAGGTTCCGCTGTACCTGTAATGTAAATCTAGCATAACGCCGCTAGTATGCTGTACTCACTGTCAGCTGGTCTAGGTGCCGATCACAGGATCCCGGGAGGTGCGCAACCCGCAGTGGCGGGGAGCCGGAATAATTCAAACCGGCTGCAATGCGCTCACCTTCCGGGTCTCTCGGCGTCTGGCGTCATATCCTGGCGCCTATGTGTGACGTCGGCAGTGCCCGCCCCGCTCTGACGCCCACAGGGGGCGGGCAGAATGCCGAACCCACTACTATAGTTCAGGGCCGGATTCAGGTATGTATGGGAGTGATTTATTGCTAGTAATAGAGTATACTAACTCTCGTGTGACTGGTTATATGTAAATGATTGAACCAATGGGAATAGTAACAATAATTGGTGTAGAGGTACCAAAATTGCAAAAAATTTCCTAAGAAGGGGTATAAAGGAGAACGTGAGCATACCGCAGTGATAACGTGCCAATTAATACCCCACCCGAGCCAGGGAACCCAGGATGTAAGTGACTCCAATGAATCAGCCTCTCTCCAGGTAATTAATCTGTCACAACAAAATTTGACTCCTGAACAGGTGGCGGTCCTTTCACGAGGACTTTCATTCGTCCCGACTGTCCAATTTGACCTTTTCAATTGGGTGAGGGACCTCCACCTATTTGGGCGTAAACTCAAATGGAAGAAATTCTTCAAGATGAGGGACAGAAAGGAGTGTATGGAACTAGGTATAGGTTTAAATGAATTGCCTGCGGCCAGAGACCTAGCATCACTACTGGAAGACAATCAAAGACCCGGAGGAGTAGGACCATTTACTTCTTGTAAACTTAAAAGTAAAGTGTTTCCACCAGTGGGAGAGACTTCCTGCGTGGATGTGTTCTTGGATCTGGTGATACGAGATATTGAGAGCCTTGAAATTCCCCCCTTGCCTGCGGGCAGAACCAACTTCTCATATAATGAAAAACTGGCGATTAAACAACTTCAGCAGAATGAGCAGTTGGTCATTAAGTCAGCAGACAAGGGGGGTAATATTGTGGTTATGGACCGTACGCAATATATTGGTATGTGTAATAGATTATTGAATGATAGATCTACGTACGAAGTTATACCCTCTGATCCGACGACTAAATATAAAATTGAGCTTAACAAGATTCTTAAAGTAGCAAGAGAGAACAAACTCATTAATGATGCAGAATTTAATTTTTTGTCTCCAAAAACTGTCACTGTCCCCACCTTCTATGCCCTCCCAAAAGTCCATAAGGGGACTAATCCCCTTAGGGGCCGACCTATAGTGGCGGGCATAGGGGGTCTGGGACAGAATCTTGGTGTTTATGTGGACCAGATTCTGAGAGAGTTTGTATTAACACTACCATCTTACACACGTGATACAATGGATCTCCTCAACAAAATTGAGGGGGTGCAGGTTGAGACTGGTGTACTATTGTCAAGTATAGATGTGGAAGCACTATATTCTTCTATTCCACATGACATCGGCTTGGCAGCAGTCTCGTATTTTTTATCACAGAGGGGTATACAACTGAGACCTCATAACGAGTTTGTTTTGGAGCTTTTGCGCTTTATATTGACACACAACTATTTCCTCTTCGACAGAAAATACTTCCACCAGCTCAGAGGGACCGCTATGGGGAGCCCTAGTGCCCCCAGTTATGCGAATCTCACTCTGGGCTGGTGGGAGGCCACCCAGGTTTTTGTCGAGGAGAGGGAATGGTTCAGTGAACGTGCCCTTATTTGGGCACGATTCATCGATGATATTTTCATCCTGTGGCAGGGCTCTGCCAATGAATTTGAGGAATTCTTGAGATTGCTCAACCGGAATGATTTAGGATTATCATTTACACATGAGTACCATGAGGCACATATTCCTTTCTTGGATATTTCTATTCATAAGACAACTGGAGGTAACTTACGTACCACTATTCATAGAAAGGGTACGTCCACGAACAGCCTCCTGAGGTGGGAGAGCTGCCACCCGGGACCCCTTAAAAGGGGCATCCCGAGGGGGCAGTATCTCCGCCTCAGGAGGAACTGTTCTGACAGGCAGGACTTCCTACGAGAAGCACAAGATCTAAGAAGGAGATTTAGAAACAGAGGATACCCTGACCACATATTAAGATCAGCCTATCAACATGCTTTGCACACTCCTAGGGAAAGCTTATTGACACCGAAGCAGACGGATGAGGGGGCACAGCCCTTAAGAGTTATTGCTACATTTGACCATGCAGCCCCGTTAATACGGAACATTCTCGTAAAACATTGGAGGATCCTACATATGGACCCTGATCTGAGTGATTCTATACCTCTTGGACCACAGATCACCTATCGGAGGGGGCGCAATATAGGTGATCTGGTTACACACAGCTATTTATCACCGACTACCGCTGGAGGAAACACCTGGTTGGACAGGGCGAATTTGAAGGGTACTTATGCTTGTGGACGATGTAAGGCCTGTCCTAACATTTTGAGAGTTAGGGAGATTCTCAATGAGAGAACAGGAAAGATGCACAAGATTCGTGACTTCATTAATTGTAATACCAGTGGTGTTATCTACCTGGTTATTTGTCCATGTCATATGAGATACATTGGGAAAACGTTTCGCCCTTTTAAAAAACGGATATTGGAACATCTTGGTGATGTCAAACACAAGAGGGACACATCCCTGGCCCGTCACATGAATTTGGTCCATAGTGGTTGCTGCACACAACTTAAGTTTCTAGGACTGGAGCTCATTCGTCCGTCTCCGAGAGGGGGTAACTTTGATAGACTTCTCCTTCAAAGGGAGAGTAGATGGATTTTTGAGATGGGCACATTGAACCCTAGAGGTCTCAATGACCAATTAAGTTTTGCTCCCTTTTTGTGATGTCCCCTTACAGCAAGTGATGTGGTTCCCCCCCCATTGGTGACGAATAGGCAGTTAGGTGAGACCCTAGTGGGTCTTCCAGTTAGTGTCACCATACTTACTTAGTAAGAGTTAGGCCAAGTAGGAGGTACGTGAGCGGGGCCGCCCTTATTAGGGCGATAACACCGCCTAGGACATAGGGCCTAAGTTAGTGCAGGGTAAGTTTAGGATCCCTAGGCCCCCATCATTACTCACATCCCTCCTCTATTTTGTTAGTATCCCAGGGGGACCACTCCTGTGTCGTAAGGGGGACCAATATTTAAAATTATATAAAAATTATTTATCTTTTTTCTCTCTCGAGCGTTGTCCCCTACATCCGTCTGCTGATTTCTTATACATATAAATGAATTTTATTAGAAGTATAATATAGGAGTATATGGGCTGCTCTTGGTTGGGGTTTTCCCTGTTCCAACCTTTGGGATTAATATATATATTTTTTTCAGATATGACCAATTAGGGCATCTTTTCATCATGTACAAGGGGTTTATAAAGTCGTGATCATGTGGCATGTGTACCCTTAGCTTTAGGGACCTTGTGCCTATTTCATTATTAATTGGCACGTTATCACTGCGGTATGCTCACGTTCTCCTTTATACCCCTTCTTAGGAAATTTTTTGCAATTTTGGTACCTCTACACCAATTATTGTTACTATTCCCATTGGTTCAATCATTTACATATAACCAGTCACACGAGAGTTAGTATACTCTATTACTAGCAATAAATCACTCCCATACATACCTGAATCCGGCCCTGAACTATAGTAGTGGGTTCGGCATTCTGCCCGCCCCCTGTGGGCGTCAGAGCGGGGCGGGCACTGCCGACGTCACACATAGGCGCCAGGATATGACGCCAGACGCCGAGAGACCCGGAAGGTGAGCGCATTGCAGCCGGTTTGAATTATTCCGGCTCCCCGCCACTGCGGGTTGCGCACCTCCCGGGATCCTGTGATCGGCACCTAGACCAGCTGACAGTGAGTACAGCATACTAGCGGCGTTATGCTAGATTTACATTACAGGTACAGCGGAACCTTGTTTATTGATAGGAATATATTATTTTATTTATAGGTGTCCGGAACCACGGCAAGGACTGTGAGTCTTCCAGCCCTACAAAAACTACATTTAGTGCAAGTCTGTATACTGGGCTGACTGTATTGTTGGTTTTCTTCTTTTTAGGTCGTGCCGACATTCTCCTGTCACAGCTGGGAAAGATCACACCCCTTGAGTGATACCCCGTATCGTGGGTCACTCAGTAATACCGTGTTTTTTTCAAAAATGTGATACTTCTATTATCTCTATTATTCTGATATTCTCCTGAGGACACTCTTGATTGGAGTAGAAACGCGTTGAGAATTATATTTTCTATTAGAGATGCATGTCTGAATATGTGTATCTACACATTAGATTCATGATAAATCCACCAGATGGGTGGTGATCCTAACAGATCCTGTGTCGCATGATTTTATTCTTATGTGGGTATAATCACTTGGCACATATTGGTGTGTTTTAGCAAGCATATATTAAAAGTTATGTCTTAAATAGCACTTCCCTTACACCTTATATTGACTTCGTGTGGGTTATGATGACTGCTCTCCTGCTGGGTGGGTGGCGGGAGACTGGTGTTAATGGTGGTCGCTTTGCACTGTTTATTATACTTTCTACTCCTCCAATTCTCGCTCTGTCTCCTGATGTCTTCTCGTCTGTTCCCTCTTTCCTGCCTTGGTTTCTTCCCCCTCCTGAGTATCATACCTTAAGCCTCCTTCCCCCCCCCCCTTTTTTTTAATTTTTTTTCCCCTTGCCCTTTTTGTTTCATTGGTAGTCATTTTCTTCCCCCCTCCCTTGCTTCTTTATTTGTTTTCCTGTTTTTCCTTCATGTTTCTATCTGTTGTCCCCCTTGCCCCTTCTACAGTTTATATCATTCAGAGGCTCTCATCTACCCCATGTTTGAGCAGGCTCTCCCCACTAGATGGAGCTGTTGCTCTCTCACTGCTTTTCCTGCAGTGGTTATGTGTGCTTTTCTTGTTTTCTTCTACGTTTGTTCCCCATGTTTAGGGGAGGTTTCTCTTGTCAGAATGTGCATTCCCAATGGAGATTATCTTGTACCACTTCTACCTCTCACCATCTTGGTGCCCTTTCTATCTTCATGGACCCGTGTGTGTTTGTAATATTCTGTTGGTGTGGATGGCTGATGTTTGTGTTGTCTTTCTGTGTCTCATGCTGTGTTCTTTGTGTTTACTCTCTTTTACCATGGCGGACCTTAGAGTAATGTCATGGAATATACGGGGGGCCCGGGCCCCTCGTAAACGTACAATGGTCTTTGCACATATTAGGAAGTTTCGCCCTCATGTGATAGCATTACAAGAGACACATCTCACCCCAGACAGAGCCCACCAGTTTACCAAACCTTGGGTGCAGTGGTCTCACCACTCCTTCCATACATCTTTTTCTAGGGGTGTTTCACTTTTGGTTGCTAGGTCAGTGAGATGGGATCCTGTAACTGTGCGGAGGGACTCACAAGGTCGTTTTATTTTTGTGTATGCCTATATTAACAATGTGCCTTATGTGCTGCTATGTATTTACAATCCCCCGCCGGCCTCCATGGAGATGTTGCATAGTGCTGTCACTTTTGCTGCTGGCTACCCTTCCGCGCGTGTGCTGTGTATGGGAGATTTTAATATGGTGCCTGACATGGTCATGGATCGCCATAGTACCAGGGGGGTTCCTTCGGGAACTGGGACCACTCCTCTCTCTTTGTTGGTAGATGAAATTGGCTGGGTGGACATCTTTCGGGATCGCTATCCTCATACTAGACAATTCTCCTGCCACACTCTGGGTCGCAATGCGCTGTCCAGAATCGACCTTGCCTATGGTAATCCGCTTCTCATGTCTCAGGTCTCGGCGGTTTCGTATGAACCGCGTGCTGTATCTGACCATTCTCCATTATTGTTGGACATTCGCGTGGCCGATTCTGTTACACCGCACAGATGGAGAATACACCCTTTCTGGCTGGATCAGATTGGCCCCAATGACCGTATCCCGGACCAGCTTCAGGTGTTCCTTCAAGCCAATGTTCCTGGAGGTTCTCCTGTGCTGGTATGGGAGACTCTAAAGGCATACCTGCGGGGCTGCCTGCGATCTACGATCTCTTTTATTAAGAAATCTGCATCTCGGCAGGAGGAGGAACTGGCCAGTTCCTGCACCGCTCTGGAGGCCAGATATGTGGCGGACCCCTCAGAGTCTAATAAGGCGGCTTGGCTGCGGGAGGGCAGACAATATATGCTACATCTTCATGAAAAAGCCAATAGGAAATTGTTTTTCACGAAGCAATTCTATTTCGAACATGGTAATCAATCCAGTAAACTGTTAGCTCACATAGTACGGCAATCTACTGCAGCTGCTCAGGTTCTTAGACTTAAAGCCCCAGATGGGTCTATGCTGTTGGGGATGGAGGAGATGACACAAAGTTTTTCTGCTTTTTATACTAACCTCTATTCTTCGCAGGTTCAATATGATGATGCGGAGCTGGCCTCTTACCTGGACGGAATAGATTTCCCTGTTTTATCTGATAGTGATAGAGACATGTTAGATGCCCCTCTTACACTCCTGGAAATACAGGAAGCAGTAGCTGATATGACTAGGGGTAAGTCCCCGGGCCCGGATGGCCTCCCTTTGGAGGTTTATCTTAGGTACTCGGAGATTCTCCTTCCTCCCCTGTTGGCTATGTTTGAAAAGGCATTTATAGATGATATTCTACCTAACTCTATGTACGAGGCGACCATAGTTGTCCTCTTGAAACCTGACAAAGATCCCTTAGAATGTGGCTCCTATTGGCCGATTTCTTTATTAAATCTGGATTATAAAATTCTCACAAAAGTTTTAGCTAAACGGTTGAATCAGGTAGTACTGTCCATTATACACTCAGATCAGACCGGATTCATGCCGGGCAAGTCCACATCGGACAATATCCGTAGGGTTCAAACTGCCGTCCAGGTGGGAGGGGCTCTGGGTGGTGATTGGGCCTTGGCATCTTTAGATGCTGCCAAGACTTTTGACTCGGTGGAGTGGGGGTACCTGCAGGCAGTGCTCTCAAGGTTCGGTTTTGGTCCTGCTTTCCGGAAGTGGGTCTCCCTCCTCTACCGGTGTCCGCGGGCCCAGGTCCTGGTTAATGGTACTTGCTCGCGCCCGTTTCCCTTGGGCAGGGGTACGCGTCAGGGGTGCCCTCTGTCCCCGCTCCTGTTTGCGGTGGCAGTGGAGCCCCTTGCACTGCGTGTCCGCCAGGATCCTGGTTTCTGTGGTATGCCGGTGGGAGATAGGGAAGAACGCATTGGTCTGTACGCGGATAATACAGTGCTCTTTCTTTCAGACCCGTTGACGACACTGCCGTATGCTATGGCCTTACTGGATAGGTTCGGATTCTATTCTGGGCTGTTTATTAACTGGTCTAAATCCGTTATTATGCCCCTCCTGCGTAAAACTTGGCCCCCCATTATGTGTGGCCTTCCAGTGGTAACGGAGTTTAAGTACCTGGGGATCTTCATCCACAGAGACCCAGCTGGTGACCTATCATCTAACATCCTCTCACTGATCCCATATGTCAAATCCAAATTTAGAGTTTGGGCTACGCTACCGCTATCTGTTACTGGGCGTGTTAATCTTATTAAACTCATTATCCTTCCTAAATGCCTATATATGTTGGAACACGCCTCTGGGCCTGTCCCTAAATATTTCTTTGACTCCCTTCACTCTCTTCTGTCCCCATTTATTTGGGGCCCGAATAGACGCAAAATTTGACTATCTACTTTGCAACGCCCTAAATTAGCGGCAGGTATGTCATTACCCGACTTCTACCTTTACTATTTGGCGGGCCAGCTACGATATCTCAGGCAATGGATAGGAGAGGATGTTGGAACAGGCCCGGAGCGATCCTTGACTAGCTTTGTCCCGTTCTTGACCCCGAGACTTCTACTGGAGAGTCCCACCCTTGGCGGGCGGGCTTACCTACCCCTTCATAAACTGGCGATCAAGGTGTGGCGTGCAGCTAAGGTGCTCTATGGCTATACTGGTGTGCCATTGGATCTCCCGATGTGGGACAACCCCTTCCTCCCACACATTACTGTCTCTCTGGACCCACCCTTTTGGAGGGGACTCGGGATTCTTACTTTAGACCATGTGTACCGTGACAATGTACTGTGTTCCTTTGATCAGTTGCAATCCACCTATGCTTTGCCTAGGCACAGTTTTTTTAGGTATTTACAGTTGCGCCATGCGCTTAATGCTCAGTTCCCTGTGGGCAGCGCCCCTATCTCAGCCTTCCCTCTAATAGGTGTGCTGCGATCTCAGGGTCCTAGGGGGCTGGTGTCCATCCTATATACACACCTCATTCAGGCCAAGGTTACCGGTTCCCAGCTGCCGGCGGTCCGGCATTGGGAATCTCCTATCCCCAATTTGTCCACAGAGATCTGGGAGGAAATATTTTCTTCACATATGCTGGTGTCCCCAGCGGCTAATAATAAATTAATTCAATTGAATGTCATTCATTACAGCTATGTTACCCCTCTCAGACTGTTTAGAATGGGTCGTTCCGACTCTGATGCCTGCCACCGCTGTGGTGATGCCGGAGCGGACTTTTGGCATCTTATTTGGGCTTGTCCCATTATTGAGGCATTTTGGGGGGAGGTCATTCGATTCCTCAACACGCTCGCCCAGCCTCCCTTTTCTGCTGACCCCTTAATCTGTCTATTTGGTATTTTAGATGAGGAGATGTGGACTCATCATGTCCGCGTCTTCTTGAGGGAAACATTATTTATGGCCAGGAAGGCTATTGCACTTAAGTGGATGGACCCCGGCCCCCCTACTTTATCTCAATGGAAGGCTTTGGTGAATGCAGTGATACCCTTCTCCCATTTGGTATATAAACATAGGAAATGTCCCGGTAAATTTCTTTCAGTGTGGGGTGAGTGGTGCTCCTCTCCGTCCACGCAATGCTCATACTCTATGTCTCCTCGTGGGCCTCCATCTCCGATTCCTGGAGATCGTGTGTGATTGCATGGTGCGCTTGTCGTCTTCTCTCTTTTATGTGATATGTTAGCTGGTCCTCTCTGCTCTCTTTTCTTGCACGGGTCTGCTTTCTTTCCTTTCTCTTCTTTCCCACCTTCCCCCTTCTCTCTCTCCATTTCTTATCTTTTTCTCTTAACTATGATGGTACACAACTTTACCCAGGGTATGCTCCGTGGGGGTGCTCCAATTCCTAGTTTCTAGAGTATCCCGGGTTCTCCCGGTTTGCGGTTGCCTGTTTAATGTTTTTTATTTTGCACTCTAAGACAAGTAACCCTGTCGTTTACATTCTGTCAGACTGTACTTTGCTCAGGCGCCCTTGAATCAATGTAACGTGTAATACCATGTTGACACTTTAGTGGGCCTGCGTGCCGATTGTTCCTTACTTTTCAATAAAACGTGTTTAAAAAAAAAAGCTGTAATTCCAAAATGCCTGGTTCTGCTGAACCCACTTGCTTTTCCTGCTCCTCTGCTGCCCCAGACCCCCTGGTACCCCCGGATGCTCTTTCAGTTCTGGTGGATTCGGCCGCCCCTCCAGCCTTCTTCCCTATCCCAGTATATGGCTGACTTGACTCAAGTCTCCCGTTCGATGGCTGAGGCCTCCCGTGATGTGGTGTCTGCCTTGAAGAGGTCTGCCCTGCGCCGACCCTCTAAAGGGCCTGCTCCTGTTCTCCACATACTTCACGCTCTCACAAGCGTACTAGGGGTGCATCTTCTGACTTTTCCATTGAGTCTTCAGGTAGACGTGGGTGCTCCCCTCGTGGGTCCCGCCCCCCGTGTCATCTGGTCACAAACGTCGCTCCTCCAGAGGACATTCCCGGAGTCACCGCTCTGCCTCACCAGAGCCGCGTACCCGGTCAGGGTCGCCCCCCTCCAGGGCTGCCTCCACTCGTTCACATTCTCCTGGTGAACTGGCGTATGAGGCTTCCGAATCGGCATCTGACTCAGAGGACCGCTCGGATACAGTTGAAACGGTGAACTCATTGGTTGCAGCCATAAGCGACACCTTTCACTTAGAGGACCCAGGATCTTCGGACGTGACTCCTGAAGTATCCTTTCATCATGCTAAACCAGCACCTCAAAAGGTTCAGCTCTCACGCTGAATTTGACATTCTTCTGGAATCTGCATGGAAACATCCGGACAAGAGGTTCCCAGGAATGAAGAAGGTTCAGGTGCGTTACCCATTCGACAAGGACCTTGTCTCTAAGGTGGTTTCCCCTCCCTCGGTGGATCCACCAATTTCCCGCCTCTCTAAGGCTACTACAGTGCCGCTAGCAGATGCGGCTGCTTTCAAGGATTCAACGGACAAGAAGGTGGAGTCCTTAGCGAAGTTTGCCTCTGAAGCTGCTTCCCACCTTCGCCTCGGCATGGGTGTCCAAGGCCCTATAGGTTTGGTGGTCAAAACTCCGTCAGGGTATCCAGGCGGGATCCCCCCCAGAGGATCTGTCTGCTTTGGTTCTCCAATGCTCTAAAGCTGGGGACTTTCTGTGCACAGCTTCCATGCAGTCAGCCCGTTGTGCTGCCTTTGCTGTGGGTCACCTAGCGGCCCTCCGCTGTTCCATGTGGCTTAAGGCTTGGGATGCCGCCTCCAAAATGTCTCTCACCGAGCTTCCTTTTACTGGAGCCCGTCTTTTTGGCAAGCGCCTTGACGAGATTATCTCTGAGGCGACAGGGGGTAAGAGTTCCTTGTTGCCTCAAAATAAGGCTCGCTCTACTTCCCAGAGGAAGTCCTCTTCCTTTCGGACTTTCGGCCCCAATAAGGGGTCTGGGCAGGCGCCTTCACGGGACAAGAAGGCTCCCTTCTTCCGGGCACACCCGTGTTGGAAGTCGGACACCAACCGTTCCGGCCGTTTTGCAGTCAAATCGGGCAACCGCAAACCCACTTCCGCATGAAGTGATGCCCCCACCCGCAGATTTTTCTCGGGTGGGAGGTCGTCTCTTACTTTTTCGAGACATCTGGACCACACACATTCAGGACTCTTGGGTCAGGGACGTGGTGTCCAACGGATACCGAATCGAATTTGCCTCCCTGCCGAGGGATCGTTTTTTTCAGTCCTGGGCCCCCCGGTCTCCTTCTCTGGCGAAGCAGTTTCGGAAGGCTCTCCAGTCCCTGCATCTCCAGGGAGTTATTGTCCCCGTTCCTCCAGGGGAACGTTTTCGGGGTTTTTATTCCAATCTTTTTGTGGTCCCCAAGAAGGGCGGTTCTGTGCGGCTAATCCTGGACCTCAAGCGTCTCAACCGTCATATTCTCATCCACCACTTCCGAAAGGAATCTCTCCGTTCGGTAGTGGCATCCATGGAGCAAGGGGAGTTTCTTTCTTCGGTGGACATCAAAGATGCCTACCTCCATGTTCCAATATTTCCCGGCCATCAACGGTACCTCCGCTTTGCGGTTCCGGAGGGGCAGTTTCAATTCGTAGCCCTCCCCTTTGGTCTGGCTACTGCTCCTCGAGTCTTTACCAAGATCCTTGCGCCAGTGATAGCCCTGTTGCGGTCGAGAGGAGTCTCGGTGATCCCTTACCTGGACGACCTTCTCGTCAAGGCTCCCAACAGAGTCCAGACCCTGGAGAATGTGGATCTCACTCTCCAGACCCTGGATCGCTTCGGGTGGATGGTCAACCGGGACAAGTCTGTCCTCTCTCCCACCCAATCTCTGATCTTCTTGGGACTTCAATTCAACACGGCCTCTGCCCGAGTTTGCCTTCCGCCAGACAAACGTCTGACTCTCCTGTCAGGAGTCCGCTCCCTTCGTGCCCAGGTCCCAGTTTCCATCCGCATTTGCATGGAAGTCTTGGGTTGGATGGTAGCGGCCATGGAGGCCGTACCCTTTGCCCAGTTTCATTACCGCCCCCTTCAACTGGTGATTCTCTCTCGATGGGACAGATCTCCTCTGTCTCTCGATCACAAGATTGCTCTCCCTCGTCGGATCCGTCAGTCTCTGCTCTGGTGGCTCCGCTCCCCCCTTCTTCTTTTTCAGGGGCGATCATTTCTTCCCCTCCACTGGCAGGTAGTTACAACGGATGCCAGTCTGTCGGGCTGGGGCGGTGTGTTCAGGGACTGGACGGTTCAAGGCCTCTGGTCTCCCCGGGAAGCCCTTCTTCCGATTAAACATCTTGGAACTGAGGGCGATTCTTCTTTGTCTTCTTCATTGGGAGTCCCTGCTTCAGTCCCGCCCTGTCCGTGTCCAGTCGGACAACGCCACGGCCGTAGCGTACATAAATCGGCAAGGCGGCACTCGCAGCTCGGCAGCCATGGCCGAGGTGACAAAGATTCACATCTGGGCAGAAAACAAGGTTCCAGCCATTTCGGCGATTCACATTCCGGGTGTGCTCAACTGGGAAGCCGACTTCCTCAGCCGACCCCAGTGAGTAGTCCCTACATCCAGAGGTCTTCGCGCAGATCTGCGACCTCTGGGGCATTCCAGACGTGGACCTCTTCGCGTCTCGGCACAATCGGAAGATCCTTCCATTTGTGTCCCGGGACCCCCTGGCTCTAGCCGTGGACGCCCTAGTGATTCCTTGGGCGGGGTTTGCTCTGCCCTATCTGTTCCCTCCCCTTCTGCTCCTTCCCAGGGTTCTGAGGAAGCTCAAAGCGGAGGACGTTCCCGCCAAACTGGTAGCTCCAGATTGGCCTCGAAGGTCATGGTACGCCGACGTGGTCAGGATCCTGGACGACACTCCACTGCGCCTTCCACTTCGTTCGGACCTGCTGTCTCAGGGTCCTCTTTGCCACCCCAATTTACAGTCGCTGCATTTGACGGCTTGGCGGTTGAGACCGCGGTTTTGAGAGCCCGCAGTTTCTCTTCACAAGTCATTCGCACCATGCTCAGGGCTCGTAAGCACTCCTCGGCAAAAATTTACCACCGTACCTGCCGGTCTTATTTTCGTTGGTGTGAAGCTCAGTTCTTGTCTCCTGTTACTTTTTCTGTTCCCTGTCTTCTCTCCTTCTTGCAGTCGGGATTGAAACTGGGGTTGTCTCTCAGTTCCCTTAAGGGTCAGGTTTCGTCCCTTTCTATTTTTTTCCAGCGTCCTCTGGCTTCTAATTCTCATGTCCGGACCTTCCTTCAAGGAGTGCCGCATGCTGCCCCTCCTTATCGGACTTGAATCTGGTTCTGGGTGTCCTCCAAGGTGAGCCTTATGAACCCCTTAGGGAGGTGTCCCTGTGCCTCCTTTCTTGGAAAGTGGCGTTTCTTGTTGCTATCACCTCCATTCGGAGAGTGTCTGAATTAGCAGCTCTCTCCTGCCGTTCTCCGTTTCTGGTGATTCACCAGGACAAGGTTGTCTTCCGGCCAGATCCTTCCTTTTTGCCTAAGGTTTCGGCCTTTCATCTCAATGAGGACATTGTCCTTCCGTCCTTTTGTCCCGCTCCTTCTCATCCTAAGGAGCATTTACTCCACAAACTGGATGTGGTTCGGGCTGTTAGGTCTTACCTCTCTATCACTTCTTCGTTTCGTCAGTGTGATTCCTTTTTCGTCCTTACGGAAGGTCGTCAACCTGCTTCCAAGGCCACCATTTCTTGGTGGATCCGGTCTGCCATTTCGGAAGCCTATCGCTGTAGGGGGAAGATTCCACCCTTCAGGGTTGTGGCTCATTCTACCCGTTCTGTTGGGGCATCCTGGGCTCCCCAGAACAAAGCCTCGGCCTCGCAGATTTGCAAGGCGGCTACTTCGTCGTCTTTGCACACTTTCTCGAGGTTCTACCGGGCTCATACCTTCGCATCGGCTGATGCTAGTCTGGGCCGTAAAGTGCTGCAGGCGGCAGTGGAACAGCCGTCTGCCTGACTGATTATCTGCCCACCCAAGGGACGGCTTTGGTACGTCCCATGATCTGTGTCCCCCAATGGAGCCGATAGAGAAAAGGAGATTTTTCAATACTTACCGTAAAATCTCTTTCTCGAAGAATCCATTGGGGGACACAGCTCCCGTCCTTTTGGGTTTCTCTTTTGTTCTCTGTCCGAGGGTGTGTTCAGTTATATTTTTTCTTCTGGTTCTCGGACAGTTCATGTTTTTTCCTTGACCTGTCAGTCCTCTCCTATTGCTCTGGTACTAAAACTGATTAGCTCAGGGCCTGGAGGCGGGTATATCCTGCTGGGAGGAGCCGACTTTTTGTTGCCATAGTGTCATACCTCCTAGAGACAGCAGCATACACCCATGGTCTGTGTCCTCATGGTCTGTGTCCCCAATGGATCCTTCGAGAAAGAGATTTTACGGTAAGTAAACTTTTAAAAATGTTACTTTGTTCTATAAAATCACTATTTTTAGAACAGTTACGCCTAATGCGTTTAAATTGCCCATAGGGGACATTTAAAAGCCATTTTTTGTAGTGTGAACTGGTAAAATCAAGGTAGCTATTACTGTCTACTTTTAAAAAAAAGGTTTTAGTGTTAAGGGATCCTTGGTCATTGTGGAAAACTACAACATCTAAAAATTCAGCATTGTCGTTAAAAATGTGAATTTGGGTAGAAAAACAGACATGGTGCACATCTACAATCTTGTATAATAATCTGATTGCTTCTCAGCATAATATCAAAAACTAACAGGTTGTTAGTATACATTTTTGATCAAAAAGTACAAGCCCACTCGCCACGTCAAGGCCACCTATCCAGAGTGGGTCCCTAACGTCCCCAGCATAAAATGGCTCAGCACCGGGCGGCGACCACCACCGCCGCGACACCAATGCCCACAGGGGGGAACGACCCACTGGCAGAGCGGCCCCAATGCCACTCAAACCAGTCTATGGGCCGCACCCACCCGCAGACACGGTGCCACGGCAGCAACGGACGCCGCCCAGCACCACACCAGTGTGAACAAGGTGTAATAGCTCACTTACCATGCTCTCCCAGTCAGACTGGGAGGCTGCTAGGAAAGAAATGGCCCAGGTGTAGCTAACTACTACTTATATAGGTTTGGGATGAGGGGGTGGGGAAGAGTGCAGCACATGTTCAAAAAAAAAAAAAAAAGGAGGGGATAGAAATCACAGTGTGAATTCGGGTAGAAAAACAGACATGGTGCACATCTACAATCTTGTATAATGATCTGATTGCTTCTCAGCATAATATCAAAAACTAACAGGTTGTTAGTATACATACACACATTGTCATTAAAAACACTGTGCGTAAAATGTAGCCCCCATGTATTGCTATTAAGAGAGAATAAAAACTCGTCAAGTAAAATAGTGGGACCGTTCCAGATAAAAAATATATCATCAATACAACGCTTAAAATACACACAATGTTTAAATAAATGATGAGAATAAACAAAGGTTTCCTCAAACAGGCCCACAAATAAATTAGGAAAGCTAGGTGCCACTCTCGACCCCATAGCGGTGCCTGTATGCTGTGCATAAATACGTTTTTGTATTCTAAAAATTGTCATAATTGTGTGTTAAAATATAACGGAGCCCTTTAAGGATGAAATCACGTTGGGTTTGGGGGAGATTGGGGTCATCATCTAGGTAGTGAGCCACTGCATTGATCCCCAGATCGTGGTCAATGACAGTATAAAGGGAGGTAATATCCATAGTGACCAAAGTGTATCCCTTTTTGCAATCTACTTTTAGAATGGAAGAGATAAAATCGGTGGTGTCCTTAACCCCTTAATGACGGAGGACGTAAATGTACGTCCTGGTGAGGTAGTACTTAACGCACCAGGACGTACATTTACGTCCTAAGCAGAACCACGAGCATCGGAGCGATGCCCGGATCATGCGCGGCAGGTCCCGGCTGCTGATTGCAGCCAGGGACCCGTCCGTAATGGCGGACATCTGCGATCCCGCGGATGTCCGCCATTAACCCCTCAGATGCCGTGATCAATACAGATCACGGCATCTGCAGCATCGCGGTCACTAAAATGGATGATCGGATCGCCCGCAGCGCTGCCGCGGCGATCCGATCATCCAGCACGACAGACAGAGGTCCCCTCACCTTGCTCCGCTGCCTTCCCGGCGTCTTCTGCTCTGATCTGCCTTCCCGCAGACCAGAGCAGAAGATGACTGATAATGCTGATCAGTGCTGTGTCCTATACATAGCACTGAACAGTATTAGCAATTGATTGATTGCTATAAATAGTCCCCTATGGGGACTATTAAAGTGTAAAAATAAAAGTAAAAATAAGTAAAAAATAAAGTAAAACATTTTTGAAAAACCCCCTCCCCAAATATAAATGTGAATTGTCCCATTTTCTCTATTTCACCCCCAAAAAGTGTTAAAATATTTTGGTATCGCCGCGTGCGCAAATATCTGAACTATTAAAATAAAATGTTAATGATACCGTACATTGAACGGCGTGAACGTAAAAAAAAAAAAAGTCCAAAATAGATCCTTTTTTATAACATTTTATTCCCCCAAAAATTAATAAAAAATGGATTAAAAGTTCTATATAAGCAAATATGGTATCAATAAAAAGTACAGATCACGGCGCAAAAAATGAGCCCTCATACCGCCGCTTATACAGAAAAATGAAAAAGTTATAGGTCTTCAAAATAGGGGGATTTTATACGTACTAATTTGGTTAAAAAGTTTGCGATTTTTTTAAGCACAACAGTAATAGAAAAGTATGTTATCATAGGTATCATTTTAATCGTATTGACCCAAAGAATAAAGAACACATGTCATTTTTACCGTAAATTGTATGGCGTGAAAACAAAACCTTCCAAAATTAGCAAAATTCTTTTTAATTTCACCACACAAATAGTATTTTTTTTGGTTGTGCCATACATTTTATGGTAAAGTGAGTGATGGCATTACAACAGACAACTGGTCACGCAAAAAAGAAGCCCTCATACTAGTCTGTGGATGAAAATATAAAAGAGTTATGATTTTTTGAAGGTGAGGAGGAAAAAACGAAAACGTAAAAATTAAATTGTCTGCGTCCTTAAATGGGCACTGTCACCAACTTTATTTTTTGATATGTTGTAGTACTTATGTACTACAACATATCTCTAATATACTTTTATTTTTATTTTTTACATTAAAATGGTTTTGGAGTGGCAATCAGTCCTTTTTCAGTTAGGCTGCACTCGCTCCCTGCCTGTCAATCAGACAGGCGGGAGCGAGTGCATTGGCTCCCCGGCCACTGGCTGGAAGGCCACTCCTCCCGCACATCGCCGCCGCCGCCTCGCTGCCGCCGCTGTCCCTGCACGCCCGCTGCCGGACTCTGCAGTAACTGCAAGTGTAATGAGGGAACGGGGTATGCGGGGCGGGGGAGGGGGAGGAGGGAACGGGCTAGTGCCGTAGCGGGGGGGGGGGGGGTGAACGGGCTAGCAAAAAAAAAAAAATAGGATGGTGGGAGCTACCCTTTAAGGCCCAAATGGGCTGCGTCCTTAAGGGGTTAAGATAAGATGTTAGATTAAAAACGTATTTATTCAACAGTAAATCTAAGTAATGTGACAGGTTGGAGGATACAGAACCGATACCAGATACTATGGGTCGACCTGGTGGGTTTTCTGTGTTTTTGTGCACCTTAGGTAGGTAATAAAAGATAGGCATGGCAGGTTCGTGTATGAGGATAAAATCTTTCTCGGATTTATTTAAAACACCTGTTTGGAAACCTTCATTGACCAAACCTTTCAGTTCCTCCGTGTATGTTTTGGTTGGGTTTGAGGGGAGTATTTTGTAAAATTTGGGGTCATTCAGTAGTCCGTTGGCTTCCTTAATGTAATCTACTGTATTTAAAATGACTAACCTCCCCCTTTATCTGCTGGGCGGATCACAATGTCATTGTTATCAGCTAGCTTTTTTAGTGTTTGATGTTCAGTATGTGTTAAATTATTACAGTGTTTGGTCTTTTTCTTTGTGAGTTCCTCCAGGTCATGGGCGACCATACTTAAAAAAGTGTCCAGGTAACTGCCTCTAGATTGGAGGGGGTAAAAACTGGACTTGGGTTTGAGTTCAGTGTGCACTGGGGTGGGCTCTGTGGAGGTATTAGTGGTGGTGTGGCTGGGCTCGACCTTGGGTTCCCCTTTAATATAAAAAAAAATGTAACAGTAAGTTTTCTTACGAAGTTATTCAAATTAATTAAAAGGTCGAAACTGTTAGATCTACCAGTGGGGCAGAATGATAAGCCTCTTTTGAGGATGTTATTCTCTGTCGTTGAGGACATATGAGGAAATATTGAATATTTTGACGGTCTCTACATTTGAGGGTCCCTGTGTGGTTTGTTCTTTTTCTTTTTTGGATCTTCCCTTGTCTCTCTTCCGGCCTTCCCTGCATCCCCGTCTCCGCGTTTTTTTCTTTTCCCCCTAGGGGGGGAGCTATGTCTACTTGTTCCATAGTGGCTGATGTTTTCAAAGGCTGTGGTGTTTTTTGGATCTTGCGGGGGGAGGTCTAAAAAAACAGTGCTATTGAGTTGGTTGTAGGGTAGAGATTGATCCATGTTTGGAATGGTAGTGGTAGGCACATGCTGTGGATTCGTGGGAGGATGATCAAGGGGATTAAAATATAGTTGTCTCTGGTCACTAGTACCTGGTGGGGTGGTGATATGAACGGCAAGGAGAGAGTCTTCAAAAAAGATTCCAGTTCGGATGCAGAGAAACGGCGTGATGGAAGGCGGCTGGTAACTTTCTGAGTAGGGGGATGGGTAGAGCATGTATTGATGAAGCCAACTAGTTCTTGTGGGGGGGGGGGTAGGAGGAACCAGACTGGGGGGCTGGTGAGGGAGGGTGACCGGCCGGGTAATGATGGCAGGTATGGTAGAAACTGGGGAGAGTTGGTGGTGGTTGGTATATTTCTGTCTGTATGATGGATTGGATAATAAGTTCTGGGTGGTGCATGGTCTGGATTTATGAGGGGGTATGGATCGTGGAGTAGCTCTGGAGGGAGGTATCTTCTTTCTGGAGTTATTGGGTAGTTGAGATGGTGTCTTATTAGATGGTCTGAAGGTTTTGATGTTATTGTGCTGGTTGGGTGGATATTTATTGCGGGTATGTTTGGCATCAGTGGTTATGTTCGTTTTCAGCCAGTATTTGATGTTATTGTGTTTGTAGTCATGTAGCCCTATCTCTTTTAAGTTTGGTAAGTTTCTTCTATCCAAAGGATAGGGGATAAGATGTCATATTGCCGGGGTCCCGCTGCTGGGGACCCCGGGGATCGCCGCTGGAGCACCCGCCATCATTACTGCGCAGAGCGAGTTCGCTCTGCAAGTAATGACGGGCAATACAGGGGCCGGAGCATCGTTACGTAACGGCTCCGCCCCTCGTGACGTCACGGCCCGCCCGTCAATACAAGTCTATGGGAGGGGGCGTGGCGGTCGTCACGCCCCCTGCCATAGACTTGCATTAAGGGGACGGGCCGTGATGTCATGAGGGGGCGGAGCCATGACGTCACGCTGCTCCGGCCCCTGTATCGCCCGTCATTACGCACAGAGCGAACTCGCTCTGCGCAGTAATGATGGCGGGGTGCCACAGCGGCGATCCCTGAGGTCCCAAGCAGCGGGACCGCGGTGATCTAACATCTTATCCCCTATCCTTTGGATAGGGGATAAGATGCCAGGGGCGGAGTACCCCTTTAAGCAGGCGCTACTACTCTCAACATGGAGCACACTCTGCTCCATGCTGGGAGCTGTAGTACCTGTATTAATAGACACATCGCAGCGAGTGTAACTTCTGGGCCACTGTTAAAGCCTGGTGGCACAGTGTGCAGCACTGGTATATCTAGGAGGCACAATGTGCGGCACTGTTAAGTCCTGGTGGCATATAGTATGTAGCATTTTATAATTCCCCCCCCCCCTTCTTTTGTGCTAGGGATGTTAGGGACCCGCTACTTACAGATGGCCATGATGTGGCTAGCGGGCTTGTACTTCATGATCATCAAGTACAGCAACGACCCATTAGTGTAATGTAAGTATAATATTTTGTGTGTAGGGGTGAGACATGAGGAGGGATTTGGGTGGAATGGGGGTGTGGCCAGGGCGGAGTCTTGCCGGGGCCCTTGCTTTATTTGGTCCGGGGGCCCTGAGTGTTGTCAGTCCGCCCCTGCGTGTGGTTGAGTTTTATCAAAATTTGTGCAGAGTATAAGTGGACCAGTTGCCCATAGCAACCAATCAGATGGCTTGTTTAGTTTTTTAAAGGATTTTTCAAAAATTAAGGAGGGATCTGATTGGTTGCTATGGGCTACAGGTTAACTTTGTCTCAGCTCATGTTTTGATAAATATCCCCCTCAGATCTTATTTTGTTTCCTGAAAAATTTAGATTAATCTAAATCCGAGCATTTTGGGACTCTATTAGGGTGGCCCTCTATGTCAGTTAAGTTGGGCGCCACTAAAAGTACATATGGGGGGAGGGGGGTTCCTGTTCCCATCAGGCACCTTAGATCCCAACAACCAATTCCAGCATATTGACCCATAGCAAGTTTCATAACATTCGCCCATGTTAATCCCCGACATATACCCCTTACTGTAAAACCATATAGTGGTATATTACGGCCATTTTTTTTTGCAGTGGCCCACTGTATAGGAGAGCTCGTACTTACGAACCTTAAATAGACAAAACCCGGACATTTAGGGTGCGTTCACGTTAGAGTATTTTCTTTCAAACTTGAAAGTTTGAAATGGGCAGGCTCTCCGCGGAAAATCCACCGCAGACCCCATTACATTCACTAGGGTCTGCGGTGGATTTTTAACAGCGGAGATTCTGCTGTCAAAAATCTGCTGGGTGCGTTCATACGAGCGTATTTCCTTTCAAACTCGCAGCATGTTTTCAATGGGGTCTGCGGCGGATTTTCTGCAGCGGAAATTCAGCTGCCAAAAATTTGCCACTGACAGCTGGTGGAGAGCCCGCCCCCTTTCAAACTTTCAAGTATGAAAGAAAGTACGCTGGTGTGAACACACCCTTAAAGAGGATGTCCAGAAATAAAGGCAGCGCCACCTCTGTTCTCAGGTTGTTCATCTTATTACAACTTGTCTCCATTCACTTCAATAGAACTGAGCTGCAATACCACACACAAGCTGAGGACAGGTGTGGTGCTGTTTTTTGGAAGAAATCAGCTTAGTTTTTCTAACCTTTGATATATTGGTATATGTCAGCGTGGTTATAGGATGCAACTGGGTAAAGTATAGCTGACTCAGGTTTACTTATTGTAACACGTTCATGTAATGATCTGTGATGGGACAGCGCCCGGTCATTTACCTGGTAATTGTAGAAAACTAGGCTAAGAGAATGGAGTCATGTAATGCGAGGTGGTGAGTTCATACAGCGAGTCCTATAATGGTGTGATGTAATACCTCTGTCTGCCTCAGGAACTGTCCAGAGCAGGATAGGTTTGCTATGGGGATTTGCTCCTGCTCTTGACAGTTCCTGACATGGACAGAGGTGTCAGCAGAGAACAGTGTGGTCAGACAGATAGGAAATTCAAAATGAAAAGAACTTCCTCTGGAGCATACAGCAGCTAATAAGTACTATAGGAAGGACTAAGATTTTTAAATAGAAGTAATTTACATACCTGCTCAACGTTCTGGCACCAGTTGACTTAAAAAATAGTTTTTCACTTGAGTACCCCTTTAAAATGCATATGATTGACTGAAGAAATGAGGGGGGGGGCTTGTAGGGGAAAATCAATTAAAATGTATATGGAAGGGGATTGGGGGGGGGATCAGTTGAAATGACACAGGGGGATCGACTAAAATAGCATTGGAGGATTGGGGGGACTGAAATGGCACAACGTCCCAATGTCATTTCAATCCCCCCTTTGATCCCCGCTGTGCCATTGCAATCCCCCTCCTCTTATCCCCCCCCCTGATTTTCCCATGTAATTTCAATTGTCCCCTTCAACCCCCTTTGCAATTTTAATCCCGTTCTGATCCCCCTGTACCATTTCAATTCCCCCATCTGTTCCCCTGTACCATCTAAATCCCACCTACTCTGATCCCCCCCTTTGATTCCCCCCCCCCTTGCCATTTTAATCCCTTTTTGTTCCACTTTTCCATTTTTATTCTCCCCTTTTGATCCCCCTGTGGCATTTTAATTGCCCTCCTCTGATCCCACTGTGGCATTTCAGTTGCCCCCCTCTGATACCCCCCATGCCATTTTAATCCCCTTCTAATCCCCCTGTGCCATTTCATGACATGTATGGGGGGAGCTATAAATAAATAATTAATTATGCAAATTATCATTGCCAGTATTTTTTTGCAATAAAGGTGGCAACCCTAATTGTATCATGACTTTATATTCACAAATCATTCATATCCCAAACTTCATATCCCACCCTCATATTCTGACATTAAAGGACAACTGTAGTGCTAGACTTTTAAATATCCCTGTGCCCGGGCCTCAAAAATAAACAAAATAAACTTTAACTCACCTTCCTACGAGCCCCCGTTGGTCCGGCACAGGCCTGACGGTCCAGCGGTGCGAACCTCGTTCCACTTCCTGGGGACGGGGACGCCGCAGAGTCGTCGGCTTATCACCAGCCGCAGCGATGTCCCACCCCGGCCGGTGATAGGCTGAGCCCACTGTCATGTAAAGAGCTCTGGCCGGCTTGTGAAATGACAGTGGGCTCAGCCTATCACCAGCCGGGGTGGGACATCGCTGCGGCTGGTGATAAGCCAACGACTCTGCGGCATTCCCATCCCCAGGAAGTTGAACGAGGACAGTGAGACCTGTGCCGGACCAATGAGGGCTCGTAGGAAGGTGAGTTAAAGATTATTTTTGAGGCCCGGGTACAGGAATATATAAAAGTCTAGCACTACAGTTGTCCTTTAAATCCTGTCCTCATATCCCGACTTCATACTTTGTCCTCATATCCCAACCTCATATCCCAACCTCATATCTCGACCTCATATCCCGACCTCATATCACGTCCTCATATCCCAACCTCATATCTCGTCCTCATATCCTGACCTCATATCCCGTCCTCATATCCCAATCTCATATCCCATCCTCATGTGGGGCTGGTTTGTAATAAAGAGATTGTAGGCCGAAAAAATAAATTGGGCCTTGCTTTGTGATGGGATGGCTTGTGGGAGGGGTTGTGGCTCTATAGTCGGATTGGCACATTCACCCGGAGATGTGGAGGTTGTGGAGTAAGATGGGGCTGGGCTGTGATATAGACATCGGGGGAGATTTATCAAAAACTGTGCAGAGGAAGTGCGGTGCAGTTGCCAATGGCAACCAATCAGATCGCTTCTTTCATTTCTAAAGAGACCTCTGAAAAATGAAAGAAGCAATCTAATTGGTTGCCATGGGCAACTGCACAACTCTTCCTTTACACAGGTTTTGATAAATCTCCCCCATTGTGTTGAAGAGCATCTGATGTGGTTGTATGGGGTGAAAATGGTGTTTTGGGGCCTTGAGCTGTTAAAAAATGGCTGAAAATAGAAGAATTGTAGATTGCTGGAGGGGCGGGACTTACAGGAGGGGTGTGGTTTGCAAGCTTGACTGACACACTCACCCGGGGGATGCAGAGTGGAGCTGTACGAGTCCCATAGACTTGCAAGGGACTTTAGTCAAAAACCCAGACCCTCGCAAATGGGTGTAAGTTAGGGTAAATTTAAGTCTACTATATTTTTAGTTGACATAAGTAACATGTGACCAAGTTTCATAGAAATATTTTCAGGCATTTGAAATTATGCTGGAATATAGACACATAGGGGGAGATTTATCAAACCCTGTGCAGAGGAAAAGTTGCCCAGCAGCCCATAGCAACCAACCAGATCGCTTCTTTCATTTGTAAAGAGGCTTGTGAAAAATGAAAGAAGTGATCTGATTGGTTGCTAGGGGCAACTCAGCAACTCTTCCTCTGAACAGGTTTTGATAACTCTTCCCCATACATATGTACACACTCATGCATTAGGGGAGATTTATTAAAACCTGTGAAGAGGAAGAGTGGTGCAGTTGCCCATAGCAACCAATCAGATTGCTTCTTTATTTTGAAAAAGGAAAGAAGCGATCTGATTGGTTGCTATAGGCAACTGCACCACTCTTCCTCTACATGTGAAGTGATGAATCTCCCCCATTGAGATATATATATATACATATATATATATATATATATATATATATATATATATATATATATAATTGTGCAGCTCACAGCCACACGTACATGGTTGTCGGCCTGTTTGGCTCAGATACTGTATAAGTAACCGGTCTGCAGTGACACTGATTAAAGTCATATACATTGTACCATCATTTCACCAGGATTGGCCACAATCGGTAATGTTTATGAAAGAAGCTTCCAAAGAAATGTATTTCCAGTGTTATTGAGTAACGCTTGGTATTTCTCAGATTTTTATTCTTGATCTGAATATATTGGAAAATTTATATAAAAAAAAGAAATGTATGTTTCTACACAACATGACATCTTCTGTAGTTCTGTATTAATATAGCAATTGGGGGTCACATGTATAATCTGTATAATGTAGATACTAAGCCCAGTGCAGATACACATGATACTAAGGATGATATTATCTGTGTGTGGTATCTGCCCACTGATGTCACACATGTGATGTCATAAATCTATAGAATCTTGGGGCTAACAAAAACAGCTGCAGCCCTGACTTTGTTGAGGGAGTTGTATCACAGCAGTGATGGCGAGCAGTGGAAAGCGAACAGGAAAACGCAAGTTTGACCAGGTGACCAAGGACACCACCATAACGGCTATAACATTCCAGCCAACACCGGCCAAAAGATCTCCGCCCGCTTTGGCTCCCAGATCAATCCCGGCTTTAACATCTCAGCCGGAGGACATGGAGGTGGAGGGGAGACAATTCCCTGAGGATATCGACATGTATGATCTGGAGCCAAAGACGAGGAATTACACCTATGATGCGGATGGATCTTGTGTCATGGCCGATATGAGCTGGATTTGGAAGAGAAGGCGTTAGATCTACTTCTCCAGGAACATCATCTATAACATCTATTGGGGAACTCTCTTGAGGTAAGAACTTTACTGCAATGATCTCCTCTTCTCATACTCTTCTACTATTGCTCAAATACTAAATATTTCTTTATTTCTTTGCTATCTATGTAGTTTCCCAATAACATCTATAACATTTGAGACTCTCCTGAAGACTCATCCAGTGAGGAGACCTCAGTGTAGTAGATTAGCAGCAGCCGGCACATCTGATACAGCGCCTTCCAGCCTCGCCATAGAGAAGACATCACTGTGCTACGATCTCAGAACATTTGGAGATACAGCGCCCTCCAGCCTCTACGCAGAGATGACATCACTGTGCTCAAATCTCACAACATCTTACATTTTGAGATTTAATAGTAAAAAAATATATATTTTTTTATCATATGTTATTGTGTTTTATTGCATTATTACCAAGTCTAATACTCAGGGGACAATGTATCATGGCATAGAAAAGTGAAATATATTTGCACAAGGCTTGTTTTAAGTGAAAATGTGCAACCTTACCAACTTTTTGTGCAGCTAGAACTGCCACCTGGCTGGTATTTTAGACTCCCTGCTGGTATGTTTTATGTATAAAGACAGGCTATGCAATGGCCGGTATTTTTCTAAGCCCTCTGTGCTGTAAAGGAAGAGGAGAGAGCTAACCCCGCCCCCTCCCTTTGCCAGCTGAGCTCTTATTGGTGGAGACTTCTGCCAGCTGAGCTGTGATTGGTGGAGATTTCTCCCTCTCACACAGGCCTGTCATCTGCCTGCACGGAGCTCAGGACACTCAGTAAAGGAGAAGATTAACCCCCTCCTGGCCAACCTGATCCTACAATAAGTGACTGCAGCCCCTGTAAGTACTCACACAGTGTCTGATAAGGGGAGGGGGTGGCAGAGCAGCAGACTGATGAGAACATTAAAGGGGTACTCCACTGCGCAGCATTTGGAACAAACTTCCGAACGCTGGAGACAGCGCCAGGAGTTTGTGACGTCATAGCCCCGCCCCCTCAATTCAAGTCTATGGGAGAGGGCGTAACGGCAGTTTGCTCCAAATGCTGAGCAGCGGAGTACCCCTTTTAGGGAGGATTGTTTTGTTTTTTTCTTCAGGATCTTCTTCAACTTTAGAACTACAACTCCCATTGTGATCTGTCTGTTCAGATTGTGCTTCTCCAACCTTGTGCCTTAGGGGGGCACATACAGAGCACATTGGGAGTTGTAGTACTTTTTATAATTTTTACAGTCCCCTATGACTCTGCAGCTTCTGTAGACTTATGAGGCTCAGCCTTGGGATCAGTTCACGCATCCAATTATGCTGCAGTTTTTGGGGCCTATTGAATTCAATGGGCAGCAAAATCTGCCTCAGAAAATACTCACCTGTGAACTGTCCCTTAGGCTGTGTTCACACGAGCAGATTTGTTTTCAAACTCGTACCGTGTTTCCCGCTGTGAGTGTGAATGGGGACGAGCTCTCCACAGCAGATTTTCTGTAGCAGAATTTCCTCTGTGGAAAATCCACAACAGACCCTATTGACCCCATTCAAACTCACAGCGGGAAACATGTTATGAGTTTGAAAACAAATCCGCCCATGTGAACACATATTTTGCTGCCGTTTGCTGATTTTCTGCAGCTGATTTAGCTGCTGTTTAATTTCAATGGGTATGAATATCAGCAGCAAAACACACAGTAAAATATGCACGTGTCAATGTACCCATATACAAAATGATGGCTTGTATGGCGGTACTGTTCAGTCATGGTATGGAGGTGTTATCCAGTCTTGATATGGTGGTATCGCTCCGTTCTGGTATGGCAGTGTTATCTAGTCTTGGTATGGTGGTATTGTTCAGCTGTTATGGCGGTGTTATCCAGTCATGGTGTGGTGATATTCAGTTACAGTATTATTTAAGGTAGGGTAAATCTTTGTATACAGATTGGGGAACTGGGACACAGTTCACATTCATGACCACCAGGAGTAGGTTGTGCACTAATATGTGGTATATATATTTATCAATCATGCCGATGAAAATGATATTGAGTAAACTTATATATGGGGTCAGTATATATTATAACTTCATGTATGGGGTCAGTATACAGTAACCCCCCCCCCCCCCCCCCGACCTACGATGGCCCCGACATGCGATAATTTCAACATGCGATGGCCTCTCAGAGGTCATCGCATGTTTAATGCAGCATCATCATACGATGCTTTTGTATGTCGTGGCCATCGCATAAATGGCTATCTGGCAGCGCAGACTGCTTCAGCTGCCGCCGGATAGCCGTTTACGGTACCCCATGTGCTCCGGTGATGGTCTCCTACCTGTCCTCGGGGCACCGGAGTGTCCTCTTCTTGATTACCTGCATCGCCGGCGCTCTCCATCGTCGTCATCACATCACCACGCACACTGTCCTGTCATCCAATAGGAGTGGCATGCGTAGTGACGTGATGGCGGCGACGTCAGAGCGACGATCCCGGAGAAGCAGAGACGTCCAGAGCCTCGGGGACACCACGGGGACGCGGCGACAGCGATAGAGGGCGACATCCAGGGTAGCGGTGACTGTCCGGAGCAGCGGGGACAGGCGAGTACAACTTCCTATACTTTACATTGCATGGATCCCTCAATATACGATGGTTTCAACAAACGATGGTTCATTTGGAACGGATTACCATCGTATGTTGAGGGACCACTGTATAGTATTAATTCATATATTGGGGTCAGTTTATAGTATTAATTCATATATGGGGGGCAGTATATAGTATAAATTCATAAATGGGGGTCAGTTTATAGTATAACTTCATATATAGGGTCAGTATATAGTTTTAATTCACATATGAGGGTCAGTTTATAGTATAAATTCATATATGGGGGTCAGTATATAGTATAAATTCAGTTGTGGGGACCAGTATTTAGTAAATTGAAACATAGAATGTGTGGGCGGATAAGAACCATTTGGCCCTTCTAGTCTGACCAATAATCTGAATCCTATCAAGAGTCCCTGGCCCTATGTTATATGAAGGATAGCCTTAGGCTAGATTCAGACTATGGAATCTCTGGGCAGAAAATTTCCACCCGGAGATTCAGAGTATGGCCAGCGCCGACTGAATCATTCGGCACTAGGACTGCGTGGACAATGTGTTCCGCGAGTATTTCTGCCTGAAGAATGGAAAGAACCTAAGAAAAGAGTTGTCCTTCCCAGAGAGTTCAAAAATTGTTTTCTCTTTGATGAAAAAGACACAGAATTGTGGAATGAGATCCCAAAAGATGGATGTTCAAGTTACTAAGTTTGTGAAAAAGTTATCATTACCATTCGAGGATTCTTCTCAATTAAGAGATTCTATGGATCGTACAGTAGATGTTCTCTTGCGGAAATTCTGGGAGGCATCGTCAGCTACGCTTAATCCATATATTGCCGCTGCAACTGTAGCTGGGGGCTTGTATGTATGGATCTCATCTGGAAGATCATATTGAGAATAAGCTTCTCTAATCTGTTCCCTTGCTGAAACTGCAGCGTTTTTTTTTTTTGGGCTGACGCATCTCTGGAATCATTTAGAATGGCGGCAAAGTCTGTGGGACTTTCTAACTTATCTAGGAGAGCCCTGTGGTTAAAAAATTGGAAGGGAGATAATACTTCTAAATCTAAACTTTGGGCTATTCCCTGCGTAGGAAAAGTGGTGTTTGGTCCTTTTCTAAATGAGATTCTGGAAAAGGCGGCAGACAGGAAAAAGGTTTTCCAGAAGAAAAAACAAAGAAACATCCGAAAACTTTTCGTCCCCAAGGGAACAGGGTCACAAGTTTCAGAGGTAAAGGGAAATCCTGGAGATGGAGTTACCCTAAAGGGGGTAAAGGAAAGGAGTTTATCCTTAACCCCAATCAGACCCCAAAAAAACAATGACGGAAGACCGGTGGGAAGAAGAAATTACTTCAAATGCCTGGATCTTGAATCTGATAAATTTCGCATACAAGATAGAATTTTCTTCTCTCCCTCCTCCAAAATTTCTAATTACAAGACAGGCATCGCCCATGCTTCAACACCGAATGTTGGAAGGCATTCAGAGTCTCCTGCAATTGGAAGCAATTTCTTGGGTTCCACAGCTGGAGCAAGGTCAGGGTCATTATTTTTCCCTGTTCATGGTACCAAAGCCAAACGGCTCATTCCGCACGACAATAAACTTGAAGCCTCTAAAAAAAAGTTCATTGTATACAAGAAATTCAAAATGGAATCCTTGAAATCAACAACTCCAATGATTGCAGCGGGGGCTTATTTCCACATCCTCATTCATGTGGATTTTCAGAAATATCTCAGATTTGCCATTTGTCACAATGGGGAGATCCTGCATTTTAAAATTTGTAGCTCTTCCATTCAGGTTTGCATCTGCCCCCAGACTCTTCACGAAGTTGATGGTCGAAGTAGTGGCATTTCTGAGGTTACAGAACATTGTAATAATTCTATCTCAGCAGAATCAAGGGATCTCCTCAGAGTTCATCAAAATCAGGTGATTTCTTGCTTACAGAATCTAGGTTGGATAATCAATCTAGAGAAATCTAATTTGATTTCCAGCCACAGGAAGATATTTCTGGGCTTAATCCTGGATTCAAGGAAGATGTCCATTTTCCTTCCAAAAGAAAAGATAATATCAATTCGAGAGAAATTTTCTAAGGAAAAGGTTGGTGTCCGTGAGGGAAGCAATGTCGGTTTAGGGTCTATGACATCCACCATCCCTTCTGTACAATGGGCGAAATTTACTCAAGGCTACTACAAGCTCAGACCCTAGTGGTCTGGGACAAAACACAGTTTTCTGTAGAGAAGAAATTTTACCTATCCCCCCCAAGGTAGGAAGATCCCTAAATTGGTGGCTGAAGGAGTCAAATCCGAAGAAAGGAGTTGTTTGGTATCCAGATCTGTTGATCATTACAACAGATGCAAGTGCCTGGGGTTGGGGAGCCCTCATAAATCAGAATTTTTTTTCAAGGTCAATGGCCTCAACACCTGGTAAAAGAGTTCAGGGCAATCTGGGAAGCCCTACAGGCAGCCAAACATCTTCTGTCCAACCAAGATGTAAGAGTGTATTCAGACAATTCTACTGCAGTGGCGTTCATAAGACATCAAGGAGGCACAAAAAACCTAGCTCTGCAAGCGATTTCCTCAAGAATATTTGTCTGGGCAGAAAAAAAAACTATCCTCTATCACTGCAGTTCATCTGAAAGGCTCTTGCAATCTAGTAGCAGATTTTCTGAGTCGGAGAGTTCTGGACCCAGGGGAATGGTCTCTCAATCCTCTTGTCTTCCAGTTGCTAATAAACAGATGGGGGATGATTTGTACAGATCTTTTTGCGTCCCGAAAAAATGCAAAGGTAGAGAGATTCTTCTCCCTGGACCCGAGAGATCGCCCGGAAGCAGTGGATGCATTAGCTCAACCTTGGAACTTTCCTCTAGCATATGCCTTCCCTCCAATCCCTCTTATTGCAAGAACTCCAGCAAAGATCAGGGACAGCAATCAGTAATATTTGTAGCCCCCTTTTGGCCAAAGAGGGGTTGGTTTTGTCTCCTGAAGAGCCTTGCAAGAGATGACCCATTTCATCTTCCATTGAGGGACGATCATCTTCTCCAGGCCCCAGTATGTCATCAAGGCATCCAAAATTTACAGCTCACGGCATGAATCCTGAGGAGCTTCTCTTAGAACAAAGGCGACTATCTAAGAAAGTAAAAGTCTACATCCAAAATCTATTTAAAAATCTGGAGGAAGTTTATGGACTGGATTGCTCCAAAATAAATTGATATTTCTAAACCTGATATACCCTGTATTCTTGATTTTCTACAGGAAGGATTTGAGAAGGGCCTTTCGGTAAGTACCCTTAAGGTCCAGGGGACAGCCTTGGGTGCAGTGTTTGATCAACAAATTGACTTGCCGATAATTCGTTTTTTTTTGAGTCCACCATGACAGCCCCTTAATTCCCTCCCTTATATTTTATTATATTATGTTGTGTATTCTTTTGCATATCCTGTCCCTATGGGTAATTTGAAATACACTAAGGAGGAGTGGGAGGAAAGGGGCTTTTAACCTCTCTGTTTCCTGTTCCTATTAGGTCCTACGGGACCACCTCTCCGATGGCTGTCATGGTGTACTAAAAAAAAACTAATTATCAGTAAGTCATAATTCTGACTTTTTGGCCAGTATTGGATTCTGGGCCCGAAGCCAAATATAAGTCAGAAATGGCGGCTGAAAATATCATAAATGGTGGTAAATGCGCTATATCAGGTAGGCGAATGCATTCCACTTCTTTTATATTTGTTTCATGGGGGTCAAGGCCAAGTCCTGCAGAGTATCCTGAGCCATATTCAGCTGGGCAGGCTTCTTTAGAATTTTCTCTGGGATTATATCCTCTGTGCTGGATCTGGGACCCCGGAACAGTGAGCGGATTTATGGGATGGACACGAGTCACACGACAGGTTTATAGAGCCGGAGGAACCTCGCTGTGATGGTGAGAGGCCTTACAGAGCGCCACAGCGACAGAGACATTACTGATAAAAAGTGATGATCCTCTGTCATATTAAGAGAGGGGTCCACAGCCTTGGAAGGGTCTTCCCTCCAATGGGGAAACAATCAGCAGGATCATTCTTAACCCCTTAAGGACCCAGGGTTTTTTTCATTTTTTTCCTCCTTATCTTTTAAAAAATCATATCTTTTTGCACCTAAAAATCTGTATGATGGCTTATTTTTTGCGCCACCAAAGCTACTTTGTAATGACGTCAGTCATTTTACGCAAAAATCTACGGCGAAACGGAAAAAATCCGCAGCATCATTCTTAAATTGTCCCTAATCCCCCCCCTCCCCATCTGTCCCTGACTCTATCCCTGTCTTCATTTGTACCCAAAACGGCCTATAAATAAAAAAAATGTCATCCCCTGTGGCTGCTCAAATTGCTGCCGTGAGCTATGGAGGGAGGGGGCATGACCAGCCAGGTGCGACGCCATCTGATGCTTGCCAGGGCGCACTTCCGCCCTTCTTCAGGATTATTATAAAATATATAATCTGAATGATGTGATGCTGACCACAGTGGCATTGCTAGGGTTGGTGTCACCCGGTGCGGTAGAAAATGGTGTCACCCCCATACCTCCCCCCTCCCCCCAGTAAGTTTTTAGCCTGTTGTGACAGACACCACTGTTGTAGCGCATTGTGAGAAATTCCAGTATAATAATCAGATATACCAGTTGCCATAGAATGGGAAAGTGTTAAAGAAGTTTTCACCATTTAAATATACAGCTCCCAGAATTACTTAAAGGGGTACTCCACTGGAAAACATTTACTTTTATATCAACTGGTGCCAGAAAGTTAAACAGATTTTTAAATTACTTCTATTTAAAATCTTAATACTTACAGTACTTATAAGCTGGTGTATGCTCCACAGGAAGTTGCGTAGTTCTTTCCAATCTGACCACAGTGCTATTTGCTGACACCTCTGTCCATGTCAGGAACTGTCCAGAGCAGGATAGGGTGGCTATGGGGATTTGCTCCTACTATGGACAGTTCTTGACATGGACAGAGGTGTCAGCACAGAGCACTGTGGTCAGACAGAAAATAAATTAAAAAAGAAAATAACTTCCTGTGAATCGCTTATACAGCAGCTAATAAGTACTGGAAGGATTAAGATTTTTAAATAGAAGTAATTTACAAATCTGTTTAACTTTGTAGCCCCAGTTGATAAAAAAAAATGTTTTCCAGTAGAGTACCCCTTTATGCAGTGGTGAGGTTATGCTGGGAGTTGTAGTTTCACTGACCATAACTGTAGAACTTACAAGTGACTACAGCTCTGATAGGACACAGAGAGGAGAATACACAATGATATCAGTGACGTCTTCTCTATAGTCTTCCCTTATCTAATTCAGATGGTACATACCGCCTGGTCCAGCTAAAACTTCTGTCTGTAGAATGTGACGCCCAGACGTCTCCTCACTATGTCAGGGCATTCTCATCCTCTATATGAAAACAATTATTATTATAAACCTGCCAGACACTGTATCCTCTAAATATAATACTACTATACACTATACTCTTTGATTATAAACCTTCCATACACCATACCCACTGAATATAATAATACCACACACTGTACATTCTGAATATAATACCAACACATACTGTACACTCTGAATATAAATCTGCCACATACTGTACCCCTGAATATAATACTATCACATACTGTACCCTCTGAATATAATACTACCATATACTGTACCCTCTGAATATAAATCTGCCACATACTGTACCCCTGAATATAATACTATCACATACTGTACCCCTGAATATAATACTATCACATACTGTACCCTCTGAATATAATACCAACACATACTGTACACTCTGAATATATTACTACCACCCACTGCGCCCTCTGAATATAATACTTAGAGATGAGCAAACTACAGTAAATTCAACTCGTCACAAACTTCTCGGCTCGGCAGTTGATGGCTTTTCCTGCATAAATTAGTTCAGCTTTCAGGTGCTCCCGTGGGCTGGAAAAGGTGGATATTGTCCTAGGAGAATCTTTCCTATGAATGTATCCACCTTTTCCAGCCCACCGGAGCACCTGAAGGCTGAACTAATTTACGCAGGATAAGTCATCAACTGCTGAGCCGACAAGTTCGTGACGAATCGAATTTACTGTAAGTTCGCTCATCTCTAATAATACTACCACAAACTGCGCCCTCTGAATATAATACTACCACAAACTGCGCCCTCTGAATATAATACTACCACAAACTGCGCCCTCTGAATATAATACTACCACAAACTGCGTCCTCTGAATATAATACTACCACAAACTGCGTCCTCTGAATATAACGTTGCCATACAGTGCACCCTCTGAATATAATACCACAACCGCAGTTACACCCCTCAACATCCGTTAGCTGATGCTATTACCACGGGAGGGGGGTATTGGTGGTGTTGCTAGTGGATGATCGGGGTGCTACTACTGGGGGGGGTGTTGCTGAAGGATGATGAGGGTGCTACTGGCCATCCCCCCTGGCAGTATCACCGCCATCATCCACCATCAGGATCTGCTGATGGAGGTGCTGCTGGGGGGGGGGGGGGGGGTAGTTGCTGGCGGATGATGAGGGTGCTACTGCCAGGGGGGGAGCATTAGGTAGGCAGCAGTTCCCCCACATTAGGTAGGTAGCAGTTTCCCCACATTAGGTAGCATCTTTTCCCCACATTAGGCAGCATAGATTCCCCACATTTGGTACCAGTTTCCCCACATTAGGTAGGTACCAGTTACCCCACATTAGGTAGCAGTTTCCCCACATTCGGTAGCACAGATTCCCCACATTAGGTAGCATAGACTCCCCACATTAGGTAGCATAGACTCTGCACATTAGGTATCATAGACTCCGCACATTAGGTAGCATATACTCCGCACATTAGGTAGCATAGACTCCCCACATTAGGCAGCATAGACTCCCCACATTAGGTAGCATAGACTCCCCACATTAGGCCGCAGGTTCCCTTGCAGGTTCCCCACAATGCATCAAAGTCTCCCCACACACACACACACACACACACACATGCACACACACAAAAAAAACAAACACATACAACACAGAGAGACACACACTCACAGACAGACACACAGAGTCACACACACAGAGTCACACACAGTCACACACAGAGTCACACAAATACACAGAGTCACACACACACACACACAGAGTCACACAAATACACAGAGTCACACAAACACACACAGTCACACACACACACACACAGAGTCACACACACAAACATAGATAGAGACAGACACACTCACCCATCCACCGCAGCGATCCTTCTCACCGGGCGCAATGCGAGTGACGTAACTGACGTCCTCCTGCGCGGCCATGCGGTGTGACGTCAGGCCGGCGCAGACGTGGGAGCGGAGGCCGGGCACAGTACTGGTGAAGGTGAGGGGGGGGGGCGTGATGACGGACAGGCGCACTGAAAGGGGGGGGGGGGTTGCTAACGGACGGGCGCACTGCACACACAGCACAGGGGGGGGGTGCTGACGGATGGGAGGCCGGTCGGGCACATAGGGGGGTGTCAGTGTAGCTGGGGAGAGGGTGTGGGTGCTGCGGAGCGTCTTGGTGTCACCCCATTAGGTTGGTGTCACCCGGTGCGGGCCGCACCCCCCGCACCCGGGTCGCAACGCCACTGGCTGACCACTATTCTCAGTTAGGTCTCGCAATGTTAAAATTTAGAAAAAAGAAAAATAAGGGAACCTTTAAAAATCCACTTTTATTTCATCTTTATAAAAACTTTTGTTTCAGTACATATACAAAAATAGAAAAATATTAAACTATTGACCACCACCAGTGTAATGAATCCTCTTATCTTCAATGGTGCTGCGATCACCGTCTTCTGTTCACTTTCACAAAGTCTCTGTTAGATGATGATGTTCAAACCCTTGTTGTTTCAGTTCTGATAACTAGTCCTTCTTCCAGATTTATGGACCAATTCACATTGATAGTTGTTGTAAATGCGTTTTTCCAGATTTGTAGTAGTTGTCCGTCTTTTATAATCACATAAATACATGTATACACGGGGCTTTTATCTTTCTTTGTCCATGAATACTTTTCCAGATTTATATTGATAATGCTTCTTTCTTTTATAGTCACATAGATGCATGTATACGCGGTGCTTTTATTTTCCTTTATCCATAATTAAATACCCCAATGATGCTCTTCGATAGTTTTTAATATATGTCCCGATATTGGTGGAGGGATTTTATTTGTTTTACTCACACTGATTCACTTGTATACATACGCTAATTAAATAGTGTGCATTTTTTTTTGTTTTTCCGCTGGGTTGGATGAATATCCTCAACCCCTTCCCGCTATAGAACGTATGCATACGTCGAATCATCCGACACATTCGCGCAATTGGACGTATGCATACGTCATAGCGATCTCCGGCACTGCCGTGGGCAGCGCAGGAGAACGGCAACGGGACCTGGCTGTCAATCACAGCTGGAGTCCCGCCACAGCTGCCGAAGCCACGATTGTGCCAGTCCCGGCAGCATTAACCCCATAGATGCCGTGATCAATCCTGATCACGGCATCTATGGTGTTGACGGGGGAGCGCTCTCCCCCTGTTCTGCAACGGCGGTGGCGCGATACAGTCATGGGTCGCTGTTGGTTGCTATGGCAGCAGGAGGTCAGATCATGACCACCTGTATGCCTGCTACAGAAGCCTGTGAGATCCATCCAGAGGCTGAATCGCACAGACTGTAGTGTCTGCAGCTCATCAGGTTATACTGTGCTGCAGTACAAATGTACTGCAGCATAGTATAACCTATAAAAAGCGTAAAAAATAAAATAAAAAGTTCTTCAATAAAAGTATGCAGTGTAAAAATAAATGCCCCTTTCCCAATAAAAGCCCTATATTATCACCAAAAAAGATCAAAAACACAAATCTTATACATTATAGGTATTGCCACGTCCGTAATGATGTGTACTATAAAACTCTAATGTAAATTATCCCGCACGGTGAACGCCGTAAAAAAACATAAAAAAAGTGCAAAATTCGCCAATTTTGGTACAAATAGCGGAATAAAAAAAAAATATCAAAAGGTAGCACAAAAATGATACCAATAAAAAGTACAGCTCAACCCGCAAAAAAATAAGCCCTTACTCAATGGCGTCTGACGAAAAATAAAAAAGTTACGGCTGTTGGAAAATGGCTGTTTTGCTCAGAAAAGGAAAAATAACATAGAAAGCGATATAAAATGGGTATCGCCATAATCGTACTGACCCACAGAATAAATAGAACATCACTTTTACCGCACAGTGTACACCATTAAAAATTTCTAAAAAAAAGCCAGACATTTTCCAGTTTTTCACAATATTTTGAAGTTTTTCACAAAAAATGCTTCACGTGTCAACAAAAATGCACCAGTGTGTGTGCGTGTGTGTATATATATATATATATATATATATATATATATATATATATAGTACAATATGTCAAGAAAAAAAAAAAACTCTCAGAATCGTTCTACTCAGAAAAAGCATTCTAAATTTATTACCATTTAAAGAGATACATGTCAAATTAAAAAAAATGCCTGGTCATAGAGGTAAAAAATGGGTTGGTCCTTAAGGGGTTAATGTACGAGAGGGCATTTACCTTGTTTCACCGTCTGGTATTGTTCACACTATGGCTGGCCGTAAAAACGCCAATTTTCCCCCACAGCGTTTTTTCAGCGGAGAAACGCCACGTCCAGATGTTAGCTGCAAGTCAATGCCAGATTCACTTGGCATTTTTCAGTTTGGCGTTTTTTTAATCCTTTTGGCGTTTTTTTTTTAACAATTTCGGGCTCAGAGGCTGGATTTTCAAAACGCCCGACAAAACCTAGTTTGGCGTTTTTTGCCCTGAAATCGTGGCGTTTTCCTCCAATAGAAGTCTATGTGAGAGCAAAAACACCAAGAAAAATGTCATGTTGGTTTTAAATTTTGCATTTTTGCAAGTGATTTTTATTCTTTCTTGGACTTTAGCGATCCACAAAAGTGATGGAAATACCTATTTTATTAAAATTTCATAGGGTACCATAAAAAAAAAAAAAGATACAGTAGTGATGGAAAAAATTGTATCTAACGAAATTTTATCCTTTATATTAGGAAATGTTTATTAATTTTTAAACAGGGATCAATTTATGTGGGCGGGTAAAGCACTAAAAATTTATCCAACTATAATAAAAATGTGTGTGTGTTTTTCACTTTTTTTTAATTTACATTTTTTAGGTAGTACTACTACTCCCAGCATGGAACACACTGTAACATGATGGGAGTAGTAGTACCTGTACTACCAGACAGATCCCCTGTTGCGATCCTCCTGTATAATTTATAGATGCGGCCAGCCGCTCTTCTATGTTCCCCTGCACTTACGTATATACACACATATTCATATTTCCTGCAGAGAGCTGTGATTGACCAGATGGTTCCAGCCGCATCTTTACATTATACAAGTGGATGTCAGTAGTGAAATCCGCTGTCTTTACTTAACTACAAGTACTACTACTCCCAACATGGAGCACACTCTGCTCAATGCATGGAGCTGTAGTACCTGCACTAATAGACGGATCGCATCATGTGTCAAAAATTACACTCGCTGGGATCTGTCTATTAATGCAGGTACTACAGCTCCCAGCATGGAGCAGAGTGCGCTCCATGTTGGGAGTAGTAGTACCTGCAGTTAAGAACAAATCACAGCGGGTATCACTACTGACACTCGCTGCGATAGTCCTCTAGCTGTATACAGCGCTCGCATCTCTGCACTGTACGCCGGCCACTCACTCATTGATATTTTCCTCAGAGCTGTGATTGGCTGCAACCATCCGGCCAATCCCAGCTCTAGGCGGAAAATATGAATGATGTTCTATTCACATCACTGGCCGGAGTACAGTGCAGAGATACGAGCGCTGTATAGAGCCGCATCTCTGCTATATTATGGACGATCGCATTGGGTGTCAGACTGACACCTGGGGCGATATGTCTATAGTACATGTACTACTACTACCACCATCATGGAACAGTGTGTTCCATGCTGGGAGTAGTAGTACTACATAAAAAATTTAGAAAAAAAGGAGAAAAAAAAAGTTAAACACACACACTTTATAAATAAATTTATTAAAAATTTGTTATAAAAAAAATAAACATTTAGTTAAATACATTTTTTACATTTACTGCATCCTTTTTTTTTTTTTTTTTTTGGTACCCAACTATTTTGTAAAAAAAATGCCAAAGAGGCCAAAAAAGGCAAATTCCACACAAAGGTAAAAACGCAAAAAAAAAAAAAAACACGCAGGGAAAAACTGTGGCAGTTTTTCTGGCGTTTTTAAGCCAAAAAAAAAATTTTAAATCGCAGGGCAAAAATCTCAGTGGAATTCTAGCCTAAGTCAGAAAACCCACATGCAGACTTTGTAGTTTTTAAATGTTTCAGATACCATACGTATATTAGTCCACTTTACACACTTAGTTGTACTATGCTCTCAATGTCATTTATATACATTGTAAATGTTCATGTGATAGCATTCAATTATAGATATTTGTTAGTATAAAGCAAGACCTGATATTGATCATAGGTGCAGTTCATATTGTCCGGTTCGACGCGTTTCTTTTGCCAGTTCTTCAGGAACCTTTTTCAGGCTGTTTTCCCAGGTTGTAAGTCCACAATGAGTTTTTGATGTCCGACACTGATGGCGGTCAACATCAAATGCCGCTATTGCAACTTCCTTATATAAGACGTTATGTCCACTCTCCACCTTAAACTAGCAGGTTCTACCTATCCCTTCTTCTAACGTCAGTTCCCTGGCATGTCTATGTACAAGGATGGTCTTTATTAAGCCCGGGTATGGATAGGATATAGGATTCAGATATAGGTTAGGGTAAAATTAATAACGTGTTCTAACCATTCTATCATTATTTTTTGTATGGATTTTTTTGATTGGACTGCATAAGAAATACACTAAAGCTAACGATGTTTCATTATAAAACGCTAAATATTATAAGTATGATAGTATTAGGTATTATTTTTAATATTTGTTTTGCATTTATTTTTTTTGTTGTTTTTCATCATACTTGTTTGTTTTTATATTATGTATATATGGAAATGTATTTCTACACGTTATTTATTACCTTTATCTAGAAAAAGACTAGATATATTTATGTCAAATTTAAATAGAACTTTTACATTTTAATGCACCATATGACTTTTGGGGGGGACACTAGAACATATTTTGGAGATTGAACATTTATATAAAACTTGAATATGTTATAAATTAATTTAATCCCTTGGGCTTGACTGAATCCATCCAATATGTCCATTTGGCTTCCACTTGTAGGAGAATCTTATCCCAGTTACCTCCCCTTCACCCAATTACATAAAAAAAAATCATGAGACTGGCCCCTATTGGAGAGTATAGTAATATAGATGTCTTTACAGATGTAGTGACAAAAGCCCTTAGATCTTTGGACACTCGGCTGAGTAGACCCCAAAATCTTACTAGAGCTGAAAGACAGGCATTGACAACTCTTGAAAAAGATTCCTCCCTGGTCATCAAACCCTCGGACAAAGGGGGAAACATTGTATTGATGGCCAGGGAGGAATATAAAAAGATGTGTATTAGTCTACTTAATGACAGACAATGTTACACACGGATGACAGAAAATCCAACCAAAAAATTTAGTGCTGAGTTACTACAGATTCTAAATTAGGCTAAAAGTGCAAAGATGATCAGTTGAGGTGGAATATGAATATTTGAAACCTGATATGCCAAGAACAGCATGTTTTTATACGATCCCAAAGATACACAAGGGGTATCCCCCATAAAGGGGTTGACCCATTGTGTCGGGGGTAGACAATTTGATGGAAGCACCAAGTCAATATCTGGACCAGGTATTAAGGCCCTTTGTGTACTCGCTGCCGTCATTTGTGTGAGACACAATGGATGTGCTGAGGAGACTGGAAGGTCTAGAACTTGAAGAAGGGTCTTACTTGGCATCTTTGGATGTGGAGGCGTTGTACTCCAGTATTCCACATGACCTGGGGCTTATAAACAAGGGGACTACAATACACCTCGCATAATTAGTTATTCGTTTATTATCATTTGTTCTCACAAGTAATGATTTCGTCTTCGAGGGGAGGTCCTTCCACCAGCAGTGTGGAACAGCCATGGGGAGCCCTTGTGCCCCAAGTTACGCTAATTTATACTTAGGCTGGTGGCAGGACCAAACCGTTTTCGGAGATGAAATGAATGAATGGACGCAGCACATCAGTTTATGCGTACGATTCATAGATGATGTCCTATTGATTTGGACATCATCAAAAAACAAATTTGAACAATTTGTACAAATTCTGAACGACAATGCACTTAACCTCAAATTTACGCATACAATCAGCCAGCACAGAATTGAAGTTTCGACATCAAAGTAAGACCATACGATTGAGACTACACTCCATAGAAAAGACACAGCTACTAATACCCTTCTTCAGTGGGAGAGTTACAACCCCCTCCCCATTAAGAAAGGTATACCAGGTATACCAGGACCAGGACAGTATTTAAGGGTGAGGCGAAATTGTTCGAGCCTCACAGAATTTGAAATGAAAGCCAAAGAATTGAGGCAATGACTGAGAGAAAGGGGGTATCCCAATAAGGTACTGAAGAAAGCCTATCATAGGGCCCTACAAAGTCCGAGGGCCCAACTGCTAAGCCCAAAACTGAGACAGGAGGAAGATGAAGTTATCTGAATAATAGGTAACTTTGATGATAAATCCCAGGAAGTGAAAGAAATCTTCTGAAGATATTGAGAACAGATAAAATGTTGTCTACAGTTCTATCATAAAGTCCCTCCATAACAAATCGAAGGAGGAAAAATCTGAAAGGAGTAACTTTGAACTGGAAAAAAATCAGGAGACATGGTTAAGAACGGGGGCTAAAGGCACTTACCCTTGTAGTGGGTGCATTGTGTGCTCACACATCAAAAAGGGTAACCGATGTGAAAGTGCTAGTACACATTAAGATATTCCCTTTGAAACACTGGGCGAACTGTAACACGAAAGGGGTGGTGTATGTACTGAGCTGCCCCTGCCCGGTGAATTATGTGGGAAAAACATTCAGGACACTTAAAAGTAGGATACAAGAGCATTTAGCCAATATAATCATCAGAAAGATACTCCTGTGGGAAAGCACTTTTCCCAAAACCATGATGCAAACCCTAGGGAATTAATTTGTTAGAAGTGGTCAGTCCCCCAGTCAGAGGAGGTAACTGGGATAAGATTCTCTTACAAGTGGAAGCCAAATGGATATTTTGGATGGACTCAGTCAAGCCCAAGGGATTAAATTAATTTATAGCGTATTCAAGTTTTATATAAATGTTCAATCTCCAAAATATGGTATGTTCTAGTGTCCCCCCAAAAGTCATATAGTGCATTAAAATGTAAAAGTTCTCTTTAAATTTGACATAAATATATCTAGATTTTTTCTAGATAAAAGGTAATAAATAATATGTAGAAATAAATTTCCATATATACATAATATAAAAAAACAAACAAGTATGATTAAAAACAACAACACAAAAAATAAATGCAAAACAAATATGAAAAATACCTCCTAATCCTCATGATAATCTTAGGTAATGCCCCCCAATAAAATAAATTTAGCACATCATACTGTCATAATTATAATAATATGTAGCGTTTTATAATGAAACATCGTTCGCTTTAGTGTATTCCTTATGAAGTCCAATCAAAAAAATCCATACAAAAAATACTGATAGAATGGTTAGAACACGTTATTAATTTTACCCTAGCCTATCTCTGAATCCTATATCCTATCCATACCCGGGCTTAATATGGACCATCCTTGTACATAGACACACCAGGGAACTGACGTTAGAAGAAGGGATAGGTAGAACCTGGTAGGTTAAGGTGGAGAGTGGAAATGACGTCTTATATAAGGAAGTTGCAATGGCGGCATTTGATGCTGATCGCCATCAGTGTCGGACATCAATAACTCATCGTGGACTTACAACCTGGGAAAACAGCCTGAAAAAGGTTCCTGAAGAACTGGCAAAAGAAACGTGTCGAACCGGACAATATGAACTGCACCTATGATCAATATCAGGTTTTGCTTTATACTAACAAATATCTATAATTGAATGCTATCACATGAACATTTACAATTTATATAAATGACATTGAGAGCATAGTACAACTAAGTGTGTAAAGTGGACCAATATACGTATGGTATCTGAAACATTTAAAAACTACATGACAGTCTGCACGTGGGTAAATAAAAAGAGAGAGTGCACTTGAACATGTGGACATAAATAATGAAATATACCAAAGGAATTTTACACAGCAGGGATGTGGAATTTCTATCGCCCGACACCTGGGACTAGCAGTTTTGGGCGCCGGGCAGGTGAATTTGTCCGGCCCTTAGCCTGGCTTCGGGCAAGAAGGGCCGGACCTGACAAGTGCGGTGGCGATCTGCAGTCTGTATGGAGCGGGCTCCCGACTCCTGCCCGCTCCATACTCTGCAGCCTGTGTCCTCGGAAGCAGAGCAGGGGAGATGAGAAGCTGTGTACAGTATTTGTCTTCTCTCCCCTGCTCTGCAGACGTGCGGGGGGGAGATGAGGGGGCGTGGCTTCTTGCTCCCCGTGCAGACCTGCGTCCTCTGCCTTCCCTCCCCCCCAGCTGTAGCTTCGGAGAGCTGAGGGGAGGAGGCGCGTCTGCACGGGGAGATGCTTGCGGCGCTCTGCAGTATGTATGGAGCGGGCTCGGGATTCCTGCCCGCTCCATACTCTGCAGCCCCCGGCTGTTCTCAGTAGCCGGGGGCCGCCGCTAATAGCCAGCATGCGGCGAGCGCCGCGGCTGGCTATTAACCCTTTAGATCGCCGCTGTCAAAGCTGACAGCGGTGTCTAAAGGGACATGTGAATGCTCCCTGGTGGGCTAGTGGGGTGGATCACCCCCCCGCGGCGCGATCGCAGGGGGGCGATCCTCTATGGAGGTAGCCGGAGGACTTACCTCTGCTTCCTCCTGTCCCGCTCTGTCATTGATAGATCCTGGCTGGACCAGGCTCTATCAATGGATCACAGAGCACACAGATTAATAGAGTTCAATAGAATCTATTCATCTGTCTGAGGAATCTAATGATTCCTCATAAGTCTAATAAAGTGTAAAAAATAAATAAAATAAAATAAAGTTTTAATAAAAGTTTGAAAGACACACATTAACCTAGTGGTCTTCAAACTGTGCCCCTCCAGATGTTACAAAACTACAATTCCCAGCATGCCAGGACAGCCGTTGGCTGTCCGGGCATGCTGGGAGTTGTAGTTTTGCAACATCTGGAGGGCCACAGTTTGAAGACCGCTGCATAACCCCTTCCATGTTAAAAGTTCAAATCACCCCCTTTCCCTATATAAAAACACGAAAACATAATAAAAATAAACATATTTGGTATCGCTTCGTGCGTAATTGTACAACCTATTAAAATATAACATTATGTATCCCGTACGGTAAATGTAAAAAAATACCAAACCACAGATTTGCAATTTTTATAATATCCCAGAAAAAAAAGTTAAAAAGCGATTAAAAAGTCAGATCAATACCAAGATGGTACCGATACTAAAAACTGATTATGGCGCAAAAAATGAGCCCTCATACAGCCTGGTATGCAGAAAAAAAATAAAGCTACAGGGGTTAAAAAATGGCAATTAAAAAAATTAGAAAAAGTCCAGAATTAGTAAAACATGATGTAAATGATACAAATCTGGTATTACTGTAATCAGGCGCCTAAAGTATAAAACTAACATGTTACCACAAGGTAAATGGCGCAGAAAAGAAAACCACCAAATCTGCAAAATTATCTTTTACTATTTCAATTTCACTTCCCTTAATATATGTATATATATTTTTGGTTCGGAGAATGTTATTGAAAAATTAAAAGGTATCATTATAGTAGGTAGTTATGGCTATTATAGGGCGAGGAGGAAAAAAACGAGAGTGTAAAAGCGAAAATTGACCGGACAAGTGGATCGTCATGAGGGACAAGTAGATTTTGCTCCATTTTAGTCCCATGGACAAGTAGTTTTTTATAAAATTTCCACACCCCTGCACAGTAATGTTATTAGTATGTGAAGTAACAATAAGATATATCAACATACTAATTAATAGTAGTCTACACAATTGCAAGCAACGCACAGTCATATTTAAATAACTACAATAGTGAATTAATGGTCACTCAAATTCTATAACTTACTGCACAACTTTTTATGTCACACCGGACAACCTGCATGAATAGTGTGTGTATTGGGCCATGTCTACAAATAACAAAATATGGTGGTGTAAACAATATGTGTAACATACATGTACATAACAACATATCAGCAATGAAGATGTGGAATGTATATATATATATATACCAATAACGCAGTTGCAATGAATATAAGTGTATAACAATAATGCACTTGTGAACCGTAAATAATCGGAACATGGCTCAAGCAACTAACATACCCAGTGGGATATCCAAAATCAACCCCACCTAATCTGTGCTGAAATTGACCAAAAAGCTAAACCACCTGTGCATTGTAACAGACAAACTGTGTGAGTGTAAGTGCGTATGATTGGTAGTGAGGATCTGGTATCAACACTATCTAATATATGTACGTAACTAACAGTAAATGCCCACACATAACGGCAGTAAATGACTGGGGCAAGAAAACAAGTAGCAAGGACCCCTAACTACATGCAAGGTGCCGGCAAATCATAAGCTAGTGTATATATAACACAACTTGTATGAACAAATAGTTACATGGTATAAATGTTGTGGAAGAATTGGTTAAAAGCACCATATTTGTCTGCATGTAGTGCATAAATGTACAGTAACCCCCCCCGACATGCGATGGCCCCGACATATGATAAAATCGACATACGATGCTTTTATATGTCGGGGCCATCACATTAACTGCTATCCAACAGCGCAAAATGCTTAAGCTGCTGTCGGATAGCAGTTTAAGCATCCCGGTCAGGTTCACTTACATATCCCCGCTGCTCCGGGTCCACTTCGCGATCCTCCGGCGTCTTCTGTATCTTCTCCAGGGTCCGGGCCTCGCTTTCCGGCGTCGTTATTATGTCAGTGCGCACACCATGCCGGCGCAGCAGCGTAATAATGTCACCAGAAAGCGAGGCCCGGACCCTGCAGAAGAAGCCGGAGGATCCCGAAGAAGGCAGCGGGACAGCAGCGGGAGCCCCTGGGACAGCTTCGGGAGCGGTGAGGACGCGGTCCGGAGTGGCGGGGACAGGTGAGTGTATCTTCCTATACTTTACATTGCATGGATCCCTCACTATACGATGGATTTGACAAACGATGGGTCGTTTGGAACAAATTACCATCGTATGTTGAGGGACCACTGTACTAGATAAGATGGTTTATTGAAACAACATCCTTGTAATACGGACTGTAGTAGTACTATCTATATAGAGCTTAAGTGTATACTAGTATATACTGGTGGACATTGAGCAAGTATATCACCAGTGAGGTGCAAAACAATCTATCAAATGGTTAATTTAAATATGATGCAGTCTACATGAACAATGCAGAACAGGAATAGGAACACAAAGTGCAAGGAGACACAGTCAGAGACGAACAAGGAATGGTTTATATAAACATATTGGTTTTCTGACCTAGTGTGAACAATACCAGTCGGTGAAACAAGGTGAATTCCCCTCTTGTACATTAAGGATATTCATCCAGCCCAGCGGAAAAACGAAAAAATGGCCACTATTTAATTAACGTATGTATACAAGTGAATCAGTGTGAATACTACGACTAAAACCCTTCCACCAATATCGGGACATAGGATCAGCCCGTGACTCCATTTACTTTAATGATCCGACCGGAGTCAAACATCGGTTCAGTTTTAACCCGTATGCGGTTTCCTGACCGGACCTAAAACCTTAGTATACTACGGTTTTAGGTCCGGTACAAAACCGCATACGGGTCAAAACAGAGCCGACCGGAGTCACTGTTTGGCTCCGGTCGGATCATTAAAGTAAATGGAGTCACGGGCTGATCCGGCCGGGATACGGGAGCGTCGGTTAGCCCCTCCCCCCCCCCCCCCCCCCGCCAGATCCAGCACCTGTATGTACAAAACGTGGTGTGAATGCACCCAACAGAGACTTTGTGAAAGTGAACAGAAGACGGTGATCACAGCACTATTGAAGATAAGAGGATTCATTACACTGGTGGTGGTCATTAGTTTCATATTTTTCTATTTTTGTATATGTACTGCACCTAAAGTTTTTATGAAGACGAAATAAGTGAATTTTTAAAGGTTCCCTTATTTTTCATTTTTTCTAAATTTTAATATTGGGAGACCTAACCGAGAATAGTGGTCAGCACCACATCATTCATATATCCTAAAGAAGGAGCGGAAGTGTGCCCCGGCAAGCATCAGATGGCGTCGCACCTGCCTGGTCATGCCCCCTCCCTACATAGCTCACGGCAGGAATTTGAGCAGCCACAGGGGATGAAAAAAAAAAAAAAGGTATTTAACCCCTTCAGGACCAAGCCCATTTTGGCCTTAAGGACCAGAGCGTTTTTTGCACATCTGACCACTGTCACTTTAAACATTAATAACTCTGGAATGCTTTTAGTTATCATTCTGATTCCGAGATTGTTTTTTCGTGACATATTCTACTTTAACGTAGTGGTAACATTTTTTGGTAACTTGCATCCTTTCCTTGTGAAAAATCCTAAAATTTGATGAAAAATTTGAAAATTTTGCATTTTTCTAACTTTGAAGCTCTCTGCTTGTAAGGAAAATGTATATTACAAATTAAAAAAAAATTTATTCACATATACAATATGTCTACTTTATGTTTGCATCATAAAAGTGACGAGTTTTTACTTTTGGAAGACACCAGAGGGCTTCAAAGTTCAGCAGCAATTTTCCAATTTTTCACAAAATTTTCAAACTCACTATTTTTCAGGGACCAGTTCAGGTTTGAAGTGGATTTGAAGGGTCTTCTTATTAGAAATACCCCACAAAAGACCCCATTATAAAAACTGCACCCCCGAAAGTATTCAAAATGACATTCAGTCATCATTTTAACCCTTTAGGTGTTTCACAGGAATAGAAGCAAAGTGAAGGAGAAAATTCACAATCTTAATTTTTTACACTCGCATGTTCTTGTAGACCCAATTTTTAAATTTTTACAAGGGGTAAAAGGAGAAAATGTATACTTGTATTTGTAGACCAATTTCTCTCGAGTAAGCACATACCTCATATGTCTATGTTAAGTGTTCGGCGGGCGCAGTAGAGGGCTCAGAAGGGAAAGAGCGACAAGGGGATTTTGGAGAGTACGTTTTTCTGAAATGGTTTTTGGGGGGCATGTTGCATTTAGGAAGCCCCTATGGTGCCAGAACAGCAAAAAACCCTCACATGGCATACCATTTTGGAAACTAGACCCCTTGAGGTACGTAACAAGGAATAAAGTGAGCCTTAATACCCCACAGGTGTTTCACGACTTTTGCATATGTAAAAAAAAATTATTTTTTTTCACTAAAATGTGTGTTTCCCCCCAAATTTCACATTTTTCCAAGGGTTAATAGCAGGAAATACCCCCCAATATTTGTAACCCCTTCTCTTCTGAGTATGGAGGTACCCCATAAGTTGACCTGAAGTGCACTATGGGCGAACTACAATGCTCAGAAGAGAAGGAGTCATATTTGGCTTTTTGAGAGCAAATTTTGCTCGGGGGGCATGTCGCATTTAGGAAGCCCCTATGGTGCCAGAACAGCAAAAAATACCCACATGGCATACCATTTTGGAAACTAGACCCCTTGAGGAATGTAATAAGGAATAAAGTGAGCCTTATTACCCCACAGGTGTTTCACGACTTTTGCATATGTAAAAAAAAAAAAAATAATTTCCACTAAAATGTGTGTTTCCCCCCTAATTTCACCTTTTTGCAAGGGTTAATAGCAGAAAATACCCCCCAAAATTTGTAACCCCATCTCTTCTGAGTATGGAGGTACCCCATAAGTTGACCTGAAGTGCACTATGGGCGAACTACAATGCTCAGAAGAGAAGGAGTCATATTTGGCTTTTTGAGAGCAAATTTTGCTCGGGGAGCATGTCGCATTTAGGAAGCCCCTAAGGTGTCAGAACAGCAAAATAACCCCCACATGGCATACCATTTTGGAAACTAGACCCCTTGAGGAACGTAACAAGGGGTACAGTGAGCATTTGCCCCCCACTGGTGTCTGACAGATCTTTGGAACAGTGGGCTGTACAAGTTTTCATTTTCATGGACCACTGTTCCAAAGATCCGTCAGACACCTGTGGGGGGTAAATTCTCACTGCACCCCTCATTACATTCCGTGAGGGGTGTCGTTTCCGAAATGGGGTCACATGTGGGTTTTTTTTTTTTTTTGCGTTTGTCAAAACCGCTGTAACAATCAGCCACCCCTGTGCAAATCACCTCAAATGTACATGGCGCACTCTCCCTTCTGGGCCTTGTTGTGCGCCCCCAGAGCACTTTGCGCTCACATATGGGGTATCTCTGTAGTCGGGAGAAATTGCGTTACAAATTTTGGGGGGCTTTTTTCCCTTTTACCTCTTGTGAAAATGTAAAGTATAGGGCAACATCAGCATGTTAGTGTAAAAAATAAAAAAAATTTTACACTAACATTCTGGTGTAGACCCCAACATTTCCTTTTCATGAAGGGTTAAAGAAAAAGCCCCCCAAACCTTGTAACGCAATTTCTCCCGAGTACAGCGATACCCCATATGTGACCCTAAACTGTTGCCCTGAAATACGACAGGGCTCCAAAGTGAGAGCGCCATGTGCATTTGAGGCCTAAATTAGGGATTTGCATAGGGGTGGACATAGGGGTATTCTACGCCAGTGATTCCCAAACAGGGTGCCTCCAGCTGTTGCAAAACTCCCAGCATGCCTGGACAGTCAACGGCTGTCCGACAATACTGGGAGTTGTTGTTTTTCAACAGCTGGAGGCTCTGCTTTGGAAACAGTGGTGTACCGGACGTTCTTATTGGGGGAGGGGGGCTGTGTAGGGGTATGTGTATATGTAGTGTTTTTAACTTTTTATTTTATTTTGTGTTAGTGTAGTGTAGTGTTTTTAGGGTACAGTCACATGGGCGGGGGTTACAGCGAGTTTCCCAGCGCAAAATTTGCTGCATCTCAAGATGCGAGAAACCCACTGTAAAAGCCTCGCCCATGTGAATGTACCCTGTACATTCACGGGGGTGGCGGGGCGGGGGGGGCTTGCATCAGCTGTTGCAAAACCACAACTCCCAGCATGCATGGTCTGTTAGTGCATGCTGGGAGTCATAGTTTTGCAACAGCTGGAGGCACACAGGTTAGGAAACACTGAGTTAGAAACAGACAATGTTTCCCAACCAGTGTGTCTCCAGTTGTTGCAAAACTACAACTCCCAGCATGCCCAGACAGCTGAAGGGCATGCTGGGAGTTGTAGTTCGGCAACATCTGAAGGGCCAGATGTTGCTGAACTAAAACTCCCAGCATGCCTGGACAGTCAGTGCATACTGGGAGTTGTAGTTTTGCAACAGCTGGAAGAGCACAGATTGGAGACCATTATACAATGGTCTCCAAACTGGGGCCCTCCAGATGTTGCAAAACTACAACTCCCAGCATGCATGGTCTTTTAGTGCATGCTGGGAGTTATAGTTTTGCAACAGCTGGAGGCACACAGGTTAGGAAACACTGAGTTAGAAACAATGTTTCCCAACCAGTGTGTCTCCAGCTGTTGCAAAACTACAACTCCCAGCATGCCCAGACAGCTGAAGGGCATGCTGGGAGTTGTAGTTCGGCAACATCTGAAGGGCCAGATGTTGCTGAACTAAAACTCCCAGCATGCCTGGACAGTCAGTGCATGCTGGGAGTTGTAGTTTTGCAACAGCTGGAAGAGCACAGATTGGAGACCATTATACAATGGTCTCCAAACTGGGGCCCTCCAGATGTTGCAAAACTACAACTCCCAGCATGCCCGGACAGCCAAAGGCTGTCTAGGCATGCTGGGAGTTGTAGTTTTCAGACTCCTAGAAGCAGCAGTGAAGATCTTCACTGCTGCCTCTGAGGACCACATACTTACCCGTCGCTGCTCGTCCACGTGGCCGGTCCCGCGCTGCTCCTCGGTCCCGCCGCTGGATCAGGTAAGTCCGCCGGTCCCCACGTGTTCCCCCCGAATGCCGCAGGTCCCCGCGAGCCCCTGCAGCGCTTCGTCCCCCGTTCTGCCCGACTTCCAGGGGCGGGCAGTGCGGGGGATCTGAACTTTCACCCCAGATCACTGTGATTGGTCCACAGGGACCAATCACAGTGATCGCTGACCAGGACCACCAATTGATGGTCCTGGGGGTGAAGCAGAAGTTGTCCCCTGCTGGAAACAGCGGGACTTCTGCCAGTTAACCCGTGCGATGCTGCGCATCGCCGGGTTAACTGCATGTCATTTATAAACGCCGGGATGCGCGAACGCACTGCACAACCCGGCGTTTATATATGACATTCTGCGGGAAGGGGTTAAAGACTGTTTATGGTACAAATGAAGACAGGGATAGAGTCAGGGACAGATGGGGAGGGAGAATTAGGGACAGTTTAGTTGATAGGTACTCTTTAAGAATGATCCTGCTGATTGTTTCCCTATTGGAGGGAAGACCCTTCCAAGGCTGTGGACCCCTCTCTTAATGTGACAGAGGATCATCACTTTTTATCAGTAATGTCTCTAACCGCTGTGGCGCTCTATATGGCCTCTCACCATCACAGCGGGGTTCCTCCTGCTCTATAAATCTGTCATGTGACTCGTGTCCATCCCATAAATCCGCTCACTGTTCTGGGGTCACAGATCCAGCACAGAGGAAATAATCCCAGAGAAAATTCTAGTAAAGGAGGGAATGAAACTATAGAGAAGCCTGCCCCGCTAAATATGGCTCAGGACACGCTGCAGGACTTGGCCTTGGCCCCGATGAAACAAATACAAAGAAGTGGAATGCCTTCGCCTACCTGATGTTGCGCATTTACCACCATTTATGATATTTTCAGCCGCCATTTCTGACTTATATTTGGCTTTGGGCCTAGAAGCCAATACTGGCCAAAAAATTATGACTTACTGATAATTTGGTTTTTTTGAGTACACAATGACAGCCACCGGAGAGATGGTCCCCTAGGACCTAATAGGAACAGGAAACAGAGGTTAAAAGCCCCTTCCCTCCCACTCATCCTCAGTGTATTTCAAATTACCCATAGGGACAGGAGATCCAAAAGAATACACAACATAATAAAATATAAGGGAGGGAATTAAGGGGCTGTCATGGTGGACAAAAAAAAATAAAAATTATCGGTCATAATTCTGTCTTTATTAATCATTTACCATGAGAGAGAGAGAAATATCAAGTAAATAATTTAGGGAGGGACAATAGCATGTAGCACCTTTCTAACAAAGGAAAGGGCTTGAGAATCTGATAAGTCAACTCTATAATATCTGAAAAATGTATGAGAGCTGGACCAGGTGGCGGCCTTGCAAATCTAGTCAATGGACGCAGTAGATCTTTCTGCCCAAGAAGCAGACATGGCCCTAGTAGAATGGGCCTTTAATCCTTTTGGGACTTGTTCCCCTCTTGAAGAATATGGTGATCCATAATTGGTTTATCAAACAAACACTGCACCCAAGGCTATCCCCTGTACCTTAAGGGTACTTACTGAATACAGGGTATATCAGGTTTAGAAATATCAATTTATTTTGGAGCAATCCAGTCCATAAACTTCTTCCAGATTTTGAAATAGATTTTGGATGTAGACTTTTACTTTCTTAGATAGTCGCCTTTGATGTAGGAGAAGCTCCTCAGGATCCATGCCGTGAGCTGTAAATTTTGGATACCTTGATGAAATATTGAGCCCTGGAAAAGATGATCGTGCCTCAATGGAAGATGAAATGGGTCATCTATTACAAGGCTCTTCAGGAGACAAAACTAACCCCTCGTTGGCCAAAAGGGGGCTACAAATATTACTGATTGCAGTCCCTGATCTTTGCTAGACTTCTTGCATCCACTGCAACCTCACTCCCCCACCTGTAACACCGCTATGCTGGCTGGATAGAATAAAAAGACCTGACTGGTGAGTGCGACCCTGGTCTTTCTTTACTCTTGCGTTGTTCTTTCTGCTTTGGCCACGCACCTCCACTGCAGGCTTTGATTGGATCCCATCCTGTGTGCAATGCCCGCTTACAGTGTCGCTTAGTTACGTATGTGCCAGCTCCTGTCTCTTGTTGCTCATGACCCTAACACCAACATTGCTTCCCTCACGGACACCAACCTTTTCCTTTGGAAGCTTGAACATTTCTCTTGAATTGATATTATCTTTTCTTTTGGAAGGAACATGGACATCTTCCTTGAATCCAGGATTAAGCCCAGAAATATCTTCCTGTGGCTGGAAATCAAATCTGATTTCTCAAGATTGATTATCCAACCTAGATTCTGTAAGCAAGAAATCACCTGATTTTGATGAACTCTGAGAGATCCCTTGATTCTGCTGAGATAAGATTGTCTAGATATGGAATTATTACAATGTTCTTGTTACGCCGAGCGCTCTGGGTCCCCGCTCCTCCCCGGAGCGCTCGCAACATCCTCACTACGGCAGCGCCCCGGTCAGTTCCACTGACCGGGTGCGCTGCGATACCGCCTCCAGCCGGGATGCGATTCGCGATGCGGGTGGCGCCCGCTCGCGATGCGCACCCCGGCTCCCATACCTGACTCGCTCTCCGTCGGTCCTGTCCCGGCGCGCGCGGCCTCGCTCCCTAGGGCGCGCGCGCGCCGGGTCTCTGCGATTTAAAGGGCCACTGCGCCACTGATTGGCGCAGTGGTTCTAATTAGTGTGTTCACCTGTGCACTCCCTATGTATACCTCACTTCCCCTGCACTCCCTCGCCGGATCTTGTTGCCATCGTGCCAGTGAAAGCGTTTCCTTGTGTGTTCCTAGCCTGTGTTCCAGACCTCCTGCCGTTGCCCCTGACTACGATCCTTGCTGCCTGCCCCGACCTTCTGCTACGTCCGACCTTGCTTTTGTCTACTCCCTTGTACCGCGCCTATCTTCAGCAGTCAGAGAGGTTGAGCCGTTGCTAGTGGATACGACCTGGTTACTACCGCCGCAGCAAGACCATCCCGCTTTGCGGCGGGCTCTGGTGAACACCAGTAGTAACTTAGAACCGGTCCACTAGCACGGTCCACGCCAATCCCTCTCTGGCACAGAGGATCCACCTCCTGCCAGCCGGCATCGTGACAGTAGATCCGGCCATGGATCCCGCTGAAGTTCCTTTGCCAGTTGTCGCCGACCTCACCACGGTGGTCGCCCAGCAGTCACAACAGATAGCGCAACAAGGCCATCAGCTGTCTCAACTGACCGTGATGCTACAGCAGCTACTACCACAGCTTCAGCAATCATCTCCTCCGCCAGCTCCTGCACCTCCTCCGCAGCGAGTGGCCGCTTCCGGCCTACGACTATCCTTGCCGGATAAATTTGATGGGGACTCTAAGTTTTTCCGTGGCTTTCTTTCACAATGTTCCCTGCACTTGGAGATGATGTCGGACCAGTTTCCTACTGAAAGGTCTAAGGTGGCTTTCGTAGTCAGCCTGCTCTCTGGGAAAGCTCTGTCATGGGCCACACCGCTCTGGGACCGCAATGACCCCGTCACTGCCTCTGTACACTCCTTCTTCTCGGAAATTCGAAGTGTCTTTGAGGAACCTGCCCGAGCCTCTTCTGCTGAGACTGCCCTGCTGAACCTGGTCCAGGGTAATTCTTCCGTTGGCGAGTACGCCATACAATTCCGTACTCTTGCTTCTGAACTATCCTGGAATAATGAGGCCCTCTGCGCGACCTTTAAAAAAGGCCTATCCAGCAACATTAAAGATGTTCTGGCCGCACGAGAAATTCCTGCTAACCTACATGAACTCATTCATCTAGCCACTCGCATTGACATGCGTTTTTCCGAAAGGCGTCAGGAGCTCCGCCAGGATATGGACTTTGTTCGCACGAGGCGTTTTTTCTCCCCGGCTCCTCTCTCCTCTGGTCCTCTGCAATCCGTTCCTGTGCCTCCCGCCGTGGAGGCTATGCAAGTTGACCGGTCTCGCTTGACACCTCAAGAGAGGACACGACGCCGCATGGAGAATCTTTGCCTGTACTGTGCCGGTACCGAACACTTCCTGAAGGATTGTCCTATCCGTCCTCCCCGCCTGGAAAGACGTACGCAGACTCCGCACAAAGGTGAGACAGTCCTTGATGTCAACTCTGCTTCTCCACGTCTTACTGTGCCTGTGCGGATATCTGCCTCTACCTTCTCCTTCTCTACTATGGCCTTTTTGGATTCTGGATCTGCAGGAAATTTTATTTTGGCCTCTCTCACCAACAGGTTCAACATCCCGGTGACCAGTCTCGCCAGACCCCTCTACATCAATTGTGTTAACAATGAAAGATTGGACTGTACCATACGTTACCGCACGGAGCCCCTCCTAATGTGCATCAGACCTCATCATGAAAAGATTGAGTTTTTGGTCCTCCCCAATTGCACTTCCGAAATTCTCCTTGGACTACCGTGGCTTCAACGCCATTCCCCAACCCTTGATTGGTCCACAGGGGAGATCAAGAGCTGGGGTACCTCTTGTTTCAAAGACTGCCTTAAACCGGTTCCCAGTACTCCCTGCCGTGACCCTGTGGTTCCCCCTGTAACCGGTCTCCCTAAGGCCTATATGGACTATGCTGACGTATTTTGCAAAAAACAAGCTGAGACTTTACCTCCTCACAGGCCTTATGACTGTCCTATTGACCTCCTCCCGGGCACTACTCCACCCCGGGGCAGAATTTATCCTCTGTCCGCCCCAGAGACTCTTGCTATGTCTGAATACATCCAGGAAAATTTAAAAAAGGGGTTTATCCGCAAATCCTCCTCTCCTGCCGGAGCTGGATTTTTCTTTGTGTCCAAGAAAGATGGCTCCCTACGTCCTTGTATTGACTACCGCGGACTTAATAAAATCACGGTAAAGAACCGCTACCCCCTACCTCTTATCTCTGAACTCTTTGATCGCCTCCAAGGTGCCCACATCTTTACCAAACTGGACTTAAGAGGTGCTTATAATCTCATCCGCATCAGGGAGGGGGACGAATGGAAAACTGCATTTAACACTAGAGATGGACACTTTGAGTATTTGGTCATGCCCTTTGGCCTGTGCAACGCCCCTGCCGTCTTCCAAGACTTTGTTAATGAAATTTTTCGTGATCTCTTATATTCCTGTGTTGTTGTGTATCTGGACGATATTCTGATTTTTTCTGCCAACTTAGAAGAACACCGCCAGCATGTCCGCATGGTTCTTCAGAGACTTCGAGACAATCAACTTTATGCCAAAATGGAGAAATGTCTGTTTGAATGTCAATCTCTTCCTTTCCTAGGATACTTGGTCTCTGGCCAGGGACTACAAATGGACCCAGATAAACTCTCTGCCGTCTTAGATTGGCCACGCCCCTCCGGACTCCGTGCTATCCAACGTTTTTTGGGGTTCGCCAATTATTACAGACAATTTATTCCACATTTTTCCACCATTGTGGCTCCTATCGTGGCTTTAACCAAGAAGAATGCCAATCCTAAGTCCTGGCCTCCTCAAGCGGAAGACGCTTTTAAACGGCTCAAGTCTGCCTTTTCTTCTGCTCCCGTCCTCTCCAGACCTGACCCATCTAAACCCTTCCTATTGGAGGTTGATGCCTCCTCAGTGGGAGCTGGAGCGGTCCTTCTGCAAAAAAACTCTTCCGGGCATGCTGTTACTTGTGTTTTTTTTTCTAGGACCTTCTCTCCGGCGGAGAGGAACTATTCCATCGGGGATCGAGAGCTACTGGCCATTAAATTAGCACTTGAGGAATGGAGGCATCTGCTGGAGGGATCAAAATTTCCAGTTATCATTTACACCGATCACAAGAATCTCTCCTATCTCCAGTCTGCCCAACGGCTGAATCCTCGCCAGGCCAGGTGGTCTCTGTTCTTTGCCCGTTTTAATTTTGAAATTCACTTTCGCCCTGCCGACAAGAACATTAGGGCCGATGCTCTCTCTCTTTCCTCGGATGCCTCGGAAGTAGAGCTCTCTCCGCAACACATCATTCCTCCTGACTGCCTGATCTCCACTTCTCCAGCCTCCATCAGGCAAACTCCTCCAGGGAAGACCTTCGTTTCTCCACGCCAACGCCTCGGAATCCTCAAATGGGGTCACTCCTCCCACCTCGCAGGCCATGCGGGCATCAAAAAATCCTTGCAACTCATCTCTCGTTTCTATTGGTGGCCGACTCTGGAGACGGATGTTGTTGATTTTGTGCGGGCCTGTACTGTCTGTGCCCGGGATAAGACTCCTCGCCAGAAGCCTGCTGGTCTCCTTCATCCTCTGCCTGTCCCCGAACAGCCTTGGTCTCTGATTGGTATGGACTTTATTACAGACTTACCCCCATCCCGTGGCAACACCGTTGTTTGGGTGGTCGTTGATCGATTTTCCAAGATGGCACATTTTATTCCTCTTCCTGGTCTTCCTTCAGCGCCTCAGTTGGCAAAACAATTTTTTGTACACATTTTTCGTCTTCACGGTTTGCCCACGCAGATCGTCTCGGATAGAGGCGTCCAATTCGTGTCAAAATTCTGGAGGGCTCTCTGTAAACAACTCAAGATTAAATTAAACTTCTCCTCTGCTTATCATCCTCAATCCAATGGGCAAGTAGAAAGAATTAACCAGGTCCTGGGTGACTATTTACGGCATTTTGTTTCCTCCCGCCAGGATGACTGGGCAGCTCTTCTACCATGGGCCGAATTCTCGTACAACTTCAGAGTCTCTGAATCTTCCTCCAAATCCCCATTTTTCGTGGTGTACGGCCGTCACCCTCTTCCCCCCCTCCCTACTCCCTTGCCCTCTGGTTTGCCCGCTGTGGATGAAATAACTCGTGATCTTTCCACCATATGGAAAGAGACCCAAAATTCTCTCTTACAGGCTTCATCTCGCATGAAAAAGTTTGCTGATAAGAAAAGAAGAGCTCCCCCCATTTTTTCTCCCGGAGACAAGGTATGGCTCTCCGCTAAATATGTCCGCTTCCGTGTCCCCAGCTACAAATTGGGACCACGCTATCTTGGTCCTTTCAAAATCCTGTGTCAAATTAATCCTGTCTCTTACAAACTTCTTCTTCCTCCTTCTCTTCGTATTCCTAATGCCTTTCATGTCTCTCTTCTTAAACCACTCATCATCAACCGTTTCTCTCCCAAACTTGTTTCTCCCACTCCTGTCTCCGGTTCTTCTGACATCTTTTCCGTAAAGGAGATACTGGCCTCCAAGAAGGTCAGAGGGAAAACTTTTTTTTTGGTTGACTGGGAGGGCTGTGGTCCTGAAGAGAGATCCTGGGAACCTGAGGACAATATCCTAGACAAAAGTCTGGTCCTCAGGTTCTCAGGCTCCAAGAAGAGGGGGAGACCCAAGGGGGGGGGTACTGTTACGCCGAGCACTCCGGGTCCCCGCTCCTCCCCGGAGCGCTCGCAACATCCTCACTACGGCAGCGCCCCGGTCAGTTCCACTGACCGGGTGCGCTGCGATACCGCCTCCAGCCGGGATGCGATTCGCGATGCGGGTGGCGCCCGCTCGCGATGCGCACCCCGGCTCCCGTACCTGACTCGCTCTCCGTCGGTCCTGTCCCGGCGCGCGCGGCCCCGCTCCCTAGGGCGCGTGCGCGCCGGGTCTCTGCGATTTAAAGGGCCACTGCGCCACTGATTGGCGCAGTGGTTCTAATTAGTGTGTTCACCTGTGCACTCCCTATGTATACCTCACTTCCCCTGCACTCCCTCGCCGGATCTTGTTGCCATCGTGCCAGTGAAAGCGTTTCCTTGTGTGTTCCTAGCCTGTGTTCCAGACCTCCTGCCGTTGCCCCTGACTACGATCCTTGCTGCCTGCCCCGACCTTCTGCTACGTCCGACCTTGCTTTTGTCTACTCCCTTGTACCGCGCCTATCTTCAGCAGTCAGAGAGGTTGAGCCGTTGCTAGTGGATACGACCTGGTTACTACCGCCGCAGCAAGACCATCCCGCTTTGCGGCGGGCTCTGGTGAACACCAGTAGTAACTTAGAACCGGTCCACTAGCACGGTCCACGCCAATCCCTCTCTGGCACAGAGGATCCACCTCCTGCCAGCCGGCATCGTGACAGTTCTGTAACCTCAGAAATGCCACTACTTCGACCATCAACTTCGTAAAGAGTCTGGGGGCAGATGCAAACCTGAATGGAAGAGCTATAAATTTAAAATGCAGGATCTCCCCATTGTGACAAATGGCAAATCTGAGATATTTCTGAAAATCCAAATGAATGGGGGATGTGGAAATAAGCCCCCGCTGCAATCATTGGAATTGTTGATTTCAAGGATTCCATTTTGAATTTCTTGTATACAATAAACTTGTTTAGAGGCTTCAAGTTTATTGTCGTGCTGAATGAGTCGTTTGGCTTCGGTACCATGAACAGGGAAGAATAATGACCCTGACCTTGCTCCAGCTGTGGAACCCAAGACATTGCTTCCAATTGCAGGAGACTCTGAATACCTTCCAACATTTTGTGTTGAAGCATGGGCGATGCCTGTCTTGTAATTAGATATTTTGGAGGGGGGGGAAGAGAAGAAAATTCTATCTTGTATCCGAAATTTATCCGGTCAAGATCCAGGCATTTGAAGTAATTTCTCTCCACTGGGAGAGAAAGAACTTCAGTCTCCTCCCTACCAGTCTCCAATCATTGTTTTATTCGGGTCTGATTGGGGTTAAGGATAAACTCCTTTCCTTTACCCCCTTTAGGGTAACTCCATCTCCAGGATTTCCCTTTACCTCTGAAACTTGTGACCCTGTTCCCCTGAGGACGAAAAGTTTTCTGATGTTTCTTTGTTTTTTCTTCCTGAAAACCTTTTTCCTGTCTGCCGCCTTTTCCAGAATGTCATTTATTAAAGGACCAAACACCACTTTTCCTACGCAGGGAATAGCCCAAAGTTTAGATTTAGAAATATTAACTCCCTTCCAATTTTTTAACCACAGGGCTCTCCTAGATAAGTTAGAAAGTCCCGCAGACTTTGCTGCCATTCTAAATAATTCCAGAGATGGGTCAGCCAAAAAAAAACTGCTGCAGTTTAAGCAAGGGAATAGATTAGAGAAGGTCTTCCCTAGGGGTCTTATTCTCAATATGATCTTCCAGATGAGATAACCATACATACAAGCCCCCAGCTACACTTGTAGCCGCAATATTAGATTAAGCATAGCCGACGATGCCTCCCAGATTTTCCGCAAGAGAACATCTACTTTACGATCCATAGAATCTCTTAATTGAGAAGAATCCTCGAATGGTAATGATAACTTTTTCACAACCTTAGTAACTTGAACATCCATCTTTTGGGATCTCATTCCACAATTCTGTGTCTTTTTCATCAAAGAGAAAACGATTTTTGAACTCTCTGGGAAGGACAACTCTTTTCTTAGGTTCTTTCCATTCTTCAGGCAGAAATACTCGCGGAACACATTGCAGTCTATTGGAGACTGCAGTGTCCGCGCAGTCCTAGTGCCGACTGATTCAGTCTGCGCTGGCCATACTCGGAATCTCCGGGTGGAAATTTTCTGCCCAGAGATTCCATAGTCTGAACCTAACCTAAGGCTATCCTTCATTTAAGATAGGGCCAAGGACTATTGATAGGATTCAGATTATTGGTCAGACTAGAAGGGCCAAATGGTTCTTAGCTGCCCACACATTCTATGTTTCTATTTACTAAATACTGGTCCCTTACTGGTCCCCACAACTGAATGTATACTATATACTGACCCCCGTATATGAGTTAATACTATATATTGATCCCCATATATGAATTAATACTATATACTGACCCCATATATGAAGTTATACTATAAACTGACCCCCATTTATGAATTTATACTATATGCTATCCCCATATATGAATTAATATACAGTGGTCCCTCGAAATACGATGGTAATCCGTTCCAAATGAACCATCGTTTGTTGAAACCATCGTATGTTGAGGGATCCATGCAATGTAAAGTATAGGAAGTTGTACTCACCTGTCCCCGCCGCTCCAGACCGTCACCGCTGCCCTGGATGTCGCCCTCCATCGCTGTCGCCGCGTCCCCGTGGTGTCCCCGAGGCTCCGGATGTCTCTGCTTCTCCGGCATCGTCGCTCTCAAGTCGACGCCATCACGTCACTATGCACGCCACTCTTATTGGATGACGCGACGGTGTGCGCGTCGACGTGATGACGATGATGGAGAGCGCCAGCGATGCAGGGAATCCCGAAGAGGACGCTCCGGAGCCCCAAGGACAGTTAGGAGACCATCACCGGAGCACAGGGGCACCGTAAATGGCTGTCCGGCGGCAGCTGAAGCAGTCTGTGCTGACGGATAGCCGTTTATGCGATGGCCCCCGACATACAAAAGCATCGTATGTTGATGCTGCATTAAACATGCGATGGCCTCTGAGAGGCCATCGCATGTTGAAATTATCGTATGTCAGGGCCATCGTAGGTCGGGGGGGGGGGGGATCACTGTATACTGACCCCATACATGAAGTTATAATATATACTGACCCCATATATGAGTTTACACAATATTCTTTTCATCGGCATGATTGATAAATATATATACACCACATATTAGTGCACAACCCACTCCTGGTGGTCATTAATGTGAACTGTGCCCTAGTTCCCCAATCCGTATACAAAGATTTACCCTACCTTAAATAATACTGTAACTGAATATCCCCACACCATGACTGGATAACACCGTCATAACAGCTGAACAATACCACCATACCAAGAATGGATAAAACACCACTGCCATACCAGAACGGAGCGATACCACCATATCAAGACTGGATAACACCGCCATACCATGACTGAACAGTACCGCCATACAAGCCATCATTTTGCATATGGGTACATTGATACGTGCATATTGTACTGTGTTTTGCTGCTAATTTTCATACCCATTGGAATTAAACAGCAGCTAAATCAGCTGCAGAAAATCAGCAAACGGCAGCAAAATATGTGTTCACATGGGCGGATTTGTTTTCAAACTCATAACATGTTTCCCGCTGTGAGTTTGAATGGGGTCAATAGGGTCTGTTGTGGATTTTCCACAGAGGAAATTCTGCTACAGAAAATCTGCTGTGGAGAGCTCGTCCCCATTCACACTCACAGCGGGAAACACGGTACGAGTTTAAAAACAAATCTGCTCGTGTGAACACGGCCTAAGGGTCAGTTCACAGGTGAGCATTTTCTGTGGCAGATTTTGCTGCCCATTGAATTCAATAGGCCCCAAAATCTGCAGCATAATTGGATTCGTGAACTGACCCCAAGGCTGAGCCTCATAAGTCTACAGAAGCTGCAGTCATAGGGGACTGTAAAAATTATAAAAGTACTACAACTCCCAATGTGCTCTGTCTGTGCCCCCCTAAGGCACATGGTTGGAGGAAGCACAGGCTGAACAGACAGATCCCAATGGGAGTTGTAGTTCTAAAGTTGAAGAAGATCCTGAAGGAAAAAACAAAACAATCCTCCTCCCTAAAAGGGGTACTCCGCTGCTCAGCATTTGGAACAAACTGCCGTTACGCCCTCTCCCATAGACTTGAATTGAGGGGGCGGGGCTATGACGTCACAAACTCCCGGTGCTCAGAAGTTTGTTTCAAATGCTGCGCAGCGGAGTACCCCTTTAATGTTCTCATCAGTCTGCTGCTCTGCCACCCCCTCCCCTTATCAGACACTGTGTGAGTACTTACAGGGGCTGCAGTCACTTATTGTAGGATCAGGGCGACCAGGAGGGGGTTAATATTCTCCTTTACTGAGTGTCCTGAGCTCCGTGCAGGCAGATGACAGGCCTGTGTGAGAGGGAGAAATCTCCACCAATCACAGCTCAGCTGGCAGAAGTCTCCACCAATAAGAGTTCAACTGGCAAAGGGAGGGGGCGGGGTTAGCTCTTTCCTCTTCCTTTACAGCACAGAGGGCTTAGAAAAATACCGGCCATTGCATAGCCTGTCTTTATACATAAAACATACCAGCAGGGAGTCTAAAATACCAGCCAGGTGGCAGTTCTAGCTGCACAAAAAGTTGGTAAGGTTGCAAATTTTCACTTAAAACATGCCTTGTGCAAATATATTTCACTTTTCTATGCCATGATACATTGTCCCCTGAGTATTAGACTTGGTAATAATGCAATAAAACACAATAACATATGATAAAAAATATATATATTTTTACTATTAAATCTCAAAATGTAAGATGTTGTGAGATTTGAGCACAGTGATGTCATCTCTGCGTAGAGGCTGGAGGGCGCTGTATCTCCAAATGTTCTGAGATCGTAGCACAGTGATGTCTTCTCTATGGCGAGGCTGGAAGGCGCTGTATCCGATGTGCCGGCTGCTGCTAATCTACTACACTGAGGTCTCCTCACTGGATGAGTCTTCAGGAGAGTCTCAAATGTTATAGATGTTATTGGGAAACTACATAGATAGCAAAGAAATAAAGAAATATTTAGTATTTGAGCAATAGTAGAAGAGTATGAGAAGAGGAGATCATTGCAGTAAAGTTCTTACCTCAAGAGAGTTCCCCAATAGATGTTATAGATGATGTTCCTGGAGAAGTAGATCTAACGCCTTCTCTTCCAAATCCAGCTCATATCGGCCATGACACAAGATCCATCCGCATCATAGGTGTAATTCCTCGTCTTTGGCTCCAGATCATACATGTCGATATCCTCAGGGAATTGTCTCCCCTCCACCTCCATGTCCTCCGGCTGAGATGTTAAAGCCGGGATTGATCTGGGAGCCAAAGCGGGCGGAGATCTTTTGGCCGGTGTTGGCTGGAATGTTATAGCCGTTATGGTGGTGTCCTTGGTCACCTGGTCAAACTTGCGTTTTCCCGTTCGCTTTCCACTGCTCGCCATCACTGCTGTGATACAACTCCCTCAACAAAGTCAGGGCTGCAGCCGTTTTTGTTAGCCCCAAGATTCTATAGATTTATGACATCACATGTGTGACATCAGTGGGCAGATACCACACACAGATAATATCATCCTTAGTATCATGTGTATCTGCACTGGGCTTAGTATCTACATTATACAGATTATACATATGACATCCAATTGCTATATTAATACAGAACTACAGAAGATGTCATGTTGTGTAGAAACATACATTTCTTTTTTTTCCTTTTTTTTAATACAATTTCCAATATATTCAGATCAAGAATAAAAATCAGAGAAATACCAAGCGTTACTCAATAACACTGCAAATACATTTCTTTGGAAGCTTCTTTCATAAACATTACCGATTGTGGCCAATCCTGGTGAAATGATGGTACAATGTATATGACTTTAATCAGTGTCACTGCAGACCGGTTACTTATACAGTATCTGAGCCAAACAGGCCGACAACCATGTACGTGTGGCTGTGAGCTGCACAATTATATATATATATATATATATATATATATATATATATATATCTCAATGGGGGAGATTCATCACTCCACATGTAGAGGAAAAGTGGTGCAGTTGCCTATAGCAACCAATCAGATCGCTTCTTTCCTTTTTCAAAATAAAAAAGCAATCTGATTGGTTGCTATGGGCAACTGCACCACTCTTCCTCTTCACAGGTTTTAATAAATCTCCCCTAATTCATGAGTGTGTATATATGTATGGGGAAGAGTTATCAAAACCTGTTCAGAGGAAGAGTTGCTGAGTTGCCCCTAGCAACCAATCAGATCACTTCTTTCATTGTTCACAAGCCTCTTTACAAATGAAAGAAGCAATCTGGTTGGTTGCTATGGGCAGCTGGGCAACTTTTCCTCTGCACAGGGTTTGATAAATCTCCCCCTATGTGTCTATATTCCAGCATAACTTCAAATGCCTGAAAATATTTCTATAAAACTTGGTCACATGTTACTTATGTCAACTAAAAATATAGTAGACTTAAATTTACCCTAACTTACACCCATTTGCGAGGGTCTGGGTTTTTGACTAAAGTCCCTTGCAAGTCTATGGGACTCCTACAGCTCCACTCTGCATCCTCGGGTGAGTGTGTCAGTCCAGCTTGCAAACCACACCCCTAATGTAAGTCCCGCCCCTCCAGCAATCTACAACTCTTCTATTTTCAGCCATTTTTTAACAGCTCAAGGCCCCAAAACACCATTTTTGCCCCATACAACCACATCACAGGCTCTTCAACACAATGGGGGAGATTTATCAAAACCTGTGTAAAGGAAGAGTTGTGCAGTTGCCCATGGCAACCAATTAGATTGCTTCTTTCATTTTTCAGAGGTCTCTTTAAAAATGAAAGAAGCGATCTGATTGGTTGCCATTGGCAACTGCACCGCACTTCCTCTGCACACTTTTTGATAAATCTCCCCCAATGTCTATATCACAGCCCAGCCCCATCTTACTCCACAACCTCCACATCTCCGGGTGAATGTGCCAATCCGACTATAGAGCCACAACCCCTCCCACAAGCCATCACATCACAAAGCAAGGCCCAATTTATTTTTTCGGCCTACAATCTCTTTATCACAAACCAGCCCCACATGAGGATGGGATATGAGATTGGGATATGAGGACGGGATATGAGGTCAGGATATGAGGACGAGATATGAGGTTGGGATATGAGGACAAAGTATGAAGTCGGGATATGAGGACAGGATTTAAAGGACAACTGTAGTGCTAGACTTTTATATATTCCTGTGCCCGGGCCTCAAAAATAAACTTTAACTCCCCTTCCTACGAGCCCCCGTTGGTCCGGCACAGGCCTCACTGTCCAGCGGTGCGAACCTCGTTCAACTTCCTGGGGATGGGAACGCCGCAGAGTCGTCGACTTATCACCAGCCGCAGCGATGTCCCACCCCGGCCGGTGATATCCTGAGCCCACTGTCATTTCACAAGCCGGCCAGAGCTCCTTACATGACAGTGGGCTCAGCCTATCACCGGCCGGGGTGGGACATCGCTGCGGCTGGTGATAAGCCGACGACTCTGCGGCATCCCCGTCCCCAGGAAGTTGACCGAGGTTCACATCGCTGGACCGTGAGGCCTGTGCCGGACCAACGGTTTATTTTGTTTATTTTTGAGGCCCGGGCACAGGGATATTTAAAAGTCTAGCACTACAGTGGTCCTTTAACCCCTTAAGGACTCAGGGTTTTTCCGTTTTTGCACTTTCGTTTTTTCCTCCTTACCTTTAAAAAATCATAACCCTTTCAATTTTCCACCTAAAAATCCATATTATGGCTTATTTTTTGCGTCGCCAATTCTACTTTGCAGTGACATTAGTCATTTTACCCCAAAATGCACGGCGAAACGGAAAAAAAAATCATTGTGCGACAAAATCGAAAAAAAAAACGCCATTTTGTAACTTTTGGGGGCTTCCGTTTCTACGCAGTGCATATTTCGGTAAAAATTACACCTTATCATTATTCTGGAGGTCCATACGGTTAAAATGATACCCTACTTATATAGGTTTGATTTTGTCGCACTTCTGGAAAAAATCATAACTACATGCAGGAAAATTTATACATTTAAAAATGTCCTCTTCTGACCCCTATAACTTTTTTATTTTTCCACGTACGGGGCGGTATGAGGACTCATTTTTTGCGCTGTGATCTGAAGTTTTTATTGGTATGATTTTTGTTTTGATCTGACTTTTTGATCACTTTTTATTCATTTTTTAATGTTATAAAAAGTTACCAAAATACGCTTTTTTGGACTTTGGAATTTTTTTGCGCGTACGCCATTGACCGTGCGGCTTAATTAATGATATATTTTTATAGTTCGGATATTTACGCACGTGGCGATACCACATATGTTTATTTTTATTTTTTTTTACACTTTTATTTTTCTTATGGGAAAAGGGGGGTGATTCAAACTTTTATTAGGGAAGGGGTTAAATGACCTTTATTAACACTTTTTTTTTCCCTTTTTTTTTGCAGTGTTATAGGTCCCATAGGGACCTCATATAGGTCTCATATCGCGGGAGCCGGCGCAGGACGTAAATATACGTCCTGCGTCGTTAAGGGGTTAATGTCAGAATATGAGGGTGGGATATGAAGTTTGGGATATGAAGGATTTGTGAATATAAAGTCATGATACAATTAGGGTTGCCACCTTTATTGCAAAAAAATACTGGCAATGATAATTTGCATAATTAATTATTTATTTATAGCTCCACCCATACACGTCATGTAATGGCACAGGGGGATTCGAAGGGGATTTAAATGGCATGGGGGGGTATCAGAGATTGACAATTGAAATGGCACGGGGGGGGGAATAAGAGGAGGGGGATTAAAATGGCACAGGGGGATCAAAAGGGGAGAATAAAAATGGAAAAGTGGAACAAAAAGGGATTAAAATGGCATGGGGGGGGATCAGAGTAGGGGGGATTGAAATGGTACAGGGGGATCAGATGGGGGAATTGAAATGGTACAGGGGGATCAGAAGGGGATTAAAATTGCAAAGGGGGTTAAAGGGGACAATTGAAATTACATGGGAAAATCAGGGGGGGGATAAGAGGAGGGGGATTGAAATGGCACAGCGGGGATCAAAGGGGGGATTGAAATGACATCGGGACGTTGTGCCATTTCAGTCCCCCCAATCCTCCAATGCTATTTTAGTTGATCCCCCTGTGTCATTTCAACTGATCCCCCTGTGCCATTTTAATTACCCCCCCCCCCCCCCCCCCCCCCGATCCCCTGCCATATACATTTTAATTGATTTTCCCCTACAAGCCCCCCCCCCCTCATTTCTTCAGTCAATCATATGCATTTTAAGTGAAAAACTATTTTTTAAGTCAACTGGTGCCAGAATGTTAAGCAGGTATGTAAATTACTTCTATTTAAAAATCTTAGTCCTTCCTATAGTACTTATTAGCTGCTGTATGCTCCAGAGGAAGTTCTTTTCTTTTTGAATTTCCTATCTGTCTGACCACACTGCTCTCTGCTGACACCTCTGTCCATGTCAGGAACTGTCAAGAGCAGGAGCAAATCCCCATAGCAAATCTCTCCAGGCAGACAGAAGTATTACATCACACCATTATAGGACTCGCTGTATGAACTCACCACCTCGCATTACATGACTCCATTCTCTTAGCCTAGTTTTCTACAATTACCAGGTAAATGACCGGGCGCTGTCCCTTCACAGATCATTACATGAACGTGTTACAATAAGTAAACCTGAGTCAGCTATACTTTACCCAGTTGCATCCTATAACCACGCTGACATATACCAATATATCAAAGGTTAGAAAAACTAAGCTGATTTCTTCCAAAAAACAGCACCACACCTGTCCTCAGCTTGTGTGTGGTATTGCAGCTCAGTTCTATTGAAGTGAATGGAGACAAGTTGTAATAAGATGAACAACCTGAGAACAGAGGTGGCGCTGCCTTTATTTCTGGACATCCTCTTTAAGGGTGCGTTCACACCAGCGTACTTTCTTTCATACTTGAAAGTTTGAAAGGGGGCGGGCTCTCCACCAGCTGTCAGTGGCAAATTTTTGGCAGCTGAATTTCCGCTGCAGAAAATCCGCCGCAGACCCCATTGAAAACATGCTGCGAGTTTGAAAGGAAATACGCTCGTGTGAATGCACCCAGTAGATTTTTGACAGCAGAATCTCCACTGTTAAAAATCCACCGCAGACCCTAGTGAATGTAATGGGGTCTGCGGTGGATTTTCCGCGGAGAGCCTGCCCATTTCAAACTTTCAAGTTTGAAAGAAAATACTCTAACGTGAACGCACCCTAAATGTCCGGGTTTTGTCTATTTAAGGTTCGTATGTACGAGCTTTCCTATACAGTGGGCCACTGCAAAAAAAAAATGGCCGTAATATACCACTATATGGTTTTACAGTAAGGGGTATATGTCGGGGATTAACATGGGCGAATGTTATGAAACTTGCTATGGGTCAATATGCTGGAATGGGTTGTTGGGTTCTAAAGTGCCTGATGGGAACAGGAACCCCCCTCCCCCCCATATGTACTTTCAGTGGCGCCCAACTTAATTGACATAGAGGGCCACCCTAATAGAGTCCCAAAATGCTCGGATTTAGATTAATCTAAATTTTTCAGGAAACAAAATAAGATCTGAGGGGGATATTTATTAAAACGTGAGCTGAGACAAAGTTAACCTGTAGCCCATAGCAACCAATCAGATCCCTCCTTAATTTTTGAAAAATCCTTTAAAAAACGAAACAAGCCATCTGATTGGTTGCTATGGGCAACTGGTCCACTTATACTCTGCACAAATTTTGATAAAACTCCACCACACGCAGGGGCGGACTGACAACACTGGCCACGCCCCCATTCCACCCAAATCCCTCCTCATGTCTCACCCCTACACACAAAATATTATACTTATATTACACTAATGGGTCGTTACTGTACTTGATGATCATGAAGTACAAGTCTGTAAGCCACGTCATGGCCATCTGTACGTAGCGGGTCCCTATCATCCCTAGCACAAAAGAAGGGGGGGGGGGGTAATTATAAAATGCTACATACTATATGCCACCAGGACATAACAGTGCCGCACATTGTGCCTCCTAGATATACCAGTGCTGCACACTGTGCCACCAGAGCACAGCAGACAGTTGCACATATGTCAGGATTAGATACAGAGCACAGCAGACAGTATCACACATGACAGGATGAGATACAGAGCACAGCAGACAGTTGCACATATGTCAGGATTAGATACAGAGCACAGCAGACAGTATCACACATGACAGGATGAGATACAGAGCACAGCAGACAGTATCACACATGACAGGATTAGATACAGAGCACAGCAGACAGTATCACACATGACAGGATGAGATACAGAGCACAGCAGACAGTATCACACATGACAGGATTAGATACAGAGCACAGCAGACAGTATCACACATGACAGGATTAGATACAGAGCACAGCAGACAGTATCACACATGACAGGATTAGATACAGAGCACAGCAGACAGTATCACACATGACAGGATGAGATACAGAGCACAGCAGACAGTATCACACATGACAGGATTAGATACAGAGCACAGCAGACAGTATCACACATGACAGGATTAGATACAGAGCACAGCAGACAGTATCACACATGACAGGATTAGATACAGAGCACAGCAGACAGTTGCACACATGACAGGATTAGATACAGAGCACAGCAGACAGTATCACACATGACAGGATTAGATACAGAGCACAGCAGACAGTTGCACACATGACAGTTTTGCAGACATGACACATGGCACAGGGTCTCACCAGGTCAGTGTTTCTTGTCTTCTCTCTCCTCTGCCCAGGCGGCTCCAGCTCCAGGAATGTCCGGGGGTTGTGGCTGAACTTTTCCTCTAAGAATCCTCAGAAGACGGTGCGGAGGAGCACAGGAGCTGAGGCAGGACACCTCGGGGGAGGGAGCAGACGTGCGCACGGTGTGAGGTGGGTGTGAGGTGGTTTTATGCGCCCCTGTGAATCCTTGGTCGGCCCTTGCTCTGCCCTCTCCCAGCTCTAGCTTCGGAAATCTTCGGAGAGCTGGGGGAGGGCAGAGCAAAGGGAGAGAGAAGTACACGCCCCCTCCTTCCTCTCCCCTCCCTGAGCTCAGGACAGACATAGATCTCCAATGGGGAGAAGTACACGCCCCCTCCCTCATCTCCCCAAACTGAGGACGTATATCTCCACGGGGAGAAGTACACGCCCCCTCCCTTGTCTCCCCTGCTTGAGGTCTGTCTGTTTTTACTGTACACGGACTGGGAATAAATCTCTGACTGGGGATGATTTCTATGTGAGGAGGAGGGGGTCCCTGTTATGTGTGTGTATGCTGGGAGTTGTATTCCCTGTTATGTGTGCATGTATATGCTGAGAGTTGTAGTCCCTGTTAGGTGTGTGTATGCTGGGAGTTGTAGTCCCTGTTAGGTGTGTGTGTATGCTGGGAGGTGTAGTCCCTGTTAGGTGTGTATGTATGCTGGGAGTTGTAGTCCCTGTTAGGTGTGTGTGTGTGTATGCTGGGAGTTGTAGTCCCTGTTAGGTGTGTGTATGCTGGGAGTTGTAGTCCCTGTTAGGTGTGTGTATGCTGGGAGTTGTAGTCCCAGTTATGTGTGTGTGTGTGTGTGTGTGTGTGTATGCTGGGAGTTTTAGTCCCTGTTATGTGTTTGCATGCTGGGAGTTGTAGTCCCTGTTATGTGTGTGTGTGTATATGTATGCTGAAAGTTGTAGTCCCTGTTATGTGTGTATGTATGCTGGGAGTTGTAGTCCCTGTTAGGTGTATGTGTGTGTATGCTGGGAGTTGTAGTCCCTGTTAGGTGTGTGTGTGTTTGCTGGGAGTTGTAGTCCCTGTTAGGTGTGTGTGTATGCTGGGAGTTGTAGGCTGGCTTCTGCTATTTCATTGGGTGTTTATTAGCCCCATAAAGAGGACGTAGAAATGAATGGGGTTTGTACAGGACATGAATATCACTGTATGAACCCTGTGCATTTATATGTCAGAGTTCATACAGGGAAGCAGAGATGCACGGGGATCATACAGGGAAGCAGAGATGCACGGGGATCATACAGGGAAGCAGAGATGCACGGGGATCATACAGGGAAGCAGAGATGCACGGGGTTCATACAGGGAAGCAGAGATGCACGGGGTTCATACAGGGAAGCAGAGATGCACGGGGTTCATACAGGGAAGCAGAGATGCACGGGGTTCACACAGGGATCATACAGGGAAGCAGAGATGCACGGGGTTCATACAGGGAAGCAGAGATGCACTGGGTTCATACAGGGAAGCAGAGATGCACGGGGTTCATACAGGGAAGGAGAAATGCACGGGGTTCATACAGGGAAGCAGAGATGCACGGGGTCCGTACAGGGAAGCAGAGATGCACAGGGTTTGTACAGTGGTCTTCATGTCAGCGTTCATTGTACTGCAGCTTTGAGAGAAAATCATGTAGGAGGGACGTACAGGAGAAATAACTCTGTAGCCTGTACAGCTTCATCCTGGAGAAATTGAGAAGGAGGGGAAAACGGATTTTGGCGGCAGCCGCCAATTGAAATCTACACTTGCAGAATTCTGTGAGTGGAGTTTTAGATTAAATCATTAACCTGTCTAGGACCAAGGGCGTACCTGTACGGCCTCAGGGTTTCCGGTCACCACCGGTAACTGGGTGGTGAATGGCACGTGATGCCTGCTGAAATCGTTCAGACCGGAGATTTGTGGCGATTCCAGGTCATATGTGTCTCCGGTGACCCGGTAAATAAGGGTGTTCAGGGCTGTCCAAGACAGGTTCAATCATCCTGAAGTGATAGGAATGAGGTGGCGGGGGTGCCACCCCTCCTATCTCTGCTATTGGTTGGTTAGAAGGGACCGACCAATAGCAGATCGTGGAGGTGGCGCATGGGTTAAAATTCAGTTCCTCCGCTCTGCCCACCCACGGTAATCTGGGCAGAGCGGGGGAACTGTGATGTGAGTAGCGGTGGAGGTCCCTTACCAATTGCGGGCGGCGATCCTCCTCTAAGTGTGGCAGGCAGCGAATGTGCTGTTGACGGGAGCCAGGAGGTGAGTACTTTACTAGCAACATTTGGAGGGCCACAGTTTGGAGATCACTGTGCAGTGGTCTCTAAATGCTAGCAAATGCTTGCATAACTACAACTCCCAGCATGCACGAACAGCAAATGGCTGTCTGGGCATGCTGAGAGTTGTATTTGTGTACCTCCAGCTGTTGCATATCTACAACTCCCAGCATGCCCTTCGGTTATCAGTGCATGCTGGGAGTTGTAGTTTTGCCACAGCTGGAGGCCCACTGGTGAGGAAGCACTCAGTTAGGTAACAGAACCTAACTCAGTGCTTCCCCACCAGTGAGCCTCCAGCTGTTGCAAAACTACAACTCCCAGCATGTATGGTCTGTCAGTGCATGCTGTGAGTTGTAGTTATGCAACATCTGGATGGCCACAATTTAGAGACCACTGCACAGTGATCTCCAAACTGTGGCCCTCCAGATGTTGCTAGGCAACTACTCACCTCCTGGCTCCAGTCAACAGCACGATCGCCGCCCGCCACACCTAGAGGAGGATCCTCGCCCGCAGTCAGTAAGGGACCGCCATCGCTGCTCACATCACAGTTCCCCAGCTCTGCCTGGACTACCGTGGGTGGGCAGAGCAGAGGAACTGAACTTTAACCCTCGCGCCACCTCCCCCATCTGCTATTGGTCGGTCACTTCTGACCGGTCAATAGCAGAGATAGGTGGGGTGGCACCCCCGCCACCTCGCTCCCATCACTTCAGGGTGATCGAAGCTGTCTTGGACAGCTCCAAACACCCTTATTTACTGGGTTACCCTAGACACATATGACCTGGAATCGCCACAAATCTCCGGTCTGAATTGAACAACATGTGGGGCGCTCAGGAGCCCACCAGGCACTGTCATGGGATACCTGCTGAACGTTTTCAGCAAGCATCCTGTTCCGTTCACCGCCCGGTTACTGGTGGTGACCGGAAACCCTGAGGCCGTACAGGTACGCCCTTGGTCCTAGACAGGTTAATTGTGGTGTCCCGGGACCGTATTGCATACCATACCTTGTATGGTGGTCCCCAAAGTCAGTGAGTAACTATGCTCAGGTAGGGTCCCCCAGGTGGGACAGCCCCTAGTCGCCTCTCCTCTACTCTAATTCTGTAATGTTTATACATGGACATATTTGGTAATAATGTATATTTAATACAATGTATAGTATACTTACCTTGCTAGCGTCGCAGGACCCATAATCCTGTGTGAAGGTGATTGACATCAGTATGGACAAATTAGCACTAATCCAGCCCCTGCCCATATAAGGGAGCTGTATGCCAATTATCGCTCTCTTGGGTTACTGCTCTCGTGGATGCCAGACTAGCAGGACGGATCTGCACAACTTTCAAAGACACTCTAGGCCTAACAACCTAACGGCCTCAGCAGAACCTAAACCGTGAGTCCTAAACTAATCCCCGCTAAAGCTAGCTTGACTACTGGACCGCAACTAAATCCCCTAAATCCAGTGGAACAGCGCATATTATCCTAAAGACTCTAAATTGCTTAAGGTCCCAACCTTTGTCAATCTCCAAGAGAATTTGCACTTGTAGAGGAGACTGTTCCTGTTGTGAAGTTTGCATAAAATCTTCAGTAAAAGATCCAACTGTTTCTCAGCAAACTCTCCAGTTGTGGAGATTCAATTATTCTATACCTCCCTATCGCTCTTAGGAAGGGTGGCGGTAGGACAAGCATTACAGAGGAGCCCTTACCCTGGCGTTACGAATAGCAAGGGTTAACCAGACACCCTTTAGTCACCGCACAGCTACACTCCCCATACCCTACTCCCCCAGGCTATCACATAATGATTTAATCTAAAACTTCTCTTGCAGAATTCTGCAAGTGTAGATTTCAATTGGCGGCTGCCGCCAAAATCCGTTTTCCCTTCCTTCTCAATTTCTCCAGTATGAAGCTGTACAGGCTACTGTGTTATTTCTCCTGTACGTCCCTCCTGACATGATTTTCTCTCAAAGCTGCAGTACAATAAACGCTGATATGAAGACCACTGTACAAACCCTGTGCATCTCTGCTTCCCTGTATGAACCCTGTGCATCTCTCCTTCCCTGTATGAACCCTGTGCATCTCTGCTTCCCTGTATGAACCCTGTGCATCTCTGCTTCCCTGTATGGACCCCGTGCATCTCTGCTTCCCTGTATGGACCCCATGCATCTCTGCTTCCCTGTATGATCCCCGTGCATCTCTGCTTCCCTGTATGAACCCTGTGCATCTCTGCTTCCCTGTATGAACCCCCGTGCATCTCTGCTTCCCTGTATGAACCCCGTGTATCTCTGCTTCCCTGTATGAACCCTGTGCATCTCTACTTCCCTGCATGAACCCCGTGCATCTCTTCTTCCCTGTATGGACCCCGTGCATCTCTGCTTCCCTGTATGAACCCTGTGCATCTCTGCTTCCCTGTATGAACCCCGTGTATCTCTGCTTCCCTGTATGAACCCCCGTGCATCTCTACTTCCCTGTATGAACCCCGTGTATCTCTGCTTCCCTGTATGAACTCTGACATATAAATGCACAGGGTTCATACAGTGATGTTCAGGTCCTGTACAAACCCGTGCATTTCTACGTCCTCTTTAAGGGGCTAATGAAAATGCAATGAAAACGCATAAGCCAGCCCGTGCAGTCCGTCCCCCCCTTGCATCCCGAGGAAACCTGTGTTATACACAGCACAACTCAGCCCTGGTTGGGAAACACTGGTATACACACAAAAGGGACTACAACTCCCAGCATGTGTCATTCAGGAGTCTTCAGTCTGTGGTATAACACCAGCATGCTGCCTCTGTAGTCTCCTGGGAGTTGTAGTTCACCACACCTCTACAGGGCATACACCAGTGTTTCCCAACCAGGGTGCCTCCAGGTGTTGCAAATCTACAACTCCCAGCATTACCTGGTTGGGAAACACAGGCAAACACACACCTAACAGGTACTACAACTCCCAGCATACAGACACACACATAACAGGGACTACAACTCCCAGCATACATACACACACACCTAACAGGGACTACAACTCCCAGCATCCCCTGGTTGGGAACCACTGGCATACACACACCTAACAGGGACTACAACTCCCAGCATACACACACACACAACAGGGACTAAAACTCCCATCATATACACACATAACAGGGACTACAACTCCCAGCACACACACACATAACAGGGACCCCCTCCTCCTCACATAGAAATCATCCCCAGTCAGAGATTTATTCCCAGTCCGTGTACAGTAAAAACAGACAGACAGAGCTCAAGCAGGGGAGATGAGGGAGGGGGCGTGCACTTCTCCCCGTGGAGATCTACGTCCTCAGTTTGGGGAGATGAGGGAGGGGGCGTGTACTTCTCCCCGTGGAGATCTACGTCCTCAGTTTGGGGAGATGAGGGAGGGGGCGTGTACTTCTCCCCGTGGAGATCTACGTCCGTCCTGAGCTCAGGGAGGGGAGAGGAAGGAGGGGGCGTGTACTTCTCTCTCCCCTTGCTCTGCCCTCCCCCAGCTCTAGCTTCGGAAATTGTCGGAGAGCTGGGGGAGGAGCCGACGCAAGGATTCACGGGGGCACAAAATTCCACCGGACATAAAGCAATCAGCTCACAAAGCCTCACATCCTCCATTGACCGCTTTTAAGGGGCTTTAACTCGCTCTCGACGCTGATTGGCTGCAGTGTTGCCGAAGATGATTGGTTGACCAAAAGAAAATCAGTTGGGATGGGTGGGCGTTAACACTTAACGTCATGACGCAGAGAGTGGGAGGTACGTAAAGCGCGCATGTGACATCATCCAGGAGACCGCCGCTCGTTGGTGACGTAAAGTAATCTTCCCCGTGCAAAGCGGCGACCTACCTGTAAGTATGTGAGCCTCGGTAGGCTTGTCGGTTTGGTCCCGGTATTATCGTGCACTACACTCTGCGGATTTATAGCTTTAGCGGGGCTCTGCCATTTCCGTCTTCTCTGTGTGACTTCTGGCAGAGGCTGCTTGGACCACATGGATATGAAAAGAGGATTCACTGTTGCCTGTAGCTACCAATCAGCTCATAGCTTTTATTTTGTAAACTGGAATGGAAAATTGAAATGTGAAACTTTATTGGCTATTGTTGATCTCTTATTTTAAAAGGGGGGGGGGGTAGACATTTTAAAGGGGAACCGAGCTTTAGAACAAGCATCTTATGTCTATTCGCTCACAGTTGCTCTGTAGGTGTCTTGTTATTTATTTGGTGCTGTCTTCTCCATATTTACATTCACTTCAGTTATTGAAAATAGTGCATTGTGGGATCTGGGAAAGTAGAGGTGCGTTGTATGGTCACATGATGGGGGGGGGAGGGTAGAGTTAAACTGCAATAAATGGAGGAATCTACTTTACAGAATAGCTCCCACCATCCTATTTTTTTTTCTGTCCCTGCCTATTGCCAATCTATCCCTAACCCCCTCCCTGCTTTTAATTTTGATTTTTACTATATTAATGTTTTTTGTCTGCCTGGCAGTGTGCTCACTACCTGGCAGACTTCCCCAGCAGGCACCACGTCACTGATGCCCTTAGTTCATGTACACAGGGTGCCTCCAGCTGTTTCATCACTACAACTCCCAGCTGGCCCTGACATCTATTGGCTTTCAGGGCATGCTGGGAGTTGTAGTATTGAAGCAGCTGGAGGCACCCTGTGTAGATAAACTAATAGTTACATGTGGCGCTAGCCCCCCCCCCTCCTACTCCCTCCCTCCCCCCCCCCCCCCCCGTGCCATACCCCGTTCCCTCCATCACGACACCCCCCCCAATTACACTTACTGCAGAGTACGGCGGCGGCGATGAGGCGGAGGCGGCTGCGATGTGCGGGAGGAGTGGCCTCCCAATGCGCTCGCTCCCTGCCTGTCTGATTGACAGGCAGGGAGCGAGCGCAGGCTGAATGAAAAAGGACCGATGCCCGGCCGCATCGGTTCTTTTTCAGGCGTGACATCATATAAATAAATAAATAATAAATAAAATAAATAAATAAATAAATAAATAATAAAAGTATATTAGAGATATGTTGTAGTACATAAATACTACAACATATCAAAAAATAAAGTTGGTGACAGTGCCCATTTAAGGCCTTACTGATACAAATCCTCTGAGGCAAAGTTACCCGAGTTATTATGCAGGGCCGGTCTATGGCATACTGGTAAGGGTAGGGTCACACAGTGTATTTTGCTGCTGTGCTTTCCTACCCATTGAAGTCAACGGGTAGCAAAATCGGCTGTATTATTATTTTTTGTTGCTTCCTATTGAATTCAATGAGTAGGAAAATATGCAGCAATATATGGCACATGTTACCCTACCCAAAAAGTGGAGTTACCCTTCAAAGCTGCGTTTTTTCCAAATAGTGTCTCCAACTGTTGCAAAACTACAGGTCCCAGCATGCCAGGAGAGCCAAAGGTCTCATATATTTAGCTTTTATTGGTACCATTTTGTCTTGATGAGTCTTTCTGATCAGTTTTTATTTATTTTCCTGCTATATGAAGTGACCAAAAATCTACATTTCTGTCCTTTTGGTATTTTTTTTATGTATACGCTGTGGACTAAATTATTTCATTAATATTACATTGTAATAGTTTGGACATTTGCGCACAAGGCAATACCATTTTTTTTATTTATTTTACTATTATTATTTTTTAAAGCCTTCATAGGGGACTGTTACATTAAGTCTTTTGATTACAAACACTGAACAATGCTGTGCAATAAATACCATAGCATTCATCAGTATAATTGTTGCGCTACTTATACTGCCAAGGCTGCCTGTACACTCGGAGTACTGATCTGATGGCATGGAGGATGGGCAGTGACCTGGGACCATTATCTCAGCTGACTAGGACACTGCATTTTCTCCAGGTTGGTCCCAATCAGCCCCCAACCTTTGGCACAAACTTGTAGATCCAGCAATCAAGCTTGCTGGGAGTTGTAGTTTTTCAACAGCTGAAGTCATGAGGGATCACTGGACCAGCTCTGTCTGGAGTGAAATGCCAGTCACTCTGCTGCATGTGCACCCTCCATTAACATGGAGAATTCCCCTAGTAGTTCAGCATCACTGTCATCTAATTCACCGATCTGTTAGGACAGTGTATCCCAACCTGTCACTCTCCAGCCATTGTAAAACTACACCTCTTATCATGCTCTGACATTTGGAGAGCCCACAAGTTGTTTCATCCGTCTTGGCTCCTACAGGGTTTGCTAACCAGTATTCACAGCCCTGCAGGTCAGATTTGCCTAGCTATGCAGATTGAGGGAGAAAGGGATATACAGTGACACCCCCCCCCCCCCCCCCCGACTTACGATGGCCCCGACATACGATGATTTCAACATACGATGGCCTTGTTGAAGGCGGCATCAACATACGAGGCTTTTGTATGTCGGGGCCATCGCATAAAAGGCTATCAGGCAGCGCAGACCAGATAGCCGTTTACGGTGCCCCGTGTGGTCCGCTGACGATCACTTACCTGTCCTCGGGGCTCTGGCGCGTCCTCTTCGGGATCCCCTGCATTGTCGGCGCTCTCCATCGTTGTCATCACGTCACTGCGCACGCCGTCCCGTCATCCAATAGGTGCAGCATGCGTAGCGACATGATGGTGGCGACTGAGAGCGAGGATGCCGGGGAAGCTGAGGCCTTGCCGGAGAGTCGGGGACACCCCAGGGACGCGGCGACAGCGATGGGAGGCGACATCCAGGGCAGCTGTGACTGTCCGGAGCGGCGGGGACACTTGAGTATAACCTCCAATACCAGTGGTCTTCAACCTGCGGACCTCCAGATGTTGCAAAACTACAACTCCCAGCATGCCCGGACAGCCGTTGGCTGTCCGGGCATGCTGGGTGTTGTAGTTTTGCAACATCTGGAGGTCCGCAGGCTGTAGACCACTGTCCTATACTTTACATTGCACGGATCCCTCAACATACGATGGTTTCAACAAACGATGGTCCATTTGGGACAGATTACCATTGTATGTTGAGGGACCACTGTATCATTGTAATGGCTAATGAAGCAAGGCTGCAGTGTAAAGTAAGAGGTAGGGTCACATCAGAAACCGGAGCCTCTGCTGAGACAGGAGGTGGCAAGCACACAATTTCATACTTAAGAGGAGAAATATATTGTGTAAAGTCCCGGCATGAGGCTAACCCTTTGCTTTCTTTGTTTCTAGGTGGCTCCTTCATCCATCGTTTTGTGGTTTTGACCTGTCACTCGCAGCAGCTTCGGCACAATGTACAGGTATAAGATAACGCTAAAGGATCGTCACCAGCTCTACAAGCTGATCATCAGCCAGCTGCTGTACGACGGACACATAAACATCGCCAATGGCCTGATCAGCGAGATCAAGATGAACACGCTGTGTGCCCCCTCTGAGCAGCTGCTGCACCTCATCAAAGTGGGTAAGTGGAACTGTCTGGAGTAGGGAATGGTTCTGGAGGTGTCCACAGAGCTCCCCTGGTTGCTTCAGTTTGCTGCCTTTTTGGTCAGTAGATTCTTAAAAGACCCCTCCAGCCTTATGCAAATACCAGGACAGGTGTTCATCCTCTGGATGTTACCAATTACTGACAGAAACCACAGATCTACAAAAGGTGACACATAAGATTTGTTAGAAAATTGTAGATCTCTTCATTATACAGGGATTAAAGGTGTAGTCCCAAGACTATAACTTGTCTCCTAGTGAGATATTTTCCAACCCTTAAGCCAGTGTTTCCCAACCAGGGTGCCTCCAGGTTAGGGATCGACCGATTATCGGTATGGCCGATAATCACGATTTTGGGCATTATCGGTATCGGCAATTACCTTGTCGATAATGCACCGCCCCCATTGCCTCCCCCATCCCCGGTTTTATAATTACTTGTTCCCGGAGCCCACGCTACTTCTTGCTCCTGCAGCATCCTGCGTTACGCTGTGCGCAATGACGAGTGACGTCACCGTCAGTGCGCACAGTGAGAGTTCAGGAGGACGCCACCGGAGCCAGATGTGGAGTGGACCCAGGGGATGGGGGAGGCAATGCCGGCGGTTTCACGCAATTACTATGCGCTTCATCTGCATAGAATTACTCACGACCACAATATTCAGGTATTCTTACAACTTTCTTGCTTTATTTGTATGATTTTATTTTTTTTTTTCCATTAATTCACAATGATTGATACAATGATATACATCCCAGACAGGTAAGATGACAAATACCTCAGCTCCAGCCTACCGTGCTTTTCACTTTCATCTTACCTGTCTGGGATGTATATCATAGTACCCCATCTACAGATATTATGTACCCATCATTGTGAATTAATGAAAAAGAAAATCATACAAATAAAGCAAGAAAGTTGCAAGAAGACCTGAATATTGTGGTCGTGAGTAATTCTATGCAAATAAGTACTTATCTATTTTTACGTGCTCGCCGCATGCAGTGCAGGTATAATTTACTAAACATCTGGAGGCACCCTGGTTGGGAAACACTGCATTAGGCCCTCCTTCCCCAACCATGAGAACAGAGCTCCCTTGCTTCCCGCCTTTTATGTCAGTGGGCGGAGTGTTACTTCTGAAGTGCGGATGTTGCAAACTAATGACATCAGCTGGGGGAGACTACCAAGAAAGGGTATTATCCAGAGGTAGTGTCTCTGGTGCCCCTGACCATTGGAGGCAGGGGCAGGGTCCATATTTAGAGTGTGCTGCAAGATGGAGCCCTTGCTAACTGCAACATTGTGAACTGAAGATTAGCCATGGATTTCTAGTCTATGCAGCCGGTGGAGACCCAGGACTATACCAAAAAAGATTGATTCATTTGGTGGTGTAAGAGGGGTCTGTACCCCTGTCTTCTCTTACAGGGGTTAATTGGTACACTATTGTATTTTAGGCTAGGAAGGTAAAGAGCTAAGGGATGGAGTGTGGTGTATGCAGGAAGGAACTTGCAAATGCATTGAAGAAATCCCTATGTAATTCTTTTTTGAATAAAATTCTGAAGGAAGAATCTCCAACCTCTATGAGGAATATGCAGGGTGGGGTTTATTGTCAGACTTTTTATCCCCTAGTCAATTAAGTATTTCTTGTTTCATTAGAGATGTGATTAGAACAGCTACATTACCCTTTTACTAGAGAGGTGACATCAACATCCCAAGCATATGCTCAGAGGATGACAAGAAGCTTTTTATACCCGGAACAGTGTTTTCCAAACAGTGTCTCCGGCTGTTGTGAAACTACAACTCCCAGCAAGGCGTCTTCTTCAGGGTCGGTGGAACACAGAGAAGGCAGCAGACTCTCAGAAATGGGAGGGACAAGGGCAGTATTTTATGCGCTATCCCATTCCTTGCCAAGGGTAGCGGGTAAGGATACATACATACAAACACCACCATGATAGCTTACATCAGTCACTACAGTGGTGCAGCATCAGAGTCTGAAGAGAATGAGTGATTTTTATATTCTAACTTCATCGAGACTTCCTGTCAGCTCTACATCCAAAGGGTATGGAGGACCTGAAAGAAGAATATCTCAGCCACCACCACATCAATCAGGGAGAGTAGATGTTAAAGGCGTACTCCACCCCTAGACATCTTATCCCCTATCCAAAGGAGAGGGGATAAGATGTCAAATCGCCGTGGTCCCGCTGCTGAGGACCCCCGGGATCACCGCTGTAGCACCCCGCCGTCATTACTGCACAGAGCGAGTTCGCTCTGAGCGTAATGACGGGCGATACAGGGGACAGAGCAGCGTGACTTCATGGCTCCGCCCCTTGTGACATCACGGCCTGCCCCCTTAATGCATGTCTATGGCGGGGGCGTGGCGGTTGTCTCATAGACTTGTATTGAGGTGGTGGGCCGTGATGTCACGAGGGGCGAAGCCATGACGTAACTATGCTCCGGCCCCTGTATTGCCCGTCATTACGTGCAGAGCGAACTCGCGCGGACCCCGGCGATCTGGCATCTTATCCCCTCTCCTTTGCATAGGGGATAAGATGTCTAGGGGCGGAGTACCCCTTTAAGTAGGAAACTTTTTTTTTTTCATCACGTTACAGATCTTTTGGGAACCTCGGCAGTGGACCTGTTTGCTACAGAAGAGACCAGGTGACTGACTGATCAGGGATAGATGCCCTAAGACAGCATTAGTCTCTTTTGTATGCGATTACCTAACAAGGCTAATCCCGAGGGTACTAAGTAAGGTCAGGGAAGACAGAGCCGCAATTATAATGGTGCCATCCTTTTGGCCAAGGAAGGTCTGTTTTTCATGGTTGTACACCCTCTCCATAAACACACCGTGGTTCCTCCCTCAAATCCCTGACTATCTCTCCCAGGACCTATGGCTATTATAGGATGAGAAGGAAAAAACTAACTTTTAACGGTTCAAGGACTGGGACGATTTTTGCTTTTGAAGTATTTCTTGGTCTGCCTATTAAATGTTTATTAATAAAGACTTTATTTACATACTAGTTTGGTTTAAATTATTTTATGTACCTGGACGAGTGGATTGTCACGAAGGACGTAGATTTTTTTAAATTTTAAATCTGCAGCTTTAAATCCTGCACATCAAATATGTGTAGGATACTGTATGTGAGAATAGACCAAGGAAGGAACAAGGGCAAAGCTGCTTCAACCCAGACAGTGTCTAGATGGATCACACGAGCAATAGTTGTAGATTATTTTTTTTAGGGAGGCCAGTATCCTAAGGTTTTGGGGCACATTCGACCCAGGCGGCCTCTGCCTCTTTGGCTTAAATGGGCACTGTCAGATACAAAAACTTTTGATATGTTGTAAAGCATGTATAACCAATAGGTTTTGCAATTGCTTTCATTAGAAAATTTTTAGTATTTCATACTAAAAAAGCCAAACAACTGAAAAATCCTCCCACTGTCAGCTTGTGTCCCGCTACTGTCAGTGAGGACAAGCTGGGAGTTGTAGTTTTGCTAATGCTAGGGGAGATGTGAGCAGACAACATACTGAGGGAGGGGGCGGAGACCTGCACAGTGAGGCCACACCCCCTCCCTTTGAGAGGAATTCAGACAAGTGAGCTAAAGGTGCTAGACACATAAAATTAGATGTACATGGTCAGGATTAGGTACTGAGTGATATATAAAAAAAATAATAATTTATGTTGGATCTGACGGGTACGCTTTAAAGATCAGCAGCCACAGTAAAGCAGATATGTAAGGCATCATTTTACATTTTTTTTAAACTATTGCTGATTAAATCTGTCATCCAAAATTATTTAGCAGAAAAGTTTTTTTTTTTTACCAGCAAGTCACTTCCCAAAAAATTATCTATTCTAGTCTACCCTCCAAGGGTGCTGTGACTGCTGTCATAGGGCAATAGGGAAAACTTTGGTTTTGCTATCGGTAGTAGTTTTTTTTGCTGAGCCCATGACGGCACCCTCCTAAAATCTCACTTTTATTATGTATAAAATAAATAAATATATAATCTCAAAATAATAAATAAAAAAAAAAAAGTGCATGCTTCGGCAATGAAGGGGCTGATCGTCCTTTTATACAAACTATTTTATCTGTTTCCTGTCCTGAGGAACGAGGAAGATTCTACGCAAGGGTAAGGCTAGGTTCAGACTACGGAATTTCCGCCTGCAATTCCGCTTTGACATTGCAGGCGGAAATTCCGCTTGCTAAAATGTATAGTGTAGTGAATGGGTTTCCGTTCGCAAATTCACACTGCGGAATGTGTGAACGGAAAATCCGCTTGGAAATTACCGCCTGAAGAATGGCGTTGCTCTTTCTTCAGGCGGAAATCCGCACGGAACACATTGTAGTCTATTGGAGACTGCCGTGTTCAGCAAGCGCTGGCAGCACTCGGAATCTCCGGGCGGAAATTTTCTGCCCGGAGATTCCGTAGTCTGGACCTAGCCTAAGGGTGCTGTCATGGGCTTAATGAAAAACAATTACTGATTTAAGTTATTTAGTTTTTGGTTATAAAGCAATGAAAAATGAGGTATGGCTGGAATAAGCATAACAGCAAAGTGTTTCCTGTTTAATGAGTATAAAATATGTGACAGATGCACTCTAGAAGAATGCTATAAAAAATGTCTTTGTATATCTGCAGGCATGGAGAACGATGACAGTGCCGTGCAGTATGCCATAGGCCGCTCAGATACAGTGGCTCCTGGTACAGGAATCGACCTGGAGTTTGATGCCGATGTTCAGACCATGTCCCCGGAGGCATCAGAATACGAGACCTGCTACGTGACCTCCCACAAGGGCCCGTGTCGTGTAGCTACATACAGCAGGGACGGACAGCTGATCGCAACTGGTTCTGCCGATGCTTCCATAAAGATCCTTGACACAGAGCGCATGCTGGCCAAGAGCGCCATGCCAATAGAGGTAACTGTCCCCTCCATACAATGGAGGAGAGGGATTATTTCAACAAACCCTAAAACATTCACTGCCACAGAGCATTATTGGGCATTTCCATGTAAACCTAACTTTCTCCGTCGGCTCTATTGGGGGACAGAGAGACTGTGAATATATCTTGCTGGCCCTAGGCATACAAAAAAAAAATTTTGACCATCCCAGGTCACTGACTCCTTGTTCTAAGTCTAGGACACCTCAGTCTAAGGCTACCACAGAACGCTCCCACTTTCCAGGGCAAGTAGCAGATGACGGGTCGGAATCCACCTTGGATCACGAGGACCACTCTGCTGTGTCTGATATGGTGGACAGCTTGGTATCGCCTTGTTTCATTCGGAGGACCAAAGAACTTCGGATCCTCGCCGCTTTCAGGTCTCATGCTGAATTTGTCGCTGCGTTGGAAGCATTCGGACAAACTATTCCAGGGAACAAAGAAGATTCAAGCTGTTTCCTTTTCCTCCACACTTAGTTTCCAAGTGGACGACGCCACCGGCAGTTGATCCTCCAGTTTCTCGTCTGTCCAAATCTACCACCCTGCCTCTGGCGGACGCGGCATCCCTTAAGGCTCCTGCGGACACGAAGATCGAGAACTTGGCAAATTTGCCTTTGAAGTGGCAGGTTTGTCCTTGCTACCCACCTTCACATCCACTTGGGTGGCCAAGGCAGTTTTTGGTTTGGGCTTCTCGGCTACAACAGGGCATCCTGTCAGGTGCACTGCGGGAGGACTCGGTGGATCTCGCTCGCCAACTTTCTTACGCTGGAGACTTCCTCTGTTCCACGCCCTTTTGCCTCGGGTAATTTTGGTTGTGGTTTGTTGCTCCACGTGGCTGAAGGAGTGGGATGCAGATGCTGCTTAGAAGAAATCTGAGTTTCCTTTCTCTGGTTCTTGGCTCTTTGGGGAAGCGTCTAGATTAAATTATTTCGGAAGCTACTGGAGGTAAAATTTCTCTGCTGCCGCAGAACAAACCTCGCTACTCCAATCCCTGTCGGAAGGCAGCTTCCTTTTGGTCTCTTGCATTGGGGCAAACTCCCAATCTCGGAAAGCCCCTTCCTTCAAGGCACATCCTTCCTGGAAGTCAGACAAACGTTCTGGCGTTTTTTGCGGCCAAGTCCCAATGTCCTCTTCTTGGGTGGGAGGGCATCTGTCTGTTTTCCGTGATGTTTGGCTAGCGCCGGTTCAGGAGTCCTGGCTCTGGGACATCATATCCGATGGTTGCCGTATAGAATTAGCTTCCCTTCCCCAGGGTCATTTCTTCCGATCCCGCCCGCCTCATCCACCTTTTTTGGCAGCAATCTTTCAGGTCACTTTTTAAGTACCCTCCTCATTCAGGGAGTGATTGTGCCAGTTCCTCCAGGGGGAGCATTTTTCGGAGTTCTACTCGAATCTCTTTGACGTCCTCAAGAAAGAGGGCTCTGACCGTCTCATTCTGGACTTCAAGCTACTCAACCGCCATTTGTGGCTGTCATTTTAGCATGGAGTCCCTCTGATCCATGGTGGCATCCATGGATCAGGGGGGGTTCCTTTCTTCAGTGGATCTCTGGGATGCCTATCTGCACATCCCCATTTTTCCCCGCCCATCAGTTTCCTCCGCTTTGCTGTCCCTGTGGGTCACTTTCAGTTTGTGGCTCTTCCTTTTGGCCTAGCTGTGGCTTCCAGGGTTTTCACCAAAGTCATGGTGGCAGTGATTGCCATCCTTCGGGCCCGGGGGATCTTGGTCCTCCCTTACCTGGACTATCTTTTGATCAAAGCTCCATCCTGGTCCCAAAACTTGGAGAGCCTTCATCTCACGGTATACTGTTCACCTTTTGGTTGGTTAATCAACCAGGAAAAGTCCAACCTGTCTCCCTCCCAGTCTCTTAGGAGATAGGGAGGAAAAAAGACACAGGGTGCGCTCCTAATGAAGATAGCTTTGATGAGGCAAAACAGAATAATATATAGTCCTTACTCTTAGGTGTTGCGCTGAGGGCACAACATCTACAGTGGCTTGTGGAAGCAAATTTGCAGGATAGCCCCCAAGGGGATCTCCCGGAGATGACGTCAATCGGTCCGGTGTAGATACATGTCAGTGGAAAGAGGAAAGATGTCGTCCACTGCCTTTTGTTGTTTTGCCAGATGTTTCAAAACTACAACTCCCAGCATGCCTAGAATGCCCAGGCATGCTGGGAGTTGTAGTTCTGTAACCCCCCGGCGTTTCCCTACCTGTGCCTGTCTCCAGCGACTATCAGGGGTCCCCACGCATCTTCTCCTCCAGCTACCGGCCTCCATCTTCTCCCCATGACATCCAGGGGTGGGCAGAACGGGGGTTGCCATGGCAACCCACTGTCCTGCGCTGCCATTGGTCAGAATCAGTTCTGACCAATGGCAGGGGATAGGAGGAGATCGCAGCACTGCGACCTCGCTCCTAGCCCTCAAGATGATCGCGGCTGTCAATGACAGCTTTGATCATCCCTATTTTCTGGTTCATCGGGTCACCAGAGACCCGATCAGCCCGGAATTCCAGAAAATTGCATGTCTGAATTGACATGCGATTTTCTGCAATCGATGAAATTGGGGGGGGGGGGGGGGGGGTTTCTCAGGACACAGCAGGCATCCCGGTCCGGTCCCCAACCGGCTAGCGGTGGAACCGGAATTTCCATGGGCGTATGCATACGCCCCATGTCCTTAAGGACTCGGGATGCAGGGTGTATGCATACGCCCGGCGTCCTGAAGAGGTTAAGATATGTATACTATATTGCAACGCGTTTTGATTGCGAACTGGAATCTTCATCAGGAACACAGTACTTCGAACAATAGATTTATATACGTAACATAATGAATACTTCCGGGTAAAAGAGTTGCTGTGTGCAAAACTGCAGGTAAACAAATGGGTTGAAAGTGACGTGCAGAAAAATAAATGTAAATCTTGAAAAATCTATGGTAAAATCTATTAATTAAAAAATAAAACACCTGATGTGTTTTAAAACGCAAAAACAAACCAAGGCAATACCTATTGGCAATTAATCATCCTGCATTTTCACAGTTTAAAGTGCTATTTACTTCGTGGCCAGTAAATTGGCAGCAGTGGTCCAGTTCCAATAATAAAAAATTAGATGAATAGAACGCCTGGTGT